>NC_143262.1:47685000-48885000 GCF_984573655.1 Nuphar pumila | reverse complement strand
ACTGATCAAAATAAATTGTGAAAAATATGGGTGAAAGGTAACATGTATAAAAAGATTTTGTAAAAAGAATTTTGTCAAAAGATTTTTCTGTAAATCTTAAGAAATTCCTCAAACCGGATTAAATTTTTGTAGTTAACAGGATCTGTCTGATATATTTTCTGAACAGGGTTCAATCCCGAAATTTTTCTGATTTTATTACAATAAATTTTGCAATTCTATTTCTTAGACGGTGTTGCTAAGATGATGGGGCAATCTCATTCAGTACCTATCATTTTTTATGGGTTCTCCAAAATCAGGTTAACAGTGATCTGAATTGCACAGTATGACGTGTTAATGCCGAGTTGTATTTTACTTTTTGCAGCATGTTTGTTGATGCTTAAATGGGATATTGAATTGACATGCATGTTAAATGAATACATTTTATTATTGATTGAATTGAGCATGCATAAATATCAATGATTAGCCTACCTTGATTGTGTAAATGCATAACGATTGCATTATTGTATTGATTTTAAGGTAGAGACTAATCAAAAGCATGCATAGAGTGCCATAAATATTATTGCATTTGAACCATAAATGTGGTTACATGTTTGCATTGGCACGATTAAGAAGAGAGTTAATTAAAAAAAATTAAAATAAAATTATTTCTCTTGGGGCTTATTGAGAGAGTAAGCATGGGACTGACGGTTCTGTGGGACATTTGGCTTAGCACGGAAGGTTGTTTTTGTCTCTCATCCACAGGACCAGTAATCGAGGGAACTACCATGATCTCCCTGCGGTATGGTAGGTAAGACTCATGAGGAAAATCTGATATATCAGGATTGCAGGAGTTGAGAACTCTCTCTATAAAATTATATTTTCTCCCCAGAGTATCCACAGTTGGGGCGTCACACAGGTTAATAAGACATAATTGTTTGAAAATACAAACCTGAGTCATACCTCCATCTGGGAGAGTCTATGTTGTACCCACAAATAGATATTGGTAAGTGAAACGGGATTAGGAATTGTATATAGATAGAACATGGCATACATTATTTAAGTAAGAAAACAATAATTGAAGATAAGAACTTATTCATACATGAAGGACTCGCAGCACTGAAATGGTAAGTTCATGCATCTTGTATATGTTCATGCATTTTATAAATGTTCATGCATGTGCATAATTTATTGTATTGATGCAAAACTTAGCATGAATGGATATGCACTAACTTGAACTGTTATTTTAATTATTAGCATGATTTTGTTAAAATGTATCATTCAACCTTTGTAATATTATATATATTTGATATATATAAAGGATAATACATATTCGTATATTGTATATATGCATATGTATTATCTTAATTATATATATAAAATATATATTTCTCTATTTATAGGCATAGGGGTAGTTTAGACATTTCACTGTTTTACGCATATTCCATTCGGAATATGTTTGTAATTTAATTTTATATTTTCTTTTTTTATTTTTCTGCTTTTTTGGGTTTGCGCCACCTAGGGAGGCTCCCCAAAGAGTCGTTGGGGAGCCCCCAACGGTCAACGACTCCTTTGGGAGCCCCCTTTGTGGCTCCTCTCTTGTGTTATAAATAGGGGTCTCTCCCTTGTATTTCCTTACTCCTTGGAGGAGCTTATGCTCCATTGTATGGGGTTTATACTCCCTTCTTCCTTCTTCTTCAATAATATTCAACTTATGACTTTATGTCATATTTTTGCCCCTTGTGTGGGTTTATGTGTTAGCACATTATGTGCTTGTGTTGTTCCTTTTAATGGGTTTGTTCGCACTTCATGTGCATGTGTATGGGTTCTTTATTGAACCTAATGTATTCAAAGCTACTTTCTAACATGGTATCAGGGCGAGGTTGAGATCGAGTTGCTCTTCGGTGCATCGGGAAGCGTGGTATTCAAGAAATTTTTAAAGAAAAATGGTGAAATATTTATTTCTCTCTCTTTTCTTTCTTAAAGTTATTAGGTATGCATTTTATTTCTTTAAGTATTGTATGAAGAATTTAATATGTTTTTTTTATGTGTACTCTTTGTCATTATGTCTTTTTATAAAAATTTGAGTTACTTGATACTCTATTGAATCTTTTTCGTAAACATACTTTTTTGTATGTTTTTCTTTGAAAATTTTGAAAATGATAACTTGTTTGGCGAAAAAAAAAATTAGATATATGATTGCTCAAAACTTAATGGGTCGGTAAAGATTTATGACCATTGGAGCCTTGAATTTATATTTTAAATCTAACTTTGTTTATAAGAATACCTTTTATATATGGTAAGTCTTTAAAGAAAGGTATGTTAAGATTAAAATGTTTGTGAGATGTAGTTTTTCGAAAAATGCTAAATTCCTTAATAAGTTTTGATTCACTTACCCAATGTGTCCTTTTTATATGAGCAACATTTAATTAAGAAAGTTTTTTTTTTATATAATTCCGGTTGAATTAAGTTTTAAAATAGTCTTATGGAATATGGTGATTTTCTTTGCATCTCTATACTCTTAAAAGATTTTTCAATTTGATTTAAAGAGCTGGTCTCATTATAAAATTTATGGTCTTCACTAATGTTTGTTACGTACTTATTACATTAGGAGTTCGTAATAATCTATTAAGTCATGTTTTTTGATAAAACTTAAAAGTTTTTGAATTTTTCCTCAATAAATGTTTAGTTTTATAGATTTATGCCATAGTACAATCTTACTTTATCATAAGGTTTTTTTTTAACAAATCTATTATTCTTCTTTGTTGGAATTTCTCTCACTTTAGTGGAGTTTCCCCTTTCTTTGGGAATTTTGTGTGTTTTATGCTCTCTTTAAGGAGCCTTTCGGTCCTTATAATCTTCTTGTGAGTATATACTCTTTTATGAAGATTTTATGGTTGTTGTGAGAAGATTGTTTGTGAGTATCTTTTTCCTTGCATAATATCCTTCAACGATTCATTAATACTTGTAACCCTTTGTGGATCTTTTGAGATTGGTTGAGAGCATCATTTTTTAAGTTACAATAGTGGATTTCATAAGATTTTTCAAACTTCACCATCTTTATGAATGCCTATATTGGCCTAAGTTTGTTATTTGCTCATTCAAGATTATTGTCATTTAAAAATCTTGCATTGCATAAAAGTGCATCTATTATCATTTGGTGTGCATTTAATTGCACTTTATATCTATCATAGTTGGGGCTTGTTTTTGACTTTTTGATTATTCCAAATCGGTTCTTACGCATGATGTTGTTAAATATTTCATAATTGTGTTAGTTGCATAATAAGTCTTTTTTGTATAAATGACTTCTTTTGAAGATTAAGCATAATTCATGTTTATGCAAAATTGTTGTTATAAAACATATTATTGTGATTGATTATATTGGACCTTTGATTTAATTTTTAATCGGTCCTCTTTTCTTTGAAAAATGATTCCTAAGGTGTTTATTGCCTTTTTGTGGCATTTATATTTGTCCATCACATGTTTCTTTTATGCATCATTGTTTTGGCCTTATTATTGTTTTATTAGAGATGTTTGTTGAGGTGAGTTATGGGCACCTCGTGTTATATCATTTTAGATTGTCCAAATTGCCATATTATAGATGGTGGTTGAGGTGAGTTATGGGCACCTTGGGACTCTAGAATGATTTGGTATATGATCTCTAATTATGAGTGTGACACCCGTTGTTATGTCTTTTTAGATTGTCCACTTACCATATTATAGATGGGGGTTGAGGTGAGTTATGGACACCTTGGGACTCTAGAATGATTTGGTATATGAGTGTGTCACTAGTTTGATGTTGGCCATTGATCTTATGGATGCTCTTATTTATATAAAAATGTGATGGATATATGATGTTTGAAACCTTAAAATGTTTTAAGGTATATTGAAATCAAGGTTTTAGGGATTATTGCCCAACCTTCCTTTGTTTATGAAAATTATGAGTGCATTTGCACATTTGTGATTTTGAGCTTTTGTGCACAAGTGTTCCATATGTTCTTGGTGTGCGTATGTTCACACATTTATTTTCAAGAATATTGTTCTATCGGTTGTTGTATCTTGTTGAAGATACTTTTACATAGTTTATTCCAAAATGTTATTTTTATGGGTATTCTTTTTGAAGAATATTGTTCTATTGATTCAAGGTTTGATTTATATATATGTTTGTCATTACAAAGTTTGATTATCTCAAAAGTCTTCTCCTTTTATGCCCCTTATCTATTAGTCATCATATGTAGACAAGAATTTTATTACACCTTCGTGTGTTGGTAGCCCTTTATTGGCTTTTGCTCTCTTGGTCTAGTAGTTGAACACACTTGTCTTGAGTGTTATTTTATGTAGACAAGGCACGTTGATTCACACCATGGTGTGTGATTTTAGTCCATGTTGGCATTTGTGTCTTTGCTCTAGTCGCTGAGATGTATGCTCATGGTTGGTTTATTTCACTCATTTCAAGTGTCATCTTATGTAGACAAGAGATGTATTATGTTTTAGCCCATGGTTGGCTTCTTACTCTTGTTCTAGTAGCTGAACATACTTGGTTTTGAGTGTATTTTTACGTAGACAAGAGATGTTTTTGGTCCATGTTGACGTGTATTCTCTTGTTCTTGTCGTAGATGCACTCATTTCAAGTATTATTATATGTAGACAAGAGGTTCTTTTGCACACCTTTGTGTGTGTTTTTGGCCTTTAATGGCATTATATTTATAGTTTTGATCTAGTAGCTTATACACTTGATTTATGGGTTTTGGAGGACTAATGAGGTAGTTGTTTGTAATGGATGAACTATTGTTGAAATTTGCAAAATTTCATTCATGACTTGTGTTTTAAGATATTCAAGTGAATCATATTTTTGATATGCATATTTTAAAATCAAGTTGATTTTTTGGCATTTAATCTATATATTAAAGTGCTTATGGTATTTTGGCCACTTTTGTATGCAAAATGTGTCCTTTTTTGTCAATTAAGTGAGATTTTCCTAAATGGGGAAGATTCTCTACTCAAATAACACTATTCGTTTTGCCTCGTAAATGGATTTAAAACCTTGTGAACTCTTGTGTTTATTTTTGTTTAAAGTATGCTTGGAGACTTCGTTTCTCTTGTTTGGCACTTCATTACATGTTTGAAGCATGTTCATTAATGATTCCTTTACGTATTAATTCATTTCATGATAATATATGCATATGCTCTTTATGGCCTTTTAGGATCTCATTCAATAAAGTATATGTTGCTTATGCTTCTTCGTAGGATTATTGTGGTGTCCCTTAGAGGACCATTGTGTTATTCCCTATTATGGGGTTATGTTTGTCCAATGTTGGACCATATGAATGCATTATGCATTCTTGCAATTCATTTCCGCATAATTTGCTTCCGCTCACCATTTAACTTGATATATGATTTTGAAATCTTGATTTTTCTAAATTTTCCTCATGCTAAAGTAATTATTTTATAATGTGATCTTGCATAAATATAATTTTGCACCTTGTGAGGAATGTTCCATTTGAGTAAAGTGCAAAGATATTTTTTACTTGTTCTTTGTTGTTGTTCCACAGGATCTTGAAGATAAGTGAAAAATGAAGTACCTTGGATAGATCACGGAAGGTGCTCATCGTTAAAGACGTTGGAGGAAGACATTTGCATTTTCAATGGCATTCGGACTGAAGGCTCTTGAAGCCTTGAGATTCTTCCTCTTGCTTTCTTCAATCTTTTCGTTCCCCCACGCAAAGTTTGAGGGAGGGTGTTAAAATGTATCATTCAACCTTTGTAATATTATATATATTTTATATATATAAAGGATAATACATATTCGTATATTGTATATATGCATATGTATTATCTTAATTATATATATAAAATATATATTTCTCTATTTATAGGCATAGGGGTAGTTTAGACATTTCACAGTTTTACGCATATTCCATTCGGAATATGTTTGTAATTTAATTTTATATTTTCTTTTTTTATTTTTCTCCTTTTTTTGGGTTTGCGCCACCTAGGGAGGCTCCCCAAAGAGTCGTTGGGGAGCCCCCAACGGTCACAAATGTGACCATTGGGGGCTCCCAACGACTCCTTTGGGAGCCCCCTTTGTGGCTCCTCTCTTGTGTTATAAATAGGGGTCTCCCCCTTGTATTTCCTTACTCCTTGGAGGAGCTTATGCTCCATTGTATGGGGTTTATACCCCCTTCTTCCTTCTTCTTCAATAATATTCAACTTATGACTTTATGGCATATTTTTGCCCCTTGTGTGGGTTTATGTGTTAGCACATTATGTGCTTGTGTTGTTTCTTTTAATGGGTTTGTTCACACTTCATGTGCATGTGTATGGGTTCTTTATTGAACCTAATGTATTCAAAGCCACTTTCTAACCGATTTTATGTTTAGTCTGCTAACATATGTGTTGTATGATTGATGTAGGAGGCTTTGTTTGAATGTATTCTGATATCGTGCATTTATGCAAGTATGTTATTTTCTACCAGGCTTTCACGAGTCTAGCCCATTTTATGGGATTTCAGGTAGATTATGATGTGCAGCTGCAGAGCGGATATGGAATGCTTAGGCGGCGGCGAGAGCCAGTCTTTTCCTTTCCCGGGGATAGTTTTGAAAATTTTATTATTGTTATCAAAATACTCTTATATGTATTTTAAATTATTGAAACTGAATTAAATCTTAATGTCCACATTTTAATTCAGTTATGATAATTGATTGTAATGTAACTCGCCCAGAATGTTTAACCAAAAAAAAAGTGTTGTTTTCGTTGTTTTAAAAAGAAAAAAAATCTCTGAAATTTTAGGGTTAAAATTTTGGGGCATTACACCTAAACTCTTCTTTCAATCATCACATCAATCAACATGTGTTTCAAGAAACTAGCTTTTAAAGCACATGACAAAAATAGCTCCAAGAAGGGGTCATACCACTAGAAGATGTAGTAGTGGGGTTGGTCTAACGGCCACTATTTAAAAGGACCCTGTCATTGGTGAGATGGTGCTTGAATGAGGTGCTATGGTAAGTTCAACCATTTGTGTACGTACAAGTTATATTCTATGGATAAGGAGGATTGTAATCCAGGAGTGCATGGGAGGTAGTGTAATGGTTGGAGAGGTTTCAAGTAGCATCTTACATGAGGTCAGCTACCGAATTGAGAACCACTAAACCAAATTCCTATTTGTTTTCTTCATCAATGTCTGCTATTGTGAAAACGTTTTGCCTATTTCTGTCATTTGGTATATATGCTCTTACTTTCAAACTCTTTTTCTTCCTTTTTAGTGAAACCTTAGTTGTCAAAAGCAGTGCCTAGGCGGATTAGCCATAAGGTCACCACTTAAGCTTATGGGTCTAGGCAGTAGGGCCCTATTTTTCCATCTAAGCTACCTAAGAGGTGCCTAAGTGGTCCACGCCTAGGCTGAAGCGACACAGTTCTCATTTTTTTTTAAAATTTTGTCTCGTTCCTTTCTTTTTTTCTTTTTCTTCTTCCTCCCAGCCCCAAAAAGTTTTCTTTCTTGTTCTCTCATTTTTTTCTTCTTTTTTTCTCTTTTATCTTCTTGTTTTTTTTTTCTCTTCTCTTTTCTTCTTCCTCCTCCTTTCACCCCTCTACCTTCTCTTTTTCTTCCTCTTATCTTCTTCTTTTTTGTTTTCTCCTTTTCATTTTTTCTTTTTCTCTTTTTTGTTTTTTTTCTTCTTATTTTTTTCTTGTTTCTTCTTCCTCCTCTAGCCCCTCCACTCTCTTTTTTTTGTTTTCTTCCTTTTTTTTAACAATTTTTCCTTTTTTCATGTATGCATGTGTTTTTTAAACAACACACATATAAAATATGTTTTTTTAGTTTTTTTTTATATATATATATATATATATATATACACTAAGTCACATGGACTCGGCTAAGGAAGCGCCGCACCCAAGTCAACACGCCTCGACACGAGAGCGGACACGGGTGCGGCTCAGCACACAGTACGGACTCGGTCAACGAATTGAGGTCGAGTCCATCCTCGTTTTGGACTCGGTCGACATTGACCGAGTCTATATTCGTCCATTTTTAGGATGAAAAAACTAAAAAAAATAAAATTGTTATATATATACAACAACAACAACTACGCCTTCATCACAAAACAATTGGGGTCGGCGATATGAACCAAAAAAGAAATTCATTTTGAGTCTTCCACATGAATCATTTTCCTCCAATCATTTCTATCCAATGTCATGTCCTCGGTGAGGTTCAAAGCATTCATATCCTTTCCTATCATCTCCATCCAAGTCTTCCTAGGCCTACCCCGACCTCTTTTAACTAATATATTTTCCCATTTCTCCATCCTTCTGTCTGGAGCATCATTAGGCCTTTGTCGAATATGTCCAAACCACCGTAAACGATTCTTTCTCATCTTATTTTCAATGGGTGCAACGCCTACCTTCTTACGTATCTCCTCGTTCTGAATTTTAGCTTTTATTGTATTTTCACACATCCATCTAAGCATCCGCATCTCAGCTACACTCATTTTTTGAATATGATGTCTCTTGGCAGCCCAACATTCCGTGCCATATAGTAAAGCAGGTCTAATAGTCGTCCTATAAAACTTTCCCTTCAACCGCAATGGCATTCTATGATCGCACATCACTCCAGTTGCACTTTTCCATTTCATCCACCCAACCTTTATCCTATGATTTACATCTCCATCAATTTCTCCATACCTTTGAATGATGGATCCCAAATATTAGAAATAATCATTCACCGGTATTTCTTGCTCACCAAGCTTCACTACACTCCCATCACTACTTCGTTGCTTACTAAACCGACATTCCATATATTCAGTCTTACTCTTACTCAACTTAAAACCTCTAGCTTCTAATGTCTCTCTCCATAATTCTAACTTAGCATTAACCCCAGCTCTAGACTCACCAATCAAAACAATATCATCAGCAAACAACATACACCATGGTACATTTTCTTGAATTGATCTCGTAAGCTCATCCATCACTATCGCAAATAGGAAAGGGCTTAAAGCAGATCCTTGATGTAACCCAACCGTTATCGGAAAATTGGTTGTCACCCCTTCACAAGTGCGGACATTGGTTACTACTCCTTTATACATATCTTTAATTATACTAATGTACTTGAGAGAAACACATTTCCTCATCATTGTCCACCACAGAACGTCCCTAGGTACTTTATCGTATGCCTTCTCCAAATCAATAAAAACCATATGCAAATCTTTGTTCCTCTCTCTATATCTTTCAATAAGTTGTCTAAGAAGATGTATAGCTTCCATAATTGATCTTCCAGGCATAAAACCAAATTGATTCTCCGATATCATGACAACCTTCCTCAACCTAGACTCAATCACCCTCTCCCAAAGTTTCATAGTATGACTCATGAGTTTTATACCACGATAGTCTGTGCAATCTTGTATATCACCCTTATTCTTATATAGAGACACCAAAGTACTCTTCCTCCACTCATTAGGCATCTTATTTGTCCGCCAAATTTTTATATATATATATATATATATATTTTAAAAATATATATATATAAAGAGATTGTGTTGTGCACAGTCACAGTGACTGTGTTGTGCTCAGTCACAATGTTGATTGTGTTGTGTGCACAGACTATGTTGTGTGCACAGTCACAGACTTTGCACTTTATATATATATATATATATAGCCGAGTCCTCGTGTCCAAAATTTTTAAAATTACGTCGCACCCGTGTCGCACCCATGTGACAAAGTATATGTATCAGAACGGGGTTCATCATGTCCCCTTTTTCTTTATGTCACCGTTAAGACCCTCCAAATATCAAAGTTTTAGGTGTTTGATGCCCAATTTGAACCATTAGATGTGTTTATCAATACTTATTGATTGAGAAATAAGATTTGTTTCAAATTAATTTGATTTAAAAATGTGAATATTTTATCATGAAATTTTAGTACGATATCAACCGATGTTTTTTTTAACTCTTTAAAATACACATTTGAGCATAAAAATGCGTAATCAATTACCTGATCAAAGCCTAGTTCGGACTGGCCCGCTGGGAAAACCCAGCTCACGGCCCACCTGTTAGGCTCGTGGGCCTAATCAGGTCGGGCTTATTATATTATATATAAAATAAGTATTTTATGTTATATATATAAACGTAAATATATATATATATGTATACATAATATATATATATTATATAAAATATATATACAAACGGGCCAAGCCGGGCTGCGGCCCAGCCTGTGTCAGCCAGGCTCGGGCCAAGCTTGAGCCTAATTTGTAGGCCCAGCCCATTGCCCACCTATATATATATATATATATAGTAATCGGATGGTGTGCCCCAAATTTTGGTGTATGTTCAATATTATGCAGTTTCATGAATTTTGCGGACATGTTACACTGAATTACACACTATCAATAGTTACAATCATGTTTGTTACTAAATTTAACTATTTATTGCAATATTTTTGTTTTTCTTGATGTTTTATTTTTTTGGTCCCACCTAGGCCGCAACTAGTCATTTTAAGGGTCTTTCGCCTAGGCTCCGACTAGTGCTTTTGACAACTAAGAGTGAAAGAGGAAAATATAGGGATGGTTGTTAATGTGTTATGATATGGGAAACAGGTTTGGAAGAACGGCAGGTGAGTGGGGAAGGTGTATATGCATGTGCATGTCAATTATGAGAATAAATTTCTATTTTCCAAGATTCCTTCATTATATTGTAAGTTGTCATGGATGTTTATATATATTTCCATTTTATATATATTTTTCATTTAACCAATGATCTTTCTGTATTTGATTTTGATATGATATTTTGCTTTTGTTTTGAACTTACATAAGTGCATTACCAGTACTTTGTATTTCTTATTATCGTTGCTTATTATAGAGTTGCATATTGTTACAACATATTTGCAAATGGAGTCGAGTATATACCACCATAACTTATGGTGGTTCAGTACCACATATGCAGAAATATATACATATGTATAGATACAGGAAGTTTATGTGAAGACTAAAGACCATTTAGGGCTAGTTTTGTTTTGAGGGCAGGGGAGGGGAACTCATCAAATATGAAAGGTACATGGCTTGAAAAAACATCTACAGAACAGTAATAAAATTCTCTCATCTGCCAGTAGATAACAGATCAAATGGACACAAAAAGGAGGGGGCGCAGGGGATGGATTTTTGTAGGAAACGCCATTTCCAATGAAAAGACAGGGCCATCTGGTGTTTGTCTCATGCTTAGTATGATAGTAGCATTTTTCTAACTGAATTAGATGAAAGAAACATGCCTAAAGCAAATACAAAAAAGAGAGCAAGATCTACAAATTTAGATTATAACTTTTGCAAATCTGTGAGGATATTTAAGAAGGTGGGTTGTTACTTGTTAGTTTAAAGGAGTAGCCCTAAGAAAGGAAATTGTTTATCAAGTGGGAAGGCTGTGGAGTATGGGGCACAGGAGAAAGGGCATTGATATGGGTGGAGAGAGAGAGAGAGAGATAACCTAGTATTTATAATACCAAAATGGCATGACAACTATGTCACATAGGTACAACATGGATACAGGTCTGAAGGGCATGACACAAATTTACAAAAAAAATGGATATCAGGCACAACTATCTAAGCACACACACACATATATATATAGAGAGAGAGAGAGAAACATGCTAAATGCATTTGGTGGTCCCGAGGTAAAATCTTTGTCAAACTACCTTGGTGGTCCTGTTTGGAATCTCGGTGCTGGGATGAGCATTTAAGCATTTGGGATGGGAAGTGAGGCCCTTTCTCCTTTGTATTTACACTAAATCATGGACTTGGCAGCTGCGACTTCTACAAATGCATAAACTCCATAAAGCCCCATCCCAGCCACAGATTCTAAACAGGCCCTAAATGCATCAATTTTTTGCAATTAAAAAAGTTTTATTAAATTCACTGAGAAAACATGTCCTGAGGGTTGATTTCCACTAATATGAGAATGCCGAACGCATCAACTTGCATCATCAGATCTCAGCTAGATTAAAACATAATGATGTTTCCATGTATGTGTATCTATATATATAAGTGATGCAAACATGCTAAATGAAATATGTTAAATGAAACATGCTAAATGGGTTTTTTGGATTTTTTTCATTTTACTTTTAAATTCTGACCATACATATGTCATCTACATACTTGATTTTATAGAAATTAGCTCTTGGAGCATTCGATTCCGACACATAGGTGGGCTTTTATAAGGTTCGAAAAATCAACAGTTCAAAATCTTTGTAAATTTTTTAAAATACGAATATTATTTTTTTCATTGAAAACTAATAACCCAGGCATCGATTCCTAGTAAATCAATCATGCCAAACACATCTATGGGGTTCGAATTGCAAAAAAACACCGAAAAAGCCGAAAATCCCATTTAGCATGTTTCATTTAGCATGTTTGCATCACTCATATATATAGATATATACATGGAAACATCATTTTTTAATCTAGTTGAGATCTGATGATGCAAGTTGATGTGTTCGGCATTCTCATATTAGTGGAAATCAACCCTCAGGACATGTTTTCTCAGTGAATTTAATACGACTTTTTTAATCGCAAAAATTTGATGCATTTAGGACCTGTTTAGAATCTGCAGCTGGGATGGGGCTTTATGGAGTTTACGCATTTGTAGAAGTCGCAGCTGCCAAATCCATGATTTAGTGTAAATACAAAGGAGAAAGGGCCTCACTTCCCATCCCAAATGCATAAACGCCCATCCCAACGCCGAGATTCCAAACAGGACCACCAAGGTAGTTTGACCAAGATTTTACCTCGGGACCACAAAATGCATAAACGCCCATCCCAGCGCCACGATTCCAAACAGGCCCTTATGGCAATCGATTTTTCAATCACTGCAAAATCTGATGTCAAAAGACTCAAAACCTATTGATCCAAATGCCAATCCCCACTAAACAGAACATGTAGATCAATCCATCAGGTGAGATTAGCTAAAAAACAGAAATTTAAAAAAAAATGGAGATGCCAAGTCTTTTGTACATAAAAATTATTGTAGCAAACATTATATATAGGAAAAGCGGTAGCTGACTACCACTTTTCTGACCTACTACCAACCTACTTTAAGCTAACGGGTGTTTTCAGGTTGTTTTCGGCAATCTAACACTGCAGATGTTTCAGCATGATCGATTTGCTAGGAAACAAGACTCGTGTCATGTTTTCTTGATAAAAAACATGATTTTTAAGCCTTGAATATCTATGAAAATTTTAGACCGTGGATTTTTAGATCTTATAAAAACCTATTTGTGTGTTGGAATCAGGGGATCCAAGAGTCAATAACTATAACATCAAGCATGTAGAACACATCTGTACGGTCGAATTTAAGGAAAATATGGAAAAATAAAACCTTTAAAATCCCAATAGACTGGCGGTAGGCCAAAAAAAGTCTTAGGCAGCTACCAAGCACCTAATCTCTCTCTCTCTCTCTCTCTCTCTCTCTCTCTCTCCAAATTTTCATTATCACGACTCTTACTTAGATTTCTATAACACTCTCTTTTAACCTTAATAGCTAATTTGACATCCTCGTTCCACCACGATGTATCCTTACCTAGCGGTGCACCGCCTTTAGACTCACCCAATACCTCCTTAGCCACCTTTCTCATGCCACCCGCTATCTTATTCCACATTGATTTTGAATCCTCCTCGAGACACCAATCAGCTTCTTTAACTACCTGCTCTACAAACATTCCTTGTTTAGCTCCTTTCAGTGCCCACCACTTAATTTTAGGATCTATCCTATGTCTATCCCTTTTGCGGCATTGTCTAATTCTAAGATATAAAATTATGACTCTATGTTGTGTAGCTACACTTTCTCCCAGTATAACCTTACAATCAATGCAACAACCTCTATCTCTCTTTCTAAGTAGGAAAAAATCTATCTGACTCGTATTAACCCCACTTTTAAATGTTACTAGGTGAGACTCCCTCTTCCTAAACCAAGTGTTTGCTAAGATCATATCATAGGACAAACCAAAATCTAAAATCCTTTCTCCACTTTTGTTTTTTTCTCCTATACCATAGCCTCCATGGATACTCTCAAATCCATCCCTACGAATGCCTACATGCCCATTAAGGTCACCGGCGATGAAAAGCCTTTCTCCATAAGATATCCCTTGTACTACTCCATCTAAATCTTCCCAAAATTGATGTTTAATAGAATCATCTAAACCTACTTGTGGTGCATAAACACTAATAATATTAATAATATCCGTACCTAATACTAATTTAATAAGTAAAATCCTATCACCCTTCCTACGGACCTCAACTACATTATCTATAAACTCCTGACTCATAACAATCCCTACTACATTCCTATTCCTATTTATTCCTGTATACCAAATCTTATATCCCCAAGGTTCTATCACTTTTGCTTTCTCACCTACCCATTTGGTCTCTTGTAGACATAAAATATCAATCTTTCTCCTACACATAACATCTACTAACTCTACCAACTTACCAGTTAAAGACCCTATGTTCCAAGAGGCTAACCTAATTTTATGGTCTTGGACTAACTTCTTTACCCCACCCGTCCAATAAAGTGAGGGAACCCTTGCCTATTTGACACCACACCCGGGCGTCGGTGTGACGCGTCGCTTCCAGGCGACGACCTAGCAACCCTTGCCCATTTATCACTGCCTCTGGGCCTATAGAGTACAGTGCGTCGCTCAGTAGGGAACGCCCCAACGAAATTCTCATATTGGTTCATATTCATAAGATATGACTAAGTTTTTATGCTGGCTGTCACAGGCCTACCGCAACCCTCCTCCTTTATCCGGGCTTGGGACCGGCAGTATATAACTAAATAGTTATACACAGGCAGAGTGTAGCTGAGATGCGTATGGTTAGATGGATGTGTAGAAATACAATAAAAGATAAGATTCGGAACAAGGAGATACGTAAGAAGGTAGGTGTTGCACCCATTGAAAATAAGATGAGAGAGAATCGTTTATGGTGGTTTGGACATATTCGGTGAAGGCCTAATGATGCTCCAGTTAGAAGGATGGAGAAATGGGAAAATATATTAGTTAAAAGAGGTCGGGGTAGGCCTAGGGAGACATGGATGGAGATGATAGGAAAGGATATGAATGCTTTGAACCTCACCGAGGACATGGCATTGGATAGAAATGATTGGAGGAGAAGGATTCATGTGGAAGACCCAGATTGATTTTCTTTTTTTGTTCATATCGCCGACCCCAATTGTTTTGGGATGAAGGCGTAGTTGTTGTTGTTGCCCTTTAGAGTTTTAACTTTTAACGTAGAGAGAGAAGAGGGATCTCACCTCATTTTTCCCAAAAAAAAAAGGATCTTCTGACCGTGCGATAGCAAAAGTGGAGGAGAAGGAAAGAAAGAAGGAAAGAGGAAGGAAGGAAAGAAATAATAAAGGGAAGAAGGAAGGCAGGAAGAAAGAAGCAGAGATGGATAGAACAAGAGAAAAGAAAGGTACAAAGGAAGGATAATGGGATGAAGTATGGGAAAGAAAGAAAGAAAAAAAGGAAAGGAAGGAAATCAACAATTACCTGCATATTTAGGCTGCCTATCATGTTCTTTCTATCATATTATGGCTTCTTTTAACATAAATTTTTTCTACTTTTTTCATTTTATTTTTAAATTCCAAGATTTTCCCAAAAATTATTGGAAGAAAAGCTATAATATCCTAAGATTTTGCCTTGCTGAGATATAACCAAGATCGAGTTTTATGACTATATATATATATATATATATATATATATATATATATATATATAGAGAGAGAGAGAGAGAGAGAATCAGACACACGTGTATTCACAATTCACATAGAAAAATGCACAACTTTACTACATGTTACAAGTCATTATGTATATGAGGTCATAAACTGTCATTTAGTAACTAAAAATCTAAGACATGTCAACTAATAGTTAATAATCAAAAGGTATCGTCCAAGAGAATGCTTCTGGCAAATGCAACTAGAAAGTACATTTAATGATAAATAAGCAGGTTGAAGTCAAAGGAATTGTGAATGTATTAGTACAGGGTCCTCCTTTTGGTTCATTAAACTAAATCTTGCTCCTTCTAAAATAATGGTGTGAGATTGGAGACATGTTTCAGGTATAAAGAGAGGAAGGAAGCTTGAGATGCGTATGCACCTGTGATGGAGAAGCATCGATGAAGAATCCTGTTATTGGCGAGAATGCAGTGCCGGTTCTGCACAAGACATAGACGTGCCAAGTCATAATGCATGAAAAGAGAAAAGGCCTCTAAAACATCCATCCACGCAAATTAAAACAGCAAAAATGAAATTCTGAACTAATAAAATAAGGGAAAATACCTCAAAGAATAAGCACAAGCTGTATGCTACTAAAAGGGAAGAAAAGAAGAAGAAAAAAGAATGTGTTCCACAATAATGCGATGTAACAAACTTGTCCGAATAAGATGATACCCTTTTAGCATCTTCAAAATCATCCAAAGGAAATCATGGATGAACTGGCTTTTAGATAAGGAAATTAAGATAAAATTAAGATATATTGCATCATGAAGGAGCCGGAACAAGAAGCACATTCTCGTTTGCACATTTAGAGAGGAAACTAGTCCGCTATAACCAGTACGAAGTTTTCTCGTGCTAAGAAGAACTCAGTACAGTTAATACAAGCTTAGCAATAGACATTGTGCATGAATTTTACAACTGAACAAGATCAATCCAAACAAAACTGAAGTTGACAGAAAAAAGCAGATGTTACAAACAGCGGTAAGCCTAACCTGTCTGAGGCACTATAATATATGAAATGAGGCCCAGGTGGTATCATCTTTATTCCACTGAAATTAGGCCCCGCAATAAAAGCCTGCAATTAAACGACCGGAGAGAGAGAGACGAAAAAAAAAGGAATGGGTGCTACGAGTTTAGCGGCGATCGATCCAGAGGAGAAACAAAGCACATAAAAAAAACGTGGGTACACCTGAATCGGCAAGAGTGGGTACTTGCCTGAGTGTCCACGCCAATAAGGGTGCACTGAGGGACGTTGAGGAGGAGGAGGGTGGCCCCCTGCTTTACCAGCCCCATGGCCGTTTCAGCGTCCATCGACAGGTTCTGAGCCACTCCATCTGCTTCCATTCTGCTTCAAATTTTCGCTTGGGCAAACAGACCGTGTGTCTGTGTGTGTATAGCACCGAAACAGCGCGGGGTGTAGCGTCCGGAACTTACCAGAACACCCCACGAACGAACTCACTTTTCGAAACTATCCTAAAAAAACACGATGTTTTAATTTGGTTAGGATGTACCGATTAATATAATATAGGTCGCCCTCTTGTCTGTAGCAAGAAAATGAGGTAAGTGACCTTACTTAAAATCAGTTTAATTTTTGTCCATACTTAAAATCAGAAAATTTTCAAACTATTTATATTTTTCGACATGCTGAGACGACTAAAACGGTGGCAGCAACATAAGCACAAGGTAAGCATCTGTTTTGTTGTTTATTTTATTTTATTTTATTGCTTTTGGATCCAAAATTTATATCACTTGTGTATTTGCATGTCTGCCTTGTTTTCGATAGTGGTGATACTCATACGCCATAGAAGCTCGCTTTTTCCAAATCAAAGTTCAAAATTAAGACCCTGAGTAAATGAAAAAACGATATGTTTCCTAAAATGCCCATAATTTTCTAAATTTGCCTCATGTCTACATTTGCAAATGCCTTGTACAATATATAGGTACGTTGTCCCATCTCGCAACTTGTCACTAAAAAGTACATTTGCATGATGATTGTGTGAACCTCATGAAGTTAGTGTGAACCTCTTGCAACTGAAATATGTGTATCTTAATAAATACCATACAAAATTCACTAGTATGACATTCGCTAGATATTGGATAAGTGTTTAAATGAATAAAAGAGGACTTTATTTTAATTTTTGAATTTTAACTATTTAATTTTATCATATATGAATAGAAATTTAAAAAGTATCAATTTGATTGAAATTGAAAACTTCAAGGAATTCAAGTTTGCAATTTGAAATCCTTTTGGATCTGGATCTCAAAAAAATCCAAACTCCATTATCTAAGTTAAGTGAATCCAATATCTGAATGTGGATCACGGGAAAATCTGAAATTCATTAAATAAAGGATTGGATCTTGGTATTTGGATTTGGATCTCTAGATGATCCAAAAATCCACTTTGGATTTTGGATAAGGAATGAGTTTGATCCAAATAAAATTGGATCCATTATGGATCTAGGATCCAGGATAAAATAGAAAATGTAGATTTAGGTTTTAATTAAATATTTTATATTAGATAGTATATTTATTTAATATATAATATAAAGAACTAACAATCTATTTAAATAATTTTTCATAAAGCTAACCTAAGCTATTTAATAGATAAGCTAAGTGACAGGGTAATAAACAAAAAGAAGGAGATCACATTTTTGGGGAGTAATGATGAGAAGAAGAGGAAAGGGTGAATCACCCTCCTCTTATCTAAAGAAATTAAAAGCTAATAAGTAAGATAGTTAAAAAAATATGTAATAAATATATATACATTTAAAACAAGGCACTAAAAAGTCAATTTAATGACATATGATAAGAAGAAGAGACACCATAAGTGATGAGCCTCTCCCTCTCTTTTTTAACAATTAATGCAACTCTCTCTTTTCCATAATCACCCCCCCCCCCAAAAAAAATGGCAGTAAAAAGTGCATGGTCCATGATTGTGCGAAAGCTCGGAAGATGAGAATACGGTTCTGCATAACCTTTGAGGTGTCACACGAGTACTCACGATAATTTGTGTGTGTTGCCCGAAATTGGGTTGATAGTTGAACAAGACCAAGGAGGTACGGAGTGTACGCCCAAGTTATTCAATTGAATAACTACATACGCACAAACCTAAGTAGGCATTCTTTCGTCACTCGCTGGTAAATACACCATGCGCTTACTTGATGGGTGATCTGAATGTACAAAAAATAAATATTATAATCTTGAGTACACCCTTAGTGTAGTCTGTATTCGGTCATTTCATGTTGATAAAATTGTGTACCTTAAAGCAGTACACGGGTTGTTGAAACCCTGATTTGTCAAAGAGAGGTTGGCACAATTAACCTAAATGAATTGCATTAAAAAGAAAAGAAATGGATACCCATCCAACGCCTGACTACTTTAGATATGGTAGATGGTATAAATTTTATTGGGTTATTGTTGAAACATACAATATTTGTTATTATGATACAAGTGATAATAGCTCAATGGTCCTTGCTCACATAGTTAGGGAACCCAGACTACCCAATTTTGTACTAACTGGGTAGGTGTTATAATTTCTGCAGAAATCGGATGCATCATTTTTATTTCGGCCTTTAGGGGTTATCTCTTGGTCATTATACCGACCCTTTAGAAATCTGATTGAAATAGTCATTCTGTAAAACCTAAGAAAAAAATTATTTGGGCCCGGGTCGGACTCTAACCCGGACCCGGACCCGGACCCGGATCCGTCACGGGCTTAGTCGGCTGCGTGCTAATAAAAACACACAGCGACAAAGGGAAGGAGGTCTCTCGAAACCTCCTCCCCCCCCCCTCTGTTCTATCTCTCTCGATCGACACCCTTTTCAACCTCTGCGTTGCTGAGCACCCCCATCGGTGACCCCCCTCTTTTCGTCGACTTCCTTTCTTCGGTGAGCTCCTCTTCGATAGCCACCCCAGGTACGCCCCTTTCCCCTCTTTGTTCTCTCGTCGCTCCTCCGATCCCCTCTCTTTCTTCCTTAACTTTTCGTTGCGCAGGGAGGCGGTCGAGCCGCCTCTCTGCTGCCCTAAATCACAGGTGAGGGGCAAAGCCCCCTCCCTGCGATTCTTTTCAACGAGGGAGGGGTCGAGCCCCTCCCTGCAACGTGTTTAGTATGGGAGGGGTTGAGCCCCCCTCCCTGTGCCACTATTGGGATGGGAGGGGTCGAGCCCCCCCCTCCCTTCTCCTTACTCCCCATGGGGTCACGGGAGGGGTCAAACCCCCTCCCTGTGCCCACTTTTAGCAGGGGAGGGGCTGAGCCCCTTCCTGCACCCTCGTCTTCTTCTCTCCTCCTTTTGAGTCGACAGGCTGGCAGGGGCGACACCCCCTGTCGCCTATGTCTGATTGGTTGGCAGGGGGTGATGACCCCCCTGCCGCTTGTTGTTGATCGACTGGCAGGGGTTTCTAGCCCCTGCCCCTCACTCTCTCTCTATTGCCTTTGGCCGATAGGGGTTGTGGTCCCTACTATTACGACAATGAAGCCATACATGATACTTCAAGTACAAGGTTTTGATGATGAGCAAGTGGAATCAACTGCATTTCAGCTAAGGCTATGAAGAAATTGAAGAATTCAGTGAAGAATCTTTGAAGACTAGTGTGCATATGTTTAATTCATTAAAAGTCTTAGATTCTTGTGAGAGCCTTACTTAGAGTGCATATTTAGGTTGCATTTCACCTTAAAAGTCTTTAGAAAAACTTTTCTAAAAGAAACTCTTTTGAAAATCTTTTTAGAAAACTCTTTTCTTAAATTTTCATGTTTATTAGTCGACCAATAGACTTATGAGTCGACTAATCCTTTCGCGCCATATTTTCTAAAAAGTCATTCTTGTCAAATTAGTCGACCAAAGGTTTTATCAGTCGACTGGACAGAATATCTGTTTTCTGAAAAATTAGCAGCAGTGGACTAATGGTTTTATTAGTCAACTGAACAGAACATGTGTTTTCTGAAAAATTTAACAGCAGTCGACTAATGCTTTTTATCAGTCGACCGAACAGAATGTTTGTTTTTCAGAAGTTTTTAGCAGCAGTCGACTAAAAGGTTTTTCAGTCTACTGATGATATTATCAGTCGACTAACTTTTCTGAAGTCGACTAAGTTTCAAAAGTTCAGATTTTCAAACGGCTCGATTAACAGATCAGTCGACCGACGATAACTGCCAGTCTACTAATAACTAACTATTAGTCGACTAACTGATGTTTCAGTCGACTAATTTTGCCGTTTTCCTGAAACTTCAAAAAAGGAGTGTCTTTTCATTTTTCAAACGTTTTGATCGTTCAAAATGGACAGTTTTGACACCCTTTCATACTCTCAATGTATGGAATATTTTAACTATAAATATGAGTGCATTCTACACTCAAAAACATCAAATTCAATAGAATTATATTGAATTACTTCTTGCTTTTCACTCCTATTCATTCAAGTATTTGTTTTCTCACTCACGTGATATTTTCACTTCAGTTTTTCACTCAAATCACTTTGAGAGATAGTGAATTCGTGAGTAGAGTGTTTCAACAACCTCAATAGCCAATTGCATCTCATTTGCATTCAAAAGGAAGGCTCATAGGTTGTATTGTAAGTTATTTATTTTCTGTAAAAAGAAGGACTCCTTGGTGTAAAAGAGTTGTTTGCTTTCAGTGGGATTGTTACTGAAAGTGGGACCGGTTATGGTCTGTGTGATCTTGTAGTTTACAAGGTTGATAGTGGAAAATCTCAAGCGGGTTTTGCTTGGGGACTGGATGTAGGTCGGGTTTGACCGAACCAGGATAAAATCTCGTGTTCTTTGTGTGTTTGCTTTGAGATTTGCAAAATCCTTCAATATTCCCCTCTAGTGCTCGTTGCCTCGATCCTAGTGCACTTTCACTTACATGTCGTCTTTTGGCAGGTCGATAGGGGCATCGCCCCTGTCGCCTAAAACTTTTGGATTGGCAGGGCCCATGCTTGTTGTTTCTGGTAAGTCGACAGGGGCTGGAGCCCTGCCTGTCCTTTGTCGATACGGGTGACGCCCCCTATCGCCCCTACCTCTTGTTTCTCGGCAGGTCGACAGGAGTTGAACCCCTCTGCCCTTTTTGTTGTTCCAGCAGGGACCATCGGCCCCTGCCCTTTATCTTTTCCAGTAGGGGCCGATGGCCCCTGCACCTGTTCTTCGACAGCAAGGGTCATTGGACCCTGCCTCTTATTTCTTCATGGTTGGCGGGGACCGTTGCCCCCCGCACCTTGTTTGTTTTCCAATATAGAGTTTCGCCCATCTGCCTTGATCTTGCTGCCTGTCTCGTTTCCAGTAGGGGGTTGCGCCCCCTGTCCTGCTTCCTGTTGAGGCAGGTTCAGCAAAGAGCCTCTGCTCTTTCCCCTGCCTTTTCTGTCCTGGTAGGTAGAGAACATGAGCTCCCTGCCTCTGTGGCTCTTTGTTGACAGAAGGAGGCCCCTGCCTCTTCGTTGTTTGCTGACAGCAGGTCGACAGGGGCTCACAACCCCTGCTTTTGCTTCTTGCGCTTATAGCAGGTGCGCAAGGGCACAATGCCTCTGTCTCTGCTTCCCTTACGTTAGGACGGCGGCAATGCCCCTGACCTTCTAGTTTTGGTATTAACTTGCTAAGATTGTTACTTTTGCAGCTTGTGTGATGGATCCTGCTCATGCTCTGCGACCTGAGCTGTCCATCGCTTACACTCGTAGACGCCAACAAGCTTGCAACTCCCAAAGGTAGGGGAAGATTGCATGAAAGACTTGGACAATTGAATTAAGTTCAATTAACTAAAAAGGGACCATTAAATAAATATATATATAGAAATACATATATTTATACGAGTACGCATTTAACTTTAGGACACAGTTTTACGATCCTTGTCCTTTACTTTCTGTCAGTCTTTACTTTGCAGTCGCGCATCGCGCAAAGATTTTGCGTTGTACTTCTGCTTAGAGTTTTTACTTTGATATCGCGCATTGCGCAAAGGTTTTGTGTTGCACTCCTGCTTACAGTCTTTACTTTGTCGTTGCACATCGCGCAAAGGTTTTGCGTTGCACTCCTGCTTACAGTCTTTACTTTGTCGTTGCACATCACGCAAAGATTTTGCGTTGCACTTCTGCTTATAGTCTTTACTTTGCCATCGCGCATTACACAAAGGTTTTGCGTTTCACTTTTGCTCACAGTCTTTACTTTGTCGTCGCGCTTTGCTCCCAGGCTCTTGCTTTTACATATGTGTTGTTACTGTCTTGCTATTGCAGATGACGCTAAGGTTCTCGCTCATTGCATACGCTTTTGAGGCATCCTCGTGGAGGATGCAAGAGACATCTATCACTCTCCCTCTTGCGACAAGAGTTCAGTCAAGAGCGAGCGATACATTATCATCTAAGGAGAGGGATACCTCGCAAGGATCCTGGCTCTTCGTGTACGCAATTCTGCAGAGTCGACTTGAGATTTTAGAGAGCTGCGCAAAAGCATCAAAGATTGCCTAAATCAAAGCATTTGGAAGGATGTGATTGGTTGGTTCTGTTAAGAAACTCGTATCCTGTTTATCAAGGCCGGTATCGAGTCATGCGAGACATGTAGATACTCTGATAGCGGATGAGATTCGAGATAATCACATGCCAAATGTTGGCACAAGTTGCTAGCCATTTCAAAAGATAAAGAATGTCAAAGTATAGTTTGAGAAGCATTACATCTCTGTGAAACACTTTTGATGAGGCTCTTATTGAGAAGCTATACCCCTTTCATCCTAGAGTACTTGTAGTCGTGTACTACACGCTAGTACTGCAATGATCGTATGAGACGATCGTGCGACCTCGAACAGTACTAAATGCACAATGTTGTAATCACATAAAATAGCCTCACGTTCGCCTTCACGGGCAAGATGCTGGAGTGGTTTAAAGACCACAACATAGAATGGGTCGTTAGTTAAGCAACCCCTAACGCACATATTCGCTTTTTGTTGTCTATCAAGAAAGAGGACAGAGCGGTACAAAACTCCAATGGACATGTTGTTAACAACCACCCCACGGGCAATGATCCGGCCTCCCCAGTCATTGGAGTTAGGGAAAATGGGCTACAATAGTTAGCTCAACACTTCTACAGAATTTGGATGCAACTGTGGCACTGTTTACCTACCTTTGGGGAATCCTCTCTCGGCTAAAGCTATCCATTTAGGAGCGGACTCAACTAGCTATTCGGGTTATTGAAAATACATAGAATAACAATTGTTTCTACGTTTTGCCTGCGCGATTGCTTGCTTGCTCGGTAGGCCAATAATATCGAAACATAAAGTCTGTTTACACTGGTTGATTGCTTGCTTGCTCGGTAGTTCAGTATGCTACTCGTTGAGTTGTACCCGCCTGTTGAGGTGTTACTCTAGTTTGTTACTGCTTACGCAGTTCTTTGCTAAGTAATATCTAGCTTCTCATACTAGTTAAATACTTATAATAATAGCACTGTGCGAGTTGCTACATATTAGCATGTGACCTGCTTTACCCCTTGGTCGAACTGTTTGGTGCTTATTGTAATGTAGCACGTTAGCTTGCATCTCTTATGATTGATGTGATTGCATACAACTCATAATCTACGAACTGGTGGCAACTAGGATTAATGTGGCCGCTTGTCTTATAAGTTGCTTACATATTGTGATATAACTATTGTTATATGATTGCTTATCATGTATAGCTTATGAATGGCTTGTGATGCAATGGTTTATGCCTTACGATTAATGTAATTACTTGTTGATGGACTGAGTCATTTGATGGTAATTGTATGTATCGCGAGCATTGTTATGAGTGCTTGTCTTATTCAATTGTTTTGTTTGGCTGTCAGATAGAATTAGTTACTCTTCGCTTATAGAATTAACTAGATTGCCATATATGCGTGCTCTCATGTGTCATTTACGCATGCTTTGAGGTCCTATTTAAGGATTACAATGTTCCTTGTGGCAATAACACGATGTGTAGTATTATATGCTTATGTGTGATGTGATTGATATGTCACGTGATAAGAAATGTTGGAAGTATGTGATAATATGTTTGTGGTGCATAGAACCTTATTGGAGGAATGGGTGATCTTGTGTTTTGTTTTACCATGTGAAGTGATACGATGCATATTATTGATATACATGCTTGTGCCTATATTGGTGGCTACTGACCCCAAGAGCGGTCAATTGTTCAGAGCAGTCGATTGTATTGATACATGTATCACTGAGTAGGGTGTCTATTGAGGAGCTGATCTTCAAAGGATTATCTACGAGGGTGTGTATGATCAAGACCACGTAACCTGCTAGAGAGGTAGATTCTCTGTGAGGATGTACACTGTCCACGAACGGGTAGCCCCAAAGACGGTGAACTCCTGTGAGGAGGTGTATGGTCCAAGACTAGGTATACCATTTAGGGCAGAATTTCTTGTGAGGTTATACATTTCTAAGACCAGGTGATCCAGTGTTGATCTTGTTGATTATTATAGTGGTTATCGACCCTGAGAGCGGTCATTTGTGTTGATGTGTGTATTACAATGATTTTCATTATATATGACATTTGTTGGAGACTGACTTCCCAAAGGTTTCACTGTGAGGGTATGTATGATCAAGACCAGGTGACTCAGCTAGAGTGGTAGATTATCTGTGAGGATGTACACTGTCGACGAACGGGTAGCCGCAAAGACGGTGAACTCCTGTGAGGAAGTGTATGGTCCAAGACCAGGTATACCATCTAGGGCGGTAATTCCTTGTGAGGTTGTACATTTCTCAGATCGGGTAATCCTGTTAGAGCGGTAGAATCTCTGTGAGGATGTACATTGTCCACGAACGAGTAGCCGCAAAGACGGTGAACTCCTGTGAGGAAGTGTATGGTCCAAGAACAGGTATACCCTCTAGGGCGGTAATTCCTTGTCAGGTCGTATATCTCTCGGGCCGAGTGATCCGACATGGATCTTGTGTTTTTGCTTACCATAAAAAGTTATGGTGAGCTGTGATGATCTTCTGAGATTGTTTGAGATAGCCAGTCATAAATCTATAGTTTTGGCTTTTTGTTTTAGCATGATTACATGTTGATCTCTGATGTGAGAATTAGATCTTTAGCGATTTTAGATCATGATCATGTTTTGGACCTTCTACGGAAGGGTGGGCTTTTCTGAGAAAGTATGACGCCTTAGTGAGTCATAACCGGTGACAGTTGGTCGCGTAAGGCCTTGAGAGATGAGAATAGTTTAAGGTGGTTCAGAACAAAGCGTTTGTTAGAAATAGTGAGAGCGACAAAGATGTCCTGATAATGATTAAATGTAGAGACCACGTTCTAGGAACGAGAACAAGCTTGTAGTGTGGTAGTTCATAGCTTATGATGAAATGAATCATCTTGCTACGTTTTGCCATTTGCATTGCTTACTTACTCGCTTGCACTAGTTACACGTTTGCACTACTTACGCATTTGCACTGCTTACTCGTTTGCACTACTTAGGCATTTGCACTGCTTACCCGCTTGCACCGCTTACCGCTTGCACTGCTTACTTCCTTTGAACCGCTTAGCTTATTGCACTGATTACCCTATTGCATTGCTTCCCTATTTAACTGCATATCTGCTTTAAACTGCTTAGCATACTAAATTAAATGTACTTAATTTAGTTTCCTGTAGTCTCTCTTGTGCACCTACTAGTTTTTCACAAAACTAACCCATTCTAGGTGTACAGGTGATGATTAGGTACACCACGAGCGATGGCGCGATGACTAAACGGCTTCAAGACTTCTTCCTGCTCTTAGCTCGCATCCTGAACGTTTTGGGTTTGTAACAGATTTTCCTTGGGATATCCGAATTTTGTGAGTTTTGGTTCTTTTAGCGAACGTGTCCAAAGTTGTTAGCTTGCCTTCTGAATTAACAAAAAAATAGTCTTCCGCTGATTTCATAAACAAACTCTGAAGGAAAGAGATTTTTCTAGTCTTTTGCCTGTTTTCTGAAAGGACCGCAAGTTTGAAATTTTGGGGCGTTACACATTCGAAGTGTTGAAACATTCATGCATAATAAACCCCTGGATGGCCACATCTATCTCGACGTATTCAAACTATGTATACCCACATGAGGTTAATAAAGTGAAACATAAATTTTAACTGATACTTTTCTATAATTAGTTGTTTGTATATGTGCTTATATAATTTGATGCACTATGACTGATTTAAATGTGCCTTAAGATGTATTATGATATTAATTATACCTATTTTAAAATTTTGAAATATTAAATTCAACATAATCTTATATGTCTGGTATTTTGATTGTGTACCTTTGGAAGATATTCTTTACTAAGACTTCAGAAGTTTAACCCCCAATATTAACAATTTTTAGATTATGATGAATGATCAACAGGAGTTGTTGCAAAAGGCTTGGCTAGAGTTGCGAAGATCATATCTAGCCTTGCCAATCTAGGATTTTGTTTTGCTTGTTACAAACATTTTTAATTAGTCTTATTTTGAGGGATGTAATAACCCTTTTAATCTTAGTTTATAGTATTTATATCAATGCTTTTGTCAAACGCTAGATTATTTGTAATTGCCTAAGTTTTTTCTAACTTCACTCTGAATATTTTTGTTGTGTGTTAAAAAATTTGCCTGAAATTTTGGATAAATTTTGGGGTGTTAAAGCTTTAATATCCGAGCTCATATCCAAGAAAGTGTGATTCGTGACCATTCAAGCAACTCAGCAACACACTGGAAGTATAAGATAACACTTATTCTTAAGTTTTCATTAATGTAGAAATTCTTTTGTGATTGTTAGATGTTATTGAAAACCCAGATGAATGTCCTGATTAAGGTCATACATGAACTCAGTAGGGTAGTTCAACAACATGTTACTGTCATCCGGGATATAGAGTTGACAGTCTGAGGCAGTGCCATTCCCAAAGTTGTGGCTGAATCAGGAACCCAACCAGGACTCAATTATTGATGGTGACATCACCATTTGGAGGGACAGACTTACCCTCCTAATATAGAGGGTTGTCTCTATTGTGATAAGGCAGACCATACTATCCATGATTGATAGACAAGGAAGGTAATGAATAGGAAGCTTGTTGCTGGGGCAACCCTCACCGATGACGTTTCAAGTCAATCGGTGGGATGTACTCTTTTAAACACTATGGTGATAAAGGAGGAGGACGAGAACTCGCCAAAGCGAAGGCACACGAGTAATACAAGGGAATACTACAAGATGTACTCATGACACTTGTAGAATTTAGATTTTTCTTTCATAGTAGATACAAGTTGATGAACATGCTTGTAATAAATAGGTTCTTTTTATAAAAGTAATTTTTATAGTACGAACCTTGTTTAATAACATACTATAGTCATGATTAATAAAGTTTAGGGATTTGATGATAGCATCTCAGTGATAAATAGTTTTGTGAAGATTTACACCTATTACAAAAATTTTAACTAATTGGACAAATGAGTCATCACACGAACACCAACGAGAAAGGTAATGTGAATGCAAACACGAATGTGAACAAGAATCATGTTAATGACTATAAATCATAAAGAGGCTTTGTCATGAAGTCTCTTAACAACTTGGCTCAAGCAGCAAACACACACATCTAGAAATAAGGTTGACAGGTTGTACCAGTCCAAGTAAACCCCAACCATGGTCAAGTAACTTACGAGAAGTTCCTAAAATTGGACCCACCTACATACTCGAAGAAAGTTGATCCTGAGATAGCCAAAAGTTGGCTCGAGGAGATTGAGCAAGCTTTTTGAGTCTTGCTTGTATCTGAAGACCGCCAGATTGATTTCGGCACTTATAGGTTGAAATGAGAGGCTCAAAAGCAGTGATATATTGCATGCACAATCCACTTCATAGGAGTAGGACTGATCTCTTGGGCTGAGTTTAGGTGATCTTCCTAAAAACATACTTCCTTTAACATGCTTGGAATAAGAAGCAACATGAGTTCCTTGAACTCACACAAGAAAGTATGAGTTTGGTGGACTACATTACCAAATTTCAAAGTTTAGAATGCTATTGTCCCAACCTATTAGCCAATGATAGGGCTAGGCTGACAAAGTATGTTCGGGGACTAAAGGACGGACTGAGATATCAAGTAATGATCTGTCGATCGATGACCTTTAACGAGGTGATCGAAGCGGCCACTATTCTATCTTAATAATGGGGAAGATCCAGAGTGGATCAATCCAAGAGGTGAGCTAGTAATAATGAGAAGTTCACCACACCTTCTAAAAAGCAAAAGCAACATAAAAAAATCGGACAACAACAAAAGCTTAATCAACATTGTCTGAAATGCAACCGTTCTCATAATGGACCATCATGCCTCGATAAGTATTTAAATAAAAAAAGAGGACTTTATTTTAATTTTTGAATTTTAATTATTTAATTTTATCATATATGAATAGGAATTGAAAAAGTATCAATTCAATTGAAATTAAAGGCTTCGAGGAATTCAAGTTCACAATTTAAAATCCATTTGGATTTGGACTTTTGGATAAGGATCCCAAAAAGATTCAAACTCCAATATCTAACTTAAGCAGATCCAGTGTATGAATCTAGATCGTGGGAAGATCCTAAATCCATTAAATAAAAGGATTGGATTTGGATATATGGATTTGGATCTAAAGAGGACTTTGGACTTTGGATTTTGGATAAGGTGTGGGTTTGATCCAAATAGAATTTTATCCAATATGGATCCAAGATCCAATAGGAAATGTAGATTTTGGTTTTAATTAAATATTTAATATTAGATAGTATATTTATTTAATATATTATTTAAAGAATTACAAACTATTTAAATAATTTTTCATAAAGCTAACCTAAGCTATTTAATAGATAAGCTAAGTGATAGGGTAGTAAAAAAAGAGAGAGAGAAAGACCCATGTTTTTGGGGAGTAATGATGAGAGGAAGAGGAAAGGGTGAATCGCCTCTTCCTCTTCTCTAAAGAAATTAAAAACTAATAAGTAATATAATAAAAAATATATAATAAATATAAATAAAGTAAAAAAGGGCATTAAAAAGTCAATTTAATAACTTATGTGAAGAAGAAGAAGATACACCATATGTGATGGGTCTCTCCCTCTCCCTTTTCACATTTAATGTTCGTCTCTCTCTTTTCCATACCCTCCCCCCTCTTCTTTAAAAAAAAAGAGACCATAAGGCCACTTGAATGCCTTGGGAAAAAGAAGAGACGCCATATGAGAAAACATGGTGTTTGTCCTTCCATTTTTATATTTAATGAGGCTCTCTTTAATGGGCTTCTCCTTTTCCTCTAAAGTTATATATATATATATATATATATATATATATATATATATATATATAAACAATAAACTACATTAAAAGTATTAAAGCAACTTAATTGCCTTGTGAAAGAGAAAGAAACCACCATGGAACGTGGTGTGTCTCTTCCTCTCACATTTCAGATTATGTGAGCTCATATAAATAGGGACCCTCACATATGATTTTGCCTCACACACACTCTCTATCATGATTATTTTCTGTTCCTAGAACAATCTTGTTCAACTCTGTCTTTCAAGTGAAAAATCAGTTAACAATTATGCAAAACAAATTAAATGTTAGAATTTTTACTATGGTTGGCTTGATATGTCTGATTAAAGTAAAAAAACTAGAGTTAAATCCGATTTCCCCATAATGATAAAAATCTCATAATATAAGTTTTTTTTGTTATTTGACGAAATATTTTATAAAAATTATAGGTTCTAGACAAAACTTTCATCAATTTTCATTTCTAAACTATGAGGAATCAGCCTCAAAGATTCTTATTGTGTGTTCCTACATATATAAACTAATGCACATAAAAATCTCAACCACACATCTTGAGTAATTTGAGACATATGATTTAAAAAAAATTGTTGCCTACACAGACTTTCCATCAGGTCAGAAATTCAGTGTCAACTTGTAGAGGGCATAACTCACAAACCACAACTCATCTAAGCCTAAGTTTTTTTATTGAGATTGCTTCCATATGCCTGAAACATCTCCATAATTTTACTAGATTAATGGGTTCATGGTTTTATTGAATTAGATTTATTATTATGACTTGTCAAATAAAATACCCAAAACAACATGGAGTTTTGCAAGAATTTAACAAGAATTTTATGCTTTTCAAAAAAATCATCAGGAAACACATCCAACAAATTTTGATTCATCAAGAACACATCAGGTTCATGCATATAAACATTTAATCATGTTGTAAATATAGAAATATAACATACATCATGAATCAAATACAAAATGTGACATTTTTTCATAAGATAACATGTTTTTCGCAAAACCGATTTTTGAAAAAGGATTTTAGGTTTTAAAAACCTCCATGCACAAAACCATATCAAAACCTATGTGAAATTAGGTTGATATGTCTATTGATATGCATTTGGAGTTCATCCGAAAACATGCTCATGTATCCAACACTATACACACATCCACGGTTAGAGTGATCCTATATAAAAAGCATAAAAGGTTCTCAATTATTAACTTTTTTCATTATGCAACTTGTCATACAATTGAGATGTCTCTTCTTTAATGATTTTTAATTGCTATTCATTGTATGAGAATACATTAAACGAAAACTTATTCAACTACTTAGTGTAAAAACATTAAACAATTCTATTGCCTAACAAATGTGCATATGGCGTATACAAGATACCAAAGGTTCGACTTTTCAAATACCATTTGTGCATCATTTTGATTCACCATTATTTGTCTCATGCCATCATCATTTTGGTCCAGCTTAGTCGATATGGTATATTCATCATCATCAATATCATCTGATTCCCCATTGTCAAAGTGAACACTACTACAACTAATTAATTGTTCGATTGCACAAACTAAATAAAAATTTATCACATCTATCACTTTTTTTGCTTCCATGCATGTAACATACCTGCATTTTCAACTTTCAAGATTAATCATATAAATATTGCATCTACATCTCAAACATTTATTACAAAGTCTGACAACTTGTACCTAGTTATGTCGTTTGCCCTGAAAGGCTTCATGTCATCTAAATTACTGCAATGAAGATCAATAGCACGGGTTTACTCATATAGTTTCACATCTTCTACAATAATCCTCTGATCATGTACAATATCAATTGTTCATATAAGTTTTTCATTACATGCACGTTTTATATCATCTACCCTAAAAGGTTGCATGTCATCTATTATTGGTTCGCCCATGTAGTTTCACATCTTTTATAGTGATCCTCTGATCATATACAATATCAATTGTTCATATAAGTTCTTCTTTGCAAGCATGTCGAATATTTATATCCCTAATTGGTTATCTGATCATGTACAACATCAATTGATTATCATCATTTCATTAATTAATTGCTTCTTATTGATCTTCGGAGGCAACAACTTTTTTTTAACTTTGCGAGCAACTAAGTAAATGTCACAACTAAATAACATTGACTCTACATCATCATCGTCCAAAACATCTAATCATATATGCTGTGTAACGCCTAATTTTTTTAACTATTTTTGAAATTCCCTTTTTCGAAAGGCAAAGCCAACAAAAGGTTGTTCCTTTTACATAACCCTTTTTCAAAATACAAGTTCCAAACTAGGACCTTAAATATTTAAATACTTTGCTCCTTTGGCAAATCAACATTTTGCATATCTTTGCAAGAATAATCATTTCTCAAAAATAAATGTCTCCAAATCCAAATGAATATAATCTAAACCCATATTCAACCATTTTAGGATTTGATTTCAATAAGAAACCCTTATTAATTAATATTTAATGTCAATCCCAATGCCAAGATGTGTAATTATTAAATAATCACAAAAATAAAGGATACAAAAATCTGGGGTGTTATAATCTATCCCTCTAAAAAAAATCATCATCAACATTTCATCATATCAAATCATTAAACTAAAGAACCATCAAAATATAGTTCATCACGCGTTCAGTGCGCACTCTTATCAAATAATTCAACATCAAAGATAAATACTTATTATTTCAAAAATAAAATTTTTCAGCAATTCAACAAGTATCCTCAAAATCATAGAAAATACAATTCTCCAAAAACCTAAACATTCTTTAAAAAAAATCATCCATATACTAAATCAATATGGGCTATATCACCGATCAATCATAAATCATATAATCATAATCATAATCATAATCTTACTTACAGACAACAAAACACAAATCTTGGGTTGTGGACTAGTTCTATATTTTTTTGATACCAAAACTGTAATGCCTAATTTTTTTTAACTATTTTTAAAATTTCTTTTTTTGAAAGGCAAACCCAGTTGAAGCTTATTCCTTTTACAAAACCCTTTTTTAAAACACGGGTTTCAAATCGTGATCTTATATATTTAAATACTTTGCCCCTTTGACAAATCAACATTTTGCACATCTTTGCAAGAATATCAATACTAAAAAATAACCATTATATCCCCAAATTCAAACAGATCTGATCCAAACCCATATTAAACCATTTTACCATTCGATTTCAATAAGAAACCCTTATTTATTAATATTTAATGTCAATCATCATGCAAATGCTCATAATTATTAAATAATCACATAAATAAAGGGTCTAAAAATCTGAGGCGTTACATGTTGGCTAGCCACTTTAGGAGAATAACAATTATAGAAGTTCGGCAACTCTTTTGCATATCCGGTTTTATGATATATCAAAGTCGTCAATTCTTTAAAGCTACTATTTTTGGAGACCAATATAGATCCCCAAGTAAGGTGATCAATATTATAATAGTGTAGTTTAACCGTTTCGATCTCAATATTAACTACCCACATCAATCACACAACATATCATTTATCTAATGAAAACAACATGTGAAAAAAGGTCATTCATATACTCTTCATACATTCAATTAATAAAACTACCTACAACAACCACTCTGAAAACCAATTGCCTACAATAACCCTTAGACCCCTATTCAATGTTTGTTCACAGTCAACCCCAACCTCATAACACTAATTGAATGCTTGTGTGCAGTCAACCCTAACCCTATTACACCAAGACAAAAAAAATACTGAATATTAAATAAAAGACAAGCAAGCAAACATAAATCATCTATAACAACAACAAATATATATATATATATATATATATATATATATATATATATATATATATATATATATATATACAACAAACAACAACAACAACTACGCCTTCATCCCAAAACAATTGAGGTCGGCGAAATGAACCAACAAAGAAAATCATTCTGGGTCTTCCACATGAATCCTTCTCCTCCATTCATTTCTATCCAATGCCATGTCCTCGGTGAGGTTCAAAGCATTCATATCCTTTCCTATCACCTTCATCCATGTCTTCCTAGGCCTACCCCGACCTCTTTTAACTAATATATTTTCCCATTTCTCCATCCTTCTAAATGGAGCATCATTAGGCCTTCGTCGAATATGTCCAAACCACCGTAAACAATTCTCTCTCATCTTATTTTCAATGGGTGAAACGCCTACCTTCTTATGTATCTCCTCATTCTGAATCTTATCTTTTATTGTATTTCCACACATCCATCTCAGCATACACATCTCAGCTACACTCATTTTTTGAATATGATGTCTCTTGGCAGCCCAACATTCCGTACCATATAGTAAAGTGGGCCTAATAGTCGTCCTATAAAACTTTCCCTTCAACTGCAATGGCATTCTACGATCACACAACACTCCAATTGCACTCTTCCATTTCATCCACCCAACCTTTATCCTATGATTTACATCTCCATCAATCTCTCCATACTTTGGAATGATAGATCCCAAATATTTGAAAGAATCATCCACCGGTATTTCTTGCTCACCAAACTTCACTACACTCCCATCTCTATTTCGTTGCTTACTAAATCGACATTCCATGTATTCTGTCTTACTCTTACTCAACTTAAAACCTCTTGCTTCCAATGTCTGTCTCCATAATTCTAACTTAGCATTAACCCCAACTCTAGACTCATCAATCAAAACAATATCATCAGGAAACAACATACACCACGACACATTTTCTTGAATTGATCTCGTAAGCTCATCCATCACTATAGCAAATAGGAAAGGGCTTAAAGCAGATCCTTGATGTAACCCGACCGTTATAGGAAAATTGGTTGTCACCCCTCCACAAGTGCGGACATTGGTTACTACTCCTTCATACATATCTTTAATTATACTAATGTACTTGAGAGAAACACCTTTCTTCATCATTGTCCACCAAAGAACGTTCCTAGGTACTCTATCATAAGCCTTCTCCAAATCAATAAAAACCATATGCAAATCTTTGTTCCTCTCTCTATTTCTCTCAATAAGTTGTCTAAAAAGATGTATAGCTTCCATAGTAGATCTTCCAGGAATAAAGCCAAATTGATTATCCGATATCATGACAACCTTCCTCAACCTAAACTCAATCACCCTCTCCCAAAGTTTCATAGTATGACTCATGAGTTTTATACCATGATAGTTTGTGCAATCTTTTATATCACCCTTATTCTTATATAGAGGCACCAAAGTACTCTTCCTCCACTCATTAGGCATCTTATTTGTCCGTCAAATCTTGTTAAAAAGATTTGTCAGCCATTCTAAACCTTTCTCTCCCAAGCATTTTCAAGCCTCGATAGGTATACCATCTGGGCCAAGTGCCCTTCTTGATTTCATTTTCATCAAAGCCTCTGCAATTTCTTTCTTTTGAATCTTGCGCATGAAGTCATGATTCATCTCATGAAAAGGAATGGAAAAGTCTCCAAGATCCTGAGCATGACCTTCATTAAATAGCTTATCAAAATAATTTTTCCATCTCTCCTTAATCTCCTCATCTTTGACGAAAACCCTGTGCGTTTCATCTTTGATACATCTAACCATACCCAGATCCCTCGATTTTCTATCTCTCATTTTTGCAATCCTATAAATATCCTTCTCACCCTCTTTGGTATCCAACTTGTCATAAACCTTCTTATATACCTTATCCCTCGCGTTCCGAACTACTTTTTTACCTTCCTTTTTTGCTATCATATACTTCTCCAAATTCTCATTATCACGACTTTTACTTAGATTTCTATAACACTCTCTTTTAACCTTAATAGCTAATTTGACATCCTCGTTCCACCACGATGTATCCTTACCTAGCGGTGCACCGCCTTTAGACTCACCCAATACCTCCTTAGCCACCTTTCTCATGCCACCCGCTATCTTATTCCACATAGATTCTGAATCCTCCTCGAGACACCAATCAACTTCCTTAACTACCCGCTCTACAAACATTTCTTGTTTAGATCCTTTCAGTGCCCACCACTTAATTCTAGGATCTATCCTATGTCTATCCCTTTTGAGGCATTGTTTAATTCTAAGATCTAAAATTAAGACTCTATGTTGTGTAGCTACACTTTCTCTCGGTATAACCTTACAATCGATGCAACAACCTCTATCTCTCTTTCTGAGTAGGAAAAAATGTATCTGACTCGTATTAACCCCACTTTTAAATGTTATTAGGTGAGACTCCCTCTTCCTAAACCAAGTGTTTGCTAAGATCATATCATAGGACAGACCAAAATCTAAAATCCTTTTTCTACTATCGTTTCTTTCTCCTATACCATAGCCTCCATGGATACTCTCAAATCCATCCCTACTAATGCCTACATGCCCATTAAGGTCACCGCCGATGAAAAACCTTTCTCCATAAGATATCCCTTGTACTACTCCACCTAAATCTTCCCAAAATTGACGCTTAGTGGAATCATCTAAACCTACTTGAGGTGCATAAACACTAATAATATTAATAATATCCGTACCTAATACTAATTTAATAAGTAAAATCCTATCACCCTTCCTACGGACCTCAACTACATTATCTATAAACTCACGACTCATAACAATCCCTACTCCATTCATATTCCTATTTATTCCTGTATACCAAATCTTATATCCCCAAGGTTCTATCACTTTTACTTTCTCACCTACCCATTTGGTCTCTTGTAGACATAAAATATCAATCTTTCTCCTACACATAACATCTACTAACTCTACCAACTTACCAGTTAAAGACCCTATGTTCCAAGTGGCTAACCTAATTTTATGGTCTTGGACTAACTTCTTTACCCCCACCCTTCCAACAAAGTGAGGGAACCCTTGCCTATTTGACACCACACCCGGGCGCCGGTGTGACACGTCGCTTCCGGGCGACGACCTAGCAACCCTTGCCCATTTATCACTGCCTCCAGGCCTATAGAGTACAACGCGTCGCTTAGTAGGGAACGCCCCAACGAAATTCTCATATTGGTTCATATTCATAGGGTATGACTAAGTTTGTATGTTGGTTGTCACAGGCCTACCGCAACCCTCCTCCTTTATCCAGGCTTGGGACTGACAGTGTATAACTAAACAGTTATACACAGGCGGATATATATATATATATATATATATATATATATATATATATATATATATATATATATATATATGAAAAAACCCTAAACATAGTAAATCTTAAATGGTAAATTTGGTATCAAATATTAAATAAAATACAAGAAAACATACATAAAACTTCAACAACGACCAAACACACATACTGCAAGTCTATAAAATGCCCATATCTATAAAAAAATCAAAATAAAATAAAACAATATGCATACATATTGTTTATATGAAACTTACCTTTTGACCTAAATAGGAAATTCAATGAGAATAATAGCACAATCTCATTGCAATGGAGCAAAAGGATTTCACTAGAATTAATGAGAGGAGAGCAAAAAAGGTTATGGATTTTAGTGGAAAAAAGTTAGGATTCTTTTTAGAAACAAGAAAAAAAACAAAAACGACTTTATATATTATTCAACAAGCATGTGAATGTATGAAAATTCACATGCTAAAAAAATTTGCAAATGTTAGCACATCTTTGCGGATCTAATTAAAGAGAATTTCATCCAGGGAGATTCACATACACCCTTTGCGAAGGTTATACATTATTCGTGAAAGTAACACTATAATTGTGATCTTCATATAAGAGTGTGAAGGTTGAGGACAATTACAAACATTAATACACAAATGTCGCCACTGTAATGCCCCAAAATTTATCTAAATTTTCATGCAATTTTTTTTAACACACAACAGGAATATTCTTAGTGAAGAAAAATCTTGGGCAATTATAGATAATTGCACGTTTGACAAAAGCACTAATATAAATACTATTAAACTAAAATTTAAAAAGTTATTAATCCCTCAAAATAAAACTAATTAAAAATATTTGGAACAAGCAAAACAAAATCCCAGATCGTTAAAAAAAGATATGATCTTCGCAACTCTAGCCAAGCAACTCGCAATAGCTCCTATTGATCATTCATCATATTCTGAAAATTGTTAATAGTGGGGGTCAGACTTTTCAAGTCTCAGTAGAGAGTCTCTTTCCAAAGTACGAAAGCCAAAGTATCAGGCATATAAGATCATGTTGAATTTAATATTTTAAAATTTCAAGACAAGTATAATTAATATCAAAATATGTCTTAAGGTAGATTTAAATCAATCATAGTGGATCAAATTAATTAAGCACATGCACAAGAAACTAATTACATAAAAGTAAAGTTGTATAATTAAAAATTATGTTTCGCTTTATTAACCCCCTTGCGGGCATGCACAGTTCGAATATGTCAAGACAGATGAGACCATCCAGGGGTTTATTTTGCATGGGTGTTTTAATACCCCGAATGACTATCATAATCAGATTCATAAAAAGATAGTATAATGACCGAGAGATAACCTATTGTAAACACCCCAAATTTTCCACATCCATTCTCAAACAACCCTCCTCATGCAGGGCCAATTCTGTTAGGTCAGTGTAGGAGTCAAACCCCGAGTCAGTTTCAGAAAATCACCATTTTACCAACTTTCATTAGGAAAATTACCATTTTACCCCTAGGTCATCCCGGACCCCAGTCAGTCGGAGTCAACCAAGCTCATTGGTCAGTTCAGAATAGTTAGAATATCAGTCATTTCAAGCTCATCTGGGCTCACAATGAACAGACCATTTTCATTTCTGACAATTCCTGCCAAAATGAGATCATTTCTTCAGAAATGAGCTCATTTCTCACTCAAATCCAAGCCAATTTTCTCCGAGTTAGTCATTTACAGTCAGTCATATTCCCCAAAGTCTAACTTGAGCTCACTAGGAGTTCAAGTGCTCCAATTTCAGTTCAAAAGCATTTCCAAGTGTCCAGTAGCCCATTTTAGTCTATTTCAACTCTTTTAGCTGAAATTGAGCCAAGTTTAGTCAGTTGAGCTAGTGTTTGAGCCTTGATTTTAGTTCACCTCAGTATTACTGACCTTTGTTTCAGCTCAAACCCAGTTCAGGTTCATAATTCATTTCATTCCAATGATCATTCCATACCATTTCTCTAAAAATGGCAACTTTTCTTGAAAATTCAGTCGGAAAGGTCAGTTGAGTCAGTGTTCGGTGAGTTCATTTGAGTTCTGAAACTCTAAAACCCAGCTCAATCCAGTTCATTTCAGTTGAATCCAGCTCAAACCCTAATTTTCAGTGTTACTCTAGCTTGGCAGAGCTCGAAAATCATTTCTTCAACCATTTTTGCAAATTTTGTCAATTTTAATACTTTTTGAACTGATACAAGTGTCAATCGGGGTCTAACATCCAAAATTCTTCATTCAGGGTTAGCATTTCGCATAGCATTTCATGTCATTTCTCATCATTTCTTATCATTTCTCAGCATTTCATAACATTTCATCACATTTCATTCCATTTTCGAAGTCCAGAACTCCAGTTTTATAAATTTCAATCCAGATTGAGTTTTAAAAGTTTTCAGAAATCAATTTCAAACCCTGGGTTTTCAAAATTAACATTTTTACCCCCAAGATTCTAAATTTGGAAATATTTCTCGAAAAAACAATATGGATTTCTTTCAAAGTTAAATTTTCAAATTATATACTGGATTTGCTTTGCAACGAGCTATTAAACTTCAAAATTCAAGCTCATTTCAAAAACTGCCAAAAATAGCTCATTTTGTTTAGAAATATTTTCTCGATAAAAACAATCTGGATTTCTTTCAAAATCAAATTTTCAAATTCTACACTGGATTTGCTTCGCAACGGGGTATTGAACTTCAAAATCCGAGCTCGTTTCAAAAACTACCAAAAATAGCTCGTTTCGTCTAGAAATTTTTTTGAAAAGACTATTTTATTCCTTTAATCATCAAAATGAATTTCAAAAGTGGAATTTGGACCTGCTCTGAGATGGCCCATCCATTTGCATTTTCTTGTTTTAATTTATGAGAAAAAATATATCTTTTTCTTTATTTTTTTGTTTGTTTTATTTTATTTTTTATTTTTTTTATTATTTTATTCTTCCTAAGGCGGGACCCACAAAGGGGTCACCCAAACCTGCATCCCATTTCCTTTCTTTCTTCCTCCATTTTCTTTTTTTTTTTATATTTTTTTTATTTTATTTTTTTATTTTATTTTCTTTTCTTCTTTATTTCTTTTCTTTCTTTTTTTTTCCTTCCTTTTTCTTTCTTTTTCTTTCTTTCTTTCTTTCTTTCCTCCTTTCTTTCCTCTCCCTCCATTCACGTATAGTCTTTTCAGCCTCTCCTTCTCTACCTCTTTCCCTCTCCTTTTCCCCTCTTTCTTTCCTTTTCTTTCCCCCCTCTTCTTTCCTTTTTCTTCTTCCCTTTCTTCTTCCCTTCCTTACTCCCTTCTTCCTCCAAAGCCATACGGCTGTAGCCTTGGACATTACACAGCCTTCTTCGTTAATCAATGGTAACTTAGGGAAAGATATCATCTTTCCTAAGTTACCAACCAAAAATAAGAGGAAAAAGAACGGCTGCCCTAAAGGATTCTGATCTCACGTCTTTCTCCCTCCCCCCCTCTCTCTCTCTCTCCCTTGAACTTGCTCTTTCTCACCCCTTGGCTGCAACTTCCAGCCATTGAAACCCTATTCTTGCAGCCCTTAAACAGCCACCAGCTGGGCCTCCATCATAGCCTTCTTTGGTGGCAGCAAGAGCCCAACCACCAGCAGCTTTTCTTCAGCCACCACAGCAACCAGCAACCTCCAGCAGTGCAGCAGCAAGCCTCCTTCAGTCCCTTTGCTTCAACCTCCTTCAACGTTGGCAACATCATACAACAGCAACCTCCAAAGTTTCAGCTCACCTCCAGCAAGATCAGCAGGCCCCTTTGAAGCAATCACCACCATCGTCATCACCTTCAGGCCTCCATTGCTGCAGTAGGAGCAAGATTAATTTCTTCATACCAATCCTCACTGCCACAACTCCTTGCTGCAGCTACTACCTTCATATCAAAGCGGTCGTCAAGCTCCAGCCGGTGCAACAAGGCAGCCTCCTCATCGCTGCAATTCCCTCCAAGGCTGTACCACTGAAGCAAATCAACTCCCTTAGTGCAGCCATTTTCAACTTCCCTTTTGTTGTAAAGATTTCCAGATTCCTTCAACTAATCTAAGCAAAACCTCCATCTTCTTCAAGCTAGCAGCAACACCATTGCTATAGCTTACCTTCAGCCAACCCAAGGTAAGATCTTCATTTTTTTTTCTTCTTCTTTTTTACTCTTTTATTTCCTTTATTGTCATGCTTAAGGCTACATGGAGTAGGGAATCCGTCCAATGAATGGACTGGATTTTTCCTTTTCACAGCAACATCAAACATAAGAGTTCGTGTACCCCCTCGTGATGGTTTTGATTTTCATGTTTTATATAATTTCATATTTAAAAATTGCATTTTCATTATGCATTTTTTTGATGTAGAATCCATAGAATTTCAGTTTTGTGCAAAGTCTATACGTTATGTCATGTGAGTTATTGCACCAATAAATTCTGTAAATTTTAGAGTAATTGGGTCTACATATCTTTGTTTTACTGCCGAAAATTTGATTCTATTCGGGTTTTGGAACCCTTCTAAATCAATCAAACCCTATATCGGGTTTTCTGTCCCTCAGAATTTCCAGTTTGCGCTTTAGCAGACAAGAACCTCCGGCACCACCCTCATGGGAAATTCAAATTGTCCTTCAAAAATCACAGTGGATTCATAATGGAATCTACTAGTGATATGGAAATTTTGAGGTTTTTCCAATTAGTTTTGATCTCTGTAAAAAATCGGATTTCTCATACCTCTGGGAAAATATCGATTTTCTTTCGTCAGGGTATAGATAGACTCTAATGCACCGAGTCCATCCAATCTGTAACCTTTCTGCAAAAACTTTCAACATGAAAGTTGTTCCTAACATAATTTCCTGTCATTTTCCAAAATTTGGGAATTTTTGGATCTGTTTCATTATTTTTCCCGGATTTTCTCTTTCTGTCTAACAGATTTCAATGTCCAGAAATTCCAGAGATTTAGGTCTCTAATAACAGTGTGGCTTTTTCCAAACCGTAACCCTAATACCAAGGGTGTCAAAAGATCAAATCTTTCTCTGTTTGTCAGGGACAGTTTTCCACAATTTCAGCCATTTTACCATCTGTCTTCCATTTTTCCCACATTTTCTGCCGAAACCTGTCTGTTTCCCCTAAATCCTAGAGTCGCCGGATTCCGATCCGACTTGCCGGAGTGGTACAGCCCCGACCGTAGGTCAAAACCAGAAAGTGTTAAAGGAAAAAATACTTGCCTTACTGTCCTCTGTCATCCCATAAAATTTGGGAAATTTTTATGGAAGTTTGATATCCTAAATCCCCTTTAGAATCAATATTTTAGGCAAAAATCATAAAATTTAGGGTTTTTATTTAAATTTTCATATTTACAAATACAAAAAAATTATATTTTCGAGCTCCATTCTGTTTTTAGGGTTATTTTAGGTGTCCATGCCAAATTTGGTTTAATTCCAAGTTCATTTGCTCCATGTGTTAGTTTATCTTTAAATTCAGAAGCGAAAATCAGGCGAAAATCAGGTTAAATTTGATATTTATGATATTTTTGCCATTTTAGGGTTTTTATCATGTACATAAGCGTGTAGAATCATATTAGGGTTAATTTCAATGTCATTTTCATTTCATATTTTTTAATTTTACAAAATTTATTTCAGAAAACCCTAGTTTCAAGGCCATAGTCTTGTTATTGGAAGTATTTTGGTCATTTTGACCTAAATTTCGAAATTTCAATTTCTAATTCTCCAAAATTTCATGCATATCATCATATCTTATCATATTATGTTGATTTATTTCATTTGATTTTCAAAATTCCAAAATTTATAAAAATTCTTTCAGAAAACCCTGATTTCAAGGTCATCAGGGGTATTTTGGTTATTTTGACCCCAATTTCGAATTTTTAAGTTTATTTTTGAAATGTATTCATTATTTATCATGTTTATATCAAAGGGGGTATGAATTTGGGTTTATATCTAAATAATATCCGATAATTTCCCATATTTTTGGATAAATTCAGAAAAACCTACATTTTTGTGCTAACATTGTTTTCTAGTTTTGCAGGAACATTCAAGAAGAAGATTTAGCTTTTATTTCTTTTATTTCAATTCAATGTAAAAATCAATGTAATATTTGGAATAAGAGTTACATTTCTGCTTAGAATAGGGCTACATTGCATATAGTTTAATTTATGCAAATTTGAATTGTGATGTATGATTCATGCACATTATTTCAAATCCACTATGGTTTACACGAATGGCACGTGCACAAGCTTTTATGGAGTTTATAAACTCGGTGGGATTTGTATTTATGGCCATAGTCAGAATACGAAGAAAACCAAGATTTATGATCTTCGTATTAGCCACATTCAGCCTACACTCTTAGGCTAACTTCAAAATGCACTGCATTTTCAAAACTTCAAAAGGATTCCTCAATTCCTCAATTGAAATTCCATTTTCAAATTCATATTCATTCATTCATATCATTCAAATTGCATTATTCTCAAATTCATTTTCCAATTTAAATTTCAGAAAGATCAATTTTCTCAAGGATTTACCAAGTCTTTCTCAGGATTGGATTTTCCAAGAATTCTAAATTTTCAAAAGAGATTTCAAGGCATTTCCTAAGTTCAACCAAGATTTTCCAATGTTTTAAAATTCTCAACTTTCAAAGTCTCAAGTTTTAAAAAAAAAAATCGATTTTCTCACATTTCCCATTTTCCTGAGAACCCAGTTTCCTGAGAATCCATTTTTCATTTCCAAAGTCATTGTCCAATGAATTTCTTAGATTTTCTCATAATTTTCAAATCCATTTTCTTAGAAAAGCAAATTCCAAATCTCAAAAATCGATTTTCTCAAGATTCAAGTTTTCCTGAAAATTCACTTTCCAATGCAAATTTCTGATTTCCAATGAAATTCAATGATTTTCTCAAGAATTCAATTTTCAAGTACTTTTCCAATCAATTTGCAAGCATATTTCAATTTTCCAAAGCAAACATCATATTTTCTCAAATATTGCATTATTTTCAAAATTTCATAGCACAAGCCTGATTCTCTGTGCATTCTAGGAAAAATAGAGCATAATTTAGATATTTGAGTCGAGTTAAAGCACATAATTGATCCTTGGTTCAATTACCCCTGGTAAAGGCGCCAGGAACGGTTGAACCTCGTACTGACAGGCGGATCCCATTCCACGGAATTTTCCCGCAAATTTTCAAAACGGAGGCGAGTAATTTTTAAAACCATTTTCAAAACTTTGGTCAAGTTTGACTCGCGAAATTAGTTTCTCTCTCGCAAGGGAGGGAAAAAAATTTTGCGATGATAACAGGTTTGGCGACCGAGATGGGACCTGTCTTCGCCTGATCAATTATGTGCATTGACTTAGCTCAATTATCAAAATTATGCTCTATGGAATGTCAGCTTTAATTCCTGATATCATGTGAACCTAGGAGCCTAGACTTGAACTCAGCTGACATGGATTGCATGTAGACTAGGCATGGTTTGGTAGGACCATATTGAGGAGAATTATGCATGTTCACTTAGACTTAGGTCTGAAATACAACACTCCTCAATCTAGGAATTGTATGAAAACAATGTTTGCTTCTTCAAAATTTCAAAATTCTATCTCTTTAGGACTTAGAGCCCTCTGTTTGTCTGCATGTGATCATATTTCAAAAACCACCCCACCTATGTCTACCCGGTCTTCACGTTGCTGGGCTCTCTTCCAAAACCATAGTTCGGGACAGAGCCTCACAACTGGGCCACTTATTTGGGCTAACGCCCCCCTGCCACGTACCAAGGGACATAGTCCAACGTATATCGGCAGGCGCTCAAGGATGTTGGGAAAACACAAGCCTAGACCCGAAGATGAGTTTTATGCCACGTACATCGAGCCTCGGCTCGAGTATATCGGCATAGCATGATTGGACACAGTTGATCTGAGCCTAGAGTCAGGATTAGGGTCCTAAAGCTCTTTCAAAATCAATGCATTTAGAGTTGGCTTCTTAGGGATTGTTGTATGTGCATAATTGTTTGTGATTAAATGTATGATATTCATTTTCGCCTTATTTTCTCATATTTTCCCAATTTTTCCAAAATACCGAACAATTTTCCAAAATACCTCATTTTTCATCTTTTATGAAATATCTGCTTTTTCTCAAAAACCCTGGACGATTTTTCTAAATTATCCACCTTTTCCTTCAAAACTCCAGGAGATTTTCCATTCTTTCGTTCCTCTGGACTTCGAATTTCCATCTTTCATTTTATCCTGCCTGCAATTTTCAAAATTCTTGTATTTTTCCAAAGTCTAATTCCAGTCTTCTTGTCTTTCAGTCCAATGGCATCCAGTCAGCTCGATTCTGTTTTTCCTGAGGGTCACATCTCCTACGAGGTGCGACAAAGTCTTTCTGAGCATCGATCTCTTAGCACCGGACCCTTCTTCCCCGGTGGTACTATGTCTGGTTCAAAAACTTCTCTCGTATGTTTCCGGACCACTTGAGCGATTGCGGGTTGGAATTGGCGTATGCAGTGGGAAAGTTGATAGTCAACGGCAATCTGATTCATGCACTAGCAGAGCGGTGGAATCCGCGCACTTGCACGTTCTGGTTCCCGTGGGGCGAGATGACACTACTGATGGATGAGTTTTCAGAGATTATGGGACTGTCTGAGCCAGCCAGTCAGCCTGGAGATCCGTTAGAGCAGCAGTTTCTGATCAATGTCAAGGGTCTGGACCCCAAAGATGTCGTAGCTCGCATGCCAGGGCGCAAATCTTGGCCATTGATTGAAGAAAATGGGAATGAGTATGTGAGCCTGATCGAGATCTACCGACAGTATGAAGAATTCGCAAAAGCCAGCTCGCTGTCCAGAACAGCTCAAAAGAGAATTCAGCATGCGATGGTTTTGTGCACTGTGGGAGTTGTTTTCTTTCCAAACGGACAAAACTATATGGATGCCAGAATAGTTCAGCTTCTGAGGAGATGGGGAAGTCGACAGACCAGCCGTCTTTCGATAGCCATGGCCGCACTTGCTTTTCTATACAAAGGATTGACTTGTTTCACGCTTGGAGAGTCCATCTTAGTCGAGGGATGTACCTATGCTCTTCAGTCTTGGTTCCTTCAGCATGTACTGATCAAAGCTAGTTCATTCAGATATAACAGCAAGGAGCTCCTTCAAATTGCATGGTACTGATTCCTGATCGATTACTGCAAGAAGAAGTGGTGTGAGACTATTTTGATCGAGAGTTATCACCTCCCAGATACACCTATGCATATGGTAAGATATTCAAGCTACTCGGCCTATTTTCTTGTACCTACTACTATCCAGAGTGATGTGTCAGACAATTTTCTCAGAGACAGAAGCGCGTAGAAGCTCGGCTACTATCAGGGGTTATGCCAGAGTTTGACCTTGCATCAGCGCAGTGATCCGAAACATACCATTCTGCCAAATATGGCTGTAATTCTTTCATCATTCCCACTTTTTTCTCCAATCCTCGTGTCTCTGCTGATCATTGAGAGTGGTGGCAGACTGTCTATATGCCCCCTCTTTCTCAAATCTACCATTGATGCAATCATATTTTTCCTTCAATAAAGAAAAAAAAATCCTTCAATTTTCATTCTATCATGGTTTGACGACCTCACCTAGGTGACAAGGCATATTTACAGTTGTTCATTCTCCTCGCAAAGAATGGCAACACAATTGTCGTGACTCCAACGATGACCCAATCCCTAGTAATAAGATGTTCTTCCAATTATCTATCAAATTCTCATCAAATATTTTTTTTCTATATTCATTTCTATCCTGAATCTTCATCATCAAAATTTAATAATCCATTCTGTAGAGAGCATTAGTATTCCCAAGTGGTTCAGATCAGATCAAGCAAGAAGACACCACTGTATCAAAGCACCAGTGATTTTAGAAGCAGGCAAGAAGAAATGGATTCTCCAAGATCTGCCAGAAGACAGAGTCTGAATGATATGGATGACATTGATCCTGCTACATATCAGATGTTCAAGAAAATGATGATTGGGATGATGTCTGAGTAAGCTGAGGACTGTTTCAGAAAGGCTCCCATCAAAGAGAAGACATATGTCTCCTCTTAGGATACCACTAGGACGAGAGCAACAAGTGATTCAGCGCATGTCTGCCCGATATTTTATTCTCGTCGATGTCCTCTATTATCGTGGATTCAGTTCTGAATATGCCAGATGCTTAGATGAAGATGAAGCCAAAGAAGTTGTGCAGGAGGTACACGAAGACATTTGCGGTGGTCACGTCGGCTACCAAACTCCTATCAAGCAAATCATCTAGGCGGGATATTATTGAAAGACTATGCTACAAGATTGCTACCATTTTGTGAAGAAGTGTGCTCTATTCCAGATACATGCACCTTTCGTTCATGCGTCAGCAATATATTTGCAATCTGTTATCTCTCCATGGCCATTTTCTATGTGGATCTTTGATGTTGTGGGCCCCATCACTCCTGCTTCAAACGACTACAAATATTTTCTTGCCGCAACAGAATATGTTACTAAATGGGTCAAAGCTATCATTTTGCGTACAGTAGAAGGTCGACAAGTGGTCTCGTTCATCCACAAGAATATCCGTTGTCGTTTCGGCATACCGCACGATATCGTGTCAGACAATGAGAGTCATTTCAAGAATGAGAGAATGAGGACATTTGACTTAAAGTTCAAAATTCAGCATTGTTTCTCCGCCCCCTATTATCCTCAAAGGGATGGTCAGGCAGAGGCCACCAATAAAATTCTGATTAGAATCTTGGAGCGAACTTTGGAAACAAGCTACGATTGGCATGAGAAGATCCATGATGCATTGTGAGCATACAAAACCACCATTCGAACTCCAATTAATGATACTCCGTCAGAACTTGTCTACGGAACTGAAGTAGTGCTGCCTCTACATGTTCAAAAACCTGCCTTGAAGTTCGCATCACTGCTGGAGTTATCGCTTGATCAGTATTAGCAGCAACGACTGGTACAACTTGATTTGCTTAATGAAAGAAGACTCAGAGCAGCAAAGCACGCTCAATCATATCGTCAGAGGATTTCAAAGGAAATCTTGAGTCAATGATCTAGTGCTCAGATCAACGGCCTATCTCAAGCACCGTCTGGGTGGCAAATGGTCGCCGAATTGGGAAGGTCCCTATGTTGTTGAGGAAGCATTACTCTGCAATTCATATCTGCTCATCAATGCCGATGGTGTGGAATTATTAGACCCCATCAATGATCAACATTTGAAAATTTTCTATACTTAAATCCTCTATTCCATCCTTTGTAATTCCTCAATATATTTTCCTCAATAATGGTCAAATCCTTTTTTCCCAGTTACACTGGGGCATTATTTTAAAATTTGTCTTCAAAACATTATGTATGCAGGCAGGATCAAACAAATCTCTCATTTTGCATGCATGTGCATCCATTTACATCATTTTGCATTCATTTGCATACATTTGCATGCATTCATTCGCATTCATTTGCATTCATATGTATCAAATTCAATTCCCCTTCAGGTTAAGGGATAAACCTGAGTTTCCCCTTCAGGTTAAGGGATAAACCTGAGTTTCCCCTTCAGGTTAAGGGATAAACCTGAACTACCCATTCAGGTTAAGGGATAATCCTGAGACCCCGACAATCATTATCGTTACAATTCCCAAATACTTGAAGAGCATAGGTCTTTTTTTAAAAATTCAAATTTCAAATTAAAAACAAGGTATATTTTTAAAAGTCAGTGCTTGAACTGGTACAATTTTGAAATCCAGTGCTCAAACTGGTACACTTCCAAAATCCAGTGCTCGAACTGATATATTTTCAAAATCCAATGTCTATGTTGACATATTTTCAAAACCCGGTATTCATGCTGGTGTTCTTTCAAGATTGAGCACTTGTGTTAGTGTCTTACTGGTTGGTCGTATCAGTCAACCTCTCAGGTTCAGTCTTCGTGCTGATTATTCATCAAACTTAAAATTCCAATTACCAATTTCGGCCTTTGGGCCATCCAATTACCAATTTCAGCCCTGAGGCCATCCAATTTCCAAATTTCTAATTTTGATCTTTGAGTCAACCAATTTCAACCTTTGGGTCAATCAATTTTCAATTTCCAAATTCCAAATTCCAAATTTCTAATTTCAAATATCAAACTTCAAATTTCAAAATTTCAAAATTTCAATTTCGACCTTTTGGTCACCCAATACCAATTTCAGTCATTTCCTCTTGCGAGAGACCCTTTTTACAGGGAGAGTTCAAGGAGCTCGTTCTTTTCGCATGCTATCCTTTGTTCACCTAGCCCCTTTTCAGAGAGAGTTTGAAGGGACTCGTGTCTATGTGAACCGTTTGCAAAACAAATTTCCAATTTCATACGATGAACCCTTAGTTCAGGGAGAGCATCGACGGAAGTTCGCTTTCCTTGTAATCATAATTTCATACTAGGCCATTTCATCATGAAGGACCCTCTTTTCGGGGAGAGTGTGATGGACTCGCTCCTTCATGACCAATTCCCCGGCCTCACCATTACCGGGCCCCTTTCCATTAGAGAAGCCTAATATTAGGAAGTTTTGACGAAAGCTTGATTTCTCTTCGAAAGTTCGTTTTGCAAACACCTCCTCTTCAGAGAAGAGAGGAGTAATTCCTATTTCCAATTTCTGAATCTTCTCCTTTGGGGAGAGAAGAAGAAAATTTCGGTCATGGATGCGTTGCGTTGTGCTTCAAATGCTCGCTCTCACAAAGGATTTCAAGAAAATCTTGCCAATTTGTCATTAAATATTTGTTGATTTCAAAATTTTTATTGCACAAAAACATTACCTCAGAATACCTTCAATATTATTTTTGAAAGGTCAAAGCTTTTGTGAAAAAGGATTCAAAATTCAAATTCTTTCTATTGGCCAACCAAAAGGATGAAGAATAAATCCTCGATATGGCCAGCAAAAGGAAATTCAATGTTGTTGCAAAACCATAAGTGATCGGTATTGATCGCAGTCAATGACACATTTTTAAAGATCATTCTTGGAAAATAAAGCAGTCGAAATATCCTGGGTGATACAGAAAAATCCATTCAATCCCTATATCTCCTCAATCACCTAAGCTGCAATTAAATATCTGCAAAAGGGATCTCTCAATTGTCGTCAAGATGAAGGCGAATTAGGCAAGTAGACCCCCGGGGCCAAAGAAGATTTGAATCATCTCCAAGATGACGGAGTTTGTGACGGATCCTTCCAGGGAAAGTTCAGAGCACCGTCAAGATGAAGGCGACTGCGATGAGCCTCCCGACAAACCCTAAAGGATATTTAATTTCTGCTATCATCAAGAGATTTCCAACCAATGAGCCAATAACCGTCGATATAATCCCTGAGAGAAAAAGAAGGATCGGAACATCTCCAAGATGAAGGAGTTTGTGACGTACCCTTCCCCCCCAAAAAAAGACAGAAAAGTCAGGACATCTCCAAAATGAAGGATGATGTAATAAAATCCCCCAAAACCTAAGAGAGCTCTAATTCTGCCAAAAAAGAAAAAAAAAGTGGGCAGAAAGATCATCATGAGGAAAGAATCTCAGGATATCAGACTGCCAAATTTGCCAAAGAATCTTCTTTAATTTTGTGAAATTCTATTATCAATATTCTTTCACCAATTGCTCTCACAATATCAAGAATACTATCTTTTCTGCTCATATCAAGGAAATTGATAGCTTCCTTAAAAAAAAAAAAGCCAATTGCAAGCAATTTGAATTCGAATCTTGATTCTATAGAGTTAAGCCCAGTCGGAGGTAATACTTCAGGTAGAAAAGAGGAAAGATTTTCATACCAATATACATCAATTTCAAGCATTTTCAATCAACAAACAATTTTTAACATTTTGGCAATATTTTCTTACTATCTTGACATGAAGTGAAGAGCTCGATGTCCATCTTGACACATCCTGATATCACCTTTTACCTCCTTGAGAGAGTAACCTTTATCATCTTTCGCGTTGTTGAAAGATTAGCCTTTTTTTGTGAAAGGATCGCCTTTGTTATCTTTCGCGTTGTCGAAAGAATTCATCTTTTGCGTTGTCAAAAGAATCGCCTTACTCCTTTGGATCGCCTTATCATCTTTCGCATTGTTGAAAGAATCACCTTGTTCATTTGGATCGCCTTTCCCATCTTTCGCGTTGTCGAAATAATTCATCTTTTGCGTTGTCAAAAGAATCGCCTTACTCCTTTGGATCGCCTTATCGTCTTTCGCGTTGTTGAAAGAATCGCCTTGTTCCTTTGGATCGCCTTTCCCATCTTTCGCGTTGTCGAAAAAATTCATCTTTTGCGTTGTCAAAAGAATCGCCTTACTCCTTTGGATCGCCTTATCGTCTTTCACATTGTTGAAAGAATCGCCTTGTTCCTTTGGATCGCCTTTCCCATCTTTCGCGTTGTCGAAAGAATTCATCTTTTTGCGTTGTCAAAAGAATCGCCTTGCTCCTTTGGATCGCCTTATCATCTTTCGCGTTGTTGAAAGAATTGCCTTGTTCTTTTGGATCGCCTTTTTCCATCTTTCGCGTTGTCGAAAGAATTCATCTTTTGCGTTGTCAAAAGAATCTCCTTACTCCTTTGGATCGCCTTATCGTCTTTCGCGTTGTTGAAAGAATCGCCTTATTCCTTTGGATCGCCTTTCCCATCTTTCGCGTTGTCGAAAGAATTCATCTTTTGCGTTGTCAAAAGAATCGCCTTACTCCTTTGGATTGCCTTGTCATCTTTCGCGTTGTTGAAAGAATCGCCTTGTTCCTTTGGATCGCCTTATTATCTTTCGCGTTGTCAAAAGAATTCATCTTTTGCGTTGACAAAAGAATCGCCTTGCTCCTTTGGATCGCCTTGTCATCTTTCGCGTTGTTGAAAGAATCACCTTTTTCCTTTGGATCGCCTTTCCCATCTTTCGCGTTGTCGAAAGAATTCATCTTTTGCGTTGTCAAAAGAATTGCCTTGCTCCTTTGGATCGCCTTATCATCTTTCGCGTTGTTGAAAGAATCGCCTTGTTCCTTTGGATCGCCTTTTTCCATCTTTCGCGTTGTCGAAAGAATTCATCTTTTGCGTTGTCAAAAGAAACACCTTACTCCTTTGGATCGCCTTGTCATCTTTCGCGTTGTTGAAAGAATCGCCTTGTTCTTTTGGATCGCCTTGTTATCTTTCGCGTTGTCGAAAGAATTCATCTTTCGTGTTGTTGAAAGAGTCACCTTATTCCTCTTCAAGAAAATTGTCTTATTCACCATCCAACTTACCATTTTCATTTCCCGGTCAGGTTAAGGGTTAAACCTGCGCCTCATTTTGATGAGGTATTTTGCTTCCCAATCAAGTTAAGGGTACAAACCTGAGCCTCCTTTGATGAGGTATTTCATTTTCTGCCCAATCAGGATAAGGGTACAAACCTGAGCCTCCTTTGATGAGGTATTTCATTTTTCGCCCAATCAGGATAAGGGTACAAACCTGAGCCTCCTTTGATGAGGTATTTCATTTTTTGCCCAATCAGGATAAGGGTACAAACCTGAGCCTCATTTGATGAGGTATTTCATTTTCTGCCCAATCAGGATAAGGGTACAAACCTGAGCCTCCTTTGATGAGGTATTTCATTTTCTGCCCAATCAGGATAATGTACAAACCTAAGCCTCATTTGATGAGGTATTTCATTTTCTGCCCAATCAGGATAATGTACAAACCTGAGCCTCCTTTGATGAGGTATTTCATTTTCCTCCCAATCAGGATAAGGGTACAAACCTGAGCCTCCTTTGATGAGGTATTTCATTTTCCTCCTAATCAGGATAAGGGTACAAACCTGAGCCTCCTTTGATGAGGTATTTCATTCCCCAGTCAGGTTAAGGATCAAACCTGAGCTTCGTTTCTACATGAGGTATTTTCCGTCCCATCCAGGTTAAGGGCAAAACCTGAATCTTACTTCTGTTGAAGTAAATTTCTCTTCTTCATTCTCCATTTCATATCTACCATTTTCATCAGGGCTAATTTCTTCATACCCAGTCAGATCCTTCTAACTGGGGCATTTTTATAGCCAAAATTTGGTGTGTTTTTCTTTGCCACTAAGCTCGTCCTCAAGACGGCTTAGTAGCAAAGAGGGGCATCTGTAAACACCCCAAATTTTCCACATCCATTCTCAAACAACCCTCCTCATGCAGTGCCAATTCTGTTAGGTCAGTGTAGGAGTCAAACCCCGAGTCAGTTTCAGAAAATCACCATTTTACCAACTTTCATTAGGAAAATCACCATTTTACCCCTAGGTCATCCCAGACCCCAGTCAGTCGAAGTCAACCAAGCTCATTGGTCAGTTCAGAATAGTTAGAATATCAGTCATTTCAAGCTCATCTGAGCTCACAATGAACAGACCATTTTCATTTCTGACCATTCCTGCCAAAATGAGATCATTTCTCACTCAAATTTAAGCCAATTGTCTCCGAATTAGTCATTTACAGTCAGTCATATTCCCCAAAGTCTAACTTGAGCTCACTAGGAGTTCAAGTGCTCCAGTTTAAGTTCAAAACCATTTCCAAGTGTCCAGTAGCCCATTTTAGTCCATTTCAACTCTTTTAGCTGAAATTGAGTCGAGTTTAGTCAGTTGAGCTAGTGTTTGAGCCTTGATTTTAGTTCACCTCAGTATTACTGACCTTTGTTTCAGCTCAAACCCAGTTCAGGTTCGTAATTCATTTCATTCCAATGATCATTCCATACCATTTCTCTAAAAATGGCAACTTTTCTTGAAAATTCAGTCGGAAAGGTCAGTTGAGTCAGTGTTCGGTGAGTTCATTTGAGTTCTGAAACTCTAAAACCCAGCTCAATCCAGTTCATTTCAGTTGAATCCAGCTCAAACCCTAATTTTCAGTGTTACTCTAGCTTGGCAGAGCTCGAAAATCATTTCTTCAACCATTTTTGCAAATTTTGTCAATTTTAACACTTTTTGAACTGGTACAAGTGTCAATCGGGGTCTAACATCCAAAATTCTTCATTCAGGGTTAGCATTTCACATAGCATTTCATGTCATTTCTCATCATTTCATATCATTTCTCAGCATTTCATAACATTTCATCACATTTCATTCCATTTTCGAAGTCCAGAACTCCAGTTTTATAAATTTCAATCTAGATTGAGTTTTAAAAGTTTTCAGAAATCAATTTCAAACCCTGGGTTTTCAAAATTAACATTTTTACCCCCAAGATTCTAAATTTGGAAATATTTTCTCGAGAAAAACAATATGGATTTCTTTCAAAGTTAAATTTTCAAATTCTATACTGGATTTGCTTTGCAACGAGCTATTAAACTTCAAAATTCAAGCTCATTTCAAAAACTGCCAAAAATAGCTCATTTTGTTTAGAAAGATTTTCTCGAGAAAAACAATCTGGATTTCTTTCAAAATCAAAATTTCAAATTCTACACTGGATTTGCTTCGCAACGGGGTATTGAACTTCAAAATCCGAGCTCGTTTCAAAAACTGCCAAAAATAGCTCGTTTCGTCTGGAAATTTTTTGAAAAGACTATTTTACCCCTTTAATCGTCAAAATGAATTTCAAAAGTGGAATTTGGACCCGCTCTGAGATGGCCCATCCATTTGCATTTTCTTGTTTTAATTTATGAGAAAAAAAATATCTTTTTCTTTATTTTTTTGTTTGTTTTATTTTATTTTTTATTTTTTATTATTTTATTCTTCCTAAGGCGGGACCCACAAGGGGGTCACCCAAACCTGCAGCCCATTTCCTTTCTTTCTTCCTTCATTTTCTTTTTTTTTTTATATTTTTTTTATTTTATTTTTTTATTTTATTTTCTTTTCTTTCTTTTTTTTTCCTTCCTTTTTCTTTCTTTTTCTTTCTTTCTTTCTTTCTTTCCTCCTTTCTTTCCTCTCCCTCCATTCACGTATAGTCTTTTCAGCCTCTCCTTCTCTACCTCTTTCCCTCTCCTTTTCCTCTCTTTCTTTCCTTTTCTTTCCCCCCTCTTCTTTCCTTTTTCTTCTTCCCTTCCTTCTTCCCTTCCTTACTCCCTTCTTCCTCCAAAGCCATACGGCTGTAGCCTTGGGCATTACACAGCCTTCTTCATTAATCAATGGTAACTTAGGGAAAGATATCATCTTTCCTAAGTTACCAACCAAAAATAAGAGGAAAAAGAACGACTGCCCTAAAGGATTCTGATCTCACGTCTTTCTCCCTCCCTCCCTCTCTCTCTTTCTCTCTCTCTCTCTCCCTTGAACTCGCTCTTTCTCACCCCTTGGCTGCAACTTCTAGCCATTGAAACCCTATTCTTGCAGCCCTTAAACAGCCACCAGCTGGGCCTCCATCATAGCCTTCTTTGGTGGCAGCAAGAGCCCAACCACCAGCAGCTTTTCTTCAGCCACCACAGCAACCAGCAACCTCCAGCAGTGCAGCAGCAAGCCTCCTTCAGTCCCTTTGCTTCAACCTCCTTCAACGTTGGCAACATCATACGGCAGCAACCTCCAAAGTTTCAGCTCACCTCCAGCAAGATCAGCAGGCCCCTTTGAAGCAATCACCACCATCGTCATCACCTTCAGGCCTCCATTGCTGCAGTAGGAGCAAGATTAATTTCTTCATACCAATCCTCACTGCCACAGCTCCTTGCTGCAGCTACTACCTTCATATCAAAGCGGTCGTCAAGCTCCAGCCGGTGCAACAAGGCAGCCTCCTCATCGCTGCAATTCCCTCCAAGGCTGTACCACTGAAGCAAATCAACTCCCTTAGTGCAGCCATTTTCAACTTCCCTTTTGTTGTAAAGATTTCCAGATTCCTTCAACTAATCTAAGCAAAACCTCCATCTTCTTCAAGCTAGCAGCAACACCATTGCTATAGCTTACCTTCAGCCAACCCAAGGTAAGATCTTCATTTTTTTTTTCTTCTTCTTTTTTACTCTTTTATTTCCTTTATTGTCATGCTTAAGGCTACATGGAGTAGGGAATCCGTCCAATGAATGGACTGGATTTTTCCTTTTCACAGCAACATCAAACATAAGAGTTCGTGTACCCCCTCGTGATGGTTTTGATTTTCATGTTTTATATAATTTCATATTTAAAAATTGCATTTTCATTATGCATTTTTTTGATGTAGAATCCATAGAATTTCAGTTTTGTGCAAAGTCTATACGTTATGTCATGTGAGTTATTGCACCAATAAATTCTGTAAATTTTAGAGTAATTGGGTCTACATATCTTTGTTTTACTGCCAAAAATTTGATTCTATTCTGGTTTTGGAACCCTTCTAAATCAATCAAACCCTATATCGGGTTTTCTGTCCCTCAGAATTTCCAGTTTGCGCTTTAGCAGACAAGAACCTCCGGCACCACCCTCATGGGAAATTCAAATCGTCCTTCAAAAATCACAGTGGATTCATAATGGAATCTACTAGTGATCTGGAAATTTAGTTTTGATCTCTGTAAAAAATCGGATTTCTCATACCTCTGGGAAAATATCGATTTTCTTTCGTCAGGGTATAGATAGACTCTAATGCACCGAGTCCATCCAATCTGTAACCTTTCTGCAAAAACTTTCAACATGAAAGTTGTTCCTAACATAATTTCCTGTCATTTTCCAAAATTTGGGAATTTTTGGATCTGTTTCATTATTTTTCCCGGATTTTCTCTTTCTGTCTAACAGATTTCAATGTCCAGAAATTGCAGAGATTTAGGTCTCTAATAACAGTGTGGCTTTTTCCAAACCGTAACCCTAATACCAAGGGTGTCAAAAGATCAAATCTTTCTCTGTTTGTCAGGGACATTTTTCCACAATTTCAGCCATTTTACCATCTGTCTTCCATTTTCCCCACATTTTCTACCGAAACCTGTCTGTTTCCCCTAAATCTTAGAGTCGCCGGATTCCGATCCGACTTGCTAGAGTGGTACAGCTCCGACCGTAGGTCAAAACCAGAAAGTGTTAAAGTAAAAAATCCTTGCCTTACTGTTCTATGTCTCCCCATAAAATTTGGGAAATTTTTATGGAAGTTTGATATCCTAAATCCCCTTTAGAATCAATATTTTAGGCAAAAATCATAAAATTTAGGGTTTTTATTTGAATTTTCATATTTACAAATACAAAAAAATTATATTTTCGAGCTCCATTCTGTTTTTAGGGTTATTTTAGGTGTCCATGCCAAATTTGGTTTAATTCCAAGTTCATTTGCTCCATGTGTTAGTTTATCTTTAAATTCAGAAGCGAAAATCAGGTGAAAATCAGGTTAAATTTGATATTTATGATATTTTTGCCATTTTAGGGTTTTTATCATGTACATAAGCGTGTAGAATCATATTAGGGTTAATTTCAATGTCATTTTCATTTCATATTTTTCAATTTTACAAAATTTATTTCAGAAAACCCTAGTTTCAAGGCCATAGTCTTGTTATTGGGGGTATTTTGGTCATTTTGACCTAAATTTCGAAATTTCAATTTCTAATTCTCCAAAATTTCATGCATATCATCATATCTTATCATATTATGTTGATTTATTTCATTTGATTTTCAAAATTCCAAAATTTATAAAAATTCTTTCAGAAAACCCTGATTTCAAGGTCATCAGGGGTATTTTGGTTATTTTGACCCCAATTTCGAATTTTTAAGTTTATTTTTGAAATGTATTCATTATTTATCATGTTTATATCAAAGGGGGTATGAATTTGGGTTTATATCTAAATAATATCCGATAATTTCCCATATTTTCGGATAAATTCAGAAAAACCTACATTTTTGTGCTAACATTGTTTTCTAGTTTTGCAGGAACATTCAAGAAGAAGATTTAGCTTTTATTTCTTTTATTTCAATTCAATGTAAAAATCAATGTAATATTTGGAATAAGAGTTACATTTCTGCTTAGAATAGGGCTGCATTGCATATAGTTTAATTTATGCAAATTTGAATTGTGATGTATGATTCATGCACATTATTTCAAATCCACTATGGTTTACACGAATGGCACGTGCACAAGCTTTTATGGAGTTTATAAACTCGGTGGGATTTGTATTTATGGCCATAGTCAGAATACGAAGAAAACCAAGATTTATGATCTTCGTATTAGCCACATTCAGCCTACACTCTTAGGCTAACTTCAAAATGCACTGCATTTTCAAAACTTCAAAAGGATTCCTCAATTCCTCAATTGAAATTCCATTTTCAAATTCATATTCATTCATTCATATCATTCAAATTGCATTATTCTCAAATTCATTTTCCAATTTAAATTTCAGAAAAATCAATTTTCTCAAGGATTTACCAAGTCTTTCTCAGGATTGGATTTTCCAAGAATTCTAAATTTTCAAAAAAAATTTCAAGGCATTTCCTAAGTTCAACCAAGATTTTCCAATGTTTTAAAATTCTCAACTTTCAAAGTCTCAAGTTTTAAAAAAAAAAAATCGATTTTCTCACATTTCCCATTTTCCTGAGAACCCAGTTTCCTGAGAATCCATTTTTCATTTCCAAAGTCATTTTCCAATGAATTTCTTAGATTTTCTCATAATTTTCAAATCCATTTTCTTAGAAAAGCAAATTCCAAATCTCAAAAATCGATTTTCTCAAGATTCAAGTTTTCCTGAAAATTCACTTTCCAATGCAAATTTCTGATTTCCAATGAAATTCAATGATTTTCTCAAGAATTCAATTTTCAAGTACTTTTCCAATCAATTTGCAAGCATATTTCAATTTTCCAAAGCAAACATCATATTTTCTCAAACATTGCATTATTTTCAAAATTTCATAGCACAAGCCTGATTCTCTGTGCATTCTAGGAAAAATAGAGCATAATTTAGATATTTGAGTCGAGTTAAAGCACATAATTGATCCTTGGTTCAATTACCCCTGGTAAAGGCGCGAGGAACGGTTGAACCTCGTACTGACAGGCGGATCCCATTCCACGAAATTTTCCTGCAAATTTTCAAAACGGAGGCGAGTAATTTTTAAAACCATTTTCAAAACTTTGGTCGAGTTTGACTCGCGAAATTCGTTTCTCTCTCGCAAGGGAGGGAAATTTTTTTTGCGATGATAACACCTATAAAGGTCGAGATAAAAAAGATGCATTCAACTTCTATAGAAGTTACAATACCTACCCACTTAGGACAAAATTGGGTAGTCTGGGTCCCCTAACTCTGTGTATGGAGGATCATCGAGCTATTGTCGCTCATAGCATAGTAACAAACATTGTATGTTTCAACAATAATAACCCAACAAAGTTTGTACCATCCACCCTCTCTAAAGTAGTCTAGTGCTGGATGGGTATACATTTCTTATGTTTTTAATGTAATTCATTCAGGTTAATTATACCAACCTCTCTTGGACAAATCAGGGTTCGAGAACCCAAGTACTGCTTTAGGGTACATAATATTATCAATAAGAAATGATAGAATGTTGACTACACCAAGGGTGTAATAGAGAATATTATATTTGTTTTTGGTACATTGAGATCACCCATCAAGTGTGTTAATGGTGTATTTACCAACGAGTGTCAGAAGAATGCCCAGTACGTTTAAACTAGTCAGACATTTGCTTAGATTTGTGTGTATGTAATTATTTAATTGAATAATTTGGGCGTACACTTCATACGTTGTTGGTCATGTTCAAATATTTGCCCAATTTCGGGCAACACACAAATTATTGTGAGTGCTCTTGTGGCACCCCATGTAATATCATGTGTTTAAGTACTTAGTTAAATTATTTTTTTTTAAATTGTCTAAGTGTTGAGGAAAAATCGATAAACCTTCAGTATTAGGAAAGTGATAATTGAGTCTATGCATGGCTCATGTCTCATCAACAAGACCTAAACAAGCTAATTAAAGGGTGATAAAAAGTTTTATTTGCAACATTTAAATTTAAGTAAAATTTAGGTTAAATTTAGGCAAATTTCAGAGACAAAATATATACCATTAGATGCACCTCAAAATTTTAAGCTCAACGGTGTTTTACTTTTTTGAATTCAGGCTACGGTTGGCCCAAAAATAACAATTTCACAAAAAAGGCTTGCCTCGAGGCCGTGTTCGAATTTGGATCGAACTGAATCTGATCCATATGATCCAAATTAATATGGATCTGGACTCAGCCCAAGACCCATATTGATTAGGATTTGATCAAACTTAAAATCCAAATAGGTTTTTGATATGGATTTGGATTTTGGATCCAGATCCAACAAAAATATAGCTTTAAATTTAAAATACAGGTCTAATTTGAAGATATTTAAAGTTAAAAAGGCTTACAAAGGAATATGACACCCCTAAAAGGTTTTGGATATTTAATTATTAATAAATAATTAACAATTAATAATTAATTAAATTAATAATAAATAGTAATTAATTTCAAATTTCAGAAGTTACCTAATGGTGGATCTCGAAAAGAGTCTACTATAACCATAAGATAAGGAGAGTAAAAAAGTAAGAAAACTTTAAAAGAAGGTAAGTACTAAAAAAAGTTTGAAAAAGTCAATAAAAAAGGGAAGAGTTGAGAAAAAGTAGGAAAAGTGGGATTGGAGATAGAGTGAAAACTCTATCTCTAGCCCCCCCCCCCAATATGAGAAACTCTAGAGGGGTGTCACCCTCTAGGGGCTCTCTCTATTTAAACAAAAGAAAAAAAATTGTGAATCAGAGAGAGAGAGAAAGAAAAAGAGAGAGAGAGAAAGATTGGCGTGGAGAGGGGAGCTCCATCAAAGTCTTCTATGTTTTTCAAAAAGTAACCCACAACAAAAAAAAGGTACGGGTTCATTGTTTCGATTCGAATAGGAAAAAAGAGCCAAAATTTGATTTAGGCAATATTTTCTAAAGGGAATCATGAATCTGGATTGGTTTTTCATATTCAAATTAGGAAAACCTGATATATTCATGGTGGTTTAATTTTATTTCAGATTTAGGATCTGATTTCGAAATAACATGCTTTGATTTAGATTTATGCATATATGCGCGTATATGTATATATATGAATATATATATATATATATATATATATATATATATATGGGGGGGGGGGAGGATATATACACATATTTGAACAGATCTATCCCCATAAGATAAACGGTCAAATCTGGACCAATCTGACCATTTCATCCCTGGACAGATCTATCCCATTGCACTGGTTGTCCAATCTAGACAGATTAGTCCACTGCAATGGTGGACAGATCTGAAGAAGGGTTGTAAAACACAAAAATGAATATGAGTACTTCTTTGATTTTTTCGTTCCAACATGTTATTACTTAGACTAATGTTGTGTTTTATTTTTTTTAGAACATTAACAATGTACACCATGTTGTGCTTTATTTTCTTTTAACATATATTATACCCTAAAATATGCCCTGAGTTATTTCAAAGTTTCGAGTACTTTACTATGGTTGTTATTGTTTAAATAAAAATTAAATTTTTTGGGTCGGTATGCAGCCGGCCAAGCCCATCTTATCTAGGTTCAGCTGAGCAAACGTAGGGATCTGTCAGACCTAGCCGATTTAGGTTTGGCTGGCAGTCATGTGGCCTGCCAGGCACAACCGATTTGGGTTTGGCTAGGCAGGCATATGGTCTGCCAAGCCCAACCGACTTGGGTTCAGCTGGGCAGGTGTGCAACATGTTAGGCTCAACCAAACTCGGCATACTTGAAAAAAAAATAAATGTTATATATTTGTTGTGTGTTCACAAAAAGACTGAAACTGAGTTTTGTTTCTGACTGAGACCGAACCGGGAAGTGTTCAGTCCGAGCTGATCCAGTCGACCAGGCAAAATCGTGTATTGTTTAGTCCCAGCCGACTAGGGGTTGAAGCTCGGTTACAAAAATAATAATAATATAAAATATTTTTGGGACAGAACATCATGTTGTCCAGTCCCAACCGACTATTTTGGTTGGGGCTAGGTACCTGTCAAAACAGAAAATAAAATATATATGTTAGCGATATATCCAAACGAAGAGAAAAATACAGTTCAAATAAAATATGAATATAGAGGCACATGTCAAGAATACCAATGGACACATGTGCTGATTTCTCGCAGATTACAAGTTCAAATTTCTCCTAGTTGTATATTTAAATTTTTTTAACATGTCAAATATTCAGATTGTGCATGTCAAATGGACATATTTAGACATGATTCAAATTTTGTTTGTTTTTGTACTTCTACCCAATTTTACAAGTGCTATATCTACTCATGTTTTGAATGTCCATCATTATATATGCATTGCGTGTTAGCTGCATACATGAGTAATATGTTATTTGCTTGATGCTAAATGGGACTGACATGCATGGATACTTTTGCCTGCATAATCATATGTCACAAAGGTATTACATGGCTTAGTGTCATACAAGATCTTTTCATAGTATAAACATGTATAATTCAGATGGTTGAATTCTTGGAAGTAGCTTATGAAGCATTAACATAAGCATGTGCAGATTTGAATGAAATGCATGAGACAATCCCGTGAAACAAGATGTGTGTTTCCAAGCCTATGATCATATGCATATAAATTTGTTAAACATGTGCATTCTTAATGTGTACGAAAGTATATGCATTTGTGAGCATGATGAATGGTTGCATAAATTATATATTCATCATGGTTTTTGCATTAGATGCATTGGTCATCAAAAGTGAACCATTGTAGGTCATGTGGGCCTCGAGTAGGTGTTGCTCCATGTTTAGTTTTTATGCATCACAAAAATCAATTTAATGTTTATTGGATATTGAACTAATTGCATTGTTTTATGTTATAACGGGCTATGGTCCCGTGATGAGTTTCACATATTGATTTGCGAAATGAATGTTGTTGTATTTTGCATGTTGATTTGCAAAATGTGAATTATAAAATAAATCATTCTTTTAATAAAAAGATACAAAGAGGAAACAATATAATTAATGTTTTTCTTGGATATCCCTTCTTTAGTGTGGGAATCCTGGATTGTGGTTTTGGGGAATCATGAAGATACTAAAACTTCGTGTGCGTTTGTGCCCCTAAACCTAACTAGGTGGTTCATCTCCCGACCATAATTTTAGGAAGATTTCATCACTTCGCCTGGGGGTGGTGTCCAGACATAACTGTTATTATTGGTATACCAAGAAAGTGACATTAGCGTATGTTGATTTTCCTAATGTTCTAACATTAGATGTTGATTTTTAATATTCTGATGGATGGTGTTGATTCTTGATATCGGTCGAGAGCCAAGTGTGAAACCCAGTAATAAAATACAAATTATGTGTTAAGCTATAATGAGAACCTAACTTGAACTCGAGAATTTTTTGTGTCTATTTTTTAGTATCCGCGGGCTTTAATAAAAGTGGAACTAAAAGTGTGTATATTTAATAGGGACATGCATACAAAAGAAAACTCTGATAATAACTTAATAAGTTATTCATGCATGTGCATTGAATCCATGCATCCTTATTGTTCTGTATTAGATCATGCATTGTTACTATTTTCTTACTTGTGATATATATTTTGTTGCATGATTTCAGTTCTTAAAATGCACAAATGGTTATTTGAAGCATGAGAATGTTGTTAAATTTCTGTTAAAAATGTTGCATGAATTTGATTTATGCCCTTCTTCCTTATTTAATTCATTAAAGGAATTCGTACGTAGAATCTATGATTCTGACACTGTATTTCTCCTATTTTTCACAGCCTCAAATGAGTGATGAGACAGGCTACTACTGCGAGCTATGAGGACCATAGGGCTACTGGACATTTTACTTTGGGATAGAGTGACTTCATTTAGTTTTATTTGAAATTCATTGCTATTGTTCTTACACTTTCATTAATGATGAATAAAGTAATTTTTGGTATTGATGATGGTAGTGTAAGCTCCCTTGTAGTTGTGGATGTGTTATGACTGTAAGACTCTAGGTTTTTTGAGTTTATTTTTGCAACTGTTTAAAAAAAAATCCACTTTTTCCACATGTATGAGTTGGGGTCATTACACCCCAAAGGTTCTTCAGAACCTTATTCTAATCTTTCAAGTTTTCGCACAATCATGGACCATGCATATTTCTATAATGATACAAATTATCAATACATGCATTTATCAATATGCAGACCATATTCGGGTCCATGGTCATGCCATTCATTTGCGAACCATACCACACTTTCATGTGAAATAATAAATAAGTTAACATCTCATGTATTTTGCAAAATTCAGTATAGATAACTCAATCATTTTATGCATAAGCGATAAAAATTGCAACTTATGCGAAGATATACACATGTACATATTTTTCATAACATAATGGCCAAAAAGCATGAAATAACCAATGCTATCATAATTTTTTGTTTTGAGTTTTAAAAATAAACAACTCGAATAATAATACAATAAAATGTTGAGGATCCAACATGAAGTCCTCGCTTGCATGAAATGAGCATAACCGTGCACTAAAATTCTTTTCAAGATTTTATGAGTATCTTCACTCTAATATAATGTAAGCAATGAGACATGCATCAATATATGACCACGCATGCCATATGCCCATAAGTCATAACAAGACTTGTAAGTATAATGGAGTAAGATTCTATAACATGAGAATTTGATGACCAACTAAATAAGAGTGGCACGATGTTACCAAGTGGGTGCATGTGAGCATGAAGCTCAAGCATACAAGACATTCCTTTATATGAAGAGTGAAAGAATTGTCATTATTCAGAAAAATTAAGCATACAACTATTATATATATATATATATATATATATATATATATATATATATATATATATATATATATATATATATATATATATATATATATATATGGATTGTAGCTAGGTTGCCACAGACCTGTGGTAGGCCTACAGTATGTTGCAGTCAACCTATGGTGCACCAGCAAGGGATCCTCATTAAATGTAAAAATATAAAAATATAAAAATGGCGATGCCTATTAAAGAGAGCATCATTAATTATAAAAAGGGAAGGAGAGATACCACTTTTTCTCATATGGGGTCTCTTCTTTTTTCCAAGGCATTCAAGTGGCTTTATGGTTTTTTTTATACTTTTAAAGAAGGGGGGAGGGGTATGGAAAAGAGACAGAGAGGCACTAATTGTTAAAATGGAGGGGGAGAGGCCCATCTCAGTTTTTTATTGTTTATTTGTAAGGTCCACGATAATTTTGAGGTAATTTTATGTGAAGTATTGTGGTGAATGAAAATTTCTTGTTTGATTCGTGAACTTTTCATTTGGTACATTTGTAAGAACACAAAGTTGGAAATCGCGTAAGTTTAATGCAAATAGCAATTGAGGGAAAACTGTGGCGAATTAACCTCCGAAATTTTTAGGGTAAGTTTATAACACATATATTTGGGTTGTCCCCAAATTTGAGGCCCAAACGACGGAAAAACCCCGTCAGTGCATGTGATTTATGGGAGATCGCTTAGTAAATTAACGAGGGCCTAAACGAGAGTAATTTCGTATAAAGAAGAGGTTTTCCTCGTGGATAGGCTTTGGTAAGATACTTGCATTAAAAATTTAAAATAAAAATAATATATATGATGTAGATGATTTAAATCTCATTTAATAAAAAGAATTATAAATTGTTTTTTTTTTTAGTTGGTCAAGGGTCGACCAAGTCCATGGTCGTCCACTTAGGACTGCTTTGGGACGACCATGGCCATGAGACCAACTGGGATAGTGGCTGGATGGTAATATGTGTGTGGGCCAAATTTAAAGGAGGGCCACGATGGGCCCAACCCACAACCATATATATATATATATATATATATATATATATATATATATATATATATATATATATATATATATTACTATAAAAAAAGAGAGGATATAAAGGTCGATATTTTTTTGGGATTTTGGGTCATGATGGTGCAAGGGACACCATCATGGAGATGGGGAGGCTCCCCAATGCACTCAGCATGGGGCTGAGCCCCTTTTTGATTCTCGATTTTTTTGGGGGGGGTTCCAAGGCTTTAGGGCTGTGCACCCATCCAAGTGGCGCATGGGGGGTACTCCCCATAGCACTTGAATGGGTTGCTTTTTCCTTAAGGGGGAGGGACGCACATGCATTGGCTGGAAGGGGCGGCCATGCAGGGCATCATTTGATTTTAGCTCCTTGAGGGGCGTGAGATGCCCCTAGCCGCACATCTGCCCTAGCTTTCATCCCAACCATCCATCTACCCTTCCTATCTTACTTAAATCCCTTTAGAAGAAAAAAAATGAGAGCCCAAGGGACGATTTTTTTTAGTCTCTCTCTTTCTCTCTCTCTCTCATTCTCACTCTTCTCCTTCCCTAGCCGTGAGGTGTGGTTCAACCACCTTTAAGGAAGAACCCTTGCAGCCAAATCCATCCTTTTCAAAGCATCCAAGGTGAAGATTCGATAACTATTACCTTGCTTTTCTTTGTTTAGAGAATCATGTATTCGAACCATGAAACCGTGAAGCCAATGCATTTGTGTATGCATGCTTCACTGGTGGATTTAGTAATGTTATTCGTCTTCCAAATTTTATTTCCATTTGGTCAAGTGTTTTCTCTACTCTAGACACATGGGATAAGAAGGTACTCCCAATGAGTGGGTCATTACCTTGTGCGTCTCATTGTTTTGTTTTGCTGCACTTAGGTTTTGTGTTGCAGTTATGGAGAATGACTTGCCTTATTTTTTCTCATTGGAAATCACCACTATTTTTTCCCCTCTTAGTTTTTCCTTGTTTCTTCTTCCTTCTGTAATTTTTTTAGCTACTGGTCCTGTTCTCGGTTGCTCATAGGGTAGGTTGCCCATGTGAGTGATAGCATTGCTGGGTACACCCTGGACCGAGCTGGGCTTGTCCAAGTGCACCCAGACCCTCGACTCTTTCTCTTGGCACGAGTCTGGTTGCTAGTTGCAACCAGCGATCAAATTAGCTGATCGTTTCAGGGTGCTGGGTACAGACCCAGTCCCAAGGGATTTGGGACTGGCACGCCGTCCCTTGGCACTCTGACCAAGGTCACGGTGTGGCCGGGTCCCATCTGGGAAAGGGGCCCTTGGTCCATTTTTTTTTGTTTTGCGCTCCAGGTCATCCGGGGCCAAAGGCACCCGGGTTGGCTAGGCCTTTGGGGGCGTCGGTCACCTGACCTAGGGAATCTGGTCTGAACCGTGGGTTCAGACCAGAATCCTTGCTAGGACTCCTTGGTCTGGTCCGGAGGACCAGACCCGAGTCCCAGCATAGTTGGTCCAGCCTTGACACCAAGGCAGCAGCCCAAGTGTGGGCCGCTCCAGATTAGTGAGCCCCAACGTACCTCTTTGGGGTTGGTCTGAACCGTGGGTTCAGACCTTACCTCCCAACAACTGAGTGGTCTGGTCCAAAGGACCCAACCTATAACAAACTTTTCCCCACCTTGCCTTGGCGCCGCGACGCCTCCTAGGTGTTGGTAGCCTTCGTAGCCGGATTCGGGTTGCCTTGCCTTGTATAGGCATTTGGTCTGAACCATGGGTTCAGACCAGAACCCATGTACACCCATGGTCTGGTCCAGAGGACCAGACCAGCACCTACTTAACCTTTGCAGAGAGCACTCAGGTGCAGCAGTAGGCTGCTGGGTGCAGTCCCTGTTCGGGTGTCATACCTTTTCGTTGGCTGTTACCACTCGCAGCCACCTGGTCTGAGATTGGACAAGGGAGTCATGACGTAGCTTAGACCATGGTCTGGTCCAAATGACCAGACCCAAACTTCCCTCTTTCCTGCATTTATTTGCAAACCGATTAGGGCACTATGTAGGTGTGGACGCGGATGCGAGCAATCAACTAGCACACGCATGTATATGTATGCATATATATATATATATATATATATATATATATATATATATATATATATATATATATATATATATATATAGGGTCAGACGACGTGGGTCAGCTACCTATGGGAAACTAGCCGAACACATGGCACCTTCGTGCTTTGTCCAAGTGTTCCCGCGATAACCTTTAAACTCCAATGTGAGTTTGTGCCACATAGGTGTTTTACCTTGTGACCATCCAGTTGGATGGCCCCAAATTTTGACTATGAATTCAGAGTAAACCCCATACCCTTCTTGGGTTTCGTTTCAATAGTTAATATGTATATTTAGGTGAACACTATTGAGAACCACACATATATAAAGCCCTATGTGGGTTACAAGCTGCAGATGATGTGTCATACCTTTGTATCGGGTCCGCAGGCGCAACACCCAAACCATGGAAATGCTAATGTAATCCCCATTAGATGGGAATTTCTCAGATTTCATAGTTGACACGTAAGTGTGTCAAACTTGGTAACCTAGAAAGGTGAAATACTTACACATATCTTTCATGATTTCAAATACATTGGTTCTCCCGTTAGAGCGGTGACACACCGTGTAATGTTAACGTGAGTTACATACGTATTGGAATCACTTATACTTCCATCTCAACACAAGAATGGACCGAGCTCATGAATCTTTTCGATGTGAGTGGCCTCTCTGCGTAAGAATTGCCAAAATTATGACATCATAGTTCTGACTACTTGAATGGTAAAGGCTTGCAATGCCTATTTCAACTTGATAAACTTGCTAATAGATTCATAGTTTGTGCATACCTCTTGGAATTATAGAATTGTACACTCACACGCATATTATCATATAATCACATTATGTTTCTCAGTTATGCAGTTGTATCATGCCTCTGTTTCTTATATTGTGCAATTGACTTAAAAACATGTGGTACATAGTTGCACCTCGCACGTAGCACATCTTGACACTCGTACTGCTTAGTGCGTACCTCGACTGGTACATTGTGAGACTCGTGCTTGAGGCATTGATGAGTGCACGAAGTGCACCTTATTCATATAATGAAAAGATTGATACATAAAACTTGAACACCATTGGGTATGAGTAGCACTGTTATGGTTTGGACTCTGTCGGAGTCTCTGGGCGATGGCCCCTTGTTTGTGAGTGAACTCACTTATGACTATACCCTAATTATGAAAGAGAATAATATGGTGTTATGATCGCTTTCACGAGCGATGTGCTCTTGTTAGCTGTGTGAGGCTCAACACGTGAATGGGCAGGCTAAGTCCTCGTTTTTGTACTCCGCGGAGACCACGAGGCACAAATACTTCGAAAGGAGGTATGACTGAATTATGAGCCTAAGAAAGATAAACTTGTTTTGCCCCATTCACAGACGGTTCACCTTTGAGAGGGTGGATGGTACAACCCTGAGTGACTTGTCATTACTACAACACTTGTTTTGACATGAGCTGTAGCATCTTTTGACCTCTAGTCACTGGGAGTCAGGGAGGTCGTGGTTACCTTTTTAGAACCTCACTACTGCAGTAGTACGGGTTGCAATCCTTACCTATGCGATAGTTTCTCTTAGCTGCGTGCTGCTCGCATAAGGTTTACTCGGTCTGTAGCATATTCGGTTACCACCTTATAATTTGAATAACAGACGCCGGGTGCATGACTCACAGAATGCGAGGTTCCTTCGCGTACCCGATGGAGTAATAAGAAGAACTTAAAGACTAACCATTCATAGTTGACGTACTGTACATGTTGCTTTACTTGTTTTACGGTTTCAGTACCTGTTACGTTCCTTTACCTTTCCTTAGCTGCTTATGTTTTGTAGTTGCTCAGTTTTGTTACCTGTTTTACTTTGTTAGCACTTGTTACACGTGCACTTACCTGACACAGACACATATATCTGTTATTCACCTATTTTACATTATTGCTTCTTATTTTTCCTTAAAGAAATGAGATATGTTGGTTGATTCTTCACCGCCTCGCAAGAGTACTAACCCCGTTTTATGGGGATGCAGGTGATGAATAGGTACAACAACTATGCGACGACACACGGTGGAGGCTTGTGGACCCACACTTAGCTGCAGATCCTGCTCCTGTTTGGGTTTGGGTTTGGGTTTTGAGGGGATGTTCTCCATATATTTTTGACAGACTTGTAGTACCTTGTCTCTTTTTGTAAATTTTAAACTGATGGGTTGTATACCTCTTTAAAACTGGAGATTTGTGTTTACTTTTGTATGATAAACATGTATGCTTTACTTACCTGTGGTCCGCTCAGACTTGCGGCCTTGTTACCTAGTTACCTTTTTTTCCTTGCTTTCCGCTGTTTTCGTAAAACCATTTCAAAAAAAAAAATCCTCGAAAATTTCTAAGGTTTTTCCAAGGTCGGGGTTTGGGGTGCCACATTATTACCCTGTTACTTAGCTTATCTATTAAATAACTTAGATTAGCTTTATGAAAAATTATTTAGATAGTTTGTTAGTTCTTTAAATAATAGATTAAATAAATATATTATCTACTATTAAATATTTAATTAAAATTGGAATCTACAATGTCTATTGGATCTTGGATCCATATTGGATCTTGGATCCATATTGGATCTTGGATCCATATTGGATCCAATTCTATTTGGATCAAACCCATCCCTCATACAAAATCCATAGTAGATTTTGGATCTTCTTGAGATCCAAATCCAAATACCCATATCCAATCCTTTTGTTTATTGGATTTTGGATCTTCTCGCAATCTAGATTCAGATACTGGATCCACTTAACTTAGAAAATGGAGTTTGGATCTTTTTGGGATTTAGATCCAAAAGTCCAAATCCAAATAGATTTCAAATTGTGAACTTAAATTCCTCAAAGCCTTTTATTTCAATCGAATTGATACTTTTTAAATTTGTATTCATATATAATAAAATTAAATAGTTAAAATTCAAAAATTAAAATAAAGTCCTATTTTATTTATTTAAACACTTATAAAAAATTTATGGGTCTTAAAACTACACTTTTGTCGGCCTCCATGAGGACCAATTACTTAAAAGAGATTCACACGATATCTTGCAAATGTCATACTATATATGTGAATTTCGTACGGTATTTATGAAGGTACACATATTTCAGTTGAATGAGGTTCACAAACTTGGTCATATCAACTTCATGAGGTTCACAAAATCATCATGCAAATGTACCTTTTAGTGAGAGGTTGCGAGATTGGACAACATACTTATAAATCGTGCGAACCTCAAGAGGTTCACTTATGCAAAAGGTGAAAAGGTCCTCACAAATCAGGCATTTGCGAATTTGGACATGAGGCGAATTTAGAAAATTATGAGCATTTTAGGAAACATGTCATTTTTTGGTTTACTCAGGCACTTAATTTTGAACATTGATTTTGAAAAAGCAAGCTTTGATGGTGTATGAGTACTCAAGAAACAAACTAGAAACAAAAAACAATAAAACAAACAAGAGAGAGACTTATTGTAACACCCCAAAATTTCAATAAAAAAATACTTGATTTTTTTTAATGAATGATGCATGACCTAATCGATGACAATGCTTCAACCAGACTAAGTACTAGGAGGGCCATCTGAGTGCAAGTGTGAAAATGTATTAGCCCAATAAAACTAAGTTTGTTAAGGAAACAACTAAGGATGAGAATCCTTTATCAAGAAAATAAAAAGAGTAATACAACATAAACATTCACTTTGGTTCTAGTTAGAATTTTGAATGGGTTACAAGTATTTCAACTCAACATGGGACTGAATCAAATTCTAGTATTGAATTTGTGTTCAAGCCCAAATTGTGAATTGGTTCCAACTTAGGAATCTAAATCCAAGATGTAAAGGAGCCAATACAATTACTATACTAATTTAAACCATTCATAAATAAATGAATTGTTTGTAAATAATTGCCAAAATAAATTAACAAGTATTTCTATTCAAAACTAATCTCATATCCAAATAGTTGCTTTTTGGCACCACCCGTAGCATCCCGTCATCGCTTGAGCTCCCTACTCATTACCTGAATATTTATGATATATGGGTTAAACTCATCAAGTCTCAGTAAGAACACAATAACAATTCAGGTATATACAGAACCAAATATACATGAAATAATATTTTCTTTCAGAACATGTATAACAATCATAAAGTATTTAGATGAATATTTTTAACTATTAAATTCATGCAACATGTTACAGTACAAGAACATATCCATGATTATGCATTTGAATTATGAGGACATATTTTCAGTACAAGTTTAACGCAAAATGATTATGCTCATTGAAAGTGCACTAGGATCGAGGCAACGAGCACTAGAGGGGGGGTGAATAGTGCTTTTAAAAATTTCTATAGTGATTTGAGTGAAAAACTGAAGTGAAAATATCACGTGAGTGAGAAAACAAATACTTGAATGAATAGGAGTGAAAAGCAATAAGTAAATGATTCAAATCGATTGAATTCTTGTTCTTATGAGTGTAAAATGCACTCATATTTATAGTTAAAATATTCCATACGTTGAGAGTATGAAAGGGTGTCAAAACTGTCCATTTTGAACGATCAAAACGTTTGAAAAATGAAAAGACACTCCTTTTTTGAAGTTTCAGGAAAACAGCAAAATTAGTCGACTGAAACATCAGTTAGTCGACTAATAGTTAGTTATTAGTAGACTGACAGTTATCGTCGGTCGACTGATCTGTTAATCGAGCCGTTTGAAAATCTGAACTTTTGAAACTTAGTCGACTTGAGAAAAGTTAGTCGACTGATAATATCATCAGTAGACTGAAAAACCTTTTAGTCGACTACTGCTAAAATCTTGTGAAAAACAAACATTCTGTTCGGTCGACTGATAAAAAGTATTAGTCGACTGTTGCTAAATTTTCAGAAAACACATGTTTTGTTCAGTCGACTGATAAAACCATTAGTCGACTGCTGCTAATTTTCCAGAAAACAGACATTCTGTCCAGTCGACTGATAAAATCTTCGGTCGACTAATTTGACAAGAATGACTTTTTAGAAAATATGGCGCGAAAGGATTAGTCGACTGGTAAGTCTATTGGTCGACTAATAAACATGAAAATTTAAGAAGAGAGTTTTCTAAAAAGATTTTCAAAAGTGTTTCTTTTAGAAAAGTTTTTCTAAAGACTTTTAAGGTGAAATGCAACCTAAATATGCACTCTAAGTAAGGCTCTTACAAGAATCTAAGACTTTTAATGAATTAAACATTTGCACACTAGTCTTCAAAGATTCTTCATCGAATTCTTCAATTTCTTCATAGCCTTAGCTGAAATGCAGTTGATTCCACTTGCTCATCATCAAAACCTTGTACTTGAAGTATCATGTATGGCTTCATTGTCGTAACAATCTCCCCCTTTTTGATGATGACAAACTTAATCAAAGATGAAGCATTTAGATGCATAGATGGAGATTTTACTCCCCCTATCAATATGCTGCAAAACATTAAAAGTTAGCACATTTAAAGCACATATATCACATATTGATTGATTTGCATTTCCATTCATCATTTCTTCATGCATTTAGAAATACATTCATTCAAAGCTTTCTTTTTCTCTTAATTTTGCATTTCTCATGCAAGATCTCCTGCAATGTAATTGCTATCATATTTTTCTCAAGATCTCCTGAAAGTTCAATGTAATGCTATCTTTATCTTTTTCTCTCCCTTTGTCAGAATAAAAAAGAGTAAGGGCAAAAATAGCATAAGCAAAATAGAGATACAAGTTTAAAAATATTACAACCCATAAAGTATGTATTTCAAAGATCAAAGATCAGAAAAGAGAGTTTAGCAAATCCTTAATGGCAGTTACATCCTTCTGAATTGAAGCAAGTTGTTGAGTCACATCTTCACGAAAAGGGTGTTGATGCAGCTCCAAAGCTTCCAGTCTCTGCATAACTTCATCATGGTCTTGACTTGTCGAAAATTTCTTTCTTTTTGCATGAGATGAAGGTGTCGCAGAAGGTGAAGGTTCAGAAATAGATGGTTCATTAGGATCAGATGGTTCAGTTTGATCAACATTTAAAGGAGGTAGATATTTAATTTTCATTTTTTTAAAAATTGTTTGATCAAAGAACTCTTTTTGCTCAATGTATTTTTCATTTGTTAAAGAAACTTTGAAATGTCTAAAAATACGGGTTAAAAGACAACCATAAGGAAGAAATGGTTTTTGTTTCCACAAGTTTGTAAAATACACATTGGCCCAGTTGCCAGAAATATTTCCAAATAAAACATAAAGAGCCGTAGATAGATCTGTGGAATAATAATCAAAAGAACCAGTTTTGGGTAGAACATTGTGGGAAAGGATTCGTCCAGCAATGCGTGCACGAGTTTGAAGATTAGTATTTTTGAAAGGAGGGCAGTGAGGTGCTTCTGGAAGAAGAATTTGTTCAAAAACTCTTTCATCATTCAATTCAATAGTGTTGAAAAGAGTGTCTGAAGGTGAAATTTCAAGAATTTCTCCAAGTAATTTCGAATCAAACTCGATTTCAACATCACGAACCAGAGAGGACAAAACTCCAGTTTCATGATTCATTTATAGATTCGTGTAAAAAAAGTGAATAAGAAACAGATAGTGAAGGGTATCTGCACAAGCATAAAAAAGATGTGAAATACCAGGAAATAATTCTCTTATTTTGTAACGAGAAAACAAGTGAAATAGAACATTTCGGCCTGGTAAAATAGGTAGTGCAGAAATTGATCCAAAAGTATCATAGAGAAGAGGATTGCGAAGTAATCTTAGTGAAAAGCCATGTCTTGAAGTAGGTGTAGGAGGAGGAGAACCTAAACCTTTTGCAGATGCAGACTTCGTACGAGGCATGGTTAAAAACAAATTTACCAAAAAATGTCGGCTTCCAAATGATGTCCGGCAAGGGGAAAAAGCTTTCCGGCGATAAAAAACGAAGGACGATGTGGTGGCTAACGGCGAGGAGAAGTCGGCCACAAGGGGATTCCGGCAAAGCACTGTCACGGCAAGAGAGTTCCGGCGTGTTTTGAAGATGCGCCAATCACTTTAAGAGGATTCTGGCGTTTCAAGATCACGGCCAGAAGATTCCGGCGTCTCCCTGTTACGGTAAGAAAATCCCGGCGAAGATGGAGTCGAACGGCACTCCGAGGGTTTTTCGGAAGAGAGAGAGGCAAGAGAGAAAGAGGGGTGTTCGTTTTTTAAGGGTTTCGTTTTTTTAAGGGTTTCGTTTTTAAGAAAAACGAAAAGGTACGAAGTGAAACAATGCTTATTTTAAAAAAAATGGGTTTTAAAACAAATCCAAGGGTTGTCGGGTCCCTTCATTTAAAAAAATTTTAAAAAAAATTTAGTCGACTAAAACTTTATCGGTCGACTAAAAAGTGTGACTTATTCTAAAAATATCATCAATCGACTAGAAATATATCGGTCGACTAATATGATGCGATACATTCCAAAATATAAAACACCAGTCGACTATAATTTTATCGGTCGACTAATATAGTGCGATTTTGAGATTTTGTTCAAAAATCAACATTTTTATAAATCCAAAAATGAGCAAATACCTAGTTCTCTCTTAATTCTCATAAAATCTTCATTTTTAAGAGGTTTAGTGAAGATATCGGCATGTTGTTCTTTAGTGGAAATAAAATTTAACGAAATATCTCCTTTTAACACATGATCTCTTAAAAAATGATGTCTAACTTCAATATGCTTAGTTCTTGAGTGCTGAATAGGATTTTTCGAAAGATTTATAGCACTAGTGTTATCACAATAAATAGTTGTTGTGGAGTAGTTTAAACCAAAATCTTTTAATGTCTGTTTCATCCAAAGTACTTGTGAACATGCTAAACTAGCTGCTATATATTCAGCTTCAGTTGTTGAGAGTGATACTGAATTTTGCTTTTTACTAAACCAAGAGACTAAGGAATTTCCCAAGAAATGACAAGTTCCACTAGTACTCTTGCAATCAGATTTACTTCCTGCAAAATCTGCATCACTATATAAAACTAAATCAAAGGAAGATGATTTTGGGTAAAACAAACCGAAATCTGAAGTATCTTTCAAATAACTAAGAATTTGTTTTACTGCAGTTAAATGAGATTCCTTTAGATTAGCTTGAAATCTTGCACACATACAAACACTAAACATAATATCAGGTCGACTAGCAGTTAAGTATAATAGAGATCCGATCATACCTCTGTAGAGCTTAGTATCTACACTTTTACCATTTTCATCTTTATCAAGAGAAGTAGTTGTACTCATAGGATTCCTTCTTGATTTCGATGAGTCCATCCCAAATCTCTTGAGAAGTTCTTTTGTATACTTACCCTGATTGATGAAGATTCCTTCTTCAGTTTGCTTTATTTGAAGTCCAAGGAAGTAGTTTAATTCGCCCATCAAGCTCATTTCAAACTCTTCCTGCATAGCCTTAGCAAATTCTTTACAAAGAGAATCATTAGTAGAACCAAATATTATGTCATCAACATAAATTTGCACAATAAGAATATCTAAATTAAGATTTTTAATAAATAAAGTGGAATCTACTCGACCAATGGAAAAACTAGATTGTTCTAGAAAATTTCGTAGTCTTTCATACCACGCTCTTGGTGCTTGTTTGAGTCCATACAAAGCTCTTTTCAATTTGTAGACTTTTTCTCGATATTTCTCATTTTCAAAGCCTGGAGGTTGCTCTACATAAACTTCTTCATTGATGTGTCCATTTAAGAATGCACTCTTAACATCAATTTGATATAACTTGAAGTTCATGTAACTAGCAAAAGCAAGCATCATTCGAATTGACTCTAATCGAGCCACTGGTGCATAGGTTTCATCAAAATCTATGCATTCTTCTTGATTATAACCTTGTGTCACTAGCCTTGCTTTGTTACGAATGACTTCACCATTTTCATCCAGCTTATTTCGGAAGACCCATCTTGTTCCAATTACTGGATGATCCTTTGGTCTATCAACTAGATCCCAAACATCATTCCTAGTAAATTGGTTAAGTTCTTCAGACATGGCTAAAAGCCAAAATTCATCATCACATGCCTCATTGATATTCTTTGGTTCTAATTTAGATATGAAAGCAACATTTGCAATATATTTTTCCAACTGCCTTCTAGTTTGGACACCACTTTTTATTTCACCAATAACTTGTTCATGTGGATGACTAGGAACTTCTTTCCAAACCGGTTGAAGAGGAATATTTTCTTGAGAAGTATTTTCTATCAAGGGTTCTTCTTGAAGTATTGCTTCTTCTTCTTCGCTTAGAGGTATAACCTGCTCACAATTCTCATCAAATGCAACATGTAAAGATTCTTCAATACAAGATGTTTTTTTATTGAAAATACGATATGCTTTACTTCTAGAAGAATATTCAAGAAATATTGATTCATCTGATTTTGAATCAAACTTATCAAGATTATCTTTGGTATTTAACAAGAAATATTTACTACCAAAATTTTTGAAATATGAGATCTTTGGTATACGATCATAATACAATTCAAAACATGTTTTATGTAAAATTGGTCGAATAAGAACACGATTTAAGACATAACATGCTGTATTAATTGCTTCAGCCCAAAAATATTTTGGTAAATTTTTATCTTGAAGCATGGTTCTAGCACATTCTTGCAAAGTTCTATTCTTTCTTTCAACAACTCCATTTTGTGGAGCCGCTCTAGGAAAAGCAAAGTTGTGAGATATACCATGTAAATCACAAAACTTTAGAAAAGATTCATTTTCAAATTCACCACCATGATCACTACGAATTTTAATAATAGATGTAGATTTTTCATTTATAATTCTTCTACAAAGTTTAGAAAATTCTGAAAAAGCATCATTTTTGCTTTTTAGAAAAATCACCCTTGTAAACCGAAAATAATCATCTACTATAACAAAAGCATACTTGCTACCATTCAAACTTTGAATTCTAGATGGTCCAAATAGATCTAAATGTAAAAGTTCAAGAGGACGTTTTGTTGAAACTATATCTTTAGCTTTAAAAGAACTCTTAATTTGTTTACCCTTTTGACAAGCATCACATAAGTGATCCTTTTTATATGGTATTCTAGGTAGGCCTCTTACAAGATCATTCTTGGATAATTTTGAAATAATTTTAAAATTAACATGTCCAAGTCTCTTGTGCCATAACCATTGAATTTCATTTGAAACAATAAGACATTTTTCATTAAAAGAGGGTAATTCATCTAGATATAGTTCATACACATTGTTTCTTCTTTTACCTTTAAAAATGATCTTTTTAGAGTGAAAATCAGAAATTAAGCATAAATCATTTTCAAAAGAAACATGAAAACCTTTATCACATAATTGACTAATAGATATTAAATTATGCATTAAACCATCCACTAAAAGAACATTTTCTATCAAGGGAAATTTTGGATTACCAATATTACCAATACCTATCACTTTTTCCTTGTTATTGTCACCAAAGGTGACGGTTCCTCCATCCTTATTTTGGAGGGTGGAAAATAACTCCGGCCTTCCAGTCATATGTTTGGAACAACCGCTGTCCAATATCCATTTGCTCCTTATGTTGTGTACCTATAACAAAATCAGAAAACAGAGCATTTGACCCCTTTCTATTTTCGGGTCCATGAGAGTTAGTCTTAGGAACCCATATCCATTTGGATTTTGGTTTCCTTTGATAATAAGTATTCTTTCTATAAAAGGATTTAGAATAAACATGTCTAGAACAATCATATCTAGATGCATTTCTATTAGAACTAGAAAGTTTAGTTCTATGAACAAAAGATTGAGAATAATGTCTTTGATTTTTCACCACAAGGTTTGGTCTATTTTGAGTATCAAAGAAGCTATATCCCAATCCGGTTTTATTTACCGAGCATCTTTGAGAACCAAGAAGCTTTTTTAGATTCTCTTGACCATTTGTAAATTTGGTCACTATAGAAAGAAGATCATTTGACTTTTCTTTAAGACTAAATATTTCTTTTTATAAGAGATTGGTTCTAACTCCAATTTCTTTTATTTCAATTGCCTGACAAGAATTTTCCTTCTTGAGATCTTCTATTTCTTGAAGTGACACTTTATTTTGAGAGTCAAGAGTTAAATTTTCAGTTTTTAACTCTTTATTTTTAGAACTAAGACTCTTAAATTTAGCATACAAATCATTAAATGCTTCAAATAACTCATCATAGTCAAATTGACTTACCGATTCTTCTTGTGCTACAAAACACATGTTGGCGACTTCTTCATTTGATTCTTCATCGGAAGAGGAGTCACTATCATCCCAACAGGCTTGAAATACCTTTTTCTTCTTGAATTGATCCTTGGGCTTGAATTTGAGAAGAGGATAATCTTTCTTGATATGTCCTGCCTTTTTGCAGTTAAAGCACTTTACTTCATTGGGAATGAAAGAATCTGCTTTCTTTACCTTTCTTTGAAATCTTCCCTTTTTGATGAATCTTCTAAATTGCCTTGTGATGAGGGCAATATCTTCATCTTCATCTTCTTCAGAATTTTCTGAGTCAGAAGTAGCCTTAAAAGCAAGAGATTTCTTTTTAGGCTCTTCTTCTTGTCTATCTTGAAGTTGGACCTCATATGCCATTAGGTTACCAACTAAGTCTTCAAGAGTGAGAGTATTGAGATCATTTGCTTCTTCAATAGCAGTTGTTTTTCTCTCCTATTCAGGAGTTAAACACCTTAGAATCTTTCTACTAAATCCACTTGTGAATATTCTTTTCCAAGGGATTTCAAAGTGTTAGTTATATCGGTCATTCTAGTTATCATGTCCGATATAGATTCATTTTGCTTCATTTTGAACAATTCAAATTTATGAACTAAAGAAACAATTTTAGATTCCTTTACCTTTGACGTACCTTCGTGTGTCACAAGAAGAGTATGCCAGATTTCATTAGCTGTAGAGCATTGAGAGATGAGATTGAATTCTACCTTGTCAACGCCACAATATAATGCATTCATTGCCTTGGCATTAAGTGAAGCAGTCTTCTTTTCTTCATCGGTCCATCGGCTGAAATCAGTTGATGGAGTTTGGTACTTTTATGAAACAACTCTCCAGATATCGAGATCTATGAATTGCAGGAATATTGTCATTCTTACTTTCCAGTATCCATAGTTTGTTTCGTCGAAGAGAGGAGGACGAACAGAGGAGCTTCCTTCTTTGTGCTAAGATGTTGTAGTTGCCATGCTAGATGATGGTCAAATCAAAGTAATAGAAAACCTGTGCTCTGATACCAAATGAAAGTGCACTAGGATCGAGGCAACGAGCACTAGAGGGGGGGGGGGTGAATAGTGCTTTTAAAAATTTCTGTGGAATATTGAATGATTTTGCAAATCTCAAAGCAAACACACAAAGAACACAAGATTTTATCCTGGTTCGGTCTATCCCGACCTACATCCAGTCCCCAAGCAAAACCCGCTTGAGATTTTCCTCTATCAACCTTGTAAACTACAAGATCACACAGACCATAACTGGTCCCACTTTCAGTAACAATCCTACTGAAAGCAAACAACTCCTTTACACCAATGAGTCCTTCTTTTTACAGAAAAGAAATAACAACTTACAATACAACCTATGAGCCTTTCTTTTGAATGCAAATGAGATGCAATCGGCTTTTGAGGTTGTTGAAACACTCTACTCACGAATTCACTATCTCTCAAAGTGATTTGAGTGAAAAACTGAAGTGAAAATATCACGTGAGTGAGAAAACAAATACTTGAATGAATAGGAGTGAAAAGCAATAAGTAAATGATTCAAATCGATTGAATTCTTGTTCTTATAAGTGTAAAATGCACTCATATTTATAGTTAAAAGATTCCATACGTTGAGAGTATGAAAGGGTGTCAAAACAGTCCATTTCGAACGATCAAAACGTTTGAAAAATGAAAAGACACGCCTTTTTGAAGTTTCAGGAAAACAACAAAATTAGTCGACTGAAACATCAGTTAGTTGACTAATAGTTAATTATTAGTAGATTGACAGTTATCGTTGGTCGACTGATCTGTTAATCAAGCCGTTTGAAAATCTGAACTTTTGAAACTTAGTCGACTTGAGAAAAGTTAGTCGACTGATAATATCATCAGTAGACTGAAAAACCTTTTAGTCGACTACTGCTAAAATCTTGTGAAAAACAAACATTCTGTTCGGTCGACTGATAAAAAGTATTAGTCGACTGCTGCTAAATTTTCAGAAAACACATGTTTTGTTCAGTCGACTGATAAAACCATTAGTCGACTGCTGCTAATTTTCCAGAAAACAGACATTCTGTCCAGTCGACTGATAAAATCTTCGGTCGACTAATTTGACAAGAATGACTTTTTAGAAAATATGGCGCGAAAGGATTAATCGACTGGTAAGTCTATTGGTCGACTAATAAACATGAAAATTTAAGAAGAGAGTTTTCTAAAAAGATTTTCAAAAGTGTTTCTTTTAGAAAAGTTTTTCTAAAGACTTTTAAGGTGAAATGCAACCTAAATATGCACTCTAAGTAAGGCTCTTACAAGAATCTAAGACTTTTAATGAATTAAACATTTGCACACTAGTCTTCAAAGATTCTTCATCGAATTCTTCAATTTCTTCGTAGCCTTAGCTGAAATGCAGTTGATTCCACTTGCTCATCATCAAAACCTTGTACTTGAAGTATCATGTATGGCTTCATTGTCGTAACACTCATGTGTAAGGCTATTATTTCTCTTTATACCTTTCCAGCGGGTACTCACAAGCCACTGTCACAAATCAGTGGAAACCACTCAGGTGTTTATTTTGACATATATTTTAATTATCCCAATGACTTATAGAGACAAATCCACTGAGAGCGGTTCATGACTAAGAAAAATCCCACTAGTGGCTATTAAGAAAAAAATGATGCATCCTAAACTTTTTCTTAATGCATGGACCAATCACCTATGATACATTAGTAGTCCACCCCCCTAACTTTGAGAACTGAGGACCAATGAGACGTTATTGCTCTCAAAACATATAATAGTCCAATAGAGTTTTGTACTACTTACCATCTCCAAGGAAATTTCGAGTCTGAATGAGTCATTGGGTGTTTTTATTAAAGCAAGCGTTCATTGCATTTTATCACGTATCATTTATCTTTCAACATTGCATGATCCAATAACCCAAATGCCCCTCCATGGTAGCTTTTCACATTGCTTTTATGGCATGAGCATTATACTACCGATTCATGGTAGTTACACCGTTATAATTAGCTCATTCAAGTTGATAACACATTCAATATGCTTCGTTGTCATTCAACTAGTTAAGCATTCATATGTCTTGATGCCTTAAAACCAGTCAGACAATTATTATGTTATGAGTGCATGCATAATCTTTGTATAACTTGTACACTTTTAGCACCCTATTAGTTCTTTTCATCTACTTTCTCATTCATTAAGTTTTTTCATTATGCAACTTGTCATACAATTGAGATGCCTCATCTTTAATAATTTTTAATTGCTCTTCATTGTATGAGAATCCATTGAACGAGAATTTATTCAACCACTTAGTGTAAAACATAAAACAATTTTATCGCCTAACAAATGCTCATATAGCTTATACAAGATACCGAAGGATTGAATTTTCAAATACCATTTATGCATTATTTTCATTCATTATTTGTCTCATGTCATCAACGTTTTGGTTCAGCTTAGTTGACCTGTATAGTTATCATCATCGATATCATCTCATTCTCCATTGTCAAGGCGATCACTACTACAACTAATTAATTATTCGGGTGCATAAACTAAATCAAAATTTATTGCATTTATCACTTTCTTTGCTTTCATGCATGCAACATACCTGCATTTTCAACTTTTAAGATTAATTATAAAAATATCACACCTATATCTCAAGCATACATTACAAGGTTCAACAACTTGTACTTAGTTATGTCATCTACACTAGAAAGTTGCATGTCATCTAAATTACTGCAATAAAGATCAATAGCATTGGTTTGCCCATATACTTTCACATCTTCTGCAGTGATCCTCTAATCTTGTACAATATCAATTGTTCATATAAGTTTTTCATTGCATGCATGTTGAACATTTATATCCCTAATTGGTTCTCTGATCATGTACCACATCAATTGATTATTATCATTCCATTCATTAACTGCTTCTTATTTATCTTCGAAAGCTACAACTTCTTCTTTAACTTTGTAAGTAACTAAGTAAATGTCATCACTAAATAACATTGACTCTATATCATCATTGTCTAAAACATCTATCCATATATATTGTGTAACACCCAATATTTTTTAATCATTTTTTAAAGGCAAACCCAATAGAAGATTGTTCCTTTTACAAAACTCTTTTTCAAAACACAGGTTTCAAACTAGGATCTCAAATACTTAAATACTTTGCCCTGTTGGCAAATCAACATTTTGCATATCCTTATAAGAATCATAATTTCTCAAAAATAACAACCGTCTCCAAATCCAAACAGATTTGATCCAAACCCATATTCAACTATTTTATGACTTGATTTCAATAAGGAAGCCTTATTTATCAATATTTAATGTCAATCCCAATGCAAAGGCTCATAATTATTAAATAATCACATAAATAAAGGATACAAAAACCTTGGGCGTTACAATATACCTTTCTAAAAAAAAACTATCTTTGGGATTTGTTCGTACCAAATCATTAAACTAAAGAACTACCAAAATATAGTTCATCATGCTTCCACTATGCACTCTGAGCAAATAATTTAACCTCAAAGATAAATACTTATTACTTCAAAAATAAAATTTTCCCACAATTCAACATGTATCCTCAAAATCATACAATACAAATCTCCAAAAACCTTAACATTCTTTAAAAAGAAATCATCCATATACTAAATCAATATAGGTTATATCATTGACCAATTATAAATCACACAATCATAATCTTACTTATAGATGGCAGAACACGAATCTCGGGCTCTGGACTAGTTCTGTATTTTTCTGATTCCAAAATAGTAATGCCCAATTTTTTAACTATTTTTAAAATCTCTTTTTTCGAAAGACAAACCTAGTAGAAGACTGTTCATTTTACAAAACCCTTTTTTGAAACATGGGTTCCAAACTATAACCTCATATATTTAAATACTTTGCCTTTTTGACAAATAAACATTTTGCACATCTTTGAAATAATCATCATTTTTAAAAATAACCACTATATCTCCAAATTCAAACAGATCCGTTTCAAACCCATATTCAGCCATTTTACCATTCGATTTAAATGAAGAACCCTTATTCATCAATATTTAATGTTAATCATCAAGCAAAGGATCATAATTATTAAATAATCACAAAAAAAGGGTCCAACAAATTGAGGTGTTACATGTTGGCTATCTACTTTAGGAGAATAACTATACTAGAGGTTAAATAATTCTTTCACACATCCGGTTTTGTGAGACATCAAAGCCATCAATTCTTTAAAGCTACTATTTTTTGAGACCAATATATATCCCCAAGTAAGGTGATTAATGCCACAATAGTGTACTTTAAACAACATATTATTCATCTAACAAAAATAATATGTGAGAAAAGGTCATTCATATATCCTTCATACATTCAATTAATAAAACTACCTACAACAACCACTCTAACCAACTACCCACAATAACCCCCAAACCCCTATTTAATGCTTGTGCACAGTCAACCCCTACCTCATAACACTAATTGAATGTTTGTGTGCAGTCAACCCTAACCCTATTACACCAAGACAAAACCACCGAATATTAAATAAAGGACAAACAAACATAAATCATCTACAACAACAACAAAAATATATATCTATGAAAAAATCCTAAGCATAGTAAATCTTAAACGGTAAATTTGGTATCAAATATTGAATAAAACACAAAAATATACATAAAACATCAACAAAAACAACCAAAGACACATCATCGCAAAATTTTTAACTTTTGCGAGTCAAACTGACCTTTGAAATAGTTTTTGAAAATAACTCGCCTCCGTTTTAAAATGCGGGAAAATTCCGTAGAATGGGACTCGCCTATCGGTACGAGGTTCGACCGTTGCTGCCACCTTTAACAGGGGTAATCGAACCAAGGATCAATCTACTGCTCTGCTCTATTCAACTTGTCTAAATCATATTCTAATTTCTAAATGCACATAGAATCAGGCATGTGCTATGAATTTTCTGAAAATGCACATTTGAAAACATGATGTTTGCTTTGAATGATTGAAATATTTAGAAAATGTAAATCTTGGAAATGATATCACATGAGAAATCGTGAAATGGGATTTGAAATGTACTTCTGAGAGAAGTAAAAATCAATTTTGAGGAATGCTTGACATTTGGTGAAAATCGATTCTGAGACTTGGTTTCTCTGAATTCAAACTTTGAAATTGAAATTCTAACTTAGAAAATTTGAATTTGGAACTTGGGAAATATTTGAAATATCATTGGCAAATCCATATTCTTTTGAATAAGACTTAGAAAAATTCTAACTTCAAACTTTGAAATTGACTGCATAACTTTGGAAAATTGAGTTTATGAACTTGAAAAACACTTGAAATATTCTTTGAAATTCAATGCTTTTGGGAAAATCAATTTTGCTATAAGACTTAGGAGATTTTGAGAAAATGAACTTCTTTGAATTGAGATTTGAATTGGAATTGACAAATGCATGAAATGAATGAATATGGATTTGAGGAATTGAGAAATACTTTTTGTATTTTTGAGAAATGCAATGCATTTTTGAAGTTAGCCTAAGAGTGTAGGCTGAATGTGGCTAATGTGAAGATCATAAATCTGGGTATCATTCATATTCTGACTATGGCCATAAATACAAATTCCACCAAGTTTATAAACTTCATAAAAGCTAGTGCATGTGCCATTCGTGTAGACCATGGTGAATTTGTAAAAATATGCATGAATCATCATCCATCACAAATTAACATTATAAAAAAATAAACTATATGCAATGCTGCATAAGCTAAGCAGGAAATGTAAATTCTTATTCCAAAGTTTAATTACAAGTTACATCACTATTGAAATTTAAATACATGAAAAAATAAAGTCTTCAATGTACCTGCAAAACTAGAAAACTTTGTTAGTGATGATATGCTGGCTTTTCTAGATTTATCCAGTAATATCTAGAAATTACTGGATTTTGCTAGATATAAGCCTTTTCCATGATTCCCTTAAATAAAAATGATAAAGTATGAAATAAAATGAAATAAATAAGGAAGATAAGATATGAAATTTCGAAATTGGGGTCAAAATGACCAAATTACCCCTAATAACAAGACTATGGCCTTGAAATTAGGGTTTTTAGAAGGATATTTTGATAAAATGCAAGTTTTGAAATTTGAATGGAATAAACTCAAACCAAATATGCTATGACATGATTAAAAATATGAAATTAGGGTTAGGGATTTTGAAATTTAGGTCAAATGACCAAATTGCCCCCGATAGCAAGACTATGGCCTTGAAATTAGGGTTTTTAGAAATAGATTTTGGTAAAAACTTAGGTTTTATGCACTAAATGAAATCAAATGAGCACAAAATTAAACCTAAAGCATCCTAATATGATTATGAACATGATTAAACCCTAAAAATATATGCTTATGCACGAAAATCCAAGAATATCATAAAAACTGTGATTTTAGCAGTGTTTTTGGATCTTTCAGGAACCCGGTTTTACAATTTGCTTAATTCAGCCATCAAATGGATTCCAAAATCCATAAAAATTGGTACCTAAACTTGTAATAACCCTAATGTCGAAGCTTTAAAAACCCAATTTGATGTCTGATTTTTTTGACAGAGTTCCCGAAGTTCAAAACCTCTGATTTTTCTACAGTAACTCAATAACTCATTCATGCATCACATATAAAAAAATCAGAAATAAACAATGATAACTTCAATCCGAAATAACATTATCGTTACTGTTCTAAACCTAAAACACACAGAAACTTAAGAAACTTGAAAAACCATGCATTAACTAATGTAAATAAATAAAATAAACCATAAAACAGTAAATAAAAATTATTTCTATGCTATAGAACGTAAAACAAACATGAATAAACCATGAAAATAAAATAAAAACAGGGAATCAATGGCTGAAATTTGATATCACCTTTAAAACATAGATTTAACCCATTAAAAAGGGTAAATCATATATTTTATTGGTTAATAATGTAAAGAATCATATTAAAATCAATTCTAATGGATTAAAATCTCTGTAAATCACCCAAAACAGGGTTAGATCACCTTCTTGGATTGTTCTTGCTGATTCTTGATGGTTCTTGAGGTGAAACCATGGTTGATCTTCCATAAGGAGGGGTGTCCAAGCCTAGATCTAGGTTTAGAATATTAAAATCATTAAATAAAATATAAAAAAAACAAAAGAATTCATACCTTGGAGTTGCAGCAATGGAGGAAGGGCTGGAGAGGAGAGAGAAGCTCCAAGAATTGAAGGTAAGTGAATAGTAAAAATCGTCCCCCCCTATGCTCCCTTTTCCAACTTCACTCTGAATATTTTTGCTGCATGTTAAAAAAAAATTGTCTGGAAATTTGGATAAATTTTGGGGTGTTACAGTGGCGACATTCACGGATTAATGTTTGTGATTGTCCTCGACATTCATACTCTTATATGAAGATCGCAAATATGGTGCTACTTTCGTAAATAATGTATGACTTTTGCAAGGAGTTTATGTGAATCTCTCAGGATGAAATTCTCTTTAATTACATTTGCAAATATGTGATGACATTCACAACTTTTTTTAGCATGTGAATTTTCATACATACGCATGCTTGTTGAATCATATATAATATCATTTTTATTTATTTTTTAATTTTTTATTGTTTCTAGAAAGAACCCTAACCTTTTTTTTTCTACCTTGTTGTAATTCGCATGAAATTCTTTTGCTCCATTCTGACTAGATTGTGGTATCATTCACATTGACTTTCCTATTTAGGTCGAAAGGTGAGTTTCCTATAAACAATATGTATACATAATAACAAATGTTGTATGTTTCAACAATAATAGCCCAACAAAGTTTGTACAATCTACTCTCTCTAAGGTAGTCCAGCGCTGGATGGGTATACATTTCTATTCTTTTTAATGTAATTCATTCTGGTTGATTGTACCAGCCACTTGGGCAAATCAGTGTTTCGAGAGCCTGAGTCGCTTTAGGGTACATAATCTTATAAACATGAAATGACATAAAATAGACTACACCAAGGGTGTAATCAAGAATATTATATTTTCTTTTGGTATATTCAAATCACCCATCAAGTGAGCTTATGATGTATTTACCAGCGAGTGTTGGAAGAATACTCGTTACATTTAAACCGACCAAACATTTACTTAGGTTTGTGTGTATGTAGTTATTAATTGAATAACTTGGGCGTATGCTTTGTAACTCGTTGGTCTTGTTAAACTATTTGCTCAATTTTAGGCAACACACACCAATTATCGCGAATGCTCATGTGGCACCCCAAAGGTTCTGTGGAACCTTATGTTAATCTTTTGAGCTTTCGCACAATCATGAACCATGCACATTTCTATAATGATATAAATTATTAATACATGCATTTAACAATATGCAACCCATATTCGGGTCCATGGTCATGACATTCAGATGCGAAACATACCGTACTTTCATGCAAACTAATAAATAAGTTAACATCCCAAGTATTTAGCAAAGTTCAATAAATATACCTCAATCTTTTTATGCATAAGCAATAAAAATTGCAACTTATGCAAAGATATATGATCATGCATAATATTTGCATTTTATTAATCATTATTTATGCATGATCCGTGTTAAAAATCGCTCTAAAAACCCATTTTTATTGTTAGTTCTGAGAAATCGCATTGAATCAAATTTTATCAGAAAATCGAGTTTTCAACGCTTTCTCTACGGTTTTAGTATTTTTTATTAGATTTAGATTTTATTAATGGTAGTTTAGTTAGCTTAGGTTTGTATTAGCTAATTTATAATTTTTAATTAGTTTAGGAAGTTTTCTTTGTAGTCAATAAAATATGTTTTGCTAAAAGTGAGTCTTTTGAAAACTATTGAAAAGTGTGGGACTGGTTTTGAAAAATTTGCTTTACCCTAATTTAATATTATAAGTAGTCTTCTACAGCAGAAAAAAGGGACGTCTCTCTCTCTTTGGAATTGACGCCTCTCATCTCTCTCTCTACCATCCGGTTCTTCTTCCTTCTCCTCCTTTCTTCTTCTTCTTCTTCTTTTTTTTTCCCTTTTATCTCGCCGACGGTTTCGCCTTCTTGTTGTACTTTCTTCATCGCCGATTATAACTTCTTCTTCGTCGGAGCAGCGTGGATGCAACTGGATCAACCATCTTCTCTTCTCAATCCCTCCATCGGAGATGATCCGCAAGGTGAGCTTCTTTCCCCCCTTCTCTGTAATATTTAGGTTCAACATCTTAGTCATTCACTGTGTTTTAATTTTTATTTAGTCAATTCGTGCAGCGTCAATACCCAGTCCATTGCAGGGTTATTGTGGTTCAGAATAATTGTTTTAGGTCGTTAAAAGCATTATTAGTTATTTAGGTTATTATTTGTTTCAGATTTGAATGGTCGTTATTAGCTTAGATTATTAGTCGTCTTATTCTTAGGTACGACCATAGCTAGTTTTCATTTAAGTATCATGGTTATTGCGTCTTGTTTCTTATCAGTCGTTTTAATCTGTTGCGTTTAGTTTTTTTTTTTGATGTTCTTTTTCATTAGAGCACTTAGTTGTTTTAAGCATATGTCATTTCATCAATAGGTTAATTCTGTAGCATGGTTTATGTTGTGTGTGATTTAAGTAGTCAATTTCATTAATGTCTTAGGTTAGTCATCCATAACCTACAGGCTACATTCCAATAGCTACATAGTTTATCCATTTTTCTTTAGCAGGGCCTGAAGTCTTGAGTTAAGACGTGAATCTGAGTTTCATGACTTTTAGAAATCAACATTTACGAGAGCCCTGGTGTTACAATAGTTTAGCATACATTGTTCGTATCAGCCAGTTAAATCGTTGAGTTTAGCATTATTCTATCATTAGATTAGTTTTCTTTCTTCCCTATCTTTAGTTCGTTATTGTGTGATGTGTTTGTTTTTCATCAATTGACGTAGTGTAGTTTAGTTTAATTAAATAGTTAAAGCAGAATCTTTCTTAGTTCACATTTTATCATGTAGTTGCCATTGCTTGCTGCACTTCATTGACATTGTTTATTAGATTACTAGTTTGATCTCTTTAGCAGTTATTTCAATTAACGTGTTCCTCTTCATGTTTATTTATTTCCTAAAGTGTTAAAGTAAAGAGTTGCTCTACTTTGCTTCAGGTTAGTGGTTTGATTTCATACATTATTTTAAACCCATTAGTTTATTATTAGCCACGTAGTATTTAGTTTTATTGTTAGTTTACTTATTTTTTTTTTGTTTATGTTATCACTAAGTAGTTTACATTGGAATTATTGTTTTTATTGAAAAGTAATCCTTTTCCATTTAAGTTTTTAGTAATTTATTTCAGCTAGGTCATTTTAATTGTCTAAACATTATTAGTTATTCTATGCATGTCGTTGAATTGCCGTCATTAGTTTCTTGTTTGAGTTTAGTTTAGTATTCAGAATTAGTTACACTAGTTCAACTTCTGGTAGATCACTTAGTTTGTTAAGTAGTTTTGCTATTTCGTCTTTTTGTGATAGTTTGTTATTAGGTTGTTCATGGTGAGTTCATGTTATTAGTTTGTTTTTAGTTAGTTGAATCTTGATTTTGCTGATTTTTTTTAGTAATTAATTAGTAAATTTTTGTTAGTTTTCTTTGTACTGCTTTGTTTTGTATTTTTTGTGTTTTGCAGGGAAGCGTTGGAACGTACGGTGAGCTCCTTTTTGTTCCCCAAAAGTACCCTCTGAGGTCCCCTCAAGCCCTCAAAAGTACCTTCAGGAAGGGTCCATCAGAAAAGCCAAAGTTCAAGAAAACATACATTACCTCAAGAAGAAATAGAAAGCCTCAAGCACTGAAGACTTGCTTTTCTTTTTAGATTAGGATTTTATTTCATTTAATTCAATTCATTTGGGTTTGTAATAAGGCACTTTAATTATTTGTTTAAGTCCTCTGCGTAGGATAGTACTCTTTAGATATTCATTCATTTATTTTTTTTATTTTGGCAATAAAGAGTAGTGTAGTTGTGTTTGAATAAGAGTATTTCCTGTTCCCTGAGTTCGACCCGGACTCCACCACTCGTGCGAGCCGGTTTTTATATTTTTGGTGTCTGGCTTTCACTGAATTTTAATTAAAAATATTATTTTAAAAAGGGGTTTTCCAAAACTCACACCAAATTTTGGCGCCGTTGTCGGGGAACGGCGAAATACTAGTATTCACTTTATTGCCTTGTGTTTGTTCTCGTATTTATAGGTTGTTAGTTTAATTCAGTTCTTTAATTAGGATTGTTTAGTTTGCTTTTCGCATTTAGGCTTAGAACCACGTGTGTGCATACCGTAGAGACAAGCTTACTTTTCTGCACAGCTCACCCATTAGGATCCCTTTAGAAGTGATTGTGTACGATTGGTACCGTGCACATAGAATTTCATTTTTTGTAAATTCTCTACTGAGTGCAACTGCGTGGTGCTTGTTTATTTCTTGTTTTCAGTAATTGTTTTTGTTACTCGCTTTGTGGTTTGTGTGGTTTGGCAGCTAGCGCGTTAGTTAGGTAGAAAAACCCAGTTTAGGACGGTTGTTGCACTGGTCTACCCTTTGGTGCATGCACGGGCGACGTTCACTTGAACCTGAGCTTGCCAAATTTGTTGAGGATCCCGAATCTTTCTTTAGGAGAGACCATCAATCCCGCCCCATGGCTGAAGATCAGCAGTTGATCCGTCCTCTTAGGGAGTACTTCATGCCCAACACATACACTCCTGCCTCCTGCATCACAAGACCTGATGTGGGAGCGAACCATTTTGAAATCAAGGCCAGTGTCATCCAGATGTTACCCTCCTTTTATGGCCTTAGCAACGAAGACCCATACCGTCATCTCGACGAATTTCTCGAGATCTGCTCTACGGTGCGGATCAACAATTTTGGAGATGACGCGTTAAGGTTGACGTTATTCCCCTTCTCCCTTAAGGATAAAGCCAAGCATTGGCTGAAGGCCCTCGATACAGTTCAAATTACCACTTGGGAACATATGCAAAGGGAGTTTTTAAAGAAATACTTCCCAATTGGTAAGACGAACCAGTATCGAAAAGCCATCACCAACTTTTCACAGATCGAAGGAGAAATGTTTCATGAAACGTGGGAGAGGATGAAAGATCTTCTCCGCAAGTGTCCCCACCACCAGGTGCCCCGCTGGCAGCTGGTGCAATATTTTTATGATGGTCTCACTGAAAAGAACCGTCAAATGGTTGACGCTGCCTGTGGGGGCACTTTTATGCTTAAAAGTGAAGATGAAGCATGGTCCCTTTTTGAGACCTTGAGCGAGAACTCCATGCACCATGCTTCTGCTTCACGATCTGAGAGAGCCACACCTGTGCAAGATGGCATGAAGAAGGCTGGTATATTCGAGATAGGGATGCACCTTGAGTTGCAAAACAAGGTCGACCAACTGTCCCAGAAATTGGATCAATTGTTGTCGGGTCCCTCTACAGTCCTACAGGTGTGTGCGTTGTGTTCTAGCCCTGCACACCATGTTGTTGATTGCCCCGTTGCGCCACAGTACCCTGAGTTTGTCCAGGAGCAAGCTCAGATGGCGCAGAGTTTCGCTAGGCCCGCACCCAATCCATATTCCAGTACATATAACTCGGGCTGGCGGAACCATCCCAATTTTTCATGGAGAAATCCACAAGCCCAACCTCCCAACCCGTCCCAAAGCCAACCTAGGCAAGGCGGTTATGCGCTTGGATTTCAAAGAACCAGCTACCCTTCAGCTCAGCCTACTTATAGTCAACTTCAGTCCCAGGAGCCTTCGTCCAGCCAGTCTTTTGAGGACAAAATGTTGCAAGCTTTCTCGGATATCAAGGCCAATCTGAGCTCCCATACACATTCTATTGCGAAGCTTGAGACGCAAATGGGACAACTCGCTGAGGCGCTTAGCAGGCGGAGTGAGGGAGCTTTACCTAGCCAACCGGTGGTGAACCCTAGGGGTAAGGAGCCGATGCATGGCCTGCATATGACAGATGCCCATCAAGAGCAGGCTCAAGCGGTAATCACCCTTAGGAATGGGAAGCAATACCAAGCGAGGGAGGCTGCAGAAGAAAGAGAGAGAACGAGTGAGAAGCAGCCTGCCCCTACCGTCCCACCTCAGGAAAGCGAGAGGGCTCTACCATCTGAGCCTTCAAAGTCCTATATTCCCAAAGCCCCCTTTCCTGAAGCGTTAGAGAGGCCGAAGTCATTAGGCAAACATGGAGTGAATATGCAGGAGATGCTTGAGATATTCAAGCACGTTCAGATAAACCTCCCCTTGCTTGATGCCATTCAGCAAGTCCCTGCATACGCAAAGTTTCTAAAGGAGCTTTGTACGCAGAAAAGAAAGTTGAAGTCACAAGTGCCGAAGAAGATATACTTGACTGAGCAGGTGAGTGCGGTGCTGCAGCACCAAACCCCACCAAAGCTTAAGGACCCAGGGACTCCAATTATTTCGTGTGTCATAGGAGACATCACTGTCGAGCGTGCATTGCTCGACCTTGGGGCAAATGTCAATATCTTGCCGGGTTTCTTTTATGACAAATTTGGATTAAAGGAGATGAAGCCAACACCTATGACCCTGCAGCTTGCAGATAGATCAATCAAGGTCCCACGAGGGATTTTAAAAGATGTTTTAGTCAAGGTAGAGGACTTCTACTTCCCTGTCGACTTCATCATTTTAGATATGGAGGGAGTTAATGATATGCGACAGACCCCCATTATTCTTGGACGCCCCTTTCTGGCCACTGCCAATGCGTGCATTAATTGCCGCACAGGTGCGATGGATGTCTCATTTGGCAATAGGAAGATGAGGCTGAACATTTTTCATGCGGCGATGGGACCTGCCGTCGATGAGGCTTCTTTCGAGGTCGACTTCATTCAGGACCTGGTAGAAGCAAAGCATACCTGGTTATTGAGTGATCCACCTCAGGAGGAGGTTGATGAATCACTCAAAGAAGATTGTCATGGGTCGATAGAGAGTCAGACAGGTGATCTGAGTTGGGCCTGGCACTTCAAGCCGCTTCCTGAATTGGCAAAAAAGCCAGCCCGACCATCCATAGAGAGTCTGCCTGAGCTTGAGTTGAAGCCCTTACCGGCCTCACTCAAGTATGCCTTCCTAGGCAAGGATCAGACTCTCCCCATCATTATTTTTGCAGACCTGACTGACACACAGGAGTGTCAGCTTTTACAGGTCTTGCACAAGCATAAAGAGGCGATTGGATGGTCGGTGGCAGATTTGAAGGGGATAGATCCCTCCTTTTGCATGCATCGGATTATCATGGATGAGGGGGCTAAACCCTCAAGAGAGGCGCAAAGGAGACTAAATCCCCATATGAAGGAGGTGGTAAAGAAGGAGGTAGTCAAATGGTTGGATGCGGGGATCATTTATCCCATCTCCGACAGTCAGTGGGTGAGCCCTACCCAGGTTGTCCCCAAGAAGTCTTGGCTCACTGTAGAGACGAATGAAAAAGGAGAAAGTGTCCCCATGAGGATTACCACGGGATGGCGAGTATGCATAGATTATAGAAAGTTGAACAGTGCAACTAGGAAGGATCACTTCCCTCTGCCGTTCATCGACCAGATCTTGGAGAAACTCGCGGGCCAGCAGTATTTTTGTTTCCTGGATGGTTATTCAGGATACAACCAGGTGGCCGTTCATCCCGAGGACCAGGAGAAAATGACGTTCACTTGTCCATATGACACTTTTGCTTATAGGAGAATGCCGTTCGGGCTCTGTAATGCCCCGACTACATTTCAGCGGTGCATGATGGCGATCTTCTCACATATGATGGATGATGTCCTGGAGATTTTCATGGATGATTTCTCGGTCTATGGCTATTCATTTGACGATTGTCTCCAAAAGTTATCTCGTGTGCTTCAACGTTGTAGGGAGACAAATCTGATTCTTAGTTGGGAAAAGAGTCATTTCATGGTGAGACAGGGGATTGTTCTTGGACATATTGTGTCTGAGAAAGGAATCGAGGTTGATAAGGCCAGAGACCATTGCTAGATTAGCTCCACCGACCTCTGTGCGGCAGATGCGATCATTTCTAGGGCACGCAGGTTTTTATAGAAGGTTTATTAAGGACTTTAGCCAAATTTCTCGACTGTTGTGCAACCTGCTAACGAAAGATCAGTCGTTTGTGTTTGATGATGCCTGTCTGAAGGCATTCTTGGCCCTGAAGGAAGCTCTGACTACTGCTCCTATTCTTCGATCTCCTGAGTGGTCAGTGCCATTTGAGATTATGTGTGACGCGTCAGATTACGCGGTTGGAGCGATTCTCGGTCAGAAGATTGAGCGACGATCTCATGTGATTTTTTATGCTAGTAGGACCCTCTCTGATGCGCAAATGCATTATACCACCACAGAGAAGGAATTACTAGCCGTAGTTTTTGCTCTTGAGAAGTTTCGATCATATTTGTTAGGCTCCAAGGTCATCATTTACTCAAATCATGCAGCATTGCGATATTTGATGAGTAAAAAGGATGCCAAACCGTGTCTCATTCGATGGATCCTTCTGTTACAAGAATTTGATCTCGAGATTCAAGATAAGAGTGGATGTGAGAATCTTGTAGCAGATCATTTATCCAGACTGATAGTGGAGACATCCACTGATCAGGGGCAGATTGATGATTCATTTCCGGATGAGCAGCTCTTTAATGTCAAGCATTTGCCTTGGTTCGCGCATATCATCAACTTTTTGGTGACTGGAGAGTATCCTTCGCACTGGAACCGCAATGAGAGAGATCGATTTTTCTCGCAGGTAAAGCACTATTTTTGGGAGGAACCAGAATTGTTTCGATTATGCCCGGATCAGATGATTCGGAGGTGTGTTCCTGAGGAGGAGTATGACTCCATTCTATCATTCTGTCATTCCTTGGCTTGTGGAGGTCATTTTTCTAGTCGAAAGACAGCCGCAAAGGTCCTCCAGTCAGGATTTTGGTGGCCGACATTGCATAGAGATGCTCACGATTTTTGTAGGAGGTGCTTGCGCTGTCAGCAGACGGGGCGCATCGCCAAGCGTGATATGATGCCCCTCCTTCCTATTTTGATTGTTGAGATTTTTGATGTGTGGGGCATTGATTTTATGGGTCCTTTCCCGCCTTCGTTCGGATTTATTTATATTCTAGTGGCGGTTGATTATGTCTCCAAATGGGTCGAGACTGTGGCCACCCGAACCAATGATCATAAGGAGGTGCTTCGATTTATCAAGCACAACATTTTTAGTCGATTCAGAGTCTCTAGAGCGATCATTAGTGATGGTGGTACGCACTTTCGTAATGTACAAGTAGCTTCCTTACTTAGGAAATACTCGGTACATCATCGGATTGCCACACCGTACCACCCACAGACTAGTGGCCAAGTTGAGGTCTCCAATAGGGAGATCAAGTGGATTCTTGAAAAAACAGTCCGGCCAGACCGCAAGGACTGGTCTCAGCGCCTTGATGATGCCCTTTGGGCCTATAGGACTGCTTTCAAGACTCTGATTGGCATGTCCCCATACCGATTGGTTTTTGGGAAACCATGCCACCTTCCTGTTGAATTGGAGCATAGGGCATATTGGGCTATCAAGAAGTTCAATTTTGATATGGTCCAAGCTGGAGCTGAGAGGAAGTTGCAGTTGAGTGAGCTTGAGGAGTTGCGCAATGAAGCCTACGAGAGTGCCAAAATATACAAGGCTCGAACCAAGCATTTCCATGATCAACATATTGTGAGGAAGCAGTTCGAGCCTGGTCAAAAGGTGTGGCTTTATCATTCACGTCTCCATCTTTTTCCAGGGAAGCTGAAGTCCAGATGGGATGGACCATTCATAGTCCATAGAGTTTTTCCACATGGAGCGGTAGATCTTTTAAACCCTCGAATGGGTAGCATTTTCAAAGTTAATGGGCAGCGACTGAAGCCCTACATTTCTGATATGGTGGTGCAGCAAGACATCGAGGCTATTAACCTCGTGGATGCATGAGGGGGAGCATAGGTTTGTATGTTGTATTTTTAGTAGGATCTAGTAAATATCATAGATGATTTTTTGTTATTTTGCTTTGCTTTCTTGTATCTCATGAGTATATTGTTAGATCAGGTATCCATTCTTGTGCATTCGTAGGACATGCATTTATATGTCAGGTGACTTCTACTCTTTTCTCCCGATTATCTTGTTTTCATATGCAGTCTCTTAGTTTCATATAAGCATGGGGGAGTGCCACTGAGGACAGTGTCATTCAAGCATGGGGGAGGGTGTAGTTTGCACACCAATTTTTTTTTTCTTTCATGTCTTTGTACCTGCATTTTTATGTCAACTCATAAAAATTAGGCTTTTAGGGAACGAGTTTGAACTTATATGACTGCCTTGCAACATCTAATATTTTTAGAGAATTTTTAAGCCCCACGAAAAACTTTTTCTAACACGAATCTAGAAAATTGTGGTTGTTTATGTGGATTTCAAAGAAATGATTATAGATGCATGTTAGAGTTTATTTTGAAACACAAGTATGGATATGCACAGTTTTATTTTTTTGAAAAACTAAGCAAATGAACAATATTGCGTTTATGAGCTCAAAAAGTGAAACGAGCATACGTTTAGTTGTTTGATATCTTTGTACTCCCTAGTAGCTGAGCTTAGACACAAGTTGAAGTGTTTGAGTCCATGTTGAAAAGGATAACGAAGGAAGTCAATTCTTTGTCTACGTTGATATCTGTGGCCTATTTTGTTCAAGCAAGTAGAGCCTGAGGAGTGTTTACACCTGGTGCCCTAAAGCCATCTGGTTTCAGAGTCATCGGCCCGAAAGCTCGTTACATGGACTTTATAGAGAGCCTAATAGATATTGACATTGCACATGACAGAGAAGTAGACTATACGTAAACTATAGAAAATTGAAGGTCTAGTGACTCGGGCAATTAAGTCTGAGGGATACTTTGTATCTGGTGCCCTAAGGTCGTCTGGCCTGGGAGTCACTGACCCAAAGCTCGCTACACGGGTCACAAAAACTGGAAATTGGGTATAGTGCTCAGAAAAATTTTTTTATTGAAAAATGTGGAAAATTGAAAATCAAGAAAGAGAAAAGAGCGTAAAAGAGAAAAGTTCATTGCTTAAAAGCAAATATTGAGAAAACCTGTGCAGAACACATATGAGTGAGGATAAGTAAATAATGATATGTATGCATTTGAATTTCTAAGGATGAAACATAAATGACTATGCTATTTAGAAAAGTGAAAGAAAATATTTTATTCTGTGGTGGCAAGTAGAAGACTCTAATCCTGTTTTGATGATGCAATGACATGAAATATTTGTGGAAACGAACTCCTTAACTGCCTAATGCTTTGTGTTTTAAAATTCTTATGCATACTTGACACAGATGTTTGTGGGTAGCATCACTGCAAACCCTCACGAGACCTTACTCGTCCAATGGGGTAACTCAGGGGTTGAAAGGGCTTGTTGCATATGCTAAATGCAACCGTGATTCCTACGAAAGTGAGTTAGGTTTTTATTGTGTCTAGTTTAGTATTTTTGCTTTTGCTTCAGTTTGCTTGAGGACTAGCAAACAATAAGCATGTGGGTATTTGATCATGCATAATATTTGCATTTTATTAATCATTATTTATGCATGATCCGTGTTAAAAATCGCTCTAAAAACCCATTTTTATTGTTAGTTCTGAGAAATCGCATTGAATCAAATTTTATCAGAAAATCGAGTTTTCAACGCTTTCTCTACGGTTTTAGTATTTTTATTAGATTTAGATTTTATTAATGGTAGTTTAGTTAGCTTAGGTTTGTATTAGCTAATTTGTAATTTTTAATTAGTTTAGGAAGTTTTCTTTGTAGTCAATAAAATATGTTTTGCTAAAAGTGAGTCTTTTGAAAACTATTGAAAAGTGTGGGACTGGTTTTGGAAAATTTGCTTTACCCTAATTTAATATTATAAGTAGTCTTCTACAGCAGAAAAAAGGGACGTCTCTCTCTTTTTGGAATTGATGCCTCTCATCTCTCTCTCTCTCTCTCTCTCTCTACCATCCGGTTCTTCTTCCTTCCTTCTCCTCCTTTCTTCTTCTTCTTCTTCTTTTTTTTTCCCTTTTATCTCGCCGGCGGTTTCGCCTTCTTGCTGTACTTTCTTCATCGCCGATTATAACTTCTTCGTCGGAGCAGCGTGGATGCAACTGGATCAACCATCTTCTCTTCTCAATCCCTCCATCGGAGATGATCCACAAGGTGAGCTTCTTTCCCCCCCTTCTCTGTAATATTTAGGTTCAACATCTTAGTCATTCACTGTGTTTTAATTTTTATTTAGTCAATTCGTGCAGCGTCAATACCCAGTCCATTGCAGGGTTATTGTGGTTCAGAATAATTGTTTTAGGTCGTTGAAAGCATTATTAGTTATTTAGGTTATTATTTGTTTCAGATTTGAATGGTTTTATTAGCTTAGATTATTAGTCGTCTTATTCTTAGGTACGACCATAGCTAGTTTTCATTTAAGTATCATGGTTATTGCGTCTTGTTTCTTATCAGTCGTTTTAATCTGTTGCGTTTAGTTTTTTTTTTTGATGTTCTTTTTCATTAGGGCACTTAGTTGTTTTAAGCATATGTCATTTCATCAATAGGTTAATTCTGTAGCATGGTTTATGTTGTGTGTGATTTAAGTAGTCAATTTCATTAATGTCTTAGGTTAGTCATCCATAACCTACAGGCTACATTCCAATAGCTACATAGTTTATCCATTTTTCTTTAGCAGGGCCTGAAGTCTTGAGTTAAGACGTGAATCTGAGTTTCATGACTTTTAGAAATCAACATTTACGAGAGCCCTGGTGTTACAATAGTGCAGCATACATTGTTCGTATCAGCCAGTTAAATCGTTGAGTTTAGCATTATTCTATCATTAGATTAGTTTTCTTTCTTCCCTATCTTTAGTTCGTTATTGTGTGATGTGTTTGTTTTTCATCAATTGACGTAGTGTAGTTTAGTTTAATTAAATAGTTAAAGCAGAATCTTTCTTAGTTCACATTTTATCATGTAGTTGCCATTGCTTGCTGCACTTCATTGACATTGTTTATTAGATTACTAGTTTGATCTCTTTAGCAGTTATTTCAATTAACGTGTTCCTCTTCATGTTTATTTATTTCCTAAAGTGTTAAAGTAAAGAGTTGCTCTACTTTGCTTCAGGTTAGTGGTTTGATTTCATACATTATTTTAAACCCATTAGTTTATTATTAGCCATGTAGTATTTAGTTTTATTGTTAGTTTACTTATTTTTTTTTTTGTTTATGTTATCACTAAGTAGTTTACATTGGAATTATTGTTTTCATTGAAAAGTAATCCTTTTCCATTTAAGTTTTTAGTAATTTATTTCAGCTAGGTCATTTTAATTGTCTAAACATTATTAGTTATTCTATGCATGTCGTTGAATTGCCGTCATTAGTTTCTTGTTTGAGTTTAGTTTAGTATTCAAAATTAGTTACATTAGTTCAACTTCTGGTAGATCACTTAGTTTGTTAAGTAGTTTTGCTATTTCGTCTTTTTGTGATAGTTTGTTATTAGGTTGTTCATGGTGAGTTCATGTTATTAGTTTGTTTTTAGTTAGTTGAATCTTGATTTTGCTGATTTTTTTTAGTAATTAATTAGTAAATTTTTGTTAGTTTTCTTTGTACTGCTTTGTTTTGTATTTTTTGTGTTTTGCAGGGAAGCGTTGGAACGTACGGTGAGCTCCTTTTTGTTCCCCAAAAGTACCCTCCGAGGTCCCCTCAAGCCCTCAAAAGTACCTTCAGGAAGGGTCTCTCAGAAAAGCCAAAGTTCAAGAAAACATACATTACCTCAAGAAGAAATAGAAAGCCTCAAGCACTGAAGACTTGCTTTTCTTTTTAGATTAGGATTTTATTTCATTTAATTCAATTCATTTGAGTTTGTAATAAGGCACTTTAATTATTTGTTTAAGTCCTCTGCGTAGGATAGTACTCTTTAGATATTCATTCATTTATTTTTTTTATTTTGGCAATAAAGAGTAGTGTAGTTGTGTTTGAATAAGAGTATTTTCCGTTCCCTGAGTTCGACCCGGACTCCACCACTCGTGCGAGCCGGTTTTTATATTTTTGGTGTCTGGCTTTCACTGAATTTTAATTAAAAATATTATTTTAAAAAAGGGTTTTCCAAAACTCACACCAATATACTCATGTACAGATTTTCCATAACATATTGGCCAAAACGCATGAAATAACCAAAATTACCATTATTTTTTTTTAGTTTAAAAAACAAACAACTCAGACATGAATCCAATCAAATCTTGAGGATCCAACATGAAGTCCTCGCCTACATGAAATGAGCACAACCATGCACCAAAATTCTTTTCAACTTTTTATGAGTATCTTCATTCTAATATAATGTAAGCAACAATGCATCAATATATGACCAAGCATACCATATGCATAAGATAATTCTATAGCACGAGAATTTGATGACCACATAAATAAGAGTGGGCGTGATGTTACTAAGTGGGTGCATGTGAGCATGGTACTCAAGCATGCATGCCATTCTTGTGTATGAAGAGTGAAAGAATTGTCATTATTCAGAAAGATCAAGCACGCAACTATATATATATATATATATATATATATATATATATATATATATATATATATATATATATATATATATATATATATATATATATATATATATATATATATATGGATTGCAGCTATGCTGCAACTGTGGCAGGCCTACAACATGTTGTAGTCAACCTATGGTGCACCATGCTGGTCACACTAGTTCATGGCAGGCAAACTAGGTTAGATTTCACCCATCCTGCTGCACCTATGAAGGTGTAATAGTTGTTGCTCCCTACTCAACGCAGCATACTGAGTCTGCTGTGTTCAGCAAGGCACAACACCTTGTTACTCAACCAAAAAGAGGCAGCCGACTGGTGGTCGGCAGATCCCAACCGGTTTGCTGTTTTTTTTTTATTATTGTTGGGGTTAGGCGGACCCCTACCAGCCACACAACTACACCATAAGAGTGAAACTTGTGACATCCCAATCACAAGGTGAATTTCACTAACTCGGCAATCTCGTAGGACCTAATCCCAATTGAATTTAGGAACACATAATTTACTGTTATAAAGCAGCCCAAAGCTTTGAAAAGTGTAAAATGGGGAACTATCAAAAACTTGCATATCAGTTTCATGGCCTGCATCAATGGTTTTAGTCGACCCACATACTTCCTCTCCTGGTTGCAGCAACACATGTGCGAGGAGAACACAAACAAATGAGGACTCTCATCCTTGCAAATGCAGGGAAACGAAGTACACTCTCCAAGATGTGTCTATTTTAGTATCTCCAGTAAATATTGCCTAACAGTTGAGGCCATTCATCAAGATCGAGGCACCTCCATGAATGTGGCTTCACTTATTCCCAGCAGATGTCTGCTAGATTAACAAGCACCTATAACTTGATGAAAGCATTTTGCATTCTAATCCTTTATTTTCAATAGAAATTTACAGATTTATGCATATATGCTATAAAACTAAGAAATAGCCAACTAACCTATTCTTTGCAAAAACAATGTTCTATGCAATGAAAAACCTAAGTGACTACGGATACAATCCACTAGAGCATAAATGCTTATCATGGCTTTGAAAGGTCTTTAAAAAAATAGATCCAGTAAAGATAAAATGGTAATATTAGAAAATTTAATCATAGCACAATGAATCAAAAGGCTAATAAAAATCTAGTTAATGCATTTTTTTAACCTAAATTCAAGAAAATAAATCACGTATAATACAAGATCATGGTAATTGATTAAATTTGATACCATAAATATGATCCAATCAGACATGCACAATTTAACATAATAAAATAATGGTCATGTATCAAAATTTATGCAAAATTTTGAATTTCATTGACACCATACAACATTGACAAATTATAGATAATTAAACTTTTGTTTCATCTGATTCTTTCATTTGAATCGAATCCCACTCACACAATGTGGCTTCGACTTACAAACATTAAGCCATCGATCTCAACGATTAAGGAGGAATCGATGCACATAAGGTTGTGAGTTCCAGCATGATCCTACATGCTGGTCCATCACCTACACACAATGGTTAGAGACCCTACCTTGTGTGTTGACAGAATCGGCAAAGATCAGATGCGGCTTGGTCGATCCTTGGATGTGTGCACCGAGCTCCATTAATAAAGTCTCCACTGTACAACACGTGGGTGAAAGAGAGTAGAGAAGAGTGTTCCCAAATTTTTTAATTCCTGATCTGAAATGTGTTTTGGTCTCATTTTCCTATATGCAGGTAACATATTTAAGAATCTTTTATTAAAATCTCAAAGCCTAAATCATTTTTTATGATTTACAACAGAATTTATAATGACAGGTAAATTTTGTCCTATCAGTCTCAAATTAGGGAATCATGTTTGAATACATGTCATGGTTCCAAAAGTGAACCAAATAAATACAACATGGTTTCCAAGGGGGATCAGGTGGGCATATGTCATGTCGATGCACAGTATGTATGCCCATGGAGGGGTTGAGTTTGTGCCATCATTGACAAACATCTTTTTTATGTTATAACTTAAAATTCCGTTATGATGTTATGATATGCAACTTTACGTTATGATATGCAACATGATGTGATAATGTGCAATATGATATTATGATATCAAACATAATGTTAATGTCATTATGATATGAAATAAGTCATAAAAAGTATGTGCATGTTGATGCTAATGAATGAGATTATGGTTTAAAAGAACCATTGTGGTGCCATAAGTGCATGAATATATTATGTGACATATGATGATAATGTGCTATAAGGCATGAAAAACTTGCATGTATACAAGATCGCTCATGAATGAGAAAGTGGATGAAAAGAAACAATGGGGTGCCAAAAGCGCATTAAGTTATACAAAGATTATAATGCACCCATAACATAATTAATGTCTAACTGGTTTAAAGGCACATAGATGCATGAATGCTCAATTGGTTGAATGACACCGAAACATATTGAATGTGTTATTTACTTTGAATAAGCTAATTATAACTATATAACTGGCATGAATGAGTAATATGATGACCATGCCCTAAAAGGCAGTGTGAAAAGCTACCCTAGAGGGGTACTTGGGTTATTGAGTCCCTACCTCCCCTCTCTCTCTCTCTTCTCTTTTCCCTTGATGTCCCTATCTCTTGAAGTTCCTCGCTCTCAGGTGCATGTTTGACATGTCTTTGAATAGTGGTCTATGATCTTTAGAGGGTGCAAGCCCTTCGTGAATCCCTCTTTTCGTTTAGAGGTTACCCCTACCTGAAAATTTGTATGGGAGCCCTGTCAGTCGTGATTCTGCTAATCAATCTCCCCAGACTTGTCTTAAGTATTTATATCAGTCCATAGACCTTATAATTTATTTATGGCCCTAGCTGCAACCTTAACCAAACCCCTATACCCTTCTGGAATCCCAACTCCCAAACCTGTGCCCTACTGACCCGACAGAATACATGTTTGCCTCACCAACCGTCCAATGACCCAGACCGACCTTCCTCAACACCTATGCATGTACCAGACCTTATCTCTCGTCCCTAGGTGATCCCAAGACCTACATGTTATGCACTTTGCAGATTTGGACCGAACTCTTTCCCCAAACCACTTACTGGGACTAGTTTTGACTTACCCGATTTGTTAATTCTAGCCTATAGTATCTTAAACCTCACAGACAAAGAGAAGGGCTTGACACATTTACAGTTTTCCACCCAAACCCTACCAAGATCTATGCCGGTACTGAGCAATGGCAAAGATATGGATTTGCACCAATGCTCTAGCCCCCTCCAATGTGGATTAGATATGGGTCAAAACTAATATGAATCTAGTTTGATTTGTGCTAGTGCTTGACACTGGTGAAGATCCCTCTAAAATGGGTTGGATCTAAATTTGGATATGAATCAAGTCTAGATCAACTTAGATCTACATTCATTAGATCTAGATCCAGATCAGGTCAATCAGGATCCAAACCATGTCCAGACCCAATTCGATTTGCGCCTTAGATATAAATACAATCAATCAGGATCCAAACTAGTTCCAAATCGGGTAAAAAAGAACCCAAGATCCATCTTGACACCCTGTGAGAAAGAAAAACCTATAACTTGGGATTTATAAGCCTATTTGATGAGCGGTTTGACGCATTGGCAAGCTAATATCCTCAACAACCATTTTATTTGTTAATGCCCTCAAAGTGGGACCTACTTTTCAAATAGATTATTTTTAAAACCAAAAAATGTTTTTATTATAATGCTTCACCTCAATATAGGATCAAAGTCATTTTTTATTTGTTGGATAGCTAGAGACCTCTATTGTTTGTTGAAAGAGGTTGAAGCTGTTATGTATCTACTTAAAAGTTCGGTAAAACCAGATTAAAGATACAAAAGCACCAAAAACTTTACAAATATTTTTTTAAAATATCTATCAATTAGGACTTTTTAGAAATACCCTTTTAAAAAAGCTTGAGTGCTTGGTGATGGATTTGGGACAATAAAACCTTTCTTATTTTTTAAAATACTTTGTATTCTTGATGAATAATGAAGGTTCACACCCTGAATCTCAAGGAATGTGAATGAACACATACCAATTTTTGACAAGTCATGTCATGACATGATAGGGACTAATGATCAAAGTTGTTTTGGGGAACCCAAAAAAAATTGGTTGTTAATACAGTGTTAACACACCCATGCAAGACCCAAAACAAGAAAATGTGTATGCATGTTAGGAAAGCAATGATCCAGGTTCTCAAGAAATTGTAAAAAATGGAAAAGAATTCAAGAATATAATGAAATTAAATGAGAAAATATGACAAAGTACTGACTCGGGTTTCAAAAAAACCCTAGCCCCTTTTTGAGATTTCAGTTGTTTTGCCGCATTTGTACACGATCAAAGTGGTATTTTGATTGAGTTTTTGGGCTCAAAATGGATAAGATCTTATGGAAAAGGTGGCTTTCCAATAAGAATGATGGAACTTAGAATAAAGACTCCACGAAAAGTATTTTCTTGGGAAGAAAACATAAGAAAGATGGTTTTTTGGAAAAAATAACCCAAGCAATGCAAGGAAATTGAAAAAGTATTTTAAGAAAGCAAGGAAAATTATACTAGAATTGAATTGATAAGAGTATGGAGATTACATTGGAACCCCCACCCCAGATGCAATGGATGTATAGGTTAATTTTGACATAAGCCTTGGTGACACATTGGGATGAAATAAAAAAAATGAGAGAGAGAGAGAGATGGGAACCCAAGAGATCAAAATCCCCCCAAAACTTCTAAAACTCCCAAATATTGTTCTTAATAAGAGGGTTTGACCGAATGGATGGAATGAGGGGTATTGATAGCATCTTAGAGGAATCGCTACAAGCATCTCTAAGAGACAAATTTGTTAAGGATTTTCTGCCAGAGGGTAAAGGGTCTGGGAGGAGGTTAGGTGAGTGACAAACGGCCACATGGATTTAGATGAGAGAGCAAGCAGGAGAGAGGTCTCTATAGGTGTGACATGTGGCAATATGTGGTTTGGATAAGAGAGGAAGTGGGGGAGAGACCTTAGATTAGAGAGGAGGTAAGAAAAGAGGCTTCTAATGGAACTGATTTGGCCCTAGCTTGGACCTATTTGACCATGGTTTATATTAATTTAACCCTAACTATGACCTATTTCATCCTAATTGGACCAAATTTTACACTATCTTGACTTGATTAACCCTGACTTTACCCTTTTTAACACTGGCTTGGCCTAGTTTGGCTTAGGTTGGCATAGTCTGGCTTGGGTTTGATTAAGTTGGACTTGGCTTGACCATATTTCCAATAGGTTTAGATTAACTAGGTTTGACTAGGTCTTAGATCTAAGCTACAGTTTGTCCTAAGGTTCCTGATCTAGTTTGACTATAGTTTGCTCTAATGTTTTAAGGTTTGGTTGGGGTTTGACCAAACTCTTTTTTTCATTCCGATGATGTTTTTGACCAAAATTTGGATTGGTCTAAGCATGGCTAATGGTCTTAAGTTTAGGTTTTACATCTGGGATGCTCCCCTTATAAAAGGTTGTTTCAAAAGTTTGAGATTTTTATTTTGGTTAAAAATGGGTGTCTACATACTCTCCTCTTTGTCTTCTAATGTGTAATGTGTGACACTTGGTTGGTGATAAAGATGTAGATACACCTAATAAAGTTATTTTTAAAACTTTTTAGGCAAATGCTATGTACAAGGCCACACTTAGCTTTAAATGAGGGTCTCCCTCTTACACTATTTGAGTGGGAAAAGGTGGTGATGCAGAGCATCCAGAGACAGAGGCGGTTTTGGATCCCAATCCAAATCTCCAGACCCAATCCAGACATCGCTACCCAAGGTGATCCACACGCTTGCAGGACATCCCTGGTCCTAGTGGATCTCCTAGTTAGTCGATGCTCGTCGTGTTCCTTTTATTATTTTGATTCCATTGTGGAATCATATTTTTTTTATATTGTTTCAACAATAGTTATTTCATGTAATCTTTTTTATTTTTTTTAGAAGCCGGATTCTACGGATCCAGATAGTTCTGGTACCCTGTAAGATTTTTTTTGTGGTACTAGAGGGTGTATGGGGTCCAAGGGTAGTTTTTATTTTTTCACAAATTCGCTTCTCTTTTGTGTTGGTGCAGGATCTAGTTTGCAGCCTATTTGGATCTGGATCATGATCTGTCTTCATGAGGGGGGGGGGGGTCGTAGGTGAAGCCACCTTGGTGTGGTCCATCTTGGACCTCATTCAAATTTTGTTGACCAGTCCAGAGTAAAAAAATGGGTTGTTGAAGATTTAATAGCCCTTGGCAAAAATGAGGCCCATGCAAGCTCATTTTTGGCGCAAGGCTTGGGAAGGCTCATACCCTCTTTAATGTGGCCCTTCCCAAGCACCAAGGCCTTTAATTAGGGAAGGTCGACCAAGGCAATGGAGGTTGCTTCCTCTTTGAGAAAATTGTGAGTTTGGGTTTGTGGTGGCTGGTTGTGTGTTTTGGAAAAACCTTGTGAGTGTGGTGCTCTTGTGGGAGAGGAAGGTTCGTGCATCTCGTGAGTGAAGTGTGGAACTCGTATGTGGTTTCACTCGTTGAGGCTGTCCTAAGCTTGTTCGTGGTGGCTGAGGTTTTGCCCCTTCCGTTCGTGGTTTATCTCGTGGCGTCAGTTGCTTCCCAACGATGGCCATTTCCAACTTCAAACTGGATAATCGTTGGTTCTTCATTTTGCTTGTTAACTTTTATCGCTTATAACACGTGTTGATCATTTCATTTGCTTGTAAGTGTGACTAGTTCATTGTTCCTTTTGAATGCATGATTAAATTATTTTTATGTTAAAAATTGGATTGTTCAATCAAGATAATTTTTGGAATATTTAGTGTGGTTTTGGAATTCGTTGTTACAACAAAAATTGTGAAAACACCATTTTGGTTCGTCAGAGATACCTTAAAAAAAACAATTGTATCAACCTTGATATTGATTTGATTTGGACGTTATTTAACTTCCCAAAAAGCTAAAACGATTGTCTACAACTTTGTAGTTGAGACCATTTTGAGATTTGCCTATTTTAACCTCTTAAATTCACTGTCAAGACGTCAAACTGATAGAAGTTTTTCTATCTCTTTTGCTACAGAAATTTCGTAATAGTGTTTAGTATATTTTTGTTATCGAAAGATTCCCTGCATGAAATTTAGATTTTTTTGATTCTGTAAAAATCTAAGATCTAAATTTACATCTTTCATGTTTGGAGATTTTATTGAATCATTGTCTTTGTATTCCGAAAATATCGATTTCTGCTACTGTTAGTTTGCTTGGAGTTTTTGGTTTCATGCTCATTAACTATTACCATTTTATAACTTCAAAAATTTATAGTGGATTGTAAGAATATCAGAAAATTACAATCTTTAGTGTTCTGGAAAGGTCTGAATCTAACCTTCATTTCGTCAGTTGTGAGTTTTTGCAAACTTCAACGTTTGAGGGGTCAAAAATCCCTTCGAACAGTCTATCCATAGAATCCAATAGTCTGTGTTGGACTTGTCTAACAGTCCTGGTTTCGAGTCAGTGGAACAAACATTTCTACTCCAAATCTGGTGTTTTCGGATTCGTTGGAAAGATGTGCGAGTCGCGCACAACTTTCATTTGGATTTTTTTTGTCGAAGTATAGTGCTCGGGTCCCGAAAACCCATTTCTCAAAGTTCTGTCCAGATTCTCTATCATTTAAGCATCCACGTCCCTTTGGATTCACTTGAATCCTGGATCGGTGTGTACCGAGTCCACACCGTACCATTGCATCAGGTGGGTTTTGGTGCTCAAAGCAAGGTTTTCGAGATGAAGCTTTGTGTTGTTCCACACGAGGGTCTCCCTTGCACTGATTTTTGAGTGGGAGGTTCTGCCAACATATCTTCATTGAATTCAAGATAGAACAAATGCCTTTTGGCGTGAGAGTTGCTCAAGATTGACATTTTTATAGGTCTTAAAACAATTTTGAAATTGTTTTTGGTTCAATTTAAAATATCATCATTTAAAAGTTCATTTTTCTTGGATCAATCTTCTACTTGAAGTTCTAAATATATGGTTCTTGGGAGAGTACTTGTCTTGTGTTTTCCATTGGGTAACAGGTTGCTCCATCAACCAGGACAATATGGAACCTAAAATGGATCCTAAGAAGTTAACTGATTTGTGTTTATTAATAGGTTCTAAAATAAGGACTAGTTTGGGATAGTCCTCTTCCTACCGAGAGATACCTGCATAAACAAAGGGGTTAGTAGCATGTAATTAAAACATGAAATGATCATGAATCTTTTAGACCCATGAAAATCAAGCTAGTTAGATCACGAACCATTAAGGTGAAGGCTTGTGAATAAATCAGTTTGTGAAATTTTGAACATGATAGAAAAAAATGTATATACATGAATAAGATAAAATAAAATAAAATGTTTGTTACTGAAGTTCTTGAAATACATTCTTTTGAAAAATAAAGTTTTATCACTTAATAATCTTTTGCGTATAAAATTTTGCAATAAGTGAGAAGAGTGATTGCAGAAAGAGTGTGCATTTAACATTTATTAACGAAGGTTGGGCTCTTACCAACATTGATCCAATTCAGCTTTTCAGTTTCTCCCATCAATTGAAATCATAAGATGAAACAAGTTTGCTATTCTTCATTAGGACAGCTCCACCTAGCCCCATTTGGACCGGGGATGAAGGACATGAAACGAGGATGGAGGCGGGGATGAAGGTTACCCGTGCGGGGATGGAGTCAGGGATAGACTTACGCTTTCCCCCGCCCCTCCTCGTCCCCGTCTTTATCTCCGCTTTGCCCCATCCTGTCCCGTCCCCAATCCTTTTAAGGGATGGCAATGGATGGGGGGAAACAGGCCCCTCCTCGCCCCCATTTGGACCAGGGATGGAGGGCATGAAACGGGGATGAAGGTTAAAATTCAAACCCATGCCGGGATGGAGGTTCGGATTTTGAGACGGGGCGGGAATGGAGACCTTGTCCCCCGCTCTCGCCCCTGTCCACTGCCATCCCTAGGCCAAAAGAGTTTCAAGAAAGAAAAATAGGACATAAGTTGTAGATATTGTACCAAATGAGATTCCGGTGAATGTGCTTCGTGAACACTGAGCCTGCTGGAAGAAAGGCATGTAAACAGTCTGGTTTGAGGGTTATTGTAGAACATTTATGGCAGATGGATATGGTTCAATGTGTTCGGGTAAACAAGGATCAAAACTATTGTGCTTGTAGTTTAGCTAGAATGAATTATATGGACAGGAAACAGAAAAGAGTTTTTCATGCAAGTGAATCATTAAGGGAAACAAGACAATATCTGCCCCCATAAGATTTACTCTTTGTTATTTGTAGGCCTCACTTAGGAATCCATCTTTCATATTCCTTGCAAGCTTATTGTCATCTTGTGTTTCTTTCTAATAAAAATTTCCACTTTCAAGGTTCATTTTTAAAATAATATAAAGAAACCAATTATTGTTGATTATGCAAAGATGTGAGAAATGGTACACAATGGATTTCTCTTAATGCAACGAATTTTTGCAAAAATAATCCTTGTGACAAAAAATTTTAGCAAGAGGGAGCCAAAAACTCTTTTTTATGAGCTTTCTTAACGTTTTTATAACTTTTAGAGGTTTTTGAGATTTTCTATTTCTTTTGAAATTTTTGAATTTTCATTTTTTTTGGAGATTTAGAGATTTTATAGTTTTTTGAAAGCTGTTGACGTTTTCAATTTTTTTAGGAATTTTGAGACTTTCTATTTTTAGAAGTTTTATTTTTATTTTTTTCAGTTCTTTGGAGATTTTAATTTTTTATAAATTTTAATATTTAAATTTTTGGAATTTTGAAGATTTTTAATTTTTATATATTTCAAATAGCTATTTACAAAGAGTGATTGAAAATTCACTTCTCTCCCAGGAAATGTGGGAATGATGAATAATAATTAAGCTTGCATTGGGGGAGGGAAGAAGTACACCTAACTGAGGTGAGATTGCCTCACCTTGGTGAGTTCTCTTTGGTTTATAAAAGAGTTGGCCCTCCCAAACCTTCTTTGTATTGGTGCGCACGGGATGAAACTTGAAGTGGGTGCTCGACATAGAAATTTTATGGAATGGCTTGGTTCACATGTTGGAGATCTTGCCCCCTTTCCTGGCATTCTCTCCAAGGTGATTTTTTACAAGAAAAAATCAGCCAATAACAAAAGATTGACCGAGTACTTTTTTTTTTTTGAAAGGCAAGCTGGGGTTAGGTGGACCCCCTACCAGAAGAACAGCAGCCTCATGTGGCAAAGGGATTCGATCCTGGGCCTTCAGCTTGACAAAAGACCCCTCTTACCACATGAGATACCACCGCAAGCATTGTTTGGGAGGCCTTTGAACTTCTTGTGTAGGGTGTAGAGAGAGTTCTAAAACGCTTTTTTCTCTCATGTGGGTGGCAAGGGGACCTTCAATTTGCATTTCTTCATCTGATTGCTTTGAAACCACTGTTATGGTTCATATTTTTGTTTAAGACTTCAATTTTTGAAGCTAGATTCGAATTCGAAAGATTATGGGATATCAATCTACAAGCTGAGCATCTTTCCTCTTCTGTTGAGCAAGGGGAACTTTGGTTCCTTGATTTTGTCTTCGGCATGCAATAAGACATATCTCAAACTTAACCTTAAACAAGACAAATTTGAGCTTTATAGTGTAGAGACACCATCAATGCTGAAAAAAAAAATGAAAGAAAAGCAAATATCCAAACATTAGGAAAATTCACACTTTTATTAATAAAAATAAGAAAAAAATAAAAAAAAATGTGTAAGATTCAACTCTTACGTTGAGCTTTGATAGCCCATTCTACAATGATGGCAAGCACGCTGATGAATGAGAAGAACCCTACAAAGCTTGGTGAGATAAGTATTCAAATCTATAATGGGGCCAAGTTACAAGAGGGTTTTTTTTATGGGTACATTAGGCTAGGCTCAACCTGGCAGAGTTTGGGTGTGAGATTTTTAGATCATAGATGTTAGACTAGGAGAATAAAATGCTTATTTGTAGGTTTTCAGTTGCCAGGCAACTCCTTGAATTTGAGTTTCTAGAAAAATGAAGTGTTAATCTCCTATTGGCCAATATAATTGTTTAAGATCTAAAAAGAGAGATTTAAGCAAATTGGTAGGCTTGATTTAGGGTTTTAGTTGGTTTGGGCCAAAACACATTTCTCTAAGTAAAACCAAGTCTAAAGTAGTAGGTTTTTAACATGTTTAATTGCTTTAACATCTCTCAATTTTATAAGTTTTTTTGACATAAAACTTATTTTGTTAGAAAGATAACTAATTATATTGATTTTTTTACTTTAGATTGAAAACTTAAAAGCATAATTTGACAGGTTAAAAACATGCTCCATATAGACCCCAATTGAAAATCGAGGTATATCTCAAATAGACTATATTGTTTTGACCATAAATCCTCGGGTGTCTGATTCGAGTGAGATTTATTTCTTTTGGAAGCTAACAGACTCTACAAAATTTGATTTGAGAGAAAAAAAAAACATTTTTAGAGTCAAAACTACCATATTCTAGACATGAAACAATCAGTTTGAGAAATCCAATCCAAAATCCAATTAATCTGAGATCCAAATGGGTCTTTATTGGGATGTCTACAGCCATTGGGTGCACATTTTATAAAAGAACGAAAGCGGAATGTAATTTTGAGAATTGCATTCCCTTTGATTAATCAGTGAATCTAATTCTTGGAACTTTAAGGGAATGGGAATACCATTCCACTGTTATACAGTGAAACCAAATAGGGAACTGGATTCCCCACGTTTCGAAGAATCCAAACCGGCCCTTAATAGAAATGGATAGAAACATGTTGGGTTTATCTATATGTAGCGCATAGGGTTAAATTAGGCTTGTCAACGTGTTGCATTTGTAACAGGTACTAGACTGACCCGAACCCATAAATTTAGTATATGACATAAAAATGCCAAACTGATTTGTAACCAAATTAGAGGTGTGATTTTTTTGGATATCTGACTTAAGATTTGAGTATTTTGTATAGAATTTTAGATAAAAGTATAATTTTTTAATACATTCAATTCATATAGACTAGAATGATATTATGACACTATATTAATCAATTAACCGTTTTTCCATTGCTGATCTCATCAAACACTATACAAAATTTGGTTGATTTTGGAACACGATCCACTTATGAAACTCTGCTTATAAAATTGGTTGCATGTTAATATCTTTATCACGCATAACTTTCTGCCAAAAATGTGTCTCTTTAAATATACATCAGTTAAAATTAGTAAATTAAATTTGTAGAAGCTACAATAGCAAACTGCTGAAAGCTGTTATGTTCTCTTTTTCTTAGGAGAGAACATATAGTTTATTTTATTTTAAAATGGTTAATTTTTTATTTTATAATTAGACTTATTTAAATACATATTTCCTTAAAGATGTGAACATACATAAAATACTTTCATTATTCTGAATATTGTATTCTTAATTTTTTTTATATTAATCTCTTTTTTATTCAGTAAATTATAAAGTTGTTGGTTTTAATGTTATGTCGCAAGGTAATGATTTTTATAAAACATACTTGAGAGAAGAAGAGAAGCTTCAAAGATACGTGGGAACAAAATAAAGAGCCCCAACTAATGGGGGCTCAGCTGGGCTGATAGGAGCAGCTAGGGCACGTCACCTTGTGTTGGGACGTTGCAAACTCAAATTCCAATGGTATATGCCTAACCCCAGCTTACCTTAAAAAAATAAATAAAGTGCGGTGTAAGAGGAGGACGAGTTCCTAATAGTAAAGAGAAAGGTGGATGGTGTGGTAAAACTGACAATGGAGAGCGTAGAGCCATAGAGTGAGACAAGTATATATGAGAGAGAGAGAGAGAGTCGTTCTCGGATTTGCAATGGGGACATTCGGAGGTTCTTCATCGTCGATTTTTTCCTATAATTGCCATTGATCCCAGGGCTTATGCTATGCATTAGCTTACGCAGAAGAGTGATGACCATGAGAATCAAACCTTGACTGCCCATCAAGCAGCCAAGGCCCCCACCCTACTACGCCAACCTCCCTTGGGGCAGCCTCTACACTCTTAATCAAAGATTTTGCCGATCAATGGCAACTACAATGAAATCAAGGGATGGGTGTCCAGATCTGGACACATCATCATCATAATCATCAAACAACTTTGAAAGCATCATGTGTAATGGTGGTGCAACTATTTGTATAAGGGCGAAGCAGATTATATGCCCCCCCCCCCTTGTTTGCTACAGTGCATGTTCGGGGTCCGAATGAGCGCCACGTATATAAGCACATGGGGCTTGTATCCCTATGTGTGTCAGCATCACTTAGCATTGGAGTCTGGTGCAGTTGCAAAGACTTAAGTACTCTTTCTCACCATTCTCGCCATGAAATGATAATTTAAGAAAAGGACAAAAATATCCTCCATTCAAAAAAGGAAAACGATGTTTCAAGATCCTCCATCTAAAAAAGTGAAATGTCGGTTCGAGAATGATGTTAACTCTTCAAAGTTCAAACGTTCCATTTTTGCCCTAAGCAGTAAACTTTTGCACCATCTGCTGTAACAAGAGCTCCTTTTGATGATGCACCCTTTGCCGTCGTCTGCTACCACCAGACCCTCCTTTGTCATCGTCTGCTTCCACCAGAGCACCTTTTGTCGTCGTCTGCTGTCGTCAGAGCACATTTTACCAGTGTCTGCTGTCGTCGAAGCAACCTTTGCCTTCATCTGCTGCCATTGAAGCACCCTTTGTTGTCATTTGTTGTCGTCAGAGCATTCTTTGTCGCCATCTATGTAGTGGCAGCATCGTTGCCACCATCGATTGTGTCTACCTTCTGGGTGTTTCTCTTTCACTGTCGGATTACCAAAACTCGTATCGTTTCGATGAGTTTCAATGAGTTTCGTTTAAGGTTTTGCTATGCAAACAAATCAATTTGTAAATCTGAATACTAAATCTTACAACGGGTTTTACTATTCATGCTAAATAACACCTATTTTTATACTGAAATAAATCGATTTATACATATCCACCATCTGGGCATCGAAAAATAGTTAGCATGATTTGTTCTTATGAAACAACAACGATTTAATGAAATTAACACAATTTATACTTAAGTTTGATAAATCATACAACAATGTTTACGTATGAAGCCCAAACGTTACAATAATATGTACTTATGAAGGTTGTGATTTCTATAATAATTTGTAAGTTTGAAGCAACAACGATTTATACATTTAAAGCAATAACGATGTATATTTATGAAGTTACCTCGATTTGTACTTAAGTGTGCTAAATCTTACAACAATGTTTACTTATGAAGCCAAATATTACGACGATTTGTAATGTTAGCGATTGTTTAACGAATGAGATAATTTATAATATTATATACTTGGAGAGGCAGTTGCAACATATAATGATGCAGTTAAGTTTATGTGTTGTGCAGGTTAGTAATGTCTAAAGCTCGTCAAACAAGAAATCCCTCGTTGTTCGATTTCATGAGAGTTACTGAAATGAACTGCGAGTCCCATCTATGTGAGCGTTATGAAAGGTACCAAAATATAATGAAGATTGATAATGATAAAGAAAGGGACAAAACATTGAAATTGTATTATGTGGAGAATTATTCATCATATATTGAGGTTGAAGAGAAAAGGAAGCATAGGGAAGAACTAAAGTAGAAGAAGAAGGAGGAGGAGAGGGAGATGGAAATGCAAAGGAAGAAGAAGGAGGAGGAGAGGGAAAGACAAAGAAAAAAGGAAGAGAGAGAAAGGAAAAGGAAGAAGGAGAAGGAGGAGGAGAGGGAAAGGCAAAGGAAGAAGGAGTAGGAGGAGAGGGAAAGACAAAGAAAGAAGCATTACGATGAGGAAGAGAATGAAAGGCGAAGGAAGGAGGAGGACAAGAAAGAGAAGGAAAGACAAGAGGATAAAAGGTGAAGGAAGGAGAAGGAGGACGAGGAAGAGAAGGAGAACAAGGAAGAGAAGGAGAGGCAAAGGAAGGAGAAGGGGGATGAGAAAGATAAGGAAAGAGAAAGGAAGAAGCAGGAGGAGGAAGAGAATGAAAAGGAAAGAAAAAAAGCAGGAGGAGCAAGAGAAGGAAAGGGAAAGAAAAAAGCAGGAGGAAGAGAAGGAAATGGAAAGGAAGAAAGAAATTGAAAAGCAGAGGAGAGAGACGAAAGAACGAAGGAAGGAAGAAGAAAGGCAGATGATGGAGGGAATGGATGAAGAGGAGAAAAGTGTGACAAAGCTACATTAATTGATCATGTCTGTCATGATTTACTATGCTAGTTATTACTATATATAGCGATTACTGTGAACGATTTACTGTGATAGCGATTACTATGTATAGCGATTATTATGAACGATTTACTGTTATAGGTATGATTATGTATAACAATTACTGTGATAGTGATTACTATGTATAGCGAGTGTACAACGATTATTATTTATAGTGATTACTGTATATAATGATGTATAGAAGTACAAATGTGATTAATTTTGATTTGATATGAATAATATGCTATTTTGTGTTACAGGAAGGTCATAAGAGAAGTAGAATACCAGGTGAAAAGTGCAGAGGGTGATGTTAGTGGCTTGTAGTTCTCTCGTGGTATTAGGGATGGCAGTGGACCAAGACGGGGGTGGAGGACAAGGTCTCCACCCCCGCCCCATCTCAAAAAGTTAACCTCCATCCCCGGTCCATCCCCGTGGTTGGGGGGACTTTGGACCTCCACCCCCGCCCCGCCTCAAACTAATATCCCCATCCCCGCCCCCGCCCCGTCCCATCCTCATCCCCCCCGCTTTGTCACCGTCCCCGCCCTGCCTCCGGCGTTGCCCAGTGATTTTTTTGTACAATTTTAGTGCATCCTGGACCATTAAGTTTTTGTACAATTTTAGAGCATCTTTAAAAAAAACATTTATTTACAACATGAAGAAACTGAAATTTAATTAAATGGAAAATAAAATCAAAGACTGCATTTGCTGGACCTTGAAGATGGGACAAAAAAATGAATAGGAACTCAATTTCTTAGGTTTCTTTAATAAACAGGCTCCAAGACAAGATTAAAGCCATTGCAAATTCATCGTCAGGCTTCTTTAACACATCATGTAGAAATCCAACATAGATGTTACCATCCAATAGTATCATATTTTGTAAACTTGCACAGTTTCTCATAGTCTTCATACAGTAACCCAATACATTGTCTACATGTTTGAATGGTACAATAACAAAAGGAAAACTTACTTTCTTCATATCATCTTTTCCTTATTGTATTTCTTAGCCAAAGCCATCAAAGAAGGCTCTATAATCCCACTCCAAAGCCTCAGAACAAGATGCAATGTTGATTCTGCAAGTACACAAGTCAACAAAGGCAACCAAGGAAACAAGGACAATAACAAATACTCTAGATACAAAACTAAATGTGCTTACTTTTCTGAATATTATAGTCAGCTAGGGTGCGACCATCTTCAAGTTGCTTCGCAACAAAAATAAGATGTTGTTGGTTTGGAGGAATGCTTGCCGAAAAAAATCGGACAATTTTCCATGAACCATGGATCAAAAATTCAATTGAAACTAGTGGCTACCATGGAAAACATAATACATGCACATTCTGCATTCTTCCAAAATAGATGGCTAGCAAACTATTCATAGTGACAAAATCAGAGGCTTCAAGCAATATTCGATAAGAGATGTACATGGATTTCAAACAAACTTTGCATCTCTAAAGAACAAAACTCATGATTCAAGCAATTTTCAAAAGAGGGGTATAGATTTAAAAAAAAACTACACATCTTTAAAAGATAAAATAAAAAATGGCTACGGATTTCAAAGGAACGACACATTCCTAAAGGACAAAAGTGAGGATTCAACAAATGAAATAAGACCTGACCAAGTAACCATAAAAAACAGAGAATAAAAGAGAATAAAATGAGGCTGCGACAACCCTAAGTATTAGAACCGTTATGCCACAAGATGATCCTGATCGACTGAAGGCTGCGGTGGATAGAGAGAGGGATGGTCCCAACCTATTCTCTGAGACGAGTACGATGGAGGTGTTTGGCACCGATGGTGGAGGGAGAGAGGGTCGTCGATGATGGTCACCAACGGTGATGGAGAACCTTCATCGCCGTTGGTGGACGAATTTGGCACCGCCAATGATGGTTGCCGATGGTGGATAGAGAGAGAGGGCTGAGGGCCGAAGAACGTGGTGCTACACGATTTAGGGTTAGTAAGTTAGTATATATTATTGTGGTTTTTTAGTAATTTTATTAGTTAGGTTTAGGTATTTTAGTAATATTATTAATGGGGATGGGGCGGGGCAGGTGTGAACACCCCAAAATTTTCAAATTTTTGTAAATATTTTCCTTTTGCCCCTGGCCAACATTTTCTGAGTAAATGAGTCAATTTTGAGCAAAATTCCAGTTACTTCTTGGATTCACTGGAATCAGAATCCATTTTCTATATCTGACTCGATTTTGGATCCGGATCCAATATCAAAATCCATTTTGAGCCCTCGTTATCCAATTTTCAAATTAAAATTTATAAAAGTCCAAAAATAATTTTTGAAAGGCTTAGACAATCCATCCGGTATCCACTTGGATCCACCACCCTATATTTTTTGATTTGAGGTTCAAAACTCAAATATTTCCTCAAAACTCGGATCCAAATCAGTTTTCTGAAGAAATTTTCAAAATTCAAACTCGAATTCTCATAAAACCCTTCTTTTGTAAATATTTTTTAAAATTTGCAAACTTAGTTTAAAATCCTTTAGTTTTAGAGTTTTATTTCAAAAACACAAAAAACATAGAAAACATGATGAAAAGAACAAAAAAGTCAAAATAGAAAATACAAAAAATCAGTTTAAAAGTTCCTTTTTGGAAATTGTTTTAGTGAGAACCACTTTTTAGAAAAAAACCTTTGAAAAGGAACCACTTTCTGAAAATTTTCAAAAAGCTTCCCGGACCTGATCCGTAAAAAAACCCAACAGTCTCTCGTTGCGAAGGAGAAACCGCAGGGAATACAGAGGATCACGCTTCATCCCCCCCCTTCTTCTGAATCCATTCCTCACCGCACAATCAAGAAAATCGGTTAGCGCCTTCCCCCTTCTAGATCCTTCTCCTGCCTATATAAATAGGCATCGAGAAGCATCAAAATCCATTGTGTTTCACCCCTCCACCCGACATTTCTTCTTCCATTGACCGCGTTTCATCCCAGCACCTTTCTTCATCCGCATCTGATCCATTTCTCCCTTTTCCCCTCTTCTTCTGCTTTCTTTCTTCTTCTCCTTTTTTCTGGTTCTGCTCCAGTCGCCTGAAGAAGATTAATCTCATAACAACTATAGGCGAGTAATTGTCTCCCTCCTCTTCTCTCTGATATTTTTTTATTTTTATTTTTGTTGGGTTTTTTCTGTTTATTGCCTCATTACAACACTTCAGGTGGTGTTGAGTTGCCTGTGCAACATCAATCCATCCCTGTGCAATATCAACGAAATCATTGTATTCCAATATCTTAGTTTCCCATTTTCATTACTATTTCCTGTTTCATTTTTATTTCAGTATTGATTAGTTTTGAATTTTGATTCTGGTTTTCTTTGCTTATTTTTGGAACTCCGATCCCTGTTACTGTTTTGATCTACTTTGATTTCTGTTTGCCTGTTTCTTTTGTGTGTGTATTGATTCTTGTTTTCTTTTCCTGTTTTAATTTGTTTCTAATTTCGATTCATTCTTGATTCATTTTTTTTAGTTTGGTGTTGTTTCATTCTAGTTTACATTATTTACTTCATTCTTACATCTATTCAGCATTGTATCTCATTCTGCATATTATGAATTCTGGTTCATACCTCATTTTTTATTTTATTTTTAAATTCATCTGTGATTTCCATGTTTTGATTCTTTGTTTTTTTACATTTTGATGTTGCGTTCTATGTTCTTAATTCAGTTTGAGATCTGTATATGTTCATGTTATTACCCTGTATTCAGTTGTTCTTTTGCTCCCTTTTTTATTTCCATTACATCCCCACTAATCCATTTCATCGATTGATTTTGTTGGTTTCCCCTGTTTTAATTCTCTCATTATGTTATTTCAGTTGTGTGATCGTTTCATTGCTTCTCATTTTATTTCTCGTTTATGTTGAACATAATCGTTTGTTAACAATCTCTGTGTTCTGCCTTTGTGGTTCTAAATGATCTCATTGCTGCTGGAATCTAAAATCATGTTCCGCATATATCTATAAATCCTGGATATGATACCATTAGATGAGATTTTGGGTATGGGTTTCATTCCGTTGATCGATTCGATCTCGGAACGAATCACATTCACCATAATATGATTCCCATAAAGTGTTGGGCACAATCTGGGATATGAATATCGTGTTTTACTGCCTTGTTTAATACTAATCAACTTTTACGAGACTACATCCAAGTTTGGCACATGATTGTTTTTCCTGCTCAAGTTGTTCTCTTATTGACTTGGTGCATGAATGGAATGACAGATGGGTTAGAAAGGATGAACAGTTCTGGTAAGTGGCACTATTTTGTTACATGATAACATTCTCAAGTGTGAGACTCCTCTTCCATTGATTTGCACCGTCTGAACATGATTGTGGCCTCAACACCTTCTTTATTGTCATGATTTTGATCCTCATTCTTATTTTGAGCCTTTTGTATGTCTCTCTTATTTTACTGTATTGCACTTACCTACGCTGCAAGTCTGAAGCCGTTACCTGCATTTAGTGATATCCTGCATACAGGGTCTGCCATGTTGATTCCATGCAACAAAGAGCCAAGGGAGCCACCATGCTTCAACTTGCGCAAGGGATGATGCCCATGAGATCTAAACCTAGGCAGCTTGCCCATGAGATTTTGAAATCATTGTTATGTCTTGATTTAGGAGGATCACTTGGATAGCTGCTTGAAAGGGTGGACTCATCTGTTTTATAAGGGATTTTCTGCTTATTTTCCACTTTGATCATCTGATTATTTTGTTAATTCATTTTTTTTATTTTGTTTCTCTCTGTTTTGATTCATATCATCATGTGTTGGTTTAATTTCCTCTGCATCCATCATCATATCCCTATTTTCATTTTACATCCAATGTATAGTAATATTCACTATTTTCTTTCATGCATCATATGCATTCTGTGCTTTTCTTCATAGTGAATCCCATCCAAGATTAAGACTACACCCACTGCCACTCAACACTTGCATTCCCTGTATGTTGCATCACTCTGCAACACTGCCCACGTCCCTTGTCACTTCCAATACACTCCACCTCCCTACAGTATATTCCATAGCATTCACATTTCATGTTCTGTGTAGCATATGTTCCTATTCATTTATAGCATATCCCTTGACTTTCATAGCATGCTTTGTAATTTATTGTAATATGTCATTTGATTTTCATATCATATCGCGTGATGTCATCATCTGATTTTTGCAGTATATCATTTGGCTTTATTACAAAACTATCTATAGCATATCATGTAAATCTCTCATAAATACATCATTCGCTAGTTAGTTTCATACACTGGCTAGTTCACTTCAGTATATTCACCATAATACTTCACCTCCGGCACTCTTCCATTTGCATAGGCAGCAACACTTCCAGCACCTAACCTACCCCAGTTTCATTGTTACCTTCCTCACTAGGCATTCCCCCATATATAACAACATATCCACCATACCTGCATTGTGTCCACATCTTCTACATCTATAGTGCATATATGTACCTATCTTTAGCCACCTGCAATACTTTGCTGTGTCCCACCTCCACTCAATCTCCTGTGAACTCCAGTGCATAACACTGTTAAACCACACATTCCCCACTGTAACTTATAGTACCCACTCCACTTGCACCGCCATACTCACCTCTTCCACCTATTACCCAGAACTATATCCCTTAAAACCACATGCTGCATCCGCTGTAGCAGGGTAGCACCCGACACAACCTCCATCACATCCCCATTCCACAACCATAACTCGCCTCTACACATTCCAGCACCTCATCCAATGCAGTCTCACACTCTATTCATCTACATTGCCATCCTCACAACACCCCAGCACCTACCACTTACAACACTTCTTCTTCATTTACTCATTATCACAGCGACTGTAGATTTTGTCTGCCCACTGCATCCATTTGCTGCCCCAATCACTTACACAACAACCCTTTATACCACATTCACTCATTACACCCTTTTACCATAAGTTGATCGCTTGTATATTAGCAGCTCCCTACATTTTTCTATATTATATTCTTCCCATTTGTCTATCCAACATCTGTGTCATACACAATATAATATATATATGTTATTTTCCATCCATAGCAGTTCTTTTCTCATTGTCTATATGATACATCAGTATCCTCATCATCCACTTATGATTAGCCTTATACATGCATGATTATATACATTCTTTGAACATATGTATTACATCATATAGGCATCCTCACATGCATAACACATAGGTGTACATACGAACCTTTTTATCATTCACATTTTTTTTTTCAACATAATATTTTGCAAATTTTCTTTCTATGAGCATCTTTTACCTTGTGCTAAACTTGAAATTTTGCAAAAATTAAGTAGAAGAGACTGTCTTTTCTCCTTAGTTTGGGAGTTTGAAAGCAAATCAAAGCTGTAATAGCTAGATGATAATCAAAATCCTTTATATTTCTAGCTTAAATTAGAATGTATGAGCATGCTTATTTTCTAGAATTGCTTGTTTTGTGTCATTTTTTTTCTCTTTTATTGCAAAAATTCACGAATGGGAACACGAATGGCACATGCACCATTCTAATAAAAGGTGATTAAATCCTAAGTTGACGATTTGCATCAATGGCCATAGTCAAGGTGTGAACAAAACTTAGGATTTTCATCTTTTATGGAATAATATTGGATCCACATTGGATCTTTTTTTCAAAAATCATCATATTTTTATAAATATTTTCTTCCTTTATCAAATTTTAGCTTAAAATTAACTCAAAATATATATATCAATGGCCATAATTAGGATATATTGAGAATTAATTTCATTTTAAACTCTATAAAGGCACCAAAATATGTTTTATTCTTCACTTGAATTTAAATATGATTATTATATAATACATTTTATGACTATAGTTAGAAATGTATTATATCTTCAATCTTATTTCAATTCATTTAAAGAATGAAATATGCTTTTCAAAACCCAATTTCAAATTCTTTTAAATTCATTCATCATTTAGGATAAAATTACATCATATTTTCAAAATTCTTTTCATATTATTTCAAAACCCAAGTGATTTTGAGATGATTCTTCAAACATCTTCTTCATTTTTTAAATCAATCTTCAAATCTTATTCAAAATCATCTTTCTACTCTCAATTCTATCTTATTTCAAAAATTCAAACTTCAATTTCAAAGTCCAATTTGACTTTGAAAATTCGAATTCACTTATACATTCAAAATTCAATTTCCAATTCAAATCCAATTTCAAAGTTCAATTCAACTTTGAAATTCCAAATTCATTTTCAGGATTCAATTTCAAATTAAATTTAACATTTCAGATCAAATTTCAAAGTTCAATTTAACTTTGATTCATCACCTGATTTTAAAAATGTCAGTTTTAAAAATCAAGTTTTATTCTTTATTCTTCACTTCAGGTTCCCAAATCTTTCAGATTATCTTCTAATTTCAGAATTCAAGATTTATTCTTTATTTCTCAAAATTCTAATCCTTAAATCCTAAATCAGACTTTAAAACTTAGTATTCACTCTGAAAATCGATTTTTTCAAAATTTCATCCTCCTTTTCAATTTCAAAATCGATTTGGGATTTCTCAGATCCAATTTCGAGTCTCATTTGGATTTCCAAAATCCAAATCCCATTTTCAAAATCTATTCCAAAATCCAGATTTCAGTTCCATCTTGGATTCCAGACTTTGGATCCAATTCCATTTAGGATGCGAGACTTCAGATTCAATGTCATCTTGGATTCCAGATTTTGGATCCAATTCCATCTAGGATTCAAGATTTTGGATTAAATTTCATCTAGGATTCTAGATTTCAGATCTAATTCCATCTTGGATTCCAGACTTCGGATCCAATTCCATCTAGGATTTCATATTTCAGATCAAATTCCATCTAGTATTACAGATTTCAAATCCAGTTCTATTTCCAACTCTTATTTCCAAAAACCATTTTCAAACTTATTTCTTAAGTCTAAATCCAAATTCAGTTCCTCTTTCAGGTTCTGAAATTAAGAATTGCTTTTTCAGAATCGATCCATTCAAATTCAAAGTCCATTTTGACTTTGAAACTCCATTTTTTTCAAGATTCTATCTCAAGTTCTAAAATCTCCTTTTCTTTTTATTTCTTCAAATTCAAAATCCATTTTCTAAACTCTAATTATTCCAAGACTTAGAATTTCTGTGTCTCTTCTTCTAGATCTAATGCTCAAAGTTCCGCGTTAGATTAAAAAATCTATTTTTTTATACCAATTTTCAACCTTTTGAATCATTTCTTCACTACGTTATCAAATTTATTTCAAAATCACTTGGAAAATCTCAAAATTTCTAAATTATTTTTCTCAAAAGCATACATTTCTGCATTTTCATTGCACGAGCATGATTCTTTGTGCATTCTTAGACTTAGAATAAATTCTTAGACACTATTTAGGCAAAGCAAAAGGCATAAGTTTGATCCTTGGTTTGATTACCCCTGGTAAAGGCGCCAGGAACAGATGAACCTCGTACCAATGAGTGAATCTCGTCTCTCCATTTTCCCGCAAATTTTCAAAATGGAGGTGAGTAATTTCAAATCATTTTCAAAATTAAGGTCAAGTGAGACCTTTGTAAAAGATTTCCTCTCTTCTTTCTTTTCTCTCATCTTTTCTATCTTTTATTCCCCTTCAAAAGGAGAATAGAGGCTAGAAAGGCAAAGAGAAGGAAAAAAGAGGTTCAAGAGGAAAATTTTTGCAATGATCACATTAAGGCGGGGTGGGGAAAAGTGTAAGTCCATCCTCGCACGGGTATGAATTTTGACCTTCATCCTTGCCTCTGTCCTCGTTTTATGCCCTTCATCCCTGGTCCATACGGGGCGGGGCGGGGCCCCGCTTTTCCCGGTCCACTGCCATCCCTACGTGGTATGGACAACTGAGTGAATATCATAAGGATCTTTGTCAATGTGAACGTTATATCCTATCATGATTTATATAATAACTGAATAATAAAAGGCAGAAAAGTAAAATAATAAACAAATAGAGACGATATTTAGTTTAGATCAAATAAAAATCGAGGTAACTTCATAAATACAAATCGATTTATAACTTGATACCGATTCAAGTCACAGTTGCAAATCAATTTTACTGTAACGATTTGTCCTATCGCGATTTGCGTTGACGATTTGTTCTATCATAATTTATACAATGACTACTAAAAGATGAAAAAAAGGAAGAAAAAACAAATCAACACGATGTTTATTGTTAAACTACAAATCTAGTTAACTTGATAAATACAAATCGACTTATAACCAGAAGACTTTAAGTTTAATAATATAACAATATTTGTCCTATCATGATTTGTTGTTACGAGCTTTGTCAATGTGAACGATATGTCCTAGTAACTAAACAAACTGAGACGATGTTTAAACTTAGTAAACTATAAATCGAGACATAGTTGCAAATCGATATCACTGTAACGATATATGCTATCATGATTTGCTTGGTACGTCCTATCATGTTGACTAGTTTTGTAAAAGGTAGGTGAAATGACATTTTTTCATTTAATTAATGCACAATAAAATTTGTTTGCACACGATTTTTGAAAACTGACGGTAAGTGAAACAATGCTTCCTTTATATATGAATAACACGTTGCACAAGTTCAAGAGGGTGTCGCTTCACTTTGCTTCATGATTAAGGAATAGATGAATCAATGTTTTCTTTATAAACGATGTTTTAGTGAATCAAACATATAACCTGATTTATCGCAAATGGGGTATCGATGTCGAGGAAGGAGACAACGATAACTACATGACCAATAATGGCAAATCGGACATATATTGTCTAAACCTCGTGACAAGTTTCTTCAAAATTTGTCTCTTTTATGGAGTATATTCGATTTGTGTTGTGTACTGTAGAAAGGAATTTCAATATTGTGTCTTGAATATTCTGCTAATGTCAGTCGAACATCCACAAAAGCCATGCCTGAAAACTCAGCAAAGAGCTCCAAGATAACATCAATCGGCTACGATACAAATTTGTAGAAAGAAACACTATTAGTAATTTTGTATGTATGAAACCACTATTAGTTTTATATTTACGTATGTCATAGGTATTTATGTTAACACATGCATACTTATTGCAAATAGACTATATTTGATTTCATCATGTATATTCAAAGCAACATAATAATCAATATTAGACGCGTTGTCACTACTTATTTCATGGTATATCAGTTCTCTTATATGTTTATTTTCTTTTTTTATTTACTTTTGTTGCTTCGTGTTTTAACCTTACTATTATCAATGTTTTGTTCAACAGAGTTTCATCCGCTGATTGCCATACTTCATTGGATTTCAAGATGGACTACCATACTGGGGTAACAATGATCACTGCGGAGACTTTTGGTCAATTGAAAAGGTAAGTGGAGAAACCTCTTGTCCAAGGTCTAGGCATAACAGTCCTAACATGATTTGTACTATCGATTTGTAAGATATCATATCAATTTGTAGATATTGATTCCTACACTATGGCAAACTGCTCAACATTGGGTCTTATACATGATGGATTTACGAAAAAAACAAATATGGTGCTACAATTCATTGGACTTTCACACTGATGTACAACGTATCATTTTGCATCTGGTAAGTTTCCATCTATAAGGGTATCATATCATGTACGGTGGCCCAGAATTTACTTGCTTCTGCATTAACCACATGTGGGCTTTGTCAAAGACGTTTTGGGTGTCGATAGTGGCGAGTGGAGGTTTCACACAGCACACGATGCTCCTTTACAAAATAATGGCATCGATTATGTCGTATTTGTAATGAAGTATATTAAAGCAATATACAATGGACGAGAACCTGATTTTGATGTTGTATGCTCTACACTTAAACATGTTTTATTATCCTCTATTATTAGAGACTCAATTTATATATTGGTGTCACATTACCTTTTATTTGTAGGATGATATACCTGGATTCTGCACAGAACTATGCAAAAAATTGATGGAGTTTTTAATTGTAGAAGAGAGAAAAATTCAACTAGCAAGAATACCTAGAAAGCAACGAACGACACAACCCCCCTAGGAGTAATATGATGTACATCGACTTCTAACAAATTTTATAGACTATACAACTAAATTTTGTATACAAATTTTGTATACAAATTTTGTAAGACTGTGTATACAAATTATGTAAATCTCTCTGGGTTAAAATAAATAAAATATCAATTTTACTAAACACGCCAATAAGTTGGACAGTTATTTGTAGCAAAGGCAAATTGTTGTTATGTTCGCCCTTCGTAAATGAAAATCGTAAAAGTGATTAGCGTTGTATACACTAAAAATTATGATTTGCTTTTACGATCATTCTGTCGCGATTTGCAAAAAAAATGATAAAAGGCAGAAACAATTTGGACCTATAAAGGCTACATTCTATCATAATTTGTACGATATGTTCTATAGCAATTTACACAATGACTGATTCAACGATACAAATCGATGTCCCATTTAGAATTAATAAAGTACAGATTGAGATAACTTCAATAATATAAATCAAGTTAACTTCTTAAATACAAATCGATTTCGTTTACAAAGATATATCGTTGTCACGGTAAATTCATAACTACAAATCCACATGATTTACCACATTCACTTACAAAAAATATTAGAATTTAGTCACAATACATCAACCAATCGTTTGGCTTAGATACTTTTCCAACTGCACTATTTGGCAGATATTTTTCTAGCTGTGAACTGTTATGCACTACTTTAGATAGAAGTATGGCGCCCTCACCGCTGTAGCATTCTTGTCTTGATGTATATTGAAGATTAGGCAAAATATATGTGCTTGCTCCAGTATGGTTAAATAGAAACTAGACAATGGGTCGGGTTGGGTCAGGTAGGATTTTACATAGAAAAAGGTTTTATACAGATATTAGGGTTTTATAAACATATCAATATCGTTGTCGCGATAACTTCATAAGTACAAATCGACGTCCTAATAATTATTTTTGGGATTCTATAATTCTTTGTGGTAATTCTATAATTTTTTTTTGCAACGTGACATTCTACTAGTGTATAAATCTATTTTAATAAGTGTGGCACACAAATGCCACTGAACAAATTGTTGTAATGATTGGCCTTCATAAATAAAAATCGAACAAGCATTTACCATTGTGTATAGTGAAAATGCCACTAATTTGCTTTTACAAGTTGTGTTCCTATCATAATTTACATAATGATTCATAAACGACTGAAATGATTTGCACAAACATTGATAAACAGCTGAAACGATTTGCACAAACATTGATCATGCACTTTTATCACGATTTATACTCATGCATAGTGCGATTTTAATCCAGTTGTGGCCGACATAGACGTCATTATGTAAATCATGATAGGACACTACATGGTATAATACTTTATATACTAAATAAATCACTATAGAGGCGATTTACTAATGGTTCAAAAATTATGCTATAGCGATTAAACAACGACCATGCACATGTAAATGTAAAAACTTTTTACTTTTAGGACAGTTTATTTACAAGACAACTTTTGAGCAACGATTCAACTATAGTATATATATAATAATTTGTAAATGTGAAGGCTAGATGAGACAACTATTTTCATTAATTATATAAGCACTGAGCAACGACGATTTACCTACGGTATCAAAATTGTAGCTCTATAGGCTAGATGAGACAATGATTTATACACGTGAATGATACATATTACAATGATTTATACATGTGAAAGATACATTATTAAACAGAATTTACACGCTATTCTTGTGTTCCATAGCTTTTTGGATGAAGCAATTTTCATGAACGATGATCCAAAAAAATATTAACAATTCTATTTTTGTGGCTCACGATTCATGAAAATGGCTTCATCTAAAAATTCTTTCTTAATAAGACCATCCAGTGTATAAGCATATTCACCTCCTCTTTTGTTAAACAACTCTTAACAACTCCGACAATGTGGAAATTGGGTCATGCAAAGAGGCATAACAACTAACTTTATGGTAAGACTAACTTTCTTTTGTACCAAGAAAATGATATATGGTAAGACTTAAACATAATTCACACGTGATTCCTGTGTCTTATAGCTCGCTTTCGAATTGATCTGAGCCTGTCATGAAATAAAACAATAAAAGACACTATATTAAGTTTCACAAGAAATGCAAACATCCTTCCAACATTGATTACATACCAAAAGACTTGTAAAACTGAAGCTATTGTTCTAGAAAAATTGGTCGGGAGGATTGAAGGTTTCAACATTGTAGAGCACATCTATAGGGTATTGTTGCATATTAGAAATTACATAAGTTAGATAATGATAAGTTGCACGTAAGGCAATTTACATGGAAAACAATATAATGTATTACATACTTGTTCATGTGGAGGACTTGGTTACTTTTGCATATAGGTTGATAATTTCTTAGACCTTTTCTTGCCAACCAATTCTAGTGCACCATTTGTCCTCCGACGACTACGATCAGAGGCAGGTTTCCTTTTGATACCCTTCGCTAGGTGATTTTTTCCATCATAATCTACAATGTTGAAGATGATGTTTACGCTTCAGCACAACTTCTCATGCAGGTTAAAGGAAGCATGATTTTCACCTCCGTTGTTCGCTCCCATGTTCTTGGACTTGCTTTCATGAGCTGCAACAAACTGATGGTGAATTAACTGCATGTTTTCAAGTAACTTCCTTGACACTTTTCTCAAGCATACATAGGCTTATTTACTTTTCAATGCCAAATCTGCAATATACATAAGTGACCTACATAGTTGTTGGTAACGAGAGGTTATGTGCCGCTTCTCATCAACACCAGATTGACTGACATTTTCTATGTCCTGCAGTTTAATCTTTTCTTGTCTCGTATATCTTCGCATTTAATATGACTCAGGTATTTTGTGTATCTTCTCTTGATTAAGTGTCTTTAATGTATGACAACATAAAATACATTTGAATTCATACATTTTACACATACACTCAACTGTTCTGTTGTCAACATTCTATGTGACATATGCTTCATGCCTTTTTGGATTCTCTTCACCCTCCCATACAATATGGTATTTTTGCATATTCTCAGTTTGCATGCGTTCTTCAATATTGCAGTTCGTGACCTATATAATCTCCTTCTTAATCTATTCAAATATAGTTAGTGTATACCAAGTCACATGAATATTTTTATGCCCAAAGTTACAGGGCGTGTATTGAATCATTTCACATCTTGTTCAAGCTCATTCTGTCTAAGATCGTTTATACAAAATTCAAATTGTAACATGAAGTGAAACATTGTTAAACATGAATACAGGGTTTTTGTAACGACCCAAACTCATACCCCTTGAAAATGCAGATTTTTTTTTAACCATTACAAAAATCTTCCCCAAAACCCTGGGCCTTTACCGTTCCACTCCTAATTGGAGAAAACAACCAACCACAATAGAGATTACAATTATCATCTATACCAAACCAAACCTTTATTGAATTAATGAGTAATAAGTCTAGAGACTATTGCATAAATAAAGAATTCAGAGTGCAATAACAAATAATGAAATGAAAAGGAAATAAAAGTAGAGTCATGTTGTCTATCTGTGATCTATTTAGCAAGTGTGTGACACCCGTAACTTTCCCAGAAGTCAGTCACTTCACTGATCACCTGCGGTTGTGAAAGACCACAGAAAGAGGGGGTTAGAAATCTAAAGAATTCTGCGTACACATCCCCCTAATAAAATAAATGAGCATAAAGAACACAAATAAGATTTCATGAATTAATTCAGAGGAATGCAATTATGATAATTAAATAATTCAATTAAGCATTTATGCAATAGGAAATATTTATTAAGCATGAAAGAACATTAATCAACAACAAAAAATACAATTTAAGTAAACAAGACATTCAACATGCATGAGAAAGTAAACATCATGCATCCACCAACATGTACCTATTAAGAAAAAAGATAAAATATGCATGTCCTAATGCATAATAGGAATATCCATGATTTATGTGCAATGCATGAATACTTTATTATCTTTCATTAAAACTTTTCTTTCCATATGCATGCTCTATTAAATGCATACAATTTGACTTCCTATTTTTAATTATCGTTGCCCGCAGATACACCACACAAATAAAATCCTCGAGGTCAAGTTAGGTTTCTAGGATAGCTTAACACACAAGTTGTATTTTATTATTAGGTTTCAAACTTATCCCTCGACTGAATCACTTTCGTAATATTAGACCTCCATATCTAATGTCGGGGACACTAAAGACACTCCACGCCCATAAGTATCACTTCCTTGGTATACCAAAACAACAACTGTGTTGAACACACTACCCCCAGGTAAAGTGACAGACTCTCTCTAAAACCGTGGCCAGAAGAAAGAACCTCAATATCGGGTTCAGGGGTCAAAGTAAAGCACACAGAGTTTTTGTATCCTCGTGGTCCTTCAAAACTGAATCTCTAAGATTCTCATTCTTTTGATAAGAGATCCCAGAACATATATTTCATTGTTATTCATTATTTTTTTATTAAAAGCCAATTATTGAGTTTTACAATTCAATATACAAACAAAAAGGCAAAAACTCACATCTACTCCTGCGAGAACCATCACAGGACTCCTGCCCATGGAAACACATAGAACAGTGCAATAAAAATAAATGAGATTTTTGTGATGCATTTAAAATATATAAACGAGCAAACCAAATCTTGAAGCCTACCAAGCCCATGATGATTCATTTTGAACATCGATACATCATATGCAAAAATCATAACAATATACAATTTATGCAATGATACCAACATGATTTCAAATGCACATACATTCATACCAATTTAACAATGTGAATGAGCTACCACAGTCATATGCATGTGTTCACCATCCATGTAAAATTGCTTTCAGGTAATCACTTAACACACATGCATTTATTCTTGATTCATAAGTACATGAGAATATTTATGCAGGATTGTACATGCTAAACACACATCCATTTCATGTATGCACATGCACTTGAAACTAATCCATAAATGCATGCTAATTAAAGATGTCACATAAATGTAGACACATGAACATAACCCAGATCTAGAAATTGAATTTTAGGGCTGCACACAGTTATATCATTCATGCACCTATACCAAAACAAACATTGCAATAAAATGTTGACAGGCATGTATTCATGTCCAACATGCTAAATTCAAACTAAAGCATAAAAAGAACTTCATTCATCAAATTGCGTCTACCATACTTAGCAAAAATCTAGAGAATAATCACATGACTAGGCATGTTCTTTTTAAGTGTACACGTGCACTTGGAATCACTTGAAATAGTATATTGCTAATGCGTTTTGTATCAATTTTGAGCATATGAAACCAAACCCCATTCTTTTATACACAACAAGTCAACTTTAGTTTAATTAACAAGTCTTGAAATAAATTAAAAAAACATAGCTGAATACCCAATTTTTTTGAAGAAGGTTTGCACCCACCCAGCTGACTCCGAGTCGGCTGGGGCTCGGCTCCAGCCCAGCCGACCCAGTCGGCTAGGGCCGTCTACCCCAGACACAAAACATTTAAAATAGAATTCTTTTCAGAAACAACTATACATGTATCATGCAAGGTTCCATAATGAACACACTGTAACTATTCTCAAGGTTGCACATACATGTTTTTACAGATTTAAGGCTTAAACATGTAGAAATTAAACATGGTTACATTCACATATGACAGTATCCAAAACAAATCATATGCACGTTCATAAGTCTAACAGGAACACTAAGCCACTTGTGTATGCTTATTCCACAATGCATATGTATTCAATGTTTTCAGCAAGCATATCATTACATATGTGTTTTTTTTTAAAAAATACCATGCATACACCCCGATTTCAACATATAGTTTCATACATTAATTCAGTCAATGACATGATTCACCCATAGGAATCGATTCCCCTGGGAACTAGGCATTAAACGGATGCATATGCATTACTTAAAATTTTTGTTCTAGCACAGAAATAAATATGTACAGAATTTTTGTTTTTGAAAGATGAAAAAAGTCAAAAATACATGCATGGAAAGGGATCCATAGATCCAATTTTGTATATCTTAGAGTGATCACATAGATCTACTCTTTTACCATGGTTTTTTATCATGGTATAGCATGAGAATCGAATCAGTATTCAATTTCTCACTTATGTCAAAAGAAGAGACTGATACCTTTGATAAAAAATGAAAAATAGAGAAGGATGATGGTGGAGCAAGGATTGTTAGATTATAGGAACCCTCTTCCACTTCTTCTTCTCTTTTCCCTACCTCGAGAGGTTGCATCGTTGCACGTGTGTATGACTGTAGACGATATAGAACATGAGCTGCGGGGCACGAGTGGGATACGTCGTGCGAACTGCAAACAATAAAAAAGTACTTATTAAAATACATAGAGCATTGACCAAGTTGGGGTTGATCCCCCCATAATGGAAGTTGGCAATGGCATGTGTGGGCTCGACAACCTGGGCAGCCCAGACCTGCTTGGCTAACCCAAAGTTTGGGATTAAGCAAACCCTTACTAGCTATACGACCATACCATTTGGGGTTTGAACTTACAACATCCCAACACAAGGAGACATGCACTAACCACTCCTGGCAAACAAGCGAAGACCTCGTTGGCTGACAGAAGAAGGCAAAGTCAAGAGCTTCGCCCCTACCCGCCTACCGAAGAACAAACAGGCAGGGGCATCTCCCCTGCCAAAAACAGGAGAAGGCTTGACCCCTTTCCTTCCAAAAGAGGGTGCAAGTGCTGAAACAGGGAGACAAGGAAAGGCGTCTAAGTCGGCAGGGTTTGACCCCCCCCCCCCAGCTCAACAGGAGGTGCGACAGGAATAAGCCCCTAATGCTCCACGGATGGTCGCGGAGGTGGCAGGGGATTAGTCCCTGCCAACCTACTTAGACAAACATGGAGGCGACATGGCTCGACCCTTGATGGTGGCAAAGGCTTGACCCCTACTGACCAACTAGAACGCAAGAAGACGACAGGGGTTGGCCCTTGCCGACCCATTTGAACACAGGAAGGTGGTAGGGGCTCGACCTTTTCCCACCCAATCAAGAAAAAAAAGTAGAGGGAGACAGCGATAGAGCTCAGCCCCTTTCGTCCTTCCCAAACTCAAGGAGGTAGCAGGGGCTTAGCCCCTGCTGACCTGCTTGAACAAGAAGCAAGCACGAGGCCCTTGCCATCCTGCTGACCAAGGCACAAGGACCGCCACCCAGGAGCCCTCTGCGAGGCAAAGGGGGCGATGCAAGTGGCAGTCCTGTTGCTTGCCAAAAGGGAAAGGGGGAGTTGATTGACTAGGGTTGAGTACCCGATCGGTGTCGCCTGCGGTCAGAGACCAACTTCCCAATGAGAGAAGAGGGAGGGAAAGGACGAGGGGAGGTGCTCAACACCTCCTTCCAAGGCAAACCCAGAGAGAGAAGAAAGGGCTGCACGGGGCCGTCGGCCTTCCGGTGTAGCACGAGAGAGCATGACAGGGGACTGTCAACCTTCAGGCGACACAAAGAGAAGAGGAGGGGAAAAGAGGAAGACAAAGTAAAAGAAGAAGACATAGAGGAGGGCATACTTATGCCATCGGTGGTGGTCGGGGTACGCCTAATGGGAGGAGGCAATGATTGGGGCTTCCTCCGATGAATTGAAGAGGACGAGCGAAGCGAGGGAGAGAGAGCGATCAAGAAGGAGAAGGCGACGTCGGCTTAGTCGCACACACAGAGGTCAGAGCCGAGAGGGAGGCAAGAGAGGAGGAGCTCAGGGGTGAGGGTTTCCCCAAACCCTTGCATGCTTTTAAAGGCACAGGAGGGGGTGCGCGATTCGGGAAACCCCAAAGGGGTTTCTTTCTTTTTTTTTGCATAAGAGGAAAGGGAGAGGTGCGACGGGGGGGGGGGGGGGGGAGGGGAAGAGTGTTTAAAAGAAACCCTTGCCCCTTCATGTTTTAACCCTAATGGGCCCGAGTCAGGTCTGGATCTGACTCGGGTCCAATTTTGTTTTTTTGAAAAACTTGGGTTTTACATCCTACCCCTCTTAAAAAAAATTTGTCTGCGAAATTTCATTAAATGACTCTCCGTAGAGATCAAAGTCTGAGTTAATCGATATTGACGAAGATGCACAACATGTATGTGTGATCCCAAACATGTCTGCTTTTAAAGTTCTTAAGACAACTGATAATGAGTTCCTGAGAAAGGTTTCAGTTAGACAAAATATATGCATGATTTCCTTAATAAACTTTTGTTTATTGAATAAGGTCTCTGTATTTTATCAAAATTAGGTTATCGTTTATTGTCTTTGCTATTTCTAATTGACTCTTTATCCAAAATAACCTTAACTTATTCCCATATCTCAAGGCTTTATGCGGCCAACTGTCATGACTTCGCTTAAGGTGTCATTCTCAAAATGACCCCATCTTTCCTCAAAAGACCCAAGCATAACCTCATATTAAGATCTAAGATCAATAAAGATCTGATTCTCTAATCGTTCTACAACCGAAAGCGAAATCTATAAATTCATAACTAGCTATCTCAATCAACCTTATTAAACTCCAAATTAAGGCTTTATATTGAATTTAAAACTAGAAAAACCTTGGGCTTGAATTTGGATCTAGATTCGGATCTAAGATCCAAACCCATACCCAAAACAAAAATAGATCAAGACCTGGATCAAATTCAGATTTAAGTAGGACTTAAATAAGACCCAAATCCATATTAGTTTGGATCATAGGCCTTGGATCCAATCCGATCCAACTCCGAATCCATTTCGATAAACTGCTAAATTTTCAGAAAAATGTGATTTTTGGGCAAACCGGGACTCGAATTTAGAAAAGTAAAATATCGTTGCGCTCAGAATTCTGAGACGCATCCCACAATATGCTACACGAATACCAAATCCGAGTTTCACTAAAAAATAACTCAAATTTTGCTTGAATTTAAGGATTAAAAATAAAACTCTTTATCTCGCTTTGATTGGCTCATTATGACCTTGTAAGACCCGCAATTTTTCAGAAAATATCTGAATAAAATTCATGAGGCATTTACCGGTAAAAATAGCATTTCTTCTCAGAATGCGAAACGAATCAATTCCTGCGAGCCAGTTATACTTAGGATATTCGTCGAATCACGAATATATCCTCAAACACTCTGGAAGCCATAACTTCCTACCTGAATGAAATCAAAGGATTCCTGCGAGCCAACTTTCTTAGTTACGTCAATACGAAGGGAATGGCGTACTCAGAATTTTTCGGAAAAAAATCGTCGGAAACCCGAAATTCTTGCGGGACCCACGGAAATATTGGTGGGACCCACAGAAATATTCCTCAGAAAATATCTGGTGGGACCCACAAAAATATCCCATGGAATATCCAAGTGGGCCCCACACCAAGGAACCTCTTGGAATTAAAAAGAAGCCAAAGGGGTAGAATGGGCATGGAAAAACCCAAGAGGAGGTGGGCTTGGGCTATAAATAGCCCTCCCCACTCTCTCTCTTCTCATAAAAATCGACCCCCTCTCTCTCTTGCCTTCTCTCTCTCTCCTAAACCTCCCCTACCTAGCCTAGCCCACCTGAGCCCACCTGACCTGGTCTGAGCCTGCCTGACTTAGCCTGAGCCTGCCTGACCTGGTCCTAACCCACCTGACCTGGGTCTGAACCCACTTGACCTGGTCCAAACCCAGTTGACTTGACTTGAACCTAGTTGGGTTTAAAGTCAAAGTCAAAGTCCTTTTTGGTCCAGATTCCGGTTTGGATTTCTGAACCCAGACTTAGCCTACTTGAGCTGAGTTCGAACCTGCTGAACCCAGTTGACTTGGATCGAACCCTGTTTGATTCAAACCACTTAGGTTGAGTAGCTTGACCTACTCTACCTCTTTCTCAACTAAGTCAGCTTCATCTGACTTAGTCTGACCTCTCGAAGGAAGGCTCGAAGCCAAAGAAGCAACCCGGAGCCGTTTCTTCCATGATTTGAAGTAAGTTCACTTCGTTGATCCATCTCTCTCAAGTATTTGACTGTTTGTATATAGAATATACTTTCTGAAGTAGTATCTTGCTTTAGTTCTTGATTGAGCCCTTTTTGGACACTTCGGTGTTCACCCGCTCGTCTCGTAACTATCGTCGGATATATCTATGTTCAAACACGTAGTATATGCGTTCTTCAAAATGGTATCTCGCTTTAGTTCTTGGTTGAGCCCTTTAGGACACTTCGGTGTTCACCCGCTCGCCTCGTAACTATCGTTGGATGCGGATTTAGGTGTATATCTGCTGATTCTGCCGACGCGTCTTATATCGCACAGGCTATGTAATTTACCTTTGCCGTCGCGTCGTATGATGCCAAGGCTCCCTGTTTTCTGCACTTTCGATTACTGCACTTCCGATTATGCATTTACTTACGCCGTCGCGTCGAACGATGCCAAGGCTCCTGCTTTCTGCAATGTATTTACTTACGCCGTCGCGTCGAACGATGCCAAGGCTTCTGCTTTGTTATATATGTAGAATATTTCATTCAGTTACACACCCTGAACAATAGTATATGCATTTCTTTACGCCGCCGCTGTATAAAGCACAGGCTTCTGCTTATACTACATATATAGCGCATAAATGAGCGTTCAAATGGAGATCAACTCCAAATCGCCCATGCGATTCCTTGACCGCTCCTCGTTCAAGATTCTGCTTGACGAATGAAGCCCCTATTGGAAAGGCTTCGCTTTTTGGCAAAATGCTCTTTACGTAAAGACTAAGTTAATTACGTATGGCCTGGCTATGGCCCAGGGTTCCTGCAACCTTGATGGATGCAAAGTACGCACAACGGTGCGCATCCATTTCCTGAATTAAGCGTGGCGATTTCCTACCAAAGAGGGGAGATGCCGCTGAAATGGATAAAAGAAACGCACGCTTTCTCCGTAAAAGAGAGGAAGTGCTGCTAAAATTTCTGAAGAAGCTAAGAATAGCTCAGAAAGAACGTAGCAGGATACTCTGACATATAGCAGAGTGCTACCCAGTTCATGGTTTGCCCTCTACAACGTAGAAGGGTTCGTCGCACCACTGCCGGTAGAGCAGGGGAGGTGCTGACAAAATGGTTGGCAGAAGAGCTGCCGGAACCAATGAAACGGCATAATGATGTCCGTTGATGGAACGATGCCAGATCGGCTCGTATCCTTGTTCCTGCAAGGGCACCTTGCTCGTAAGGGCCGCTGAGCCGGAGTAGAGGTTGCGCCTTGGCTAGGTTTGGACTCGTTGCGTAAAAATACGTCGAGTAGCCGATCTATTTAGATCGAGTCATATGCATGCTCATTGAGAACGGTTACACAACCAGACTCGTAAGGGCCGAAGAGCCAGAGTGTGTTGTTTCCACCCAAAGAGGTGTGATGCTCGTGGTGGCCGAAGTGCCAAAGAGCGGTGTTCTGCATGCATATGAATAAGACTTAAGGTCGCACATACCCCGCGGTTGAAGATCGTGTTAGGGGTACCCCCTCAGTAATGACTGTGTTGGGGAAGACTGAATGGGGTCGGGTACATACTCCCGTAGTGCTGAAAGCACGGGCTGCCTAAATGGCATGCAGATTCTGTCCAAGTAATTGTAAGACTGGCAGACCCCTTCAGGAATTATGCTCACTGTGGAATGACAGTGATGGTACAGCCTTGAGTGACACGTATTTTACTTTGGACCTGATAGAGTCCACGATGGCCTCAGTCACTCATGGGTTTTGGGGTCGTGGTTATCCTTAAGATCTAAGGATTGAACCCAACTACTGCAAGTAGAGGATGCATCCGAATATGGGCCTAGTAGGATTCTCCCAGTTGAAACACACTGCCCTACTATATATAGGATCAACAGGCCTCTGGGGTATCTAAAATACATAGAATAATCAACCCCCAGAACGTCACGTTGATGCCCGGACAATAGCTCTACCTGCGTACCAAAGGCGGGAGCGGTTAATTATCGAAACAATGCATTAGCTTAGGTTCAGCGATGTTTTGAATGTATGAGTGGATGACGTGTTGAGTCAGTCCTGCATAACCTTTGTGAAGGTGTCATGTTCGGTATACGACTAGACCGACTGGGCAAAGACCCGTGTTGTATCCGCACGACTAAGCGAAGCTCGAGGAGTTGTCCTTAGATGCATGGGATACGGATGTGCCAAGTATGAAGACTTGAGCTAGACATCACTTTGAGACCCGGAAGAGGTCATGGCTAAGTCGTGGAGACTTAAGCGGCTATTCAAATCACAGCCCTGAAAAGGCTTGCTCTAAGTCATGAAGACTTGAGCGGATGTTCAACTCATAGCCCTGAGGAGGCTCCTGCGATATACGCTAAGTCTTGGAGACTTGAGCGTCGTTATTGCGCATTGCGACCCTGAGTGGTCATTATTGTATTTGAGTTGAATGGATGTATGACTGCATGCTTACCAGACCATCAGTGGTTCTGACCCCGTTTCATGGGGATTTCAGGTGTTGTACCTGCGTGGCGATATACGGAGCAAGGCGGCATCGAGTTCCAGGGTTTCTCTAGACAGAGTTGTACTGCTTCCTTTTTATTGAACCTACACTGCTTTTCTAAGCAGTGGTGTTGTAATAAACAAGTGGTTTTCGATAAATGGAACACTTTGGTGGTCAATGAGTTGTTTGGCCACATACCTGCAACGTGCTCGGAGTTTTCTAAAACTGACGACTCATTATCGTCTGATTCCGCTGCTAAAAGCTTTTCTAAATTCCGCTGCAAAGAAAAAAAAAAGAAATTCATGAAAATTTTAACTTAGCTTTGTTTTGGAAATCCGGGGCGTTACAGAATTGGTATCAGAGCATGAGTCTGAGAAACCTGGTTCAAGATCCGTCATGGTCCCGATATCGCACTGTAAGTATATGTTTTTATACTTTTGTTCTGATCTGGGTGCATCTTTGTATAGATGGCAACTCATGACTCGCGTGGATACTGCTATCGCTGCAAGGTCATGCACGATGAGTGGATATGCCCGTATGAAGTCCAAGACTGCCAATACTGTGGCGAAGATGGGCATTCCTCCAACGAATGCCAAAGGAAATATACCGCCGATATGTGTCGGCGGGCATCAAAGGGTCTCAAGGATGAGACTTCTCGTGTCAGTGGACCGCATCACTCTAGTGTTGGGAGCAACCATACCCCAACATCTCTTGATGAATTACCAAGGCTGAGGGATTTTGACTTGAACTTCCCTGCGGAGGTCTATCACTCGCCAAGCTACCATCCAGCATCATATACGCCGAGCTTAAACGGCAGGAACAAAAGAGGGGATTCTTTCTGTTCGCCGATTATTATTCCAGACTCCCAGAGTCTTGATCTTGCTGACTGGGAAAGTGGACTGGAGTCCCTCATATATCCCCAATATTCGCTTGCTAGTGCGGAAGTGCCGCCCAAGCCAAAGCTAGTAGTGCCTGCACCAAGGCCATGTGGCAATAGATGAACCTTTTGGAGTTCGTCTTCATCAAAGAAATCCAAGTCTTAAAGAGACTGGTAATGTTTTGGAGTCAGTAGACTCATGTATATAGTTTCTCAACGCCTAAAGTCTGCCAGTGCGGCATGACGTTTTGTTTAAGGCGATGCTTGTGTAAATGTGATGTATATTAAGTAAATAAAGCTTTTACTTCCTCATATACATCGAGAAACTAAGAACAAGTGCTTGTGTGTGCATAGATAAATGGCTCCTACGACGAGGAGAACCATACCAAGCGAGGAGTCTCATACGCAAGGATCCCTGTTGGAGACACTCAACAACCTGGTTACCGTCATCCGTGAAACGAGGCCAGAACCAGTCGCACCACGAAACGAGCACCTGGGAGGAGTGACTTATGAGAAGTTCCTCAAGCTTGACCCGCCAGTTTTCATTGGCAGAGCCGATCCTGAGCTCGCGGAGAGTTGGATCGAAGAGACAGAACGTGCCTTCTCAGTACTGGGAGTACCAGAAGAGAAAAAGACCAACTTTGGCACGTATCGATTAAAAGATAATGCACGGAAGTGGTGGGATACCACTAAACTTATCCAGTTCTCACAAGTCGAAGTCATTCCTTGGACTGACTTTCGGAGGACTTTTATGGATAACTACTTCTCGTTGCATTCCAGAAACAAGAAAAAGATGGAGTTTCTGGAGTTGGAACAGGGCGGTATGAGTCTAATGGACTATACCACCAAATTTCAGAATCTAAAGCGCTACTGCTCTCGATTGTTCGAAACAGACCAAGAAAGGGCCGACAAATATGTGAATGGTCTGCGCGAAGGACTGCGATCTCGAGTGATAACAAGCATGCCTTCGACTTTTCAGGCTGCGGTAGCAGCAGCTTCAAAAATCCAAGAGGACTGGGCACGATCTAAAGTGATCGTAGCAAAGAAGCCCATAGTGAATGGTGGGAATCGTAAAAGGACGTTCCCAAGTGGCCAGGGTTCACGACAACCCTTTCAAAAGAAGAAGTTCCAAGGAGGGAACAACACTCAGCAAGTCGTGAGGCCAAGACAGAACCCAACTCCGAATGGTCAGCAATCCAACTTCAGCTGCCCAAGGTGTCGTATGAACCACCCTGGAAAGCCATGTCCTCGTGACATTGGTGGGTGCTTGTATTGTGGCAAGATGGGCCACTTTATAAGGGATTGCGCCAAGAAGGCTGCAGATGAACAAAGGAGTAATGTCGGATCTGCCGAACCCTCTCGACCAGCCCCACAACGTTCTCAGTTTCAACAACCTCCACCTAGAGTAGAACAAAGGCCTGTTGCAGGTCGTGTATATGCTGTAACGACTGAACAAGTCGAAAATGGTGACCTGATTGAAGGCACCGTACCTGTTAATGGACATGCAGCTTACGTCTTGTTTGATTGTGGTGCTACTCATACGTTTATCTCTGACGATTTCACCGAACAACTCCACGCTTCGGTGCAACCGATTGATAAAATGATCGAAGTATATAACCCGTTGGGTTCACACACCAAATGTATCCGGTGTGTGAAAAATTTGGATATTGAGATAGCAGGGCAACACTTGCCTACTGACGCCATCCTGATCGATATGGTACAGTACGATGTCATTCTGGGAATGAATTGGTTGGCTCAGAATAATGCCAAGATTCTGTGCCGCGAGGGCAGAGTGATTCTATCTCGACCCGGATTGCCTAAAATGGAATACCGGTTATCCAAGCCTGTTCCACAGAAAAGGCTCATATCAGCACTTAAGGTACAAAAATACCTTAGGAAGGGTTGTGTGGCCTTCCTGTTGAGTCTCTCGGTGGAAAAATCCAACGACCAACCCCTTGAGAGTTTGGAAGTGGTACGAGAGTTTCCCAATGTATTTCCTGAGGAATTGCCAGGACTTCCGCCACTTCGTGAGGTTGAATTTGGAATTCAATCCTTACCTGGAACATCGCCGATATCCAAAGCCCCGTATCGAATGGCGCCAGCTGAACTCAGTGAGTTGAAGTGTCAGTTGGAAGAACTGATGGAACAAGGGTTTATCCGACCGAGTGTGTCACCGTGGGGAGCCCCGGTACTATTTGTAAAGAAGAAGGATGGATCCCTTCGGTTATGCATCGATTATCGGATGCTTAACCAGGCAACTGTTAAAAATAAGTACCCGTTGCCTCGGATTGAGGACTTATTCGATCAGCTCAGAACAGCGAGTTTGTTCTCCAAGATCGACCTCAGGTCTGGGTACCATCAGCTCAAAGTAAAGGAAGAGGATATACCCAAGACAGCCTTCAGAACGAGATACGGCCATTATGAGTTCGTAGTAATGCCCTTCGGACTCACTAATGCGCCTGCTGCCTTTATGGATCTAATGAACCGGATATTCAGACCATATTTGGATAGCTTTGTCATCGTCTTTATTGATGACATTCTCGTATATTCTGAGAACAAGGAACAACACGTGGAGCACTTGAAAATCGTCTTGAAAACCCTTCAAGATAACCAACTCTATGCTAAGTTTTCAAAATGTGAATTCTGGCTAGATAAAGTGATGTTCCTTGGTCATGTGATCTTGAAAGATGGAATCACAGTAGATCCTGCGAAGGTGGAAGCTGTGATGGACTGGAAGCAGCCAGAAAATATCACTGAGGTCCGTAGCTTCCTTGGACTTGCCGGATATTATCGGAAGTTCATACAAGACTTCTCCCGAATCGCCGTACCAATGACGAAATTACTTAAAAAGAGAGTCAAGTTTGAATGGACTGACCAGTGTAAGGAGTGCTTTGAGGTTCTCAAACAGAGGCTTACCACTGCCCCTGTCCTTACCTTACCTTCTGGTCAGGGAGGCTTTGTGGCTTATACCGATGCCTCGGGAACAGGTCTGGGTTGTGTGTTGATGCAGCATGGCAAAGTAATCGCCTATGCGTCACGACAGTTGAAAGTCCATGAGAAAAATTATCCAACCCACAATCTTGAGCTTGCCGCGGTAGTGTTCGCACTTAAAATTTGGCGACACTACCTTTATGGAGAGAAATTTGAGGTCATGTCGGACCATAAAAGCCTAAAATACCTCTTTTCTCAAAAAGAACTCAATATGCGGCAACGGCGATGGCTGGAATTCCTCAAAGACTATGAATTCACGCTTTCCTATCACCCTGGAAAGGCGAATGTTGTAGCAGATGCCCTTAGTCGCAAGACTGTTGGCACTCTGGCCAGCCTAACCGGACAATGGAAGTTGATGGAGGATTTCGTCAACTGGAGGCCATTTTTGGCTGATTCTGGCCGAATCCAAATGTCATGTTTGACGATCCACATTGAGTTCCTCGATCGCATCGTAGCCGAACAGTTCAAGGATCCCCAGTACTTGGAATTGAAAGCTCGTGTTGAAAAAGATGACACTTTCTTCCATTTGAAAGAAGATGGAGGAATATGGATGGAAGAAAGGATTTGGGTTCCAAATAACCCTGAGCTAAGACAGGAAGTACTCCAGGAGGCTCATAATAGCAAGTACATCATTCACCCTGGAGGTACGAAGATGTTCCGAGATTTGCAGAGGAAGTACTGGTGGAAGGGTATGAAGCGTGATGTGGCTACGTTTGTCTCGAAGTGTTTGATCTGCCAGCAAGTTAAGATCGAACATCAGCGACCTGGTGGAAAGATGCAGCGGATCGAGATTCCAGAATGGAAATGGGAAGGCATTATGATGGATTTCATCGTTGGATTGCCTCGATCCAAGAGACAACACGATTCGATATGGGTGATCGTGGACAGACTCACCAAGTCTGCTCACTTCCTGCCAATCAACACTCGATACTCAACTGAACGATTGACAGAGATCTACATTCGGGAAATCGTTAGACTCCATGGAGTGCCGATTTCGATCATATCCGATCGTGACCCGAAGTTCACCTCTCACTTTTGGGAGCAGCTTCAGAGAGCCCTGGGGACGAAACTCAAGTTCAGTACAGCATTCCATCCCCAAACAGATGGGCAATCAGAACGAACCATACAGACTCTTGAAGATATGCTAAGAGCCTGTATGCTGGAATGGAAAGGTGATTGGGATTCCCACCTAGCGTTGGCTGAATTTGCTTATAATAATAGCCACCACGCTAGCATTGGGATGGCACCGTATGAAGCCTTGTATGGACGACCCTGTACATCACCAATCCATTGGGGTGAAGTGGGTGAGCGAACCTTGGACTCGCCCATTGTGTTGCAGCATTATACTGAGCAGATCCACATGATCAGAAAGAAGCTACTGACTGCTCAGAGTCGACAGAAGAGCTACGCCGATCAGCGGCGTAGGGAACTCACTTTTGCGGTTGGAGATAAGGTTTTTATCAAGGTCTCTCCAACCAAGAGTGTGTTTCGTTTTGGAAAGAAGGGGAAGCTCAGCCCCAGATTCGTTGGTCCCTTCGAAGTTTTGAACCGACTCGGAGAGACTGCCTACCGAGTAGCATTGCCACCACAATACGCGCAAATACATGATGTATTTCACGTATCAATGCTTCGTAAGTACGTTCATGATCCTTCTCACGTCATTCAACATGAAGACATTGACATCCGAGAAGATATGACGGTAGATGTAACGCCCCGGATTTCCAAAACAAAGCTAAGTTAAAATTTTCATGAATTTCTTTTTTTTTTCTTTGCAGCGGAACTTAGAAAAGCTTTTAGCAGCGGAATAAGACGATAATGAGTCGTCGGTTTTAGAAAGCTCCGAGCACGTTGCAGGTATGTGGCCAAGCAACTCATTGACCACCAAAGTGTTCCATTTTATCGAAAACCACATGTTTATTACAACACTACTGCTTAGAAAAGCAGTATAGGTTCAATAAAAGGAAGCAGTACAAAATCTGTCTAGAGAAACCCTGGAACTCGATGCCGCCTTGCTCCGCATATCGCCACGCAGGTTCAACACCTGAAATCCCCATAAAATGGGGTCAGAACCACTGATGGTCTGGTAAGCATGCAGTCATACATCCATTCAACTCAAATACGATAATGACCACTCAGGGTCGCAATGCGCAATAACGACGCTCAAGCCTCCAAGACTTAGCGTATATCGCAGAAGCCTCCTCAGGGCTATGAGTTGAACATCCGCTCGAGTCTTCATGACTTAGAGCAAGCCTTTTCAGGGCTGTGATTTGAATAGCCGCTTAAGTCTCCACGACTTAGCCATGACCTCTTCTGGGTCTCAAAGTGATGTCTAGCTCAAGTCTTCATACTTGGCACATCCGTATCCCACGCATCTAAGGACAACTCCTCGAGCTTCGCTTAGTCGTGCGGATACAACACGGGTCTTTGCCCAGTCGGTCCAGTAGTATACCGAACATGACACCTTCACAAAGGTTATGCAGGACTGACTCAACACGTCATCCATTCATACATTCAAAACATCGCTGTACCTAGAACTAATGCATTGTTTGATAATTAACCGCTCCCGCCTTTGGTACGCAGGTAGAGCTATTGTTCGGGCATCAATGCGACGTTCTGGGGGTTGATTATTCTATGTATTTTAGATACCCCAGAGGCCTGTTGACCCTATCCATAGTAGGGCAGTGTGTTTCAACTGGGAGAATCCTACTAGGCCCATATTCGGATGCATCCTCTACTTGCAGTAGTTGGGTTCAATCCTTAGATCTTAAGGATAACCACGACCCCAAAACCCATGAGTGACTGAGGCCATCGTGGACTCTATCAGGTCCAAAGTAAAATACATGTCACTCAAGGCTGTACCATCACTGTCATTCCACAGTGAGCATAATTCCTGAAGGGGTCTGCCAGTCTTACAATTACTTGGACAGAATCTGCATGCCATTTAGGCAGCCCGTGCTTTCAGCACTACGGGAGTATGTACCCGACCCCATTCAGTCTTCCCCAACACAGTCATTACTGAGGGGGTACCCCTAACACGATCTTCAACCGCGGGGTATGTGCGACCTTAAGTCTTATTCATATGCATACAGAACACCGCTCTTTGGCACTTCGGCCACCACGAGCATCACACCTCTTTGGGTGGAAACAACACACTCTGTCTCATCAGCCCTTACGAGTCTGGTTGTGTAACCGTTCTCAATGAGCATGCATATGACTCGATCTAAATAGATCGGCTACTCGGCGTATTTTTACGCAACGAGTCCAAACCTAGCCAAGGCGCAACCTCTACTTCGGCTCAGCGGCCCTTACGAGCAAGGTGCCCTTGCAGGCACAAGGATACGAGCCGATCTGGCATCGTTCCATCAACGGACATCATTATGCCGTTTCATTGGTTCCGGCAGCTCTTCTGCCAACCATTTTGTCAGCACCTCCCCTGCTCTACCGGCAGTGGTGCGACGAACCCTTCTACGTTGTAGAGGGCAAACCATGAACTGGGTAGCACTCTGCTATATGTCAGAGTATCCTGCTACGTTCTTTCTGAGCTATTCTTAGCTTCTTCAGAAATTTTAGCAGCACTTCCTCTCTTTTACGGAGAAAGCATGCGTTTCTTTTATCCATTTCAGCGGCATCTCCCCTCTTTGGTAGGAAATCGCCACGCTTAATTCAGGAAATGGATGCGCACCGTTGTGCGTACTTTGCATCCATCAAGGTTGCAGGAACCCTGGGCCATAGCCAGGCCATACGTAATTAACTTAGTCTTTACGTAAAGAGCATTTTGCCAAAAAGCGAAGCCTTTCCAATAGGGGCTTCATTCGTCAAGCAGAATCTTGAACGAGGAGCGGTCAAGGAATCGCATGGGCGATTTGGAGTTGATCTCCATTTGAACGCTCATTTATGCGCTATATATGTAGTATAAGCAGAAGCCTGTGCTTTATACAGCGGCGGCGTAAAGAAATGCATATACTATTGTTCAGGGTGTGTAACTGAACGAAATATTCTACATATATAACAAAGCAGAAGCTCCGAGCACGTTGCAGGTATGTGGCCAAGCAACTCATTGACCACCAAAGTGTTCCATTTTATCGAAAACCACATGTTTATTACAACACTACTGCTTAGAAAAGCAGTATAGGTTCAATAAAAGGAAGCAGTACAAAATCTGTCTAGAGAAACCCTGGAACTCGATGCCGCCTTGCTCCGCATATCGCCACGCAGGTTCAACACCTGAAATCCCCATAAAATGGGGTCAGAACCACTGATGGTCTGGTAAGCATGCAGTCATACATCCATTCAACTCAAATACGATAATGACCACTCAGGGTCGCAATGCGCAATAACGACGCTCAAGCCTCCAAGACTTAGCGTATATCGCAGGAGCCTCCTCAGGGCTATGAGTTGAACATCCGCTCGAGTCTTCATGACTTAGAGCAAGCCTTTTCAGGGCTGTGATTTGAATAGCCGCTTAAGTCTCCACGACTTAGCCATGACCTCTTCCGGGTCTCAAAGTGATGTCTAGCTCAAGTCTTCATACTTGGCACATCCGTATCCCACGCATCTAAGGACAACTCCTCGAGCTTCGCTTAGTCGTGCGGATACAACACGGGTCTTTGCCCAGTCGGTCTAGTAGTATACCGAACATGACACCTTCACAAAGGTTATGCAGGACTGACTCAACACGTCATCCATTCATACATTCAAAACATCGCTGTACCTAGAACTAATGCATTGTTTGATAATTAACCGCTCCCTCCTTTGGTACGCAGGTAGAGCTATTGTTCGGGCATCAATGCGACGTTCTGGGGGTTGATTATTCTATGTATTTTAGATACCCCAGAGGCCTGTTGACCCTATCCATAGTAGGGCAGTGTGTTTCAACTGGGAGAATCCTACTAGGCCCATATTCGGATGCATCCTCTACTTGCAGTAGTTGGGTTCAATCCTTAGATCTTAAGGATAACCACGACCCCAAAACCCATGAGTGACTGAGGCCATCGTGGACTCTATCAGGTCCAAAGTAAAATACATGTCACTCAAGGCTGTACCATCACTGTCATTCCACAGTGAGCATAATTCCTGAAGGGGTCTGCCAGTCTTACAATTACTTGGACAGAATCTGCATGCCATTTAGGCAGCCCGTGCTTTCAGCACTACGGGAGTATGTACCCGACCCCATTCAGTCTTCCCCAACACAGTCATTACTGAGGGGGTACCCCTAACACGATCTTCAACCGCGGGGTATGTGCGACCTTAAGTCTTATTCATATGCATGCAGAACACCGCTCTTTGGCACTTCGGCCACCACGAGCATCACACCTCTTTGGGTGGAAACAACACACTCTGGCTCATCAGCCCTTACGAGTCTGGTTGTGTAACCGTTCTCAATGAGCATGCATATGACTCGATCTAAATAGATCGGCTACTCGGCGTATTTTTACGCAACGAGTCCAAACCTAGCCAAGGCGCAACCTCTACTTCGGCTCAGCGGCCCTTACGAGCAAGGTGCCCTTGCAGGCACAAGGATACGAGCCGATCTGGCATCGTTCCATCAACGGACATCATTATGCCGTTTCATTGGTTCCGGCAGCTCTTCTGCCAACCATTTTGTCAGCACCTCCCCTGCTCTACCGGCAGTGGTGCGACGAACCCTTCTACGTTGTAGAGGGCAAACCATGAACTGGGTAGCACTCTGCTATATGTCAGAGTATCCTGCTACGTTCTTTCTGAGCTATTCTTAGCTTCTTTAGAAATTTCAGCAGCACTTCCTCTCTTTTACGGAGAAAGCGTGCGTTTCTTTTATCCATTTCAGCGGCCTCTCCCCTCTTTGGTAGGAAATCGCCACGCTTAATTCGGGAAATGGATGTGCACCGTTGTGCGTACTTTGCATCCATCAAGGTTGCAGGAACCCTGGGCCATAGCCAGGCCATACGTAATTAACTTAGTCTTTACGTAAAGAGCATTTTGCCAAAAAGCGAAGCCTTTCCAATAGGGGCTTCATTCGTCAAGCAGAATCTTGAACGAGGAGCGGTCAAGGAATCGCATGGGCGATTTGGAGTTGATCTCCATTTGAACGCTCATTTATGCGCTATATATGTAGTATAAGCAGAAGCCTGTGCTTTATACAGCGGCGGCGTAAAGAAATGCATATACTATTGTTCAGGGTGTGTAACTGAACGAAATATTCTACATATATAACAAAGCAGAAGCCTTGGCATCGTTCGACGCGATGGCATAAGTAAATACATTGCAGAAAGCAGGAGCCTTGACATCGTTCGACGCGACGGCGTAAGTAAATGCATAATCGAAAGTGCAGTAATCGGAAGTACAGAAAACAGGGAGCCTTGGCATCATACGACGCGACGACAAAGGTAAATTACATAGCCTGTGCGATATAAGACGCGTCGGCAGAATCAGCAGATATACACCTAGATCCGCATCCAACGATAGTTACGAGGCGAGCGGGTGAACACCGAAGTGTCCTAAAGGGCTCAACCAAGAACTAAAGCGAGATACCATTTTGAAGAACGCATATACTGCGTGTTTGAACATAGATATATCCGACGATAGTTACGAGACGAGCGGGTGAACACCGAAGTGTCTAAAAAGGGCTCAATCAAGAACTAAAGCAAGATACTACTTCACAAAGTATATTCTATATACAAACAGTCAAATACTTGAGAGAGATGGATCAATGAAGCGAACTTACTTCAAATCGTGGAAGAAACGGCTCCGGGTTGCTTCTTTGGCTTCGAGCCTTCCTTCGAGAGGTCAGACTAAGTCAGATGAAGCTGACTTAGTTGAGAAAGAGGTAGAGCAGGTCAAGCTACTCAACCTAAGTGGTTTGAACTAAACAGGGTTCAATCCAAGTCAACTGGGTTCAGCAGGTTCGAACTCAGCTCAAGTAGGCTAAGTCTGGGTTCAGAAACCCAAACCGGAATCAGGACTAAAAAGGACTTTGACTTTGACTTTAAACCCAACTAGGTTCAAGTCAAGTCAACTGGGTTTGGACCAGGTCAAGTGGGTTCAGACCCAGGTCAGGTGGGTTAGGACCAGGTCAGGCAGGCTCAGGCTAAGTCAGGCAGGCTCAGACCAGGTCAGGTGGGCTCAGGTGGGCTAGGCTAGGTAGGGGAGGTTTAGGAGAGAGAGAGAAGGCAAGAGAGAGAGGGGGGGTCGATTTTTATGAGAAGGGAGAGAGTGGGGAGGGCTATTTATAGCCCAAGCCCACCTCCTCTTGGGAATTTTCATCCCCCTTCTACCCCCTTGGCTTCTTTTTAATTCCAAGAGGTTCCTTGGTGTGGGGCCCACTTGGATATTCCATGGGATATTTTTCTGGGTCCCACCAGATATTTTCTGAGGAATATTTCTGTGGGTCCCACCAATATTTCCGTGGGTCCCGCAAGAATTTTGGGTTTCCGGCGATTTTTTTCCGAAAAATTCTGAGTACGCCATTCCCTTCGTATTGACGTAACTAAGAAAGTTGGCTCGCAGGAATCCTTTGATTTCATTCAGGTAGGAAGTTATGGCTTCCAGAGTGTTTGAGCATATATTCGCGATTCGACGAATATCCTAAGTATAACTGGCTCGCAGGAATTGATTCGTTTTGCATTCTGAGAAGAAATGCTATTTTTACCGGTAAATGCCTCATTAATTTTATTCAGATATTTTCTGAAAAATTGTGGGTCTTATAGTAGAAGAAAGGCCAGTGGAGATCATGGACCGACGGGAGCAAGTGCTAAGAACGAAGGTCATTCCACTTGTTAAAGTGAGGTGGCAGCATCATGGAATCGATGATTGCACTTGGGAGCCTGAATCGGATATGCGGGATAAATATCCTGAACTCTTCACCTTGTACTCTTAGCTGAATTTCGCGGACGAAATTCCTTTAAGGGGGTAATGATGTAAGACCCGCAATTTTTCAGAAAATATCTGAATAAAATTCATGAGGCATTTACCGGTAAAAATAGCATTTCTTCTCAGAATGCGAAACAAATCAATTCCTGCGAGTCAGTTATACTTAGGATATTCGTCGAATCACGAATATATCCTCAAACACTCTGGAAGCCATAACTTCCTACCTGAATGAAATCAAAGGATTCCTGCGAGCCAACTTTCTTAGTTACGTCAATACGAAGGGAATGGCGTACTCAGAATTTTTCGGAAAAAAATCGCCGGAAACCCGAAATTCTTGCGGGACCCACGGAAATATTGGTGGGACCCACAAAAATATTCCTCAGAAAATATCTGGTGGGACCCACAAAAATATCCCATGAAATATCCAAGTGGGCCCCACACCAAGGAACCTCTTGGAATTAAAAAGAAGCCAAAGGGGTAGAATGGGCATGGAAAAACCCAAGAGGAGGTGGGCTTGGGCTATAAATAGCCCTCCCCACTCTCTCTCTTCTCATAAAAATCGACCCCCTCTCTCTCTTGCCTTCTCTCTCTCTCCTAAACCTCCCCTACCTAGCCTAGCCCACCTGAGCCCACCTGACCTGGTCTGAGCCTGCCTGACCTGGTCCTAACCCACCTGACCTGGGTCTGAACCCACTTGACCTGGTCCAAACCCAGTTGACTTGACTTGAACCTAGTTGGGTTTAAAGTCAAAGTCAAAGTCCTTTTTGGTCCAGATTCTGGTTTGGATTTCTGAACCCAGACTTAGCCTACTTGAGCTGAGTTTGAACCTGCTGAACCCAGTTGACTTGGATCGAACCCTGTTTGATTCAAACCACTTAGGTTGAGTAGCTTGACCTACTCTACCTCTTTCTCAACTAAGTCAGCTTCATCTGACTTAGTCTGACCTCTCGAAGGAAGGCTCGAAGCCAAAGAAGCAACCCGGAGCCGTTTCTTCCACGATTTGAAGTAAGTTCGCTTCGTTGATCCATCTCTCTCAAGTATTTGACTGTTTGTATATAGAATATACTTTCTGAAGTAGTATCTTGCTTTAGTTCTTGATTGAGCTCTTTTTGGACACTTCGGTGTTCACCCGCTCGTCTGGTAACTATCGTCGGATATATCTATGTTCAAACACGCAGTATATGCGTTCTTCAAAATGGTATCTCGCTTTAGTTCTTAGTTGAGCCCTTTAGGACACTTCGGTGTTCACCCGCTCGCCTCGTAACTATCGTTGGATGCGGATTTAGGTGTATATCTGCTGATTCTGCCGACGCGTCTTATATCGCACAAGCTATGTAATTTACCTTTGCCGTCGCGTCGTATGATGCCAAGGCTCCCTGTTTTCTGCACTTCCGATTACTGCACTTCCGATTATGCATTTACTTACGCCGTCGCGTCGAACGATGCCAAGGCTCCTGCTTTCTGCAATGTATTTACTTACGCCGTCGCGTCGAACGATGCCAAGGCTTCTGCTTTGTTATATATGTAGAATATTTCGTTCAGTTACACACCCTGAACAATAGTATATGCATTTCTTTACGCCGCCGCTGTATAAAGCACAGGCTTCTGCTTATACTACATATATAGCGCATAAATGAGCGTTCAAATGGAGATCAACTCCAAATCGCCCATGCGATTCCTTGACCGCTCCTCGTTCAAGATTCTGCTTGACGAATGAAGCCCCTATTGGAAAGGCTTCGCTTTTTGGCAAAATGCTCTTTACGTAAAGACTAAGTTAATTACGTATGGCCTGGCTATGGCCCAGGGTTCCTGCAACCTTGATGGATGCAAAGTACGCACAACGGTGCGCATCCATTTCCTGAATTAAGCGTGGCGATTTCCTACCAAAGAGGGGAGATGCCGCTGAAATGGATAAAAGAAACGCACGCTTTCTCCGTAAAAGAGAGGAAGTGCTGCTAAAATTTCTGAAGAAGCTAAGAATAGCTCAGAAAGAACGTAGCAGGATACTCTGACATATAGCAGAGTGCTACCCAGTTCATGGTTTGCCCTCTACAACGTAGAAGGGTTCGTCGCACCACTGCCGGTAGAGCAGGGGAGGTGCTGACAAAATGGTTGGCAGAAGAGCTGCCGGAACCAATGGAACGGCATAATGATGTCCGTTGATGGAACAATGCCAGATCGGCTCGTATCCTTGTGCCTGCAAGGGCACCTTGCTCGTAAGGGCCGCTGAGCCGGAGTAGAGGTTGCGCCTTGGCTAGGTTTGGACTCGTTGCGTAAAAATACGCCGAGTAGCCGATCTATTTAGATCGAGTCATATGCATGCTCATTGAGAACGGTTACACAACCAGACTCGTAAGGGCCGAAGAACCAGAGTGTGTTGTTTCCACCCAAAGAGGTGTGATGCTCGTGGTGGCCGAAGTGCCAAAGAGCGGTGTTCTGCATGCATATGAATAAGACTTAAGGTCGCACATACCCCGCGGTTGAAGATCATGTTAGGGGTACCCCCTCAGTAATGACTGTGTTGGGGAAGACTGAATGGGGTCGGGTACATACTCCCGTAGTGCTGAAAGCACGGGCTGCCTAAATGGCATGCAGATTCTGTCCAAGTAATTGTAAGACTGGCAGACCCCTTCAGGAATTATGCTCACTGTGGAATGACAGTGATGGTACAGCCTTGAGTGACATGTATTTTACTTTGGACCTGATAAAGTCCACGATGGCCTCAGTCACTCATGGGTTTTGGGGTCGTGGTTATCCTTAAGATCTAAGGATTGAACCCAACCACTGCAAGTAGAGGATGCATCCGAATATGGGCCTAGTAGGATTCTCCCAGTTGAAACACACTGCCCTACTATGGATAGGATCAACAGGCCTCTGGGGTATCTAAAATACATAGAATAATCAACCCCCAGAACGTCGCGTTGATGCCCGGACAATAGCTCTACCTGCGTACCAAAGGCGGGAGCGGTTAATTATCGAAACAATGCATTAGCTTAGGTTCAACGATGTTTTGAATGTATGAGTGGATGACGTGTTGAGTCAGTCCTGCATAACCTTTGTGAAGGTGTCATGTTCGGTATACGACTGGACCGACTGGGCAAAGACCCGTGTTGTATCCGCACGACTAAGCGAAGCTCGAGGAGTTGTCCTTAGATGCATGGGATACGGATGTGCCAAGTATGAAGACTTGAGCTAGACATCACTTTGAGACCCGGAAGAGGTCATGGCTAAGTCGTGGAGAGTTAAGCGGCTATTCAAATCACAGCCCTGAAAAGGCTTGCTCTAAGTCATGAAGACTTGAGCGGATGTTCAACTCATAGCCCTGAGGAGGCTCCTGCGATATACGCTAAGTCTTGGAGGCTTGAGCGTCGTTATTGCGCATTGTGACCCTGAGTGGTCATTATTGTATTTGAGTTGAATGGATGTATGACTGCATGCTTACCAGACCATCAGTGGTTCTGACCCCGTTTCATGGGGATTTCAGGTGTTGTACCTGCGTGGCGATATGCGGAGCAAGGCGGCATCGAGTTCCAGGGTTTCTCTAGACAGAGTTGTACTGCTTCCTTTTTATTGAACCTACACTGCTTTTCTAAGCAGTGGTGTTGTAATAAACAAGTGGTTTTCGATAAATGGAACACTTTGGTGGTCAATGAGTTGTTTAGCCACATACCTGCAACGTGCTCGGAGTTTTCTAAAACTGACGACTCATTATCGTCTGATTCCGCTGCTAAAAGCTTTTCTAAATTCCGCTGCAAAGAAAAAAAAAAGAAATTCATGAAAATTTTAACTTAGCTTTGTTTTGGAAATCCGGGGCGTTACAGACCTTGTCAATGGAACTTGGGCCAAGCCCAGACTCAAAGACATCAGTCTAAAAATTGAGCCTCAAACAATTTTTCTTCCAGACAACCAAATTTTTGAAAATCTCATGAAATGACTAAGTACAAAAATACTCGATATTACATCCCTACCCCCTTCGGATTGATCTGAGACAAATTACTTTCATACAATCACACTAAGACTTTTAAATTCACATTAAATAAAAATTTAAACTATTAATGAAATCAATCATAAAGAGTTCATATGCTTTAAATAAAAGTATTAAATAGCCTTACCAGTGAAGGAGACTACACTGGAGTACGAGTCACGACTTACTGACGCTTCAAGACAGTGCTCACTTACCAAAATTTAAAAACTTAATGCTAAAAAGATTATAAAAGTGTGATATTGTGGTGGCTTTGATACCAAACCTGTAACGACCCCAACTCATACCCTTGAAAATGCAATTTTTTTTAAACCATTGCAAAAATCTTCCCAAAAACCCGGGGCCTTTACAGTTCGACTCCCAATTGGATAAAACGACCAACCACAATAGAGCTTACAATTATCATCCATACCAAACTAAACCTTTATTGAATTAATGAGTAATAAGTCTAGAGACTATTACATAAATAAAGAATTCAGAGTGCAATAACAACTAAATAAAATAAAAAGAAAATAAAAGTAGTGTCACAGAAGTAAGTCATTTTACTTATCACATGCGGCTATGAAAGACCCATAACTTCCCCAGAAGTAAGTCGTTTCACTTATCACATGCGGCTATGAAAGACCACAGAAAGAGGGGGTAAAAAATCTGAAGAATTCTGCATACAGATCCCTCTATGAGTATAAAGAACACAGATAAGATTTCATGCATTAATTCAGAGTTATGCAATTATGACAATTACATAATTCAATTAAGCATTTGTGCAATATGAAACATTTATTAAGCATGAAAGAACATTAATCAACAACAAGAATTACAATTTAAGTAAGCAAGATATTCAACATGCATTAGAAAGTAAACATTATGCATCCACCAGCATGTAGCAACTAAGGGAACATATAAAATATGCATGTCCTAATGCATAGCAGAAATATTCATGATTTATGTGTAATGCATGAGTACTTGATTATCTTTCATTAAAGATTTCTTTTCCATATGCATGCTCTATTAAATGCATATAATTTAAGTTCCTAAATTATCACTGCCCGTGGATACACCACACGGGTAAAATCTTTGAGGTCAGGTTAGGTTCTCAGGATAGCTTAACAAACAAATTGTATTTTATTACTGGGTTCCAAACTTAGCCCTCGACCAAATCACCTTCAGAATATTAGACCTTCATATTTAATGTCGAAGACACTAGGGACACTCCATGCTCACAAGTACCACTTCTTTGGTATACCAAAACAACAATTGTGTCGAACACACCACCCCCAGGTAAAGTGGAGGACAGTCTCTATAAGCGTGGCCAGGAGAAAAAACCTCAATATTGGGTTCATGGGTCAAAGTAAAGCACACGAAGTTTTTGTATCCTCGTGGTCTCCCAAAACCGAATATCAAAGTTTCTCATTATTTTGATGGGCGATCCCAGAATCTAATTTTGTTTTTATTAAAAGCCAATTATTGAGTTTTACAATTCAGCATGCAAAAGCAAAAGCAAAAGCAAAAGCTTGCATCTACCCCTGCGAGAACCATCACGGGAATCTCACCCATTGAAACACATAGAACAACGCTATATAGTGCAATAAAAATAAATGTGATTTTTGTGATGCATTTTAAAATATATAAAAGAAAAGCAAATCAAAGCTCGAGGCCCACCAGGCCCATGATGATTCATTTCGAACATCGATGCATCATATGCAAAAATCATAACAATATGCAATTTATGCAATGATATCAACATGATTCCAAATGCACATTCATTCATACCAATTCAACAATGTGAATGAGCTACCACAATCATATGCATGTGTTCACCATCAATGTGAAATTGTTTTCATGTAATCACTTAACACACATACATTCATTCATGATTAATAAGTACATGAGAACATTTATGCAGGATTGAACATGCTAAACACACATCGATTTCATGTATGCACATGCACTTGAAACTAATCCATAAATGTATGATAATTAAATATGTCCCATAAATGTAGGCACATAAAACTTTTCATTCATAACATGTGTTAACATCCATACACATGAACATAACCTGGATCTAGAAATTGAATTTTAGGGTTGCACACAGTCATATCATGCATACACCTGTACTAAAATAAAATTTGCAATAACATGTTAACATGCATGCATTCATATTCAACATACTTAATCCAAACTAAAGCATAAGAAGAACTTCATTCATCAGATTACGTCCAACATACTTTGCAAAAATCTGGAGAATAATCACATGACTAGGCACGTTCTTTTTAAGTGTATACGAGCACTTGGAATCACTTGAAATAGTATATTGCTAATGTGTATTGTATCAATTCTGAGCATATGAAACCAAACCCCATTCTTCTATACACAACAAGTCAGCTTTAGTTTAATTAACAAGTCTTGAAATAAATTTAAAAAGCATAGCTGAATATCCAATTTTATATTTTTTTAAGAAGGTTTACACCCACCCAACCGACTGCTAGTCGGCTAGGGCTCGACTCCAGCCTAGCCGACTGCCCCAGACCCAAAACATTTAAAACAAAATTCTTTTTCAAAACAACTATACATATATCATGCAAGGTTCCATAATGAACAGACTGCAATTATTCTCAAGGTTGCACATACATGTTTTTACATATTTAAGGCTTAAATATGCAGAGATTAAACATGGTTACATTCACACATGACACTATCCAAAACAAATAATATGCACGTTCATAAGTGTAACAGGAACACTAACCCACTTGTGTATGCTTATTCCACAATCCATATGTATTCAATGTTTTCAGCAAGCACATCATTACACACGTGTGTTTTTTTCTGAAAAATACCATGCATACACCCCGATTTCAACATATAGTTTCATACATTTATTCAGTCCATGACAAGATTCACCCATAGGAATTGATTCCCACGGGAACTAAGCATTAAACGGATGCATATGCATAAATTAAAAATTTTGTTCTAGCAGAGAAATAAATATGTACAGATTTTTTTTTTTAAAGATGAAAAGAGTAAAAAATGCATGCATGGAAAGGGATCCATAGATCATCTTTCGTATATCTTAGAGTGATCATATAGATCTACTCTTTTACCATAGTTTTTTTTATCATTGTATAGCATGAGAATCGAATCGACATTCGATTTCTCCCCTATGTCAAAAAAAGAGACCCGTACCTTTGATAAAAATAAAAAAAATAGAGAAGGATGATGGTGGAGCAAGGGATGTTAAGAGAATAGAAACCCTCTTCCTCTTCTTCTTCCTCTCTTTTCCCTACCTCGAGAGGTTGCATCGTCGCACGTGCGTACGACTGTAGGTGATGTAGGACACGAGCTGCGGGGCATGAGTGGGATCCGTCGTGCAAACTACTAACAATAAAAAAGTGCTTATTAAAATATAAGGAGCGTTGACCCAGTTGGGTTCGATCCCCCCCCAGTAGTGGAAGTTGACCATAGCATTTGGGATTCGATCTTACAAAGTCCCAACACAAAGAGATGCACACTAACCACTCATGGAAAACAAGCGAAGACCTCGTTGGCTGACAAAAGGAGGCAATGTGGCGCCCCAAACCCCGACCTTGGAAAAGCTTGAAATTTTCAGAAAAGTTTTTTTTTGAAAGGTTTAATTAGAAAACCAGCGGAAAACAAGCGTGGGAAAACAACAAAGCCGCAAGTTTGGGCAGCCACCACAGGTAAGTGCAACAAGTGGAAACAGTGTAACCAACGGTGTACAAAAGTGTAACTATGAAATAAAAAGAGGAAGCACCCCAACAGTTGTAAAGAGTTTACAAAATATAAGTACAAAAGATACAAAACAGGGAATACATTTCAACAACACCCAGAACCCAAAAAACCACCAGGTACAGAAACTGCAAGTCAAGTGTGTGTGGGTCCTTCGAGCCTCCATCGCATATCATCGCATCTGCACTAAACCTGTTCGTCACCTACATCCCCATAAAACGGGGTCAGTCCTCTTGCGAGGTGGTGAAGAAACAACCACAATATATATATATATATATATCATGTACACAGGAAAGGCAGGAAAAGCTAACAAGTGTAAGTGCCTGTGTCAGGTAAGTGTAAAGCGACAAGTACTAGTCAACAGGCTATAGCAACAGGGAAAAACCAGTAGCTAAAGCAACAAACTGAACTGTAAAGTAAATTGAACAACAAGTAACTGAAGTAACACTGAAGTGATTGTCACGAGTATTCGAGCAGTAACAAGAGCAGACAACAAGTAGAGCAACTACGTAACAACTGAAGTACAGTCTACAACACAAGTAAAGTAAGAACTACTGTAAGTCAGCTGTTTGGTTAGTCTTTAAGTTCTTCTGATTACTCCTTCGGGTACTCGAAGGAAACCTTGCATTCTGTGAGACATGCACCCGACGTCTGTTATTAAAAGTCTAGTGTGGTAACCGGGGAAGCTACAGACTGAGTCAACCTCATGCGAGCAGCACACGGCTAGGAGAAAACACTCGCATAGGCAATGATTGCAATCCATACTACTGTAGTAGTGAGGCTCTAATAAGGCAACCTCGACCTCCCTAACTCTGAGTGACTGGAGGCCAAAGGGCGCTACAGCTCCTGTCAGAACACGTGTCGTAGTAACGACAAGTCACTCAGGGTTGTATCATCCACCCTCTCTCAAGGTGAACCATTTTGTGAATGGGGCGAAGCAGGTTTATCTTTCTTAAGGCTTAGGTTTAAACATACCTCACATCGAGGAATTTGCCTCGTGGTCCCCGCAGGGTACACAAAACGAGGACTTGGCCTGCCCATTCACGTGCTCAGCCTCACGCGGCGAAAGAAGCACACCACTCGTGAAAGCAGTCAAAACAACATATTATTTATTTTATTTTCAAGGTATATCACACAAGAGTCCATCTACTACACAAGGGTCACACTGCCCAAGGACTCCAACTAAGCCCATAACCAGTTATTTTGTTTATTCATACCCTACGGTGTTCAATCTTCTATCTTTTCATTTTATTAAAGTAAAGGCACGTGGTGTGCTTACCAATAACTCAAGCAATGTACCCTCTCAAGGTACGCACTACTCAGTGTCAGTGTCGGGATGTGCCACATGCAAGATGTAAAAGTACCACGTGTCTACTAGATTTTGCATGAGTATAAGCACTAGAGGCAATTGCATAGCATATAGCATTTCTCACTATCACATGTACTGGTTGTATTCTTCAGTGTTAAGATTGAAGTTAACAATATTCCCATACTTATAGGAACAACATTAGCATTTCCACTGTATAGGGTGCCGCGCCAGGGGACCCGAAACAAGATATTATACAACACTTGTGATTCAAATAACGAAGTCTCTGAGCTTGTGAATTTACACTAATGTTCAACGACATACCTCTCTGGTCTGTCAAATGTAGACTAAAGCATAAGGATTTTCCTCACACAATACGACACTCATACGTGCCCAAGGCGATTCCGAAATAACCCATCTAATGGGTATTACATTGGCATAACCATGGTTTGGGGTGCCGCGCCCGCGGACCCGAAAACAAGGACATCGCCAGACCAAACAGGACAACTCTATGGAATTATACATTTAATTGGGGGCGTAACATCATCTGGGGAAAATGATTTCTGGACGGGACACAAGAGTATTGCAAGTCCATTTGGTCATACCGAAGCAATCGTTTATGGGTTTGAAATATATATATACTTTCATGTATGTACGCAACTATATCTAGGCATAGGTGCAATAATATACCTAATAACCCGATACAGGGGCAACTCAAGGCATGTGCTCGCATGCCAACACCCTAACCGAGGTGCGAAAGGGTGTGGGGCAACAAACCTGGATTTGCGCTCATCAAGGACCAGCTAATGGTGTGGTTGTAAATCTGGTTATATATAAAAACAAACATTTTTCCTAACAGCCAATCTCTGGAGTGTCTTAGTCTTCATAGGTTTCGGCATAGAGGTGCACACGCTGCCAAGAGGCCTATGCACAAACGTTGGTCTGGTCCTCCAGACCTGACCACTAAGCACAGCCATGAGAATCAGATCTGATTCTCTGCTTGGACCCGACTGCTAAATAGGATCGGATGGGGCTGAAACAAGCCGCCAATAGGGCAACCTCAAGTATCCCATGAACTGGGTACCAAGGGGACTGGACACTGTGGGTCTGGTCCTTAGGACCAAACTGCTATCAGCCATATACGGGTCTGAACCATTCGTTTTAGGCCTGGACCCACAAGGGTCAGCTTCCCCAGCCCCGGGTGCCCAGCACCATGCGGCTGGCACCCGGCACCAGCAATGTGCGAAACAAGGTTGGCACCATGTTGTAAACACCCCAAATTTTCCACATCCATTCTCAAACAACCCTCCTCGTGCAGTGCCAACCCTGTTAGGTTAGTGTAGGAGTCAAACCTCGAGTCAGTTTCAGAAAATTACCACTTTACCCATTTTTATTAGGAAAATTATCATTTTACCCCTAGGTCATCCCGGACCCCAGTCAGTCGGAGTCAACCAAGCTCATTGGTTAGTTCAAGACAGTTAGAATATCAATCATCTCAAGCTCATCTGAGCTCACAATGAATAAACCATTTTCATTTCTGACCATTCCTGCCAAAATGGGATCATTTCTTCAGAAATGAGCTCATTTCTCACTCAAATCCAAGCCAATTGTTTCCGAGTTAGTCATTCACAGTCAGTCATATTTCTCAGAGTCTAACTTGAGCTCACCAGGAGTTCAAGCGCTCCAATTTCAGTTCAAAACCATTTCCAAGTGTCCAGAAGCCCATTTTAGTCCATTTCAGCTCTTTCAACTGAAACTGAGTTGAGTTCAGTCAATTGAGCTAGTGTTCGAGCTTCGATTTTAGTTCATGTCAGTATTATTGACCTTTGTTTTAGCTCAAACCCAGTTCAGGTTCGTGATTCACTTCGCTCCAGTGACCATTCCGTACCATTTCTTTAAAAATGCCAGTTTTTCTTGGAAATTCAGTCGTAAAGGTCAGTTGAGTCAGTGTTTGGTCAGTTCATTTGAGTTCTAAAACTCTAAAACCCAGCTCAATCTAGCTCATTTCAATTCAATCCAGCTCGAACCCCAATTTTCGGTGTCACTCTAACCTAGTAGAGTCCCGAAAACTATTTCTTAAGCTATTTTGCAAATTTTATCAATTTTAATGCTTTTTAAACTGGTACAAGTGTCAACCGGGGTCTGACATCCAAAATTCTTTATTCAGGGTCTGCATTTCGCATGTCATTTCTCATCATTTTATATCATTTCTCAGCATTTCATAACATTTCATCACATTTCATTTCATTTTCGAAGTCCAGAATTCCAGTTTTATAAATTTCAATCCAGATCGAGTTTTAAAAGCTTTCAGAAATCAATTTCAAACCCTGGGTTTTCAAAATTGACATTTTTACCCCCCAGGAATCTAAATTTCGAAACATTTTCTCAAGAAAAATAATCTGGATTTATTTCAAACTCAAAATTTTGAATTCTACACTGGATTTGCTTCGCAACGGGGTATTGAACTTAAAAATCCGAGCTCGTTTCAAAACTGCCAAAAATAGCTCGTTTCGTCTGGAAATAAATTTGGAAGTATTTTGTCGAGAAAAACAATCTGGATTTCTTTCAAAATTAAAATTTTAAATTCTACACTGGATTTGCTTCACAATGAGGTATTGAACTTCAAAATCTGAGCTCGTTTCAAAAACTGCCAAAAATAACTTGTTTCATTTGGAAACTTTCTGACAAGACTATTTTACCCCTCTAATCTTCAAAATAAATTTCAAAATTGAAATTTGGACCCGCTCTGAGATGACCCATTCATTTACATTTCTGTTTTATTAAAAAACAAAAAAAAAAACTTTTTATTTGTTTGTTTTTGTTTTTATTGATTTTTATTTATTTATTTCATTTTAGAGAGGTGGGACCCACAAGGAGGTCAACCAAGCCTCCAGCCCCACTTTCCATTTTTTTCCTCATTTTCTTTCCCTTTTCCTTTTTCCCTCATTTTCTTTATTTCCTTTCTTTTTCCATTTTTTTTCTTCCTTTTCTTCTTCCTCTTCTTTCCTTTTCCTTCCCTTCCTTCTTTCCTTCTTCCCTTCCTTTCCCTCTTGCCAACCATTCACGTATCTTTCTCTCATTTTTCTATCAAGGACTTAGAAAAGATCCTATTAGGACCTAAGTTAGGAAGAACAAAAAAAAAAAGGGATCTTACGATGGGTCTCTCTCTCTCCCTCTCTCCTTCATGGCTTCCTCTCAAGCCTCAACTCCCCCTACAGCCACCTTCACCAAGGAGTTCTGCAACAGCCTCTTCCTCCCAGCTTCCTTCAACCAAGGCAGACCTCCACCATCATCGCCCAACTACTCCAGCCGGCAGCCACCAAGTAGCAGCAACTTCTTCACATCCGATCTTGTGTTGCAGCAAACATTGTAAATCAATCCATTCCCTTCAACGTTGAAGCAAGCTCCCCACTGTTGCAGCCAGCATCCCAGCAGCAAGGTTCACAGCATTACCTCCATATCTCCAGCTCCACTCTGCTGCAACCCATCACATAGCTGCAACATTTTCACCAGCCGGAACTCCTTTCTCCAGCCACCAGCAGCCATATCTTGACAGCAACTTCATCTCCACCATCGGCAGCCACAACAACTTTATCTCCACCATTGGCAGCCACAACAACTACATCCAGCCTTCCCACAGCCTTGAGGCAACCCCTTGCCAACCTTGAAGGAACCCTCCTTCAGCTGAATAAAGGTAAACCCATGTTTTTCCCTTTTTTTTATGCTGGACTAAAGTTTCTTCAAAATATCATGGTTGCCCTCTTTAGTATGCTGAATCTAATGTAAAGAATCATGTTCAAGGTCAGTTCATATTATCAAAAATGCTTATCTCTCATGATAAGGCTAAGTGTGTGAGGTGATCCATCCGATAGATGGATCGGACCCCTCTCACCGATAGCCAACATCAATTGATTTTGTGCCTCCTTGTTCTTTTTTTTTATTATTATTCATTTCAAGTAATATTTTTATGAAAATCTCAGATTTTAGGTATTTGATTTAATTAGTTTTATTGTCCTATAGATGATTTTATTAGCTTCATTAATATTTGCCTAGGAAAACTATAGATTTTAATTTATGTGTGCTGTCCAATCATCATTTTATGCATGATTTTTTGTCAATAAATCCTAAAAATAATTCTATGAATTCCCCTATTTACATGTGATCTCTTTCCAAAATTTTGGATTAATTTGATGCATATAACTCCACTTTAGAAATCAGATGTTACATCGGGTTTTCTATCTCTCTGAATCTTCAATTTCCTCTTTAGCAGACAAAAACTACCGGATTTAACCTTGTGGGGGATTTGAATCATCCTCAAAAAATCACAGTGGATTCATAATTGAGTCTACTAGTGATCTGGAAATTTTTAAGTTTTTCCAATTAGTTTTGATCTCTATAAAAAATCGGATTTCGCAAACCCTTGAGAAAATCTTGAATTTCCTTTGTCAGGGTATAGACAGACCTTAATGCATTGAGTCCGCCCAATACGTAGCCCGCATACAAAAACGTTCAACACAAAAGTTGTTACTAACATGTTTTACTGTCATTTCCCAAAATGTGGAGATTTTTGGAACTGTTTTACTATTTTTCCCGAAATTGTTTTTTCTGTCTGACAGATTCCAATATCCATAAATTCCAGAGCTTTAGGTCTCTGATAACAGTATGCTCATTTCCAAACTGTAACCCGAATTCAAATATTGTAAAACGAGAAAATCTTTATCTGTTTGTCAGGAACATTTTCCCATAATTTCAGCCATTTTCACATCAGTCTACAATTTTTCCCACATTTTCTACTGAAACCTGTCTGTTTCCCCCAAATCCTAGAGTCACCGGATTTCGATCCGACTTGCCAGAGTGGCACAGCTCCGACCATAGGTCAAAAACAGAAAGTGTAAAATACAAAATTTTTTGCCTTACTATCCTCTGTCACCCCATAAAATTTGGGAAATTTTTATGGAAGTTTGATATCTAAAATCTCCCTTAGAATCAGCATTTTAGGAAAAATTCACAAATTATAGGGTTTTTATTTGCATTTCCATATTTAAAAATACAAAAAAAATAGATTTTAGATCTCCATTCTATTTTTAGGGTTATTTTAGGTGTCCATGCCAAATTTGGATTAATTCCAAGTTCATTTGCTTTATATGTTAGTTTGTCTTTAAATTCAGAAGCGAAAATCAGGTTAGATTTGATATTTTCGCCATTTTAGGGTTTTTATCATGCACATAAGCATGTAGAATCATATTAGAGTTAATTTCAATCTCATTTTCATTTCACATTTTCCATTTTTGCAAAATTTATTTCAGAAAACCCTGGTTTCAAGGCCATAGTCTTGTTATCGGGGGTATTTTGGTCATTTTGACCTAAATTTCGAAATTTCAATCTTTAATTTCATAAATTTTCATGCATATCATCATGTTTCATCATATTGTATTTGATTTATTTCATTTTATTTTCAAAATTCCAAAATTTACAATATTTCTTTTAGAAAACCCTGATTTCAAGGTCATCAAGGGTATTTTGGTCATTTTGATCCTGATTTCGAATTTTCAAGTTTATTTTCGAAGTTTATTCATTATTTATCATGTTTATATCAAAGGGGGTATGAATTTGGGTTTATATATGAATAATATCTGATAATTTCCATATTTTCAGAAAAATTCAGGAAAACCTACATTTTTGTGCTAACCTTGTTTTCCAGTTTTGCAAGAACATTTAAGAAGAAGACTTAGTTATTTTATTTCAATTCAATGTAACATCAAATATAATATTTGGAATAAGAGTTACATTTTCTGCTTAGAATAAGACTGCATTGCATATAATTTAATTTATGCAAATTTCAATATATGATGTATCATTCATGCACATTATTTCAAATTCACTATGGTTGACACAAATGACACGTGCACAAACTCTTATGGAGTTTATAAACTCGGTGGAATTCGTATTTATGGCCATAGTCAAAATACGAAGAAAACCAAGATTTATGATCTTCGTATTAGCCACATTCAGCCTACACTCTTAGGCTAACTTCAAAAATGCACTGCATTTCTCAAAATTCCAAAAGGATTTCTCAATTCCTCACTTGAAATTCCCTTTCAAATTCATATTCATTCATTCATTTCATTCAAATTGCATTATTTTCAAACTCATTTTCCAATTTCAATTTCAAAAAATTCAGTTTTCTCAAGAATTTCCAAGTTTCTCAGGATTAGATTTTCTCAGAATTCTAAATTTTCAAATGAGATTTCAAAGCATTTCCTAAGTTCAAACCAAGATTTTCCAATGTTTTAAAATTCTCAAATTTCAAAATCCCAAGTTTTCAGAAATCGATTTTCTCAGAGTTCCCATTTTCTTGGGAATCCATTTTCCATTTCAAAAATTATTTTAAAATGAATTTTCTGATTTTCTTAAGATTCTCAAATCCATTTTCTCAGAAAAGCAATTCCAAATCTCAAAATCGATTTTCCAAAGTTCAAGTTTTCCGAAGAATTCACTTTCCAATGGAAATTTCTAATTTCCAATGAACTTCAATGATTTTCCCAGGAATCCCAATTTCAAGTACTTTTCCAATCATATTTCAATTTTCTAAAGCAAACATCATGTTCCTCAAACTTGCATTATTTTCAAAATTGCATAGCACAAGCCTGATTCTTTGTGCATTCTAGGAAAATAGAGCATAATTTAGATATTTGAGTCAAGTTAAAGCACATAATTGGTCCTTGGTTCAATTACCCCTGTAAAGGTGCCAGGAACGGTTGAACCTCGTACCGACAGGCGGATCCCATTCTACGGAATTTTCCCATAAATTTTTAAAATGGAGGCGAGTTAATTTTCAAAACAATTTTTAAAACTTTGGTCGAGTTTGACTCGCGAAATTCATTTCTCTCTCGCAAGGGAGGGAAAAAAATTTGCGATGATAACACATGTGCCAACCCAACTGTCAACCCAATCAGTTCTGACGTTTGTTCAGACCTGAATGGGAAGGAGGCTAACCGATTAGGGTCTAGGTGCTCAGCATTAAGCAGATCACACCAGACCCGAGCAAGGTGAACAACAGGAACCGGGCTGGGTCAAGGCTCACCAAAGTCGGTCAAACCAGACTGTAGTGCTGGTTTGAACCCATGGTTCAGACCAGCATTTTAGTCCAAGACGAAAGAATGAATAAAGAGAAGAAACACGAAAACTTACTAGAGAAAAAAAAATCTTGAAAGCATGTGTTGAGCGCGCGGGCCACCCGCACGACGCCCAGCTCCAACTATGACGAAACCGGTTGGCCAAGGGGTCTGGTCCGCTGGACCAGACCGTGCCATCTCCCAACCACTTAAACCAGGGCCCAAAGGCTAGGGTTACAACTGGCTAAAGAGGCGTTGGGCGCCTGTACAAGGCCGCCCCCAATGGTCACTCCCCTATGGTCGACCCTAAGACACCCAACACGCTGAACTAAAAGGGATAAAGAAAAAAAAAAAGATCAAGCATAACGGTGGGGCCTGGAGCCCCTTCTTCCTAATGAGGTCTGGTCACACAATGACCCAGGTCCAACATGGCTGTAACTCCAATCCCAACTCGTTGGGACTGCGTTGAGCCCTAACACACACAAAGACGAAAAAGAAAGAAGAGTTTCGAGCTGGATGGCCGCAACTGCTCAAGCCCGCAAGAAGGTACTAAAAAGGGGGAAAGGGTGTTGGGTGTAGGCTGGACAAGCCCAGCTCGGTCCAGCACACCCCAGCAAGCTACCCATAGCCACGGGTGCCCCAAAAACCCTGCAACCGAAATAATGAAATACAACATGCTGGAACTAACAACATAATAATAAAAAAAAGGAATATACATAGGCATGAAAAACTAAACATAGAATGGAAAAAAGAACAAGGGAAAACGATTTTTAAAAAAAGATGCAGCAAGTCTAGCAATGTAACTCGAAATGGTCTAATGAAAGGAGATGCATTTTTACAAGCTAATCCACTTTTGGAGTTCACATGCATGGATGCGTCGCTCCCTCGGCTTCATGTGCAACGAAACCTTGAATAGAAATATGTTGAGTCTTCACCTTAGCGACTTGGAGAATTGGAGAAAATGTAGGGCTGTAGTCCTTCACGCCAAGGGTGGAGCTCCCACGGCTGGAGGGAGGAAGCAAATGAGAGGGAAAGAGAAGAGAGTTTGGGAGAGAAAGTGAGAAAGAAAAATCGCCCAAGGGGGGGGGCGATTTTTCTAAAGGGTCTTATAGAGTGTAGGATTGAGATGGGTGACTACAAACCATCCATCCAAGATGGAGGGCTGGGGTGGAGCACGGTTCTCCACCGCCGCCCAGCCCCTCCAATGGGTTTTAAGAATTCAAAAGGTCTTCATTTTGTTATAATGATGCCATGGGGCTGCCGCCCCTTGCATCCAATAGAGAAGGGTCAAGGTTCATGATGGCCTTACATTGAAAAGGTTTCCTTGGGATCCCTTGAATCCCAAGGAAGCTCAACAACCCAGGTTTCACACCAAACCCAAGAGGATATGACACCTCCTCCAGCCCCAACAACGTCTCCCATACTCTTAATGACAAGACTTTTATAAATTTTAAGATTTTTTCTTTTTAATAATTTGGGATGGGTCAATCGTGGCCCTCCCTTTATGAGCCTTAAAAGTCTCTTTGCCATCTTGCCACTCACCCATCTGGTCAATGGGACCAGCTGGTTTCATGGCCTTAGTCGTCCAAGGCCCTCCAAAGAGGACGATTAAGGCCTTGGTCGACCTTGACCAATGGAAAAACAAGTAGTTTGTTATCTTGATTTCTAATTTTAATTAATTCCAAATGTTTTTCTATGATGCTTACTAATTTCATTTTTCATTATCATAGTAAATGTCATCACACAGCTACTTGAGCGAAGAAATCTTCGATTGAGCGAAATCGGTCTCGTTTAGGCCCTTGCTAATTTTCTAAGCGATCTCCCGTAATTCACATGCATTGACGGGGTTTTTTCATCGTTCGGATCTCAAATTCGAGGTGTATTACTACAACCCTATTCCAAACTTACCCTAAAAGTTTCGGAAGCCAATTCGTTCTAGATTTCTCGTAATTGATCTTTTTACATAAAATTATGCGATTTTACCTGTTATCGTCGCGAAATTTTTCCCCCGTCTTCCCTTCCTTGCGGAAGAGAGAAAGAGGAAACGCTTTCGCGCTTCAAACTTGACCGGATTTTGGAAATTGTTTTGAAATACTCGCCTCCGTTTTGAAAATTGCGGGAAAATCCATGGGATGGGGCTCGACCTGTCGGTACGAGGTTCGACCGTTCCTGCCGCCTTTAACAGGGGTAATCGAACCAAGGACCAAAATTGTGCTTGACTTAGTTAAATCATCAAAGTTATGTTCTATCCTAAATGCACAGAGAATTCAGGCATGTGCTATGAGATTTTGGAAGATGCAGCTTGGGAAAACATGATGTATGCTTGGAAAATATTTGGAGTTGAAAAGAATTTCTCAGGAAAAAGCATGAAAGTCAATTTCTCAGGAAAACTCATGTGAAAAAGGGTTTTTGAAATCACGGGAAATTTCATGAACTTGTGGGAAAATCATGAATGGTTGAAAATCCTGGGAAAATGGAAGTGATTCTTGAGGAAAAGGTGAACCTTTGAAAAGGGAAATACTTCTTAGGAAAACTTGGACTTTGAGAGTTTTCTTAGGAAAATAATGGAAAATTTATAGGAAAACTCATTGGGGAAGGAAATTCAAAACTTGGGAAATTGAAATCCTAGGAATTTTTACCCTTGAAATACTTGGAAATCGATTTTGATCTTGGAGAAAGATTGGAAAACTCTTTTGAATCTCTTAAGAAAATATCATTTTCCAGGGAAAACTGTGGAAAAACTTGTCTTTGGAAAACCGATTTTGAAAAATCCTTAGAGTTTCTTGAGAAATCGATTTCTTGAGAATGAAGTTTTCTTGAGAAAATCTTGAGAAAATCAATGATTTCATGATGCAAATGACATGAGTAAATGAATGCACTTTGAAAAGATTTTCTGAGGAATTGGTTGGAAAATGTGCATTAAGTCCAAATAAATCCTTCACATATTCTGACTGTGGCCATGAATATGTTCAGAACTTAGTTGATTTGATGCACATGATTTTGAAAACTTTGGAAATATGATGTGCATTTTAAGATAGCCTAAGAGTGTAGGCTCAATGTGACTAATAGAAAGATGATGGATCTGGGTCTCGTCCATATTCCGACTAGAGCCGTAAATATGGATTCCACCGATTTCATCAACTCCCTAAGAGTTGGTGCACGTGCCATTCGTGAACATCCATAGTGCTTTTGAAATAAAATGCATGAATCATAGAAACAGGATATTGCATAAATTCAAACTATATGATATGCATCCCAGTCTAAGCAGGAAATTAAATCTCTTATTCCAAAATTTACATTATTACATCACTAAATAAATGAAATAAAAAAAATTTGCAGACTTTAACTCCTTCTTTTGAATGTCCCTGCCAAACTTGAAATAAGGTTAGCTCAAATATGTGGGTTTTTCCAAGATTTTCCAATAATACTATGAAATTATTGGATTTAATTGGATGTAAACCACATTTTCATGCTTCCTTGATATTTGAAATGATGTAAATGCAGGAAATTCAATGGAAAATAGTTTGAAATTCGGAATTTGGGGTCAAAATGACCAAAATACCCCTAAAATTAAAGTTACACCTTAAAATCAGGGTTTTTTGAAGGAAAACTTGGTAAAGTTGAGATTTCGAAATTCAAATTGAATCCAATGATGATGAAATGCAGTGAGAGACATGATGACATGCTGCTAAATACATTAAGGACTGTAAAATCAGAATTTGGCATTTTGCAATTTATCCAAAATAACGAATTTCGCTTGTTTTTCGCTTGGATCTGGGTCCTGCGGGACCCTGTTTTGGTATTATGGATGATCCGAACCTCAAATGGATTCCAAATTGCACCAAATTCGTTATGAAGCATCTAAACACTCTGATAAACAGCCTAGAATGCTAAAATTCATGAAATGATATGATTTAAATGCTAAAATTTGAAGGAAGTCCTAAAAATGATGGATTTTGCCTATGGATCCGAACCAAATGCAATGCCTAATGTGATAATACAAGATTTACACCATGGAAACTTCTGATATTTTTTAGACTACCAAAAGACCCGAAACGAAACATTTTTTGTTTTTACAGCCTCGGGATTTGAGCCATGGTGAGTTCAATAACAGTTGTTTAGTTCTGACAGAGGTAAAAAATCACACTAATCTGATGTAAAACGCTAAAAAAATATCAAACAGCCATGTAAATTTATAAAATTAATCAGTGTTATGCACGACACCTACATGAACAACTTTTGTGTTTATGACTTTGGCATTTGATCAACGGAAACACATATAAAAATATAACTATTCCTGCCTAAACTAACAGAACAGACAAATGTAGCAAAACAGGGGACTGACAAGAAAAATCCGAAGCAGGGGTCAACACTGTTCTAAAAATTACAGGCTTTCAGATGAAAACAGAGGACATCTCGGACACCACTTTCACTTTTTACAGTTTCGGATTTGGAGCAACACACAAAGAGAAACCATATCCCTAAGTCGATCCAAGATCTCAGAGGCCCAAATTAGGCTCTGACACGTGTCCCGAACTCTCGGATTTTTGTCAGATATAAAACAAAATCTGAAAAATCTGAAAAAATCATATTAAAAACTAGACATTCTCCCGAGTTCAAAACATTTTTCGGATCGAAAATCGGATCTCCCATGAGGGATATCGCGATTTTACAATTCGGCAAATGATTTTCAAAACGCATCCCGGGTAAAAAAACCCGACTTCCATTTTGAATTTTTAACGCAGTAAACAAATTCAAATGCCTTCGAATTTTTGGCAAAATTTCAGGGACACCTAAGGGCGCATTCCGTGATTTTTTTGGGATTTTGTAATAAAAAATAAATGCATGAAATGACGTGTGGACTGACTAACAAAAACAGAGACCTACTGAAAATAAGCAGAATTGAAATAAATGCTAAATTAATCCTAATTAATTCATGAAATGTGCTAAATGAATGAAATAAAATGCAATATTAAATCTAGCTAACTACATGCATGTTAAAAATCATCAAGGAAGCATAATGAAACATTTTATATATGTCGTTTTATGAGAATAGCTCAATTCATCCCTCGGATGAGCTCTTTCTTCAAACGACTCCCCATTCGAATTATGGAATCCAATCAATGGGAAAAGAAGTGCACCTTGTTTCGTTACGCAACGTAGGAGCTCTTTAAAGGGGCGGCTATCACGAGCTTCCTTCGTCCTTCGCTCCAAGCTTCGGATGGTCCACCAAAATCGAGCTATGTTTGAATCGGATTGGCCACGGCACGAACTTTACTCCACCTTCTTCAATGTGCCAAAGGGGGCACGATTTCCACAGTTCAAAATCCGATTTTAGGAAGGCTAGGTCGGATTTTCCAAGTTCACAAGAGCTAAAAAAAATGATCTCCCCAGGCTGGGCGTGAACCCTTGTTTTTATAAATTTTCTGAAAATTTTTTAAATTCAAACTGGCTCGATCTGAGCCCTCCATGTGGCGCCATCTCAGGGGGTGCCATCTGAGGGGTTTGAAATTCGAATTTGTCTTTTGCAGGGAGCCCTCAGGTGGCGCCACCTCAAAAGGTGTTTTAATTTCTGAGAAAAATAAAAAAATGGAGATTTTGTGGGTGAGACACCTCAGCAGGGGAATCTGGAATTTTTCAAAAGTTTGCTTGATTCTCTCTGCAGGGAACTCCCAGATGGCGCCACCTCAGAGGGTGCTCTCTTGGAGTTTGAATTTCAAATTCACTTTTTTGTAGGGAGTCCTCAGGTGGCGCCACCTCATGGTGGGCTACCTTTATTAAAAATAAAATAAAAAATAAAAATGGAGCCAAGTGGAGTCCTGGAATGGTGCCACCTCAAAAGGTGTTTGACACATGTCAGAAGGACAGAGCAGTGGGCTCAGAAGGCGCCACCTCAGAGGAATTTGAATTTTGCTTTTTCTGGTGAAAGGAGATCTGGACATGTGGCAGTCCAGGATGGTTCCAAGTGTCGGCCTGCTGGTGTGTTTCTTCAGATGGCGCCACCTCAGAGGAGAATTCAAATTTCAAATGGAGGTTGGCCCTGGAGGAATGGAGGATGGACATGTGGCGCCACCTCAGGGTGGCTCCTACAATGCCATGTGGCAAGAGGGAGGAAAAGGAGGGTAAGGACATGTGGCGCCATCTCAGACCATCTGGAAAAATCAGAGCTCAGGATTTGCGCCACCTAGTGCCTTGTTTGAATTTTGAATGGTTTGCTTTCTCTGAAGGAGGCAGAAAGTGACATGTGTCACTTGCTTTTCTGAAAGAAGTAGGGAGAAGACATGTGTCCTCTACTTTTTCTGAAAGAAGCAGAGGATGACACGTGGCAGAGGGGAGAGAAGGTGGGCCAAGCCATGTGGCGCCATCTCAGACAGGATGAAAAAGGTAGGAGTTCAGGATTTGCGCCACCTATGGGGATTTTTGAATATTTGAATTCTAGCTTTTCTGAAGAAAGCAGAAAATGACACATGGCATCTACTTTTTCTGAGAAGAGCAGAGACTGACATGTGTTCTCTGCAGGAGACACTCCAAATGGCGCCACCTCAGAGGAGACAAGCCTACCTTTTTTGGAGGAATCTAGGAGTGACACGTGTCTCCTACTTTTCTGAAAAAAGTAGGGAGAAGACATGTGTCAGGCTACTTTTCTAGAAGGAGTAAGAGGTTGACACGTGTCCCCTGTAGGAAATCCACTTCAAGTGGCGCCACCTCAGAGGAGACAAGCTCCACTTTTCTAGACAGAACAACCTATGACACTTGGCATCTCCTGGTAGTCTTGGAATGACACATGGCGCAGGATGGATAGGGTGACACATGGTAGATAAATGGGATGACATGTGGCGGCTTCTTAGGGTAGCCCCACACTAACACTTGGCATGTAGATGAGAGGAGAGAGAAAGGACAAGTGGCACCAATCCAGGGGACAAGGCTCCTATATTTTTGGGTTTTTCAAAATTCAAATTTTCAAAAGAAAAGCTTGTGTGACACCCCCTCAATGTGGGTCCCACATTGCTTCTTTACTGAAATAAGGATAAAACAACAACTTCTTTTTGGAATTTTCATAAAATCTGGATTAATGGGCAAAACAGGAATTTTGGAAAGAGTTGGCCCTTGTAGGGCGATTTTGTAAAAGAAAGATATTTGAAATTGTCAAAAAGGGCAAAATATGAGGTGAAGTGACTGAAATCCATATTAAAAACTATCCAGATCGTTTTCCTGAGAAAATATTTTGACATTCAGAGTCCTGGGGGTAAAATGGGAAGAATTGATAATTTTGAAGACCCAGGGTTTTGAAATCAATTTTGAAAAGAGTTGAAATTCTAATCTGGATTGAAAATTTTGAAATCAAGAGTTCTGGACCTCGAAATGACATGCTGTGCAGTGCAGTGATTTGAAATGCTCATGCAATGATATGCAATGTCATGTCTTATGAAATGCAATCTTGAACCAAGACTCTGGAGATGTCTGTCTCCTGTCAGGAGTAAAATCTTGAACATCTGAGATAAAAATAGAGAAAATTTGAGAGTTTCAGATGAAATTTGGACTTTTACAAGGTTCGAACTCAGAAAATGACCATTTTGCCCTCCGACGATTTCAAAGGCTGAATGATGATGTTTGGTGAAAATGTCGGGGAGGTGAGTGAAAATTTGGGGTGTTTACAGATGCCCCTCTTTGCTGCTAAGCCGACTCATGGCCGAGCTTAGTGGCAAAGAAAAACACACCAAATTTGGGCTATACATAAAAAAAATGCCCCAGTTAGAAGGATCTCACTGGGTGTGAAGAAATTAGCCCGAGGAAGATGGTAGATATGAAGCGAAGAATAAAGAGGAAAGATTTGCTCTATGAGAGCGAAGTTCAGGTTTTTGCCCTTAACCTGGATGGGACAAAAATACCTCGCATGGAACAAAGCTCAGGTTTTGACCCTTGACCTGATTGGGGAATGGAATATCTCATCGAAATGAGACTCAGGTTTGTACCCTTAACCTGATTGAGCGGAAGATGAAATACCTCTTTGATTGAGGCTCAGGTTTGTACCCTTATCCTGATTGGGCGGAAAATGAAATACCTCTTTGATTGAGGCTCAGGTTTGTACCCTTATCCTGATCGGGCGGAAAATGAAATACCTCTTTGAATGAGGCTTAGGTTTATACCCTTATCCTGATCGGGCAGAAAATGAAATACCTCTTTGAATGAGGCTCAGGTTTGTACCCTTATCCTGATCGGGCGGAAAATGGAATACCTCTTTGAATGAGGCTCAGGTTTGTACCCTTATCCTGATCGGGCAGAAAATGAAATACCTCTTTGATTGAGGCTCAGGTTTGTACCCTTATCCTGATCGGGCGGAAAATGGAATACCTTTTTGAATGAGGCTCAGGTTTGTACCCTTATCCTGATCGGGCGGAAAATGAAATACCTCTTTGGATAAGGCTCAGGTTTGTACCCTTATCCTGATCGGGCGGAAAATGGAATACCTCTTTGAATGAGGCTCAGGTTTGTACCCTTATCCTGATCGGGCGGAAAATGAAATACCTCTTTGGATAAGGCTCAAGTTTGTACCCTTATCCTGATCAGGCGGAAAATGGAATACCTCTTTGAATGAGGCTCAGGTTTGTACCCTTATCCTGATCGGGCGGAAAATGGAATACCTCTTTGAATGAGGCTCAGGTTTGTACCCTTATCCTGATCGGGCGGAAAATGGAATACCTCTTTGAGTGAGGCTCAGGTTTATACCCTTATCCTGATCGGGCGAAAAATGAAATACCTCTTTGATTGAGGCTCAGGTTTGTACCCTTATCCTGATCGGGTGGAAAATGGAATACCTCTTTGGTTGAGGTTTAGGTTTATACCCTTATCCTGATCGGGCGGAAAATGAATGCAATCCTCAAAAGAAGAGACCATGATGGAACCTTCGGATTTTGCACAATAAATCCGACAGGGGTTTTGCAAAAGGAAGGAAAATGGGGTCCCTAAAGCTTGAAAAGGAAATGATCTTGGGAGTCTCATTGTTGAGACTAAAATCAGCTTTTGAAATTGCCTCTTGCGAGAAAATGATTGTTGGTTCGACCTCGAACCGAAATGGGACTGTCTATGGTGGGAAAGTGGGGACACAGGGAAGTGTGCAATCTGAGAGTTCATGCTCTCAAAGAAGGGAAGGAATCAAGTCCTTAGGAGGGATTTAAAATTGGTGTCAGGATGCATCGAAAACGGACATCAAGCTCTCACTTCACGACAGGATAGCTAGAAAATATTGTCAAAATATTAAGTGTAAGACCCGCAATTTTTCAGATAACTCTGAATAAATTCCTGAGGCATTCTTTAGTGAAAAATAGCATTTTTACCGTAAAGCGAATCGAACCGATTCCTGCGACTCAGATATACTTAAGATATTCGTATCTTCACGAATATATGCTCAAACGCTCTGGAGGTCATAACTTCCTATCTGAACAAAATCAAAGGATTCCTGCGAGCCAACTTTCTTAGTGGCATCAATACGAAGATAATGGCGTACTTAGAATTTTTCGGAAAAAAATCGCCGAAAACCCGAAATTCTTGCGGGACCCATGAAAATATTGGTGGGACCCACTGAAATATTTCTCAGAAAATATTCTAGAATATTCTAGAATATTCCAGCACCTTCCAGCATCTTCCAGCATGTTCCAGCATGTTCCAGCATGTTCCAGCATGTTCCAGCACCTTCCATGGAAGGGATTCTCAGAAAGCCCAAGGGCAAAATGAAAATTCTGAAACTTGGGGCTCAAGTTTCAGAATCTATAAATAGAGGAGCCCCCCTCCTTTGAAAAATCGTCTAGCCCTCTCTCTCTCCTCCTTTTCCAAACCTCCCCTACCTAGCCTAGCCCACCTGAGCCCACCTGACCTGGTCTGAGTCTGCCTGACTTAGCCTGAGCCTGCCTGACCTGGTCCTAACCCACCTGACCTGGGTCTGAACCCACTTGACCTGGTCCAAACCCAGTTGACTTGACTTGAACCTAGTTGGGTTTAAAGTCAAAGTCAAAGTCAAAGTCCTTTTTGGTCCAGATTCCGGTTTGGATTTCTGAACCCAGACTTAGCCTACTTGAGCTGAGTTCGAACCTACTGAACCCAGTTGACTTGGATCGAACCCTGTTTGGTTCAAACCACTTAGGTTGAGTAGCTTGACCTGCTCTACCTCTTTCTCAACTAAGTCAGCTTCATCTGACTTAGTCTGACCTCTCGAAGGAAGGCTCGAAGCCAAAGAAGCAACCCGGAGCCGTTTCTTCCACGATTTGAAGTAAGTTCGCTTCATTAAACCATCTCTCTCAAGTATTTGATTGTTTGTATATAGCATATACTTTCTGAAGTAGTATCTTGCTTTAGTTCTTGGTTGAGCCCTCTAGGACACTTCGGTGTTCACGCGCTCGCCTCGTAACTATCGTCGGATATATATGTTCGAATACGCAGTATATGCGTTCTCGAAAATAGTATCTCACCCTAGTTCTTGGTTGAGCCCTCTAGGACACTTCGGTGTTCACTCGCTCGCCTCGTAACTATCGTTGGATACAGATCTAGGTGTATATCTGCTGATACTGCCGACGCGTCTTATATCGCACAGGCCATGTAATTTACCTTTGCCGTCGCGTCGTATGATGCCAAGGCTCCCTGCTTTCTGTACTTCCGATTACTGCACTTCCGATTATGCATTTACTTACGCCGTCGCGTCGAACGATGCCAAGGCTCCTGCTTTCTGCAATGTATTTACTTACGTCGTCGCGTCGAACGATGCCAAGGCTCCTGTTTTGTTATATATGTAGAATATTTCATTCAGTTACACACCCTGAACAATAGTATATGCATTTCCTTTACGCCGCCGCTGTATAAAGCACAGGCTTCTGCTTATATTACATATATGGCGCGTAAGTGAGCGTTCAAACGGAGATCAACTCCAAAATCGCCCATGCGATTCCCTTACCGCTCCTCGTACAAGATTCTGCTTGACGAATGAAGCCCCTATTGGAAAGGCTTCGCCTTTTGGCAAAATGCTCTTTACGTAAAGACTAAATCAATTACGTATGGCCTGGCTATGGCCCAAGGTTCCTGCAACTTTGATGGATGCAAAGTACGCACAACGGTGCGCATCCATTTCCCAAGTTAAGCGTAGCGATTTCCCACCAAAGAGGGGAGATGCCGCTGAAATGGATAAAAGAAACGCACGCTTTCTCCGTAAAAGAGAGGAAGTGCTGCTGAAATTCCTGAAGGAGCTAAGAATGGCTCAGAAAGAACGTAGCAGAAGTGCTACCCAGTTATAGAACGCCTTCTACGATGTAGAAAGGTTCGTCGCACCACTGCCGGTAGAGCAGAGAAGGTGTTGACAGAATGGTTGGCAGAAGAGCTGCCAAAACCAGTTAAGTGGCACAATGATGTCCTTTGTTGGAACGATGTCAGAATGACTCGTCTCCCTGACACCTGCAAGGGCATCATACTTGTAAGAGCCGTTGCGCCAAAGTAGTGGTAGCGCCTTGACAAGGTCCTGAGCTCGTTGCGTAAAAATACGCCGAGTAGCCGATCCGTAGAGATCGAGTCATGTGCATGCTCATTAAGAATTATCAGACAGCCAGACTCGTAAGGGCCGCTGAGCCGGAGTGTGTTGTTTCCACCGAAAGAGGTGAAGTGCTCGTCAAGGCCGAAGTGCCGAGAGCAGAGTTAAGTATGCATATGAATAAAACCTTTGTTCCACGGTGAAAACTGTGTGGTTGATTGGGGTCGGGTACATACTTCTCAAAGGCTGCCCTATAGGCATGCAATGTTCGTCAAGTAATTGTAAGACCGGCAGGCCCCTTTCAGAATTTCTCACCGAGGAAGACGGTGATGGCGCAGCCTTGAGTGACATATATTTCACCCGAACCTGATAGAGTTCATTGATGGCCTTCGTCACTCAGAGGTATGGAGGTCGTGGTTATCCTTAAATATCTAAGGATTGAACCCAACTACTGCAGTAGCAGAATGCATTCGGATATCTAGTAAGGATCTCTTCCGGTATGCTGTACCGTCCTACTAGGGGGATGGGGTCAACAGGCCTCTGGGGTATCTAAAATACATAGAGTAATCAACCCCCAGATCGTCGCGTTGTCGCCCAGATATGAGTCCCCTAAGCCCAGGGGGAGGTGCAATTATCAAAACAAAGCATTAGCTTAGGTACAGCGCTACTTTGAATGTATGAGTGGATGACGTTGTTGAGTCAGTCCTGCATAACCTTTGTGAAGGTGTCATGGTCGGTATACTACTGGACCGATTGGGAAAGAACCCCATTGATATCCGTACGACTAAGTAAAGCTCGGAGAGCTGTCCTTAGATTCGTAGGATACGGATGTGCCAAGCATAAAGGCTTGAGCTAGACATCCATTCGTGACTCTGAGGAAGTCAAGGCTAAGTCGTAGAGACTTAAGAGGTTATTCTAACTCACAGCCCTGAAGAGGCTTATGCGAAGTCATGACGACTTGCGTGGATGTTCAACTCATAGCCCTGATGAGGCTTTTGCGATATACGCTAAGTCATGGAGGCTTGAGCGTCGTATTACGAACTGCGACCCTGAGTGGTCTATGCATTTACTTGAGTTGAATAGATAGGTGTTTGCCTACTTACCAGACCATCAGTGGTTCTGACCCCGTTTTATGGGGATTTCAGGTGTTGAACCTGCGTGGCGATATGCGGAGCAAGGCGGCATCGAGTTCCAGGGTTTCTCTAGACAGAGTTGTACTGCTTCCTTTTTATTGAACCTTCACTACTTTTCTAAGCAGTAGTGTTGTAATAAACATATGTTTTCGATAAAATGAAACACTTTGGTGGTCAATGAGTTGCTTGGCCACATACCTGCAACGTGCTCGGAGTTTTCTAAAACTGACGACTCATTATCGTCTGATTCCGCTGCTAAAAGCTTTTGTAAGTTCCGCTGCAAAGAAAAAAAAAATTCATGAAAATTTTAACTTAGCTTTGTTTTGGAAATCCGGGGCGTTACAGAATTGGTATCAGAGCCTGAGTCTGAGAAACCTGATTCAAGATCCGTCATGTTTGCGGTATCGCACTGTAAGTATAAATCTTATACTTTCTCTAATTTGGGTGTATTTGCATGAATATATAAATGGCTCCTAAGGCGAGGAGAACCATGTCGAGCGAGGAGTCTCATACACAGGGCTTTTTGTTGGAGACGCTCAACAGGCTTGTGTCTGCCATTCGTGAATCAAGGCAAGCACCAACCCCGCCTCGCAATGAGCACTTTGGAGGAATAACTTATGAAAAGTTCCTCAAACTAGACCCACCAGTCTTCGTTGGCAGTGCCGATCCAGAGCTTGCAAAAAGCTGGATTGAGGAAACAGAGCGTGCCTTCCTGGTATTAGGAGTACCAGAAGAAAAGAAGACCAACTTTGGCACGTACAGGCTGAAAGACAACGCACGGAAGTGGTGGGATACCACTAAGATAATCCAGTTCTCTCAGCTTGAAGTCATCCCTTGGGATGATTTTCGGAGAACTTTCTTGGATAATTACTTCCCGATACACTCCAGAAATAAGAAGAAGATGGAGTTTCTAGAATTAGAGCAAGGTGTTATGAGTCTGATGGACTATACCACTAAATTTCAAAACCTTGAACGATATTGCTCCACGTTATTCAATACTGACCAAGAAAGGGCCGATAAATATATAAATGGATTGCAAGGAGGGTTGCGATCTCGTGTGATAACAAGCATGCCCTCGACTTTTCAAGCTACTGTGGCAGCATCTTCAAAGATTAGCGAGGATTGAGCGCGATCTAAGGTGATCATAGCAAAGAGGCCCATAGTTGATGGTGGGAATAATAAGAGGACGTTCCCCGGTGGCCAGGAATCACGACCAGCTTTTTATAAGAGGGATTTTCGGGAGAACAACTTTACTCCACCGACCGAGCAGCCATTACAGATGGTAGAAGCCAATCAGCTCTACCAACAGTCTAATTTTCGATGCCCAAGGTGTAGCTCAGATCATCCCGGAGGGGTTTGTCCTCGCGATACGGGAGGTTGCCTGTATTGCGGCAAACCAGGGCATCATGTAAGCGAATGCCGCAAGAAGGCCTCAGATCTTCAACGAAGAAATATGGGATCTGGAGGACCCTCTCAACAAATACAACAACAACGACTGCCACTATCCAGAATAGAGCAGAAACCTGTGGCAGGTCGTGTCTATGCGGTGACAGCCGAACAACTCACGAATGATGACCATATCAAGGAATCTGGATACCTTGATAGATAGAGTTGTAATGGGTAAAAAGCGATTGAAAGACAAGATCCAATGAATGCTTGAGACAAGTGGCTTATGACCTTGTGTACAGTCATCTGGATCGATATGTATCCTTGCTCTCTAAAGAAATTTTGGATTTGTCAAAATAAAATCTTAAGTGCTTATGCCCAAAGGTTGATGGCTATAGACCCCATGATTGAGAAATTAAGTTTGCGTAATTAGAACGATAAAAGTCACTTAATAAAATAAACCATCGAGGAATTGTTCCCAAGAAGAGAGTCCTGTGAGGTTTTACATATTCAAGATCAGATCGTCTAGCCAGAGCGAGCCTGTGAGGGTATACAGCTCCGTGTGAGTGTATATGTTCCAAAACCAGTAGCTTGGTTAGTATGATTCTGTGAGGGTGTACTGATCCAATATCAGGTAAGTCTGACGAGGGCGAACCTGTGAGGAGGCATGTTTCCAATACCAGGTAGTCTGACAGGGGACTTATTCCAATATGGTTAATCTCTAGAAGAATGATCTGTGTGTATGAAATAGTTACACAAGATGGCTATGTTAAATAGCCGGTTGGAAGAACATTGATTCAACAAACTATCGTGGTTATAGTATAATTTGAACTCAGATATGAGAAACATACCTCATTGATCAGGAATCATGATATGAGGTAATGATTGGAATAAATACGATGTTGAACTAAGTGAACAACATTATGAATCTAACATATGGGAGAAATATCCCGAGTTACGCACTTTGTACTCTTAAAGGAATTTCGCGGACGAAATTCCTTTAAGGGGGTAATGATGTAAGACCCGCGATTTTTCAGATAACTCTGAATAAATTCCTGAGGCATTCTTCAGTGAAAAATAGCATTTTTACCGTAAAGCGAATCGAACCGATTCCTGCGACCCAGATATACTTAAGATATTCGTATCTTCACGAATATATGCTCAAACGCTCTGGAGGTCATAACTTCCTATCTGAACAAAATCAAAGGATTCCTGCGAGCCAACTTTCTTAGTGGCATCAATACGAAGATAATGGCGTACTTAGAATTTTTCGGAAAAAAATCGCCGAAAACCCGAAATTCTTGCGGGACCCACGAAAATATTGGTGGGACCCACTGAAATATTTCTCAGAAAATATTCTAGAATATTCTAGAATATTCCAGCACCTTCCAGCATCTTCCAGCATGTTCCAGCATGTTCCAGCATGTTCCAGCATGTTCCAGCATGTTCCAGCACCTTCCATGGAAGGGATTCTCAGAAAGCCCAAGGGCAAAATGAAAATTCTGAAACTTGGGGCTCAAGTTTCAGAATCTATAAATAGAGGAGCCCCCCTCCTTTGAAAAATCGTCTAGCCCTCTCTCTCTCCTCCTTTTCCAAACCTCCCCTACCTAGCCTAGCCCACCTGAGCCCACCTGACCTGGTCTGAGTCTGCCTGACTTAGCCTGAGCCTGCCTGACCTGGTCCTAACCCACCTGACCTGGGTCTGAACCCACTTGACCTGGTCCAAACCCAGTTGACTTGACTTGAACCTAGTTGGGTTTAAAGTCAAAGTCAAAGTCCTTTTTGGTCCAGATTCCGGTTTGGATTTCTGAACCCAGACTTAGCCTACTTGAGCTGAGTTCGAACCTACTGAACCCAGTTGACTTGGATCGAACCCTGTTTGGTTCAAACCACTTAGGTTGAGTAGCTTGACCTGCTCTACCTCTTTCTCAACTAAGTCAGCTTCATCTGACTTAGTCTGACCTCTCGAAGGAAGGCTCGAAGCCAAAGAAGCAACCCGGAGCCGTTTCTTCCACGATTTAAAGTAAGTTCGCTTCATTAAACCATCTCTCTCAAGTATTTGATTGTTTGTATATAGCATATACTTTCTGAAGTAGTATCTTGCTTTAGTTCTTGGTTGAGCCCTCTAGGACACTTCGGTGTTCACGCGCTCGCCTCGTAACTATCGTCGGATATATATGTTCGAATACGCAGTATATGCGTTCTCGAAAATAGTATCTCACCCTAGTTCTTGGTTGAGCCCTCTAGGACACTTCGGTGTTCACTCGCTCGCCTCGTAACTATCGTTGGATACAGATCTAGGTGTATATCTGCTGATACTGCCGACGCGTCTTATATCGCACAGGCCATGTAATTTACATTTGCCGTCGCGTCGTATGATGCCAAGGCTCCCTACTTTCTGTACTTCCGATTACTGCACTTCCGATTATCCATTTACTTACGCCGTCGCGTCGAACGATGCCAAGGCTCCTGCTTTCTGCAATGTATTTACTTACGCCGTCGCGTCGAACGATGCCAAGGCTCCTGTTTTGTTATATATGTAGAATATTTCGTTCAGTTACACACCCTGAACAATAGTATATGCATTTCCTTTACGCCGCCGCTGTATAAAGCACAGGCTTCTGCTTATATTACATATATGGCGCGTAAGTGAGCGTTCAAATGGAGATCAACTCCAAAATCGCCCATGCGATTCCCTTACCGCTCCTCGTACAAGATTCTGCTTGACGAATGAAGCCCCTATTGGAAAGGCTTCGCCTTTTGGCAAAATGCTCTTTACGTAAAGACTAAATCAATTACGTATGGCCTGGCTATGGCCCAAGGTTCCTGCAACCTTGATGGATGCAAAGTACGCACAACGGTGCGCATCCATTTCCCAAGTTAAGCGTAGCGATTTCCCACCAAAGAGGGGAGATGCCGCTGAAATGGATAAAAGAAACGCACGCTTTCTCCGTAAAAGAGAGGAAGTGCTGCTGAAATTCCTGAAGAAGCTAAGAATGGCTCAGAAAGAACGTAGCAGAAGTGCTACCCAGTTATAGAACGCCTTCTACGATGTAGAAAGGTTCGTCGCACCACTGCCGGTAGAGCAGAGAAGGTGTTGACAGAATGGTTGGCAGAAGAGCTGCCAAAACCAGTTAAGTGGCACAATGATGTCCTTTGTTGGAACGATGTTTGAATGACTCGTCTCTCTGACACCTGCAAGGGCATCATACTTGTAAGAGCCGTTGCGCCAAAGTAGTGGTAGCGCCTTGACAAGGTCCTGAGCTCGTTGCGTAAAAATACGCCGAGTAGCCGATCTGTAGAGATCGAGTCATGTGCATGCTCATTAAGAATTATCAGACAGCCAGACTCGTAAGGGCCGCTGAGCCGGAGTGTGTTGTTTCCACCGAAAGAGGTGAAGTGCTCGTCAAGGCCGAAGTGCCGAGAGCAGAGTTAAGCATGCATATGAATAAAACCTTTGTTCCACGGTGAAAACTGTGTGGTTGATTGGGGTCGGGTACATACTTCTCAAAGGCTGCCCTATAGGCATGCAATGTTCGTCAAGTAATTGTAAGACCGGCAGGACCCTTTCAGAATTTCTCACCGAGGAAGACGGTGATGGCGCAGCCTTGAGTGACATATATTTCACCCGAACCTGATAGAGTTCATTGATGGCCTTCGTCACTCAGAGGTATGGAGGTCGTGGTTATCCTTAAATATCTAAGGATTGAACCCAACTACTGCAGTAGCAGAATGCATTCGGATACCTAGTAAGGATCTCTTCCGGTATGTTGTACCGTCCTACTAGGGGGATGGGGTCAACAGGCCTCTGGGGTATCTAAAATACATAGAATAATCAACCCCCAGATCGTCGCGTTGTCGCCTAGATATGAGTCCCCTAAGCCCAGGGGGAGGTGCAATTATCAAAACAAAGCATTAGCTTAGGTACAGCGCTACTTTGAATGTATGAGTGGATGACGTTGTTGAGTCAGTCCTGCATAACCTTTGTGAAGGTGTCATGGTCGGTATACTACTGGACCGATTGGGAAAGAACCCCATTGATATCCGTACGACTAAGTAAAGCTCGGAGAGCTGTCCTTAGATTCGTAGGATACGGATGTGCCAAGCATAAAGGCTTGAGCTAGACATCCATTCGTGACTCTGAGGAAGTCAAGGCTAAGTCGTAGAGACTTAAGAGGTTATTCTAACTCACAGCCCTGAAGAGGCTTATGCGAAGTCATGACGACTTGCGTGGATGTTCAACTCATAGCCCTGATGAGGCTTTTGCGATATACGCTAAGTCATGGAGGCTTGAGCGTCGTATTACGAACTGCGACCCTGAGTGGTCTATGCATTTACTTGAGTTGAATAGATAGGTGTTTGCCTACTTACCAGACCATCAGTGGTTCTGACCCCGTTTTATGGGGATTTCAGGTGTTGAACCTGCGTGGCGATATGCGGAGCAAGGCGGCATCGAGTTCCAGGGTTTCTCTAGACAGAGTTGTACTGCTTCCTTTTTATTGAACCTTCACTACTTTTCTAAGCAGTAGTGTTGTAATAAACATATGTTTTCGATAAAATGAAACACTTTGGTGGTCAATGAGTTGCTTGGCCACATACCTGCAACGTGCTCGGAGTTTTCTAAAACTGACGACTCATTATCGTCTGATTCCGCTGCTAAAAGCTTTTGTAAGTTCCGCTGCAAAGAAAAAAAAAATTCATGAAAATTTTAACTTAGCTTTGTTTTGGAAATCCGGGGCGTTACAGAATTGGTATCAGAGCCTGAGTCTGAGAAACCTGGTTCAAGATCCGTCATGTTTGCGGTATCGCACTGTAAGTATAAATCTTATACTTTCTCTAATTTGGGTGTATTTGCATGAATAGATAAATGGCTCCTAAGGCGAGGAGAACCATGTCGAGCGAGGAGTCTCATACACAGGGCTTTTTGTTGGAGACGCTCAACAGGCTTGTGTCTGCCATTCGTGAATCAAGGCAAGCACCAACCCCGCCTCGCAATGAGCACTTTGGAGGAATAACTTATGAAAAGTTCCTCAAACTAGACCCACCAGTCTTCGTTGGCAGTGCCGATCCAGAGCTTGTAAAAAGCTGGATTGAGGAAACAGAGCGTGCCTTCCTGGTATTAGGAGTACCAGAAGAAAAGAAGACCAACTTTGGCACGTACAGGCTGAAAGACAACGCACGGAAGTGGTGGGATACCACTAAGATAATCCAGTTCTCTCAGCTTGAAGTCATCCCTTGGGATGATTTTCGGAGAACTTTCTTGGATAATTACTTCCCGATACACTCCAGAAATAAGAAGATGGAGTTTCTAGAATTAGAGCAAGGTGTTATGAGTCTGATGGACTATACCACTAAATTTCAAAACCTTGAACGATATTGCTCCACGTTATTCAATACTGACCAAGAAAGGGCCGATAAATATATAAATGGATTGCAAGGAGGGTTGCGATCTCGTGTGATAACAAGCATGCCCTCGACTTTTCAAGCTACTGTGGCAGCATCTTCAAAGATTAGCGAGGATTGAGCGCGATCTAAGGTGATCATAGCAAAGAGGCCCATAGTTGATGGTGGGAATAATAAGAGGACGTTCCCCGGTGGCCAGGAATCACGACCAGCTTTTTATAAGAGGGATTTTCGGGAGAACAACTTTACTCCACCGACCGAGCAGCCATTACAGATGGTAGAAGCCAATCAGCTCTACCAACAGTCTAATTTTCGATGCCCAAGGTGTAGCTCAGATCATCCCGGAGGGGTTTGTCCTCGCGATACGGGAGGTTGCCTGTATTGCGGCAAACCAGGGCATCATGTAAGCGAATGCCGCAAGAAGGCCTCAGATCTTCAACGAAGAAATATGGGATCTGGAGGACCCTCTCAACAAATACAACAACAACGACTGCCACTATCCAGAATAGAGCAGAAACCTGTGACAGGTCGTGTCTATGCGGTGACAGCCGAACAACTCACGAATGATGACCATATCAAGGAATCTGGATACCTTGATAGATAGAGTTGTAATGGGTAAAAAGCGATTGAAAGACAAGATCCAATGAATGCTTGAGACAAGTGGCTTATGACCTTGTGTACGGTCATCTGGATCGATATGTATCCTTGCTCTCTAAAGAAATTTTGGATTTGTCAAAATAAAATCTTAAGTGCTTATGCCCAAAGGTTGATGGCTATAGACCCCATGATTGAGAAATTAAGTTTGCGTAATTAGAACGATAAAAGTCACTTAATAAAATAAACCATCGAGGAATTGTTCCCAAGAAGAGAGTCCTGTGAGGTTTTACATATTCAAGATCAGATCGTCTAGCCAGAGCGAGCCTGTGAGGGTATACAACTCCGTGTGAGTGTATATGTTCCAAAACCAGTAGCTTGGTTAGTATGATTCTGTGAGGGTGTACTGATCCAATATCAGGTAAGTCTGACGAGGGCGAACCTGTGAGGAGGCATGTTTCCAATACCAGGTAGTCTGACAGGGGACTTATTCCAATATGGTTAATCTCTAGAAGAATGATCTGTGTGTATGAAATAGTTACACAAGATGGCTATGTTAAATAGCCGGTTGGAAGAACATTGATTCAACAAACTATCGTGGTTATAGTATAATTTGAACTCAGATATGAGAAACATACCTCATTGATCAGGAATCATGATATGAGGTAATGATTGGAATAAATACGATGTTGAACTAAGTGAACAACATTATGAATCTAACATATGGGAGAAATATCCCGAGTTACGCACTTAGTACTCTTAAAGGAATTTCGCGGACGAAATTCCTTTAAGGGGGTAATGATGTAAGACCCGCAATTTTTCAGATAACTCTGAATAAATTCCTGAGGCATTCTTCAGTGAAAAATAGCATTTTTACCGTAAAGCGAATCGAACCGATTCCTGCGACCCAGATATACTTAAGATATTCGTATCTTCACGAATATATGCTCAAACGCTCTGGAGGTCATAACTTCCTATCTGAACAAAATCAAAGGATTCCTGCGAGCCAACTTTCTTAGTGGCATCAATACGAAGATAATGGCGTACTTAGAATTTTTCGGAAAAAAATCGCCGAAAACCCGAAATTCTTGCGGGACCCACGAAAATATTGGTGGGACCCACTGAAATATTTCTCAGAAAATATTCTAGAATATTCTAGAATATTCCAGCACCTTCCAGCATCTTCCAGCATGTTCCAGCATGTTCCAGCACCTTCCATGGAAGGGATTCTCAGAAAGCCCAAGGGCAAAATGAAAATTCTGAAACTTGGGGCTCAAGTTTCAGAATCTATAAATAGAGGAGCCCCCCTCCTTTGAAAAATCGTCTAGCCCTCTCTCTCTCCTCCTTTTCCAAACCTCCCCTACCTAGCCTAGCCCACCTGAGCCCACCTGACCTGGTCTGAGTCTGCCTGACTTAGCCTGAGCCTGCCTGACCTGGTCCTAACCCACCTGACCTGGGTCTGAACCCACTTGACCTGGTCCAAACCCAGTTGACTTGACTTGAACCTAGTTGGGTTTAAAGTCAAAGTCAAAGTCCTTTTTGGTCCAGATTCCGGTTTGGATTTCTGAACCCAGACTTAGCCTACTTGAGCTGAGTTCGAACCTACTGAACCCAGTTGACTTGGATCGAACCCTGTTTGGTTCAAACCACTTAGGTTGAGTAGCTTGACCTGCTCTACCTCTTTCTCAACTAAGTCAGCTTCATCTGACTTAGTCTGACCTCTCGAAGGAAGGCTCGAAGCCAAAGAAGCAACCCGGAGCCGTTTCTTCCACGATTTAAAGTAAGTTCGCTTCATTAAACCATCTCTCTCAAGTATTTGATTGTTTGTATATAGCATATACTTTCTGAAGTAGTATCTTGCTTTAGTTCTTGGTTGAGCCCTCTAGGACACTTCGGTGTTCACGCGCTCGCCTCGTAACTATCGTCGGATATATATGTTCGAATACGCAGTATATGCGTTCTCGAAAATAGTATCTCACCCTAGTTCTTGGTTGAGCCCTCTAGGACACTTCGGTGTTCACTCGCTCGCCTCGTAACTATCGTTGGATACAGATCTAGGTGTATATCTGCTGATACTGCCGACGCGTCTTATATCGCACAGGCCATGTAATTTACATTTGCCGTCGCGTCGTATGATGCCAAGGCTCCCTACTTTCTGTACTTCCGATTACTGCACTTCCGATTATCCATTTACTTACGCCGTCGCGTCGAACGATGCCAAGGCTCCTGCTTTCTGCAATGTATTTACTTACGCCGTCGCGTCGAACGATGCCAAGGCTCCTGTTTTGTTATATATGTAGAATATTTCGTTCAGTTACACACCCTGAACAATAGTATATGCATTTCCTTTACGCCGCCGCTGTATAAAGCACAGGCTTCTGCTTATATTACATATATGGCGCGTAAGTGAGCGTTCAAATGGAGATCAACTCCAAAATCGCCCATGCGATTCCCTTACCGCTCCTCGTACAAGATTCTGCTTGACGAATGAAGCCCCTATTGGAAAGGCTTCGCCTTTTGGCAAAATGCTCTTTACGTAAAGACTAAATCAATTACGTATGGCCTGGCTATGGCCCAAGGTTCCTGCAACCTTGATGGATGCAAAGTACGCACAACGGTGCGCATCCATTTCCCAAGTTAAGCGTAGCGATTTCCCACCAAAGAGGGGAGATGCCGCTGAAATGGATAAAAGAAACGCACGCTTTCTCCGTAAAAGAGAGGAAGTGCTGCTGAAATTCCTGAAGAAGCTAAGAATGGCTCAGAAAGAACGTAGCAGAAGTGCTACCCAGTTATAGAACGCCTTCTACGATGTAGAAAGGTTCGTCGCACCACTGCCGGTAGAGCAGAGAAGGTGTTGACAGAATGGTTGGCAGAAGAGCTGCCAAAACCAGTTAAGTGGCACAATGATGTCCTTTGTTGGAACGATGTTTGAATGACTCGTCTCTCTGACACCTGCAAGGGCATCATACTTGTAAGAGCCGTTGCGCCAAAGTAGTGGTAGCGCCTTGACAAGGTCCTGAGCTCGTTGCGTAAAAATACGCCGAGTAGCCGATCTGTAGAGATCGAGTCATGTGCATGCTCATTAAGAATTATCAGACAGCCAGACTCGTAAGGGCCGCTGAGCCGGAGTGTGTTGTTTCCACCGAAAGAGGTGAAGTGCTCGTCAAGGCCGAAGTGCCGAGAGCAGAGTTAAGCATGCATATGAATAAAACCTTTGTTCCACGGTGAAAACTGTGTGGTTGATTGGGGTCGGGTACATACTTCTCAAAGGCTGCCCTATAGGCATGCAATGTTCGTCAAGTAATTGTAAGACCGGCAGGACCCTTTCAGAATTTCTCACCGAGGAAGACGGTGATGGCGCAGCCTTGAGTGACATATATTTCACCCGAACCTGATAGAGTTCATTGATGGCCTTCGTCACTCAGAGGTATGGAGGTCGTGGTTATCCTTAAATATCTAAGGATTGAACCCAACTACTGCAGTAGCAGAATGCATTCGGATACCTAGTAAGGATCTCTTCCGGTATGTTGTACCGTCCTACTAGGGGGATGGGGTCAACAGGCCTCTGGGGTATCTAAAATACATAGAATAATCAACCCCCAGATCGTCGCGTTGTCGCCTAGATATGAGTCCCCTAAGCCCAGGGGGAGGTGCAATTATCAAAACAAAGCATTAGCTTAGGTACAGCGCTACTTTGAATGTATGAGTGGATGACGTTGTTGAGTCAGTCCTGCATAACCTTTGTGAAGGTGTCATGGTCGGTATACTACTGGACCGATTGGGAAAGAACCCCATTGATATCCGTACGACTAAGTGAAGCTCGAAGAGCTGTCCTTAGATTCGTAGGATACGGATGTGCCAAGCATAAAAGCTTGAGCTAGACATCCATTCGTGACTCTGAGGAAGTCAAGGCTAAGTCGTAGAGACTTAAGAGGTTATTCTAACTCACAACCCTGAAGAGGCTTATGCGAAGTCATGACGACTTGCGTGGATGTTCAACTCATAGCCCTGATGAGGCTTTTGCGATATACGCTAAGTCATGGAGGTTTGAGCGTCGTATTACGAACTGCGACCCTGAGTGGTCTATGCATTTACTTGAGTTGAATAGATAGGTGTTTGCCTACTTACCAGACCATCAGTGGTTCTGACCCCGTTTTATGGGGATTTCAGGTGTTGAACCTGCGTGGCGATATGCGGAGCAAGGCGGCATCGAGTTCCAGGGTTTCTCTAGACAGAGTTGTACTGCTTCCTTTTTATTGAACCTTCACTACTTTTCTAAGCAGTAGTGTTGTAATAAACATATGTTTTCGATAAAATGAAACACTTTGGTGGTCAATGAGTTGCTTGGCCACATACCTGCAACGTGCTCGGAGTTTTCTAAAACTGACGACTCATTATCGTCTGATTCCGCTGCTAAAAGCTTTTGTAAGTTCCGCTGCAAAGAAAAAAAAAAGAAATTCATGAAAATTTTAACTTAGCTTTGTTTTGAAAATCCGGGGCGTTACATTAAGAATTTTGTTGTTGATTCAAAATTTTTGAAAATGTTGCACATTGTTGCAAAGATATTCCTTCTTTTCTACCTAAAGCATTACCTCCAAACAAGGTTTACTTTGTAGAATCGAGACTTGAAATCCAAATCGCTTGCAATTGACCTTCTTCAAGAAAGTTATCAATTTCCTTGATATGAGCAGGAAAAAGAATTTTGATATTGTGAAAGCAATTGATGAAAGAGTATTGATAATAGAATTGCGCAAGTTTAAAGAGGATTCTTGATAGATTTGACAGTTTGATATCCTGAGAGCTTCTCTCTTGATAATCTTTCTGCACTCTTTTGGCCCTCTGGTGTTTTGCTACATTCTCCTTCATTTTGGAGATGTTTTGACTTTTTCTCTCTTTCTTTTTTCTCTCTTGCTCTCTTTTGGGAAGGGTACGTCACAAACTCCTTCAACTTGGAGATGTTTTGATCCTTCTTGGATGATGGGTTTGGAAATCTTTGGGCGATAGCTGAAATTAAATATCTTTTAGGGATTGTCGAGAGGTTCATCGCATCTGCCTTCATCTCGACAGTGCTTTGGACTTTCCCTGGAAGGATCCGTCACAAACTCCGTCATCTTGGAGATGTTTCGAATCTTCTTTGGCCCCAGTGGTCTACTCGCCTAATTCGCCTTCATCTTGACGACAGGTGAGAGATCTCTTTTGCGGATACTTAATTGCAGCTTAGGTGATTTTGAGGAAACGGGGCTTGGGTAAATGCTCTCTTTTCTAGCGCTCAGGATATTTCCACTGCCTTGTCTTTACAAGAATAATCCTTAAAGATGTGCCATAACTGCGATCAATATCAATCATCTACGATTTTCAATAACATTGAATCTTCTTTTCTGGCCATATCGAGGACTTATCCTTCATCCTTTTGGTTGGCCAATAGAAAGAATTTGAAGTTTGAATCTCTTTTCGCAAAAGCTTCACTCTTTTGGGAGTAATGCTAAAGGTAAATTGAGATAAAGGTTTGTGCAATAAAGATTCTGAAATCAACAATTGATTGACAAATTGACAAAATTTTCTTGAAATCCTTGATGAAAGAGAGCACATGAGGTCCAGCTTAACGCATCCGTGACGAAAATTCTCCTCTCTTTTCCTCAAAGGAGGTGACTATCATTTCACTGGGAACAATATCAGTTCAATTAAGAACGACCATCGGTTCGCTGGAAACAATATCAGTTCAATTAAGAACGCCCATTGGTTTGCTGGGAACAATATCAGTTCAATTAAGAACAACCATCGGTGGGAATAATATCAGTTCAATTAAGAACGACTATCAGTTCGCTTGGAACACTATCAATTCGATGAGGAACGACTATCAGTTCACTTGAAACACTATCAGTTCGATGAAGAACGACTATCAGTTCACTTGGAACACTATCAGTTCGATGAAGAACGACTATCAGTTCACTTGGAATACTATCAGTTCAATGAAGAACGACTATCAGTTCACTGGGAACAATATCAGTTCAATGAAGAACGACTATCAGTTCACTTGGAACAATATCAGTTCAATAAAGAACGACTATCAGTTCACTTGGAACACTATCAGTTCAATGAAGAACGACTATCAGTTCACTTGGAACAATATCAGTTCAATGAAGAACGACTATCAGTTCACTTGGAACACTATCAGTTCAATGAAGAACGACTATCAGTTCACTTGGAACGACTATCAGTTTGCTTGGAACGACTATCAGTTCGCTTGGAACACTATCAGTTCAATGAAGAACGACTATCAGTTCACTTGGAACACTATCAGTTCGATGAAGAACGACTATCAGTTCACATAGGAACACTATCAGTTTAATGAAGAACAAGGACCATTATAGAGAGTTGGATTGCTTCTATGAATGGTTTCAGGATTATCCCCTTATCCTGAACGGGGAATGGAAATTGGATGATTTGGCGGTCAAAATTGAGAATTTTGGTAATTTAAAAATTGGAAATTGGATGACCCGGAGATCGAAATTGAAGAATTATGGAAAATGATTCAGGTTTATCCCTTAACCTGAAGGGGAAATGGAATTGGGTGCATAGTCAATGAAAATGCAATGCACATGCACATGAAATGTAAATGAAGTGCAAATGAATGCAAATGAGTACATATATATGCAAAATGAGAGAATGGTTTATCCTGCCTGCATACAGGATGTTTTGAGGTAAAGATAAATTTTCCAAAAAAAATGCCCCAGTGTAACTAGGGAGAAAATTTTGAATAAAAGAAGGATAATTGATGAATAAGGCGACAAGCTTCTTGACTGATACATGTCCTCAAGATATTCTTCACAAGAGAGACATTATGAAAAGAAAGAGGAAGTAAATAAGACGACACTAAGCTATTGAAAAAAATTTGATGACTTTATTGATGCTTTAAAATCAAGGAAAGAGAATGGGATTACATTATTCTTTTGAAAAAGCAAGATGGGAAATGGGAAATTGTTGGCATTGTCATCTTCTTGAATGATTGTAGAAAAAATCTTTGTCAGGATGACTAGTCTTCCTTTTCATCTTCAACGAGGAGCTTCTTGTCAATGCAGTCTTGAACAATGTTCTTAAGGACGAAGCACTTTTCTGTATCATGCCCTACTGCTCGATGAAACTTGCAAAATTGTTCTTTGAATCTGCCCATAATTGCTGGAGGATCAGCAACTTTAGGCAATCGGAAAAGGTCTTTCTCAAGCATATACTCGAGGATACTCTCGAGTGTCTGATCCAGAGGGGTGAATTCTCGATCAGTTCTCCAGTCCTTGCGCTTTGATTTTTCCTGATCTTTCTTTTGATGTTGAGGGCTAGATTGGAGAGGTTTATCACTGTTGATGTCCTTCCCCTTTTGTTTTTTTGATTCCCTCAAAACTGTTGCCATGATCATTCTTGTTGCCTTTGCTATTATTGAAAGATTTAGCCGCAAAAGTGAAGTGAGCCTTCTTCTTTTGTTCACCTTGAGGATTGTTCTTGGAAAATGTGAAGCCTTCATAGACTCCATTCTCCACACTCAACTCGAGCCATTCTGCTCGTTCAATGAGTTCAACGAAAGATTTGGATGGTGAGGTAGAAATTAATCCTCTCAGAGGTTGCGAAAAATTATTGAGGATCAATGATAAAGCATGTCTTTCTGATATAAGATCCCTCATTTTGTTGCAGGTCTCTCTCCATCTGCGAATGAAGTCCCTTGCCTTTTCATTTTCATTCTGCCTTAGATTGCAGAGATGGCTCAATGTTGGGAGCGCTTCAGTATTGAACAAGAATCGTTCAACGAACAAATTCACGACTTTGTCGAACTCTTTCAGTTCTATAGGATTGACATGTTCCGCGTACCATTTGGCCGCGACTCCTTCCAGGCTGCGGGGAAAGCATAAGAACAATGCTCTGTTGTCTCTCTTGAACCTAGAGCATTCAGCGAAGAACATGGCGAGATGGGCTTTTGGGTCGCTAGAACCATCGAACTTGATGAATTTTCGGGGAAGATTCTCCAGATCATCATCCCCTTCTAAACTGTCGTAGAAGTCCTCGCTGGTGAAGACTTTCTTGCCCTTGTCGCGGGCTTGCAGATCCTTGACCACTCTGGCCATTTCCCTGAATTGTGCTTGCAGGGGCTCTTCTGTGACCTGGCTTTTTGATTTGTGACTCCTCCTTTGGCCACATTTCTGAAATGCCGGAGGCACCTCATATTCTTCATCGGTATCATCTTCATCTGAAGTATCTTGAACATTCTCCTCAGAGGACTTGGTTGACCTCTTGGCCACACGATCTCTAATTCTCTGACTGAATGGATTTTTGTCTGAGCTGGTGCCAGCCTGCTCACTCATCATCCTCTTCATCATTTTCTGAAACATTGCATACATCTGAGGGTCGATACCGTCATCTTCTGGCTGCTCTTGGTCTTTGTCTGACCTTGGAAAATTCATCTCTCCTTCTGATGTTGATGAGTAGCTGATACGCTGAATTGGTGCGGTCTTCTTCCCTGACCTTGTCTGAACCATCAAATGTTGCGAAGGCTCTCTGCAGGATAAAGTCTTGATTAGACTCTGAGGAAATTTTTGGATTGGGAAGAAAATTATATGGTGGACAATTGGAAGAATATCCCATTACTAGGGATGGAGTCGTCGTTGGAGTCACGACAATTATGTTGTCATTTTTTGTAAGAGAAATGAACAACGGAAAATGTGCCTTGTTACCTAGGCGAGGTCGTCAACCACGAGAAAAATACCATTTTGAAGGAAAGAGATACCTCTTGGAAAAACAATCCGGAAACAGATTTAAAGTAGGAAGAAGGCAAGTGGGTAAACAATTTCCACCACAATAATCAAGGTATGCATGAGGAAAATAAGATGAAGAATTTTGCAAATAGATAAAAGGATTGAAATCCAATGAGAGAAAACATATGATTTTGAAAAATCGCAGGCAGGATAAAAATGCAGCTGGAAATTCGAGATCCAGTAGAACGGGAGAATGAAAAATCACCTGGAGTTTTGAAAGAAATTGAATATTTGGGAAAAACCATCCAGGGTTTTAGAAAATAAAGGAAAAGATGAGAATATGGATATTTGGAAAGATATTTTTGAAAAAAATATGAGAGAAATAAAAGTAGCATACAAACTCACATCCTGCATAAACATTTATGCACATTCAGCACTCCCTAAAAAGCTGACGCTAGATGCATCATTTTGAAAACAGCTGTAGGACCTTAATCCTAACTCTAAGTTCAGATCATCTTTGTCCAATCCAGTTATGCCGATATACCCGAATCGAAATCCGAGGTACGTGGCATAGAGTTTCAACTCCGGTTCTAAGGTAAGGTTTTCCAACATCCTTGAGCGCCTACCGATATACTTCGGACTGTGGCCCGCGGTACGTGGTAGGGGGGTGTTAACCCAAATAGTTGGCCCAGTTGTGAGGCTTTGTCCCGAACTATGGTTCTGGAAGAGAGCCCAGCAACGTGAAGACCGGGTAATGATAGGTAATTGGAGGTTTTGAAAAAATGATCACATGCAAGAAATAGAGGGCTCTAAGTCCTAGAGAGATAGATTTTGAAAATCTTTAAAGAAGCATACATTGTTTGCATTCAGATCCTAAATTGAGGAGAGTTGTATTTAGACCTAAGTCTATGTGAGCATGAAAATATCTCCTCAATCTGGTCCTACCAGACCATGCCTAAGCTATATGCAATCAATGTCAGCTATGTCAGGATCTAGGCTCCTAGGCTCACATGATATTGAAAGTAAAAGAGTTGACATTTTGTGAACATAATTTTGATAATTAAACTAAGTCAAGCATAATTTAGGTCAGACAAGGACAGGTCCCATCACGGTCGCCAAACCTGTTATCATCGCGAAATTTTTCCCCTGTCTTCCCTTCCTTGCGGAAGAGAGAAAGAGGAAACGCTTTCGCGCTTCAAACTTGACCGGATTTTGGAAATTGTTTTGAAATACTCGCCTCCGTTTTGAAAATTGCGGGAAAATCCATGGGATGGGGCTCGACCTGTCGATACGAGGTTCGACCGTTCCTGCCGCCTTTAACAGGGGTAATCGAACCAAGGACCAAAATTGTGCTTGACTTAGTTAAATCATCAAAGTTATGTTCTATCCTAAATGCACAGAGAATTCAGGCATGTGCTATGAGATTTTGGAAGATGCAGCTTGGGAAAACATGATGTATGCTTGGAAAATATTTGGAGTTGAAAAGAATTTCTCAGGAAAAAGCATGAAAGTCAATTTCTCAGGAAAACTCATGTGAAAAAGGGTTTTTGAAATCACGGGAAATTTCATGAACTTGTGGGAAAATCATGAATGGTTGAAAATCCTGGGAAAATGGAAGTGATTCTTGAGGAAAAGGTGAACCTTTGAAAAGGGAAATACTTCTTAGGAAAACTTGGACTTTGAGAGTTTTCTTAGGAAAATAATAGAAAATTTATAGAAAAACTCATTGGGGAAGGAAATTCAAAACTTGGGAAATTGAAATCCTAGGAATTTTTACCCTTGAAATACTTGGAAATCGATTTTGATCTTGGAGAAAGATTGGAAAACTCTTTTGAATCTCTTAAGAAAATATCATTTTCCAGGGAAAACTGTGGAAAAACTTGTCTTTGGAAAACCGATTTTGAAAAATCCTTAGAGTTTCTTGAGAAATCGATTTCTTGAGAATGAAGTTTTCTTGAGAAAATCTTGAGAAAATCAATGATTTCATGATGCAAATGACATGAGTAAATGAATGCACTTTGAAAAGATTTTCTGAGGAATTGGTTGGAAAATGTGCATTAAGTCCAAATAAATCCTTCACATATTCTGACTGTGGCCATGAATATGTTCAGAACTTAGTTGATTTGATGCACATGATTTTGAAAACTTTGGAAATATGATGTGCATTTTAAGATAGCCTAAGAGTGTAGGCTCAATGTGACTAATAGAAAGATGATGGATCTGGGTCTCGTCCATATTCCGACTAGGGCCGTAAATATGGATTCCACCGATTTCATCAACTCCCTAAGAGTTGGTGCACGTGCCATTCGTGAACATCCATAGTGCTTTTGAAATAAAATGCATGAATCATAGAAACAGGATATTGCATAAATTCAAACTATATGATATGCATCCCAGTCTAAGCAGGAAATTAAATCTCTTATTCCAAAATTTACATTATTACATCACTAAATAAATGAAATAAAAGAAAATTGCAGACTTTAACTCCTTCTTTTGAATGTCCCTGCCAAACTTGAAATAAGGTTAGCTCAAATATGTGGGTTTTTCCAAGATTTTCCAATAATACTATGAAATTATTGGATTTAATTGGATATAAACCACATTTTCATGCTTCCTTGATATTTGAAATGATGTAAATGCAGGAAATTCAATGGAAAATAGTTTGAAATTCGGAATTTGGGGTCAAAATGACCAAAATACCCCTAAAATTAAAGTTACACCTTAAAATCAGGGTTTTTTGAAGGAAAACTTGGTAAAGTTGAGATTTCGAAATTCAAATTGAATCCAATGATGATGAAATGCAGTGAGAGACATGATGACATGCTGCTAAATACATTAAGGACTGTAAAATCAGAATTTGGCATTTTGCAATTTATCCAAAATAACGAATTTCGCTTGTTTTTCGCTTGTTTTTCGCTTGGATCTGGGTCCTGCGGGACCCTGTTTTGGTATTATGGATGATCCGAACCTCAAATGGATTCCAAATTGCACCAAATTCGTTATGAAGCATCTAAACACTCTGATAAACAGCCTAGAATGCTAAAATTCACGAAATGATATGATTTAAATGCTAAAATTTGAAGGAAGTCCTAAAAATGATGGATTTTGCCTATGGATCCGAACCAAATGCAATGCCTAATGTGATAATACAAGATTTACACCATGGAAACTTCTGATATTTTTTAGACTACCAAAAGACCCGAAACGAAACATTTTTTGTTTTTACAGCCTCGGGATTTGAGCCATGGTGAGTTCAATAACAGTTGTTTAGTTCTGACAGAGGTAAAAAATCACACTAATCTGATGTAAAACGCTAAAAAAATATCAAACAGCCATGTAAATTTATAAAATTAATCAGTGTTATGCACGACACCTACATGAACAACTTTTGTGTTTATGACTTTGGCATTTGATCAACGGAAACACATATAAAAATATAACTATTCCTGCCTAAACTAACAGAACAGACAAATGTAGCAAAACAGGGGACTGACAAGAAAAATCCGAAGCAGGGGTCAACACTGTTCTAAAAATTACAGGCTTTCAGATGCAAACAGAAAACATCTCGAACACCACTTTCACTTTTTACAGTTTCGGATTTGGAGCAACACACAAAGAGAAACCATATCCCTAAGTCGATCCAAGATCTCAGAGGCCCAAATTAGGCTCTGACACGTGTCCCTAACTCTCGGATTTTTGTCAGATATAAAACAAAATCATAAAAATCTGAAAAAATCATATTAAAAACTAGACATTCTCCCACGTTCATAACAGTTTTCAGATCGAAAATCGGATCTTCCATGAGGGATATCTCGATTTTACAATTCGGCAAATGATTTTCAAAACGCATCCCGGGTAAAAAAACCCGACTTTCCATTTTGAATTTTTACCGCAGTAAACAAATTCAAATGCCTTCGAATTTTTGGCAAAATTTCAGGGACACCTAAGGGCGCATTCCGTGATTTTTTTTAATTTTTAATAAAAAATAAATGCATGAAATGACGTGTAGACTGACTAACAAAAACAGAGACCTACTGAAAATAAGCAGAATTGAAATAAATGCTAAATTAATCCTAATTAATTCATGAAATGTGCTAAATGAATGAAATAAAATGCAATATTAAATCTAGCTAACTACATGCATGTTAAAAATCATCAAGGAAGCATAATGAAACATTTTATATATGTCGTTTTATGAGAATAGCTCAATTCATCCCTCGGATGAGCTCTTTCTTCAAACGACTCCCCATTCAAATTATGGAATCCAATCAATGGGAAAAGAAGTGCACCTTGTTTCGTTACGCAGTGTAAGAGCTCTTTAAAGGGGCGGCTATCACGAGTATCCTTCGTCCTTCGCTCCGAGCTTCGGATGGTCCACCAAAATCGAGCTATGTTTGAATCGGATTGGCCACGGCACGAACTTTACCCCACCTTCTTCAATGTGCCAAAGGGGGCACGATTTCCACAGTTCAAAATCCGATTTTAGGAAGGCTAGGTCAGATTTTCCAAGTTCACAAGAGCTAAAAAAAAATGATCTCCCCAGGCTGGGCGTGAACCCTTGTTTTTATAAATTTTCTGAAAATTTTTTAAATTCAAACAGGCTCGATCTGAGCCCTCCATGTGGCGCCATCTCAGGGGGTGCCATCTGAGGTGTTTGAAATTCGAATTTGTCTTTTGTAGGGAGCCCTCAGGTGGCGCCACCTCAAAAGGTGTTTTAATTTCTGAGAAAAATAAAAAAATGGAAATTCTGTGGGTGAGACACCTCAGCAGGGGAATCTGGAATTTTTCAAAAGTTTGCTTGATTCTCTCTGCAGAGAACTCCCAGATGGCGCCACCTCAGAGGGTGCTCTCTTGGAGTTTGAATTTCAAATTCACTTTTTGTAGGGAGTCCTCAGGTGGCGCCACCTCATGGTGGGCTACCTTTATTAAAAATAAAATAAAAAATAAAAATGGAGCCAAGTGAAGTCCTGGAATGGTGCCACCTCAAAAGGTGTTTGACACATGTCAGAAGGACAGAGCAGTGGGCTCAGAAGGCGCCACCTCAGAGGAATTTGAATTTTGCTTTTTCTGGTGAAAGGAGATCTGGACATGTGGCAGTCCAGGATGGTTCCAAGTGTCGGCCTGCTGGTGTGTTTCTTTGAGATGGCGCCACCTCAGAGGAGAATTCGAATTTCAAATGGAGGTTGGCCCTGGAGGAATGGAGGATGGACATGTGGCGCCACCTCAGGGTGGCTCCTACAATGCCATGTGGCAAGAGGGAGGAAAAGGAGGGTAAGGACATGTGGCGCCATCTCAGACCATCTGGAAAAATCAGAGCTCAGGATTTGCGCCACCTAGTGCCTTGTTTGAATTTTGAATGGTTTGCTTTCTCTGAAGGAGGCAGAAAGTGACATGTGTCACTTGCTTTTCTGAAAGAAGTAGGGAGAAGACATGTGTCCTCTACTTTTTCTGAAAGAAGCAGAGGATGACACGTGGCAGAGGGGAGAGAAGGTGGGCCAAGCCATGTGGCGCCATCTCAGACAGGATGAAAAAGGTAGGAGTTCAGGATTTGCGCCACCTATGGGGATTTTTGAATATTTGAATTCTAGCTTTTCTGAAGAAAGCAGAAAATGACACGTGGCATCTACTTTTTCTGAGAAGAGCAGAGACTGACATGTGTCCTCTGCAGGAGACACTCCAAATGGCGCCACCTCAGAGGAGACAAGCCTACCTTTTTTGGAGGAATCTAGGAGTGACATGTGTCTCCTACTTTTCTGAAAAAAGTAGGGAGAAGACATGTGTCAGGCTACTTTTCTAGAAGGAGTAAGAGGTTGACACGTGTCCCCTGTAGGAAATCCACTTCAAGTGGCGCCACCTCAAAGGAGACAAGCTCCACTTTTCTAGACAGAACAACCTATGACACTTGGCATCTCCTAGTAGTCTTGGAATGACACATGGCGCAGGATGGATAGGGTGACACACGGTAGATAAATGGGATGACATGTGGCAGCTTCTTAGGGTAGCCCCACACTGACACTTGGCATGTAGATGAGAGGAGAGAGAAAGGACAAGTGGCACCAATCCAGGGGACAAGGCTCCTATATTTTTGGGTTTTTCAAAATTCAAATTTTCAAAAGAAAAGCTTGTGTGACACCCCCTCAGTGTGGGTCCCACATTGCTTCTTTACTGAAATAAGGATAAAACAACAACTTCTTTTTGGAATTTTCATAAAATCTGGATTAATGGGCAAAATAGGAATTTTGGAAAGAGTTGGCCCTTGTAGGGCGATTTTGTAAAAGAAAGATATTTAAAATTGTCAAAAAGGGCAAAATCTGAGGTGAAGTGACTGAAATCCATATTAAAAACTATCCAGATCGTTTTCCTGAGAAAATATTTTGACATTCAGAGTCCTGGGGGTAAAATGGGAAGAATTGATAATTTTGAAGACCCAGGGTTTTGAAATCAATTTTGAAAAGAGTTGAAATTCTAATCTGGATTGAAAATTTTGAAATCAAGAGTTCTGGACCTCGAAATGACATGCTGTGCAGTGCAGTGATTTGAAATGCTCATGCAATGATATGCAATGTCATGTCTTATGAAATGCAATCTTGAACCAAGACTCTGGAGATGTTTGTCTCCTGTCAGGAGTAAAATCTTGAACATCTGAGATAAAAATAGAGAAAATTTGAGAGTTTCAGATGAAATTTGGACTTTTACAAGGTTTGAACTCAGAAAATGACCATTTTGCCCTCCGGCGATTTCAAAGGCTGAATGATGATGTTTGGTCAAAATGTCGGGGAGGTGAGTGAAAATTTGGGGTGTTTACAGATGCCCCTCTTTGCTGCTAAGCCGGCTCATGGCCGAGCTTAGTGGCAAAGAAAAACACACCAAATTTGGGCTATACATAAAAAAAAAAATGCCCCAGTTAGAAGGATCTGACTGGGTGTGAAGAAATTAGCCCGAGGAAGATGGTAGATATGAAGCGAAGAATAAAGAGGAAAGATTTGCTCTATGAGAGCGAAGTTCAGGTTTTTGCCCTTAACCTGGATGGGACAGAAATACCTCGCATGGAACGAAGCTCAGGTTTTGACCCTTGACATGATTGGGGAATGGAATATCTCATCGAAATGAGACTCAGGTTTGTACCCTTAACCTGATTGGGCGGAAGATGAAATACCTCTTTGATTGAGGCTCAGGTTTGTACCCTTATCCTGATTGGGCGGAAAATGAAATACCTCTTTGATTGAGGCTCAGGTTTGTACCCTTATCCTGATCGGGCGGAAAATGAAATACCTCTTTGAATGAGGCTCAGGTTTATACCCTTATCCTGATCGGGCAGAAAATGAAATACCTCTTTGAATGAGGCTCAGGTTTGTACCCTTATCCCGATCGGGCGGAAAATGGAATACCTCTTTGAATGAGGCTCAGGTTTGTACCCTTATCCTGATCGGGCGGAAAATGAAATACCTCTTTGGATGAGGCTCAGGTTTGTACCCTTATCCTGATCGGACGGAAAATGGAATACCTCTTTGAATGAGGCTCAGGTTTGTACCCTTATCCTGATCGGGCGGAAAATGGAATACCTCTTTGAATGAGGCTCAGGTTTGTACCCTTATCCTGATCGGGCGGAAAATGGAATACCTCTTTGAGTGAGGCTCAGGTTTATACCCTTATCCTGATCGGGCGAAAAATGAAATACCTCTTTGATTGAGGCTCCGGTTTGTACCCTTATCCTGATCGGGTGGAAAATGGAATACCTCTTTGGTTGAGATTCAGGTTTATACCCTTATCCTGATCGGGCGGAAAATGAATGGAATCCTCGAAAGAAGAGACCATGATGGAACCTTCGGATTTTGCACAATAAATCCGACAGGGGTTTTGCAAAAGGAAGGAAAATGGGGTCCCTAAAGCTTGAAAAGGGATTGATCTTGGGCGTCTTATTGTTGAGACTAAAATCAGCTTTTGAAATTGCCTCTTGCGAGAAAATGATTGTTGGTTCGACCTCAAACCGAAATGGGACTGTCTATGGTGGGACAGTGGGGACACAGGGAAGTGTGCAATCTGAGAGTTCATGCTCTCAAAGAAGGGAAGGAATCAAGTCCTTAGGAGGGATTTAAAATTGGTGTCAGGATGCATCAAAAACGGACATCAAGCTCTCACTTCACGACAGGATAGCTAGAAAATATTGTCAAAATATTAAGAATTTTGTTGTTGATTCAAAATTTTTGAAAATGTTGCACATTGTTGCAAAGATATTCCTTCTTTTCTACCTAAAGCATTACCTCCAAACAAGGTTTACTTTGTAGAATCGAGACTTGAAATCCAAATTGCTTACAATTGACCTTCTTCAAGAAAGTTATCAATTTCCTTGATATGAGCAGAAAAAAGAATTTTGATATTGTGAAAGCAATTGATGAAAGAGTATTGATAATAGAATTGCGCAAGATTAAAGAGGATTCTTGATAGATTTGACAGTTTGATATCCTGAGAGCTTCTCTCTTGATAATCTTTCTGCACTCTTTTGGCCCTCTGGTGTTTTGCTACATTCTCCTTCATTTTGGAGATGTTCTGACTTTTTCTCTCTTTCTTTTTCCTCTCTTGCTCTCTTTTGGGAAGGGTACGTCACAAACTCCTTCAACTTGGAGATGTTTCGATCCTTCTTGGATGATGGGTTTGGAAATCTTTGGGCGATAGCTGAAATTAAATATCTTTTAGGGATTGTCGAGAGGTTCATCGCATCTGCCTTCATCTCGACAGTGCTTTGGACTTTCCCTGGAAGGATCCGTCACAAACTCCGTCATCTTGGAGATGTTTCGAATCTTCTTTGGCCCCGGGGGTCTACTCGCCTAATTCGCCTTCATCTTGACGATAGGTGAGAGATCCCTTTTGCGGATACTTAATTGCAGCTTAGGTGATTTTGAGGAAACGGGGCTTGGGTAAATGCTCTCTTTTCTAGCGCTCAGGATATTTCCACTGCCTTGTCTTTACAAGAATAATCCTTAAAGATGTGCCATAACTGCGATCAATATCAATCATCTACGATTTTCAATAACATTGAATCTTCTTTTCTGGCCATCGATTCATCGATTTCCACAAGATTACACAATATACATCAAGATTAGAATCATGGATCTTACAGGCGAAGGCAGGGGCATCGCCCCTACCGGAAATAGGATAGGGCTTGACCCCTTTCTTGCCAAAAGAGGGTGCAAGTCCCGAAACAATGAGACAAGGAGGGGGGTCTAAGTTGGCAGGGTTTGACCTCCGCTAGCTCAATAGGACGTGCGACAAGAATAAGCCCCTAATGCTCCATGGATGGTCGTGGATGTGGTAGGGGCTTAGTCCCTACCAACCTACCTAGACAAAAAGGAAGGCCACATGGCTCGGCCCGACCCTGTCGACTCACTCGAAAAGCCCAAGGTGGTGGCAGGGGCTTGGCCCCTACTGACCAACCGGAACACAAGAAGACGACAGGGGTTGGCCTCTGCCGACCCATTTGAAAATAGGGAGGTGGCAATGACTCGATCCCTACCCGCCCAATCCAGAAAAAAAAGGAGAGGGAGACGACAGGCCTCGGCCCCTACTGTCGTTCCCAAACTCAAGGAGGTAGTAGGTGCTCGGCCCCTGTCGACTTGCCTAAATAAGAGGCAGGTAGAGGGGCCCTTGCCACCCTGCCGACCAAGGCACAAGGGCCACCTGGGAGCCCTCCCCACATCAGAGGGGGCGATACAGTCGACAGCTTTGCCGCCTGCCAAAAGGGAAAAGGGTAGATGACTGACCGGGGTTGAGTACCCGATCGATGTCACCTGCGGTCAGAGACCGACAACCCAATGAGAGAAGAGGGGGGGTGGGGCACAACAGGGGACTGTCGGCCCTCAAGCGACACAGAGAGAAGATGAAGATGAAGATGAAGTAAAAGAAGAAGACAGAAAAGAGGGCATACCTGCAGTGTCGGTGGTGGTCGGGGTACGCCTAATGGGAGGGGACGATGATCGGGGCTTCCTCCAACGAATCGAAGAGGACGAGGGAGGTGAGGGAGAGAGAGCGAGAGCGAGAGGAAGGGCCGACGTCGGTTCAGTCGCATCGACACAGGTATTGAAAATCGATAGCTTTCCCGGTTACCACACTAGACTTTTAATAACAGACACCTATGTATATCAATTTGTAAGTTATTATGCTGAACTGCCGTATCGATTTTCAATATTTTATTCGATATGTATATCGATTTGTAAGATATTATATGTTTTGTAATATGTATTTATAAGATATTTGTACACAAACTTTGAAAATGTGTACATGCAGAAACACATTGTTACATGCATGTGGTGGCATTTTTTGCATTCAAATCGCTGCTCTGTTAGCAATTTCTATTGAACTCGCTTTACAACCTTGTGGATATAATGAGAGCGTTATCGTCAACACACATGTACGACATGTCGTGTCTTTTATTGGCATGGTAAGTAACAACTTCATGCTCAGTATAAGCAAATATCAAACCGCACTTGCTTTTATACTCTCATTCATTAAATCATTTTTTCGACTTACTTAACCTTATCGGTATCCGTTGTTATATGCATCCTGATTAAATCATAGTAAATGTATGCGCTTGCTAACGCAAATTGATATATTGCTTACAAAACATTCTCGTGTCTTCTCTTCTTTTTCGTTGTCATTAGGCATTATGGAAGAAAATAATGACACACAAACATTCCCACCAGTGCCATTAAAGCATCGTGAGTAGCTTTCTATCTCATCATGTTGTCGATGTAGACCGCATGTCGTCTTGTGTGCCATTAAGGCATTGTTTTTTTATTGCAGGTAGATCTTGTCCTTACGATGGTTGGAAACCTATCGATATTTGTAAGACGATGGGACCTGTTGACAAGAATGCTTGTTTACAAATGCAAGGAAGGGCCTCTACCCCATCAAGTATCCTACATTCACTCAGTATATGCATTGTATCTCAAACCGCTTTATTAGTAACATACTATCGATTTGTGAGATATTGTTTTGTTAGTTAATATCAATTTGTTTGCTATTATGCTCAATTTCTTTCGTATCTATTTGTAATTTATTATGCGATATATTTATCGACTTTTTAGATATTATGGTTTTGTATTGTCGATTTGTAAGTTATTATGTTGAACTGTCGTATCGATTTTCAATATTTTATTCAATATGTATATCGATTTGTAAGATATTATATGTTTTGTAATATGTATTTGTAAGATATTTGTACACAAGCTTTGAAAACGTGTGCATGCAGAAACACATTGTTACATGCATGCGGTGGCGATTTTTGTATTCAAATCGCTGCTTTGTCAGCGATTTCTATTGAACTCGCTTCACAACCTCATGGATATAATGAGAGCGTTATTGTCAACACACATGTATGACATGTTGTGTCTTTTATTGGCATGGTAAGTGTCTTTTATTGGCATGGTAAGTAACAACTCGATGCTCAGTATAAACAAATATCAAACCGCACTTGCTTTTATACTGTCATTCATTAAATCGTCTCTTCGACTTGCTTAACCTTATCAGTATCCGTTGTTATATACATCCTGATTAAATCGTAGTAAACATATGCGCTTGCTAACACAAATTGATATATTGCTTACAAAACATTCCTGTGTCTTCTCTTCTTTTTCGTTGTCGTTAGGCATTATGGAAGAAAGCAATAACGCACAAACATTCCGAGCAGTGCCATTAAAGCGTCGTGAGTAGCTTTCCATCTCATCATGTTATCGATGTAGAATGCATGTCGTCTTGTATGTCATTAAGGCATTATTTTTTTATTGCAGGTAGATCTTGTCCATACGATGGTTGAAAACTTATCGATATTTGTAAGACGCTGAAACTTGTTGACAAGAATGCTTGTTTACAAATACTAGGAAGGGCCTCTACCTCATCAGGTATCCTAAATTCACTCAGTATATACATTGTATCTCAAACCGCTGTATTAGTAACATACTATTGATTTGTGAGATATTATTTTATCAGTTAATATCGATTTGTTTGTTATTTTGTTGCTAACGCAAATTGATATATTGCTTATAACATTGTTGAGCTTATCATCAGGTTGTAATGAAGATGATCTATCTCAATCAATTGAAAGATATGGAGAATTGAACATTTATACTAATGACGGAACTGAAGAATTGAACATCTGCACTAATGATGCACATGATAAAAAGGGTGCAGGCATTAGATTCACTCTTGACTTGAATGTTTCAGTAGAAGAAATGCAATTCAATAATGAGGTAGATTATCATGACAGTAAACTTAATAAAAGTGTAGGCACTGGGAATGTACATGGAAGTACACTTGACTATGTTCCGGTAGAAGGAATACAGTTTAATAATGAGAAATCTGGGCAGGTGTTCCCTGTCCCTGGGCGGCCTGCTGGAGGTGCTCGCCCATGTTCCTCATGGTCTCCGCTTGTCATCCTACAACCTCTATAAGGTTGTTCAGAGTCTCCATAAAGTTTTCACACCTGGTGTGCCACGCCATCTAAATACGCAAAAATCTATACGTAAGCAACCAACAACACACAGAGATAGGAAAATTTCCATTTTATTACTAAGAAACTGCAACGCTACAGAAGTACCCTTCATCAAGATAGGGTTAAACAAGCACTGCCAACAACTAAAGCACAACAAAAGCAACAACGAAACACTAACTCAGTGTTTCTAACATCAAAGCATCGCATCACATTTTTATGACTTGCTAGTGTAGAAGTCCCTGTAGTCCTTTCGACTACCATAGCACCTCAGCCTAACACGTGGAGGAGAAACATCATTCCTCAACGGCGTGTCAGAGATCTCCTGGAATTCCCTCAGAATCGGCGACACGTACTCCGAAGAAACAGCATAAGGGTAGGATTCAGGAGAATATTAGGGAGATTCCATCGCTCCACACCTTTCTCCGTTCTGGCTATCCACTTCCACAACCAATGGTCGAGAGACCGAAGATACATCCTCGAGGTTTTTCGCATTGCTTTTCCAAAGCTCATCCCTCTGCTTCGTCTGACATTCCTCTTCGACATGCCCACAAAGACTACAGTAGGGGCACTCAGCCAACTCATGGGGACAGATCTGTCCCACGTGATCTTCCAAACACCTGGCACATGGAGATGCCAACATATGCACATTACGTGCCAAATGTCGCACAGCTCCACTTAGGGCCTCTTCGCCTCGAGTCAAGTTTTGGAGAGCCTCCAAAATCTTACCGTAGATCGGGTTTGTCGACATCTATTACATGCACAGAACCACAAACACAAACTATCTAAAAAGCAGGAAATAAAGGGAATAAAGAAGCTGAACTTATACTTACAGTGCGACTGATGATGCACGATGAAGCTCTAACCACACACTTAAACTCTGCTCTGATACCAATCACTGTGGCGCCCCAAACCTTGACCTTGGAAAAGCTTGAAATTTTCAGAAAAGTGTTTTTTGAAAGGTTTAAGTAGAAAACCAGCGGAAAACAAGCGTGGAAAAACAACAAAGCCGCAAGTCTGGGCGGCCACCACAGGTAAGTGCAACAAGAGGAAACAGTGTAACCAACGGTGTATATAAGTGTAACTATGAAATAAAAAGGGGAAGCACCCCAACAGTTGTAAAGAGTTTACAAAATATAAGTACAAAAGGTACAAAACAGAGAATACATCCCAACAACACCCAGAACCCCAAAAACCACCAGGTACAACTGCAAGTCAAGTGTGTGTGGGTCCTCCGAGCCTCCATCGCGTATCATCGCATCCACACTAAACCTGTTCGTCACCTATATCCCCATAAAACGGAGTCAGTCCTCTTGCGAGGTGGTGAAGAAACAACCACAACAAATATATATATATATATATATATATATATATATATATATATATATATATATATATATATATATATATATATATATATATATATATATATATATATATATATATATATATCATGTGCACAAGAAAGGCAGAAAAAGCTAACAAGTGTAAGTGCCTATGTCAGGTAAGTGTAAAGCGACAAGTACTAGTCAACAAGCTATAGCAACAAGGAAAAACAAGTAGCTAAAGCAACAAACTGAACTGTAAAGTAAACTGAACAACAAGTAACACTGAAGTGACTGTCACGAGTATTCAAGCAGTAACAAGAGCAGACAACAAGTAGAGCAACTACGTAACAACTGAAGTACAGTCTACAACACAAGTAAAGTAACAACTATTGTAAGTCAGCTATTTGGTTAGTCTTTAAGTTCTTCTGATTACTCCTTCGGGTACGCGAAGGAAACCTCGCATTCTGTGAGACAGCACACGACTAGAAGAAAACACTCGCATAGGCAAGGATTGCAATCCATACTACTGTAGTAGTGAAGCCCTAAGAAGGCAACCTCGACCTCCTTGACTCTGAGTGACTGGAGGCCAAAGGGCGCTACAACTCCTGTCAGAACACATGTCATAGTAACGACAAGTTACTTAGGGTTGTACCATCCACCCTCTCCCAAGGTGAACCATTTTGTGAATGGGGCGAAGCAGGTTTATCTTTCTTAAGGCTCAGGTTCAAACATATCTCACATCAAGGAATTTGCCTCATGGTCCCCGTAGGGTACGCAAAACGAGGACTTGGTCTGCCCATTCACGTGCTCAGCCTCATGCGGTCAACGGAGCACACCGCTTGTGAAAGCAGTCACAACATCATATTATTTATTTTATTTTCAGGGTATATCACGCAAGAGTCCATCTACTACACAAGGGTCACTGCCCAAGGACTCCAATTGAGCCCATAACCAGTCATTTTGTTTATTCATACCCTACGGTGTTCAATCTTCTATCTTTTCATTTTATTAAAGTAAGGGCACGTGGTGCGCTTACCAATGCCTCAAGCAATTTACCCTCTCAAAGTACGCACTACTCAGTGTCAGTGTCGGGATGTGCCACGTGCAAGATGTAAAAGTACCACGTGTCTACTAGATTTTGCATGAGTATAAGCACTAGAGGCAATTGCGTAGCATATAGCATTTCTCACTGTCACATGTACTGGTTGTATTCTTCAGTGTTAAGATTGAAGTTAACAATATTCCCATACTTATGGGAACAACATTAGCATTTCCACGGTATAGGGTGTCGCGCCAGCGGACCCGAAACAAGATATTATACAACACTTGTGATTCAAATAACGAAGTCTCTGAGCTTGTGAATTTACACTAATGTTCAACGACATACCTCTCTGAATGTAGACTAAAGCATAAGGATTTTCCTCACACAATACAACACTCATACGTGTTGAAGCCCTTAATGCTCCATGGATGGTCGTGGATGTGGTAGGGGCTTGGTCCCTACCAACCTACCTAGACAAAAAGGGAGGCGACATGGCTCAGCCCGACCCTGTCGACTCACTCGAAAAGCCCAAGGTGGTGGCAGGGGCTTGGCCCCTACTGACCAACCGAAACGCAAGAAGACAACAGAGGTTGGCCTCTATCGGCCCATTTGAAGATAGGGAGGTGGCCGGGACTCGATCCCTACCCGCCCAATCCAGAAAAAAAAGGAGAGAGAGACGACAGGCCTCAGCTCCTACTGTCGTTCCCAAACTCAAGGAGGTAGTAGGTGCTCGGCCCCTGTCGACTTGCCTAAATAAGAGGCAGGTAGAGGGGCCCTTGCCACTCTGCCGATCAAGGCACAAGGGCCACCTGGGATCCCTCCCCACGTCAGAGGGGGCGATACAGTCGACAGCTTTGCCGCCTGCCAAAAGGGAAAAGGGTAGATGACTGACCGGGGTTGAGTACTCGATCGACGTTGCCTGCGCTCAAAGACCGACAACCCAATGAGAGAAGAGGGGGGGGCACGACAGGGGACTGTCGGCCCTCAGACGACACAGAGAGAAGATGAAGATGAAGTAAAAGAAGAAGACAGAAAGGAGGGCATACCTGCAGTGTCGGTGGTGGTCGGGGTATGCCTAATGGGAGGGGACGATGATCGGAGCTTCCTTTAACGAATCGAAGAGGACGAGGGAGGCGAGGGAGAGAGAGCAAGAGGAAGACTCGACGTCGGTTCAATCGCATCGACACAGGTAAGAGCTGAGAGGGACGGGAGAGAGGAGGAACTTAGGGGTGAGGATTTCCCCATACCCTTGCGTGCTTTTAAAGGCAGGGGGTGCGCGATTTGGGAAACCCTTAAGGGGTTTATTTTTTTCTTCTGAGGGGGAAAGGGAGATGCGCGACTATGAGGGGTGGGGGGAAGAGGGTTTAAAATAAACCTTCGCCCCTTCATGTTTTAACCCTAACTGGACCGGGTCGGGTCTGGATCTGACCCTAGTATGGGTTTTTTTTTTTAAACTTGGGTTTTACAGTTTTCTTCAGTGTGACATGCATAAATTTAGCTCTTTGTGTGCTTATCATACGTGCACAAAAGTATTGCCTTCTATATGCTAATGCCTATTTCTCCTTTTCTGCATATAAATTTTATAATCACACACAGTCTTCAAGGCCGTACATCTGAATCATTGCCTCCCAATCAAACATAAATGTGACCTCGTCTACACTCTCAAGTACACACCTTGTAAACTTTTTGTCAAACCCCATCTTCTAATTAAATATATGTCCTATGTTCTTTGCTGCATTTTAGAAGATATGCCACAAACATAAGCGATGATGTGTGTCTTGCCATACATGAGACACTGCAGCCGCAATTGCATGATCACCATATGTAAGTACATCTTCAAGTTGCTTCCCATTTATTGCCTATGTAAATACTCTCAACAACCACTCAAAGGTTTCCTTGGTCTGATCATACAAAAAAGCGCCGCCTAATATACAACTTTGTGAGTGATGGTTCACTCCGACAAACTACGCAAATGGCCACGATTAAGTATTAATCTTGATGTCTTTTTGCAATCGTTGTAATTTTGAAAAGATTTTTAAATGTAAAACATGTGAAAACCAGACATCAAATAATAAAAACCGGTTCTCACTAGTGGATGAGACCGGGTCGAACTCAGGGAACGGGAATATGTTGTATTCAAACACACAAGTCTAAACTATTCTTTATTGCCAAATTATTGAAATGTAAAATGTTCAAGAAAAGTAAAAACAACTAACTATTACAACAAATGAATACCCTTCGCAGAGGGCGTAAAGTGCAATATTTACAAACCCAACATTAAATTCCTAATTCTAAACTAAAAAGTAAAAATCTTCTATCTTCGTACTTCGTGTCATGTAATCACTTCCGATCCACTCCTGTGCTATCCTGCACAAATTCAATGAACACGAGCAGTACACGAAAGAAAAACAAAAATTAACTAACTAAATGTTAATACTGAAATGACAATTCATTAAGAAATTTTAAGACTAATTGTAATATCAAAAACTAACAATATTTTCTTAACTAAGTAATACTAACTGCTAATTAGCGAACTAATCTAATTATGAAACAATTACCACTGCTAATTATTTCAAATTCACTAATTGAACCTAACTTCAAATACTAAGTAAATGCAGTTACTAATTACCTAGTAACATATGATCAACAATAATATTCATCGAGCAAACAGATAATATGCTGGAAATCAGACCGAAATCAACATTCAAATACTTCTCAGTAATCAGATGGTCAATCAATATTCCGATCAGTCGGTCAGTCAAGAGATTAGTATTTTAGAAAGAGTTCAAAAATCAATGCTCAGAAAGAAACGTATTCATTTGATCAAATACTCTTACAAAGAAACTAATCATCTTTAGAAATTAGGCCTTCAGAAACCATCCGATTGATTTCTCAGAAACTAACATCTTCAGAAACTAACATCAAATATTCAAGAACAAAGCATCTGATTGATGCCACAGATCAACTAATCAGCTGTCAAACAAAATTCACAAGAAATTAATGAAACCAGAATATTCACAAGAAATTAATGAAACCACACTTACCGGAGATCTATAAGCAGTCGATCCAAATTCAGATACTCCGATCATTGGCATTCCAATGATCTTCAGTTATATCATTGCTTCAACAACATTTTAACCAACTGGATTCGATCTAGTCATTCAATCGATCAACATTAAGCATTCGATCGGTCAGTAGATCGGATTCTCATATTCAGTCACCGGAAAACATCAAATAGTAGATGATCTAGTTATTCTCACATTTAATCGACACATATTCCATTAATCTGCAATTAAAAGAGATATTAAAACATTTCTGCCAATCCGTGAATTGATTCAGGCATCCGGTCAATCAAACTCCAACAATTGTTCAATCAAACTCCAGCAATCGGTCAATCAAACTCCAGCAGGCTGGGCTAATGCAGGGGATTCCGGCAGATCTATTTTTTTTCTGTTTTTCAAATTTTCTCTTTTTATTTTGGTTTTAAAATTATAGCAGCAACAAGAAAAAGATCTGAAGAAGATGAAGAAGAAGAAGAAGAAGAAGTTCTGAAGAAGAAGAAGAAGAAGAAGTTCTGAAGAAGAAGAAGAAGAAGAAGTTCTGAAGAAGAAAAAGAAGTTTTGTAAACTCACCGTGAACCTTAGAAGGGTTAGGAAAGAGTCGGCCTCCTCCTGTACACCATCTCCGGATTGAAGGCACCTCCACCTGAAACGAGAAAGAGAATTAGGGAGAAGGAGAAGAAGAAGAGAAGAATGAGGTGGAGGGGAGGGGTTAGGAAAGAGGGAAATGCGTACAGAAGAAGACCCCGATTTTTACATTTTTTTGGGGGTTTTAAAAGAGTTCAAACCGGCTGGAACCGGTTTGAAACAGATTTTTTTTTTTATTTTTAAAACTGCAAATCGGTTCAAGCCGGTTTTGTTTATTATATTTTTTTTTTCAATTTAAAAAAAAAAACTATGAAAACTAGTTTATTAGAAAATGTTCAAAAATTAAAAATCAAAACTTATTTAAAAAGAAACTAAAAAAAACTATTCTAACTATTTATATTTATATATAATTTTTTTTTCTTTTCTAAAAAAAAACATTTAAAATGATTTTAAAAACTATTTTCTCTATTTTTTATTTTATTTTTAACTGAAAACTAAAACTAAACTACTATGAATATAACAAAAACTAAAATATGTATAAAAATGTAAAATAAAACTATTTTTCATGCATTTTCTATTTTTAAATCATTTTATCACATTTACTCGAAAACTATCATAAAATTGGGTTTTTGAAACATTATTTTATAAAATCATGCATATTTTAATGTTAATAAACCCTGAATTATATGCATGATCAAATCTTCACTATCGTATAAAAAACAAGCACATCATTGAAGCATTCATAATCAATTCTTGACTTTGAATCTGCCCAAAACATATTCATAGCATATCCATCTTCATCCAGTTGCATTGCACTAAAGAAACCAGGGTCAATGCTTGATTTCTTCTGTAAGAAATCAACCAAACAACATATTTCTTCATTCTTCATGTTATCTGTCATCTTTCTTCTCAAGTGGTTTCTTAGATCCATAGGTGTGAATGACACATTCTCGCGACCACCATCTATGTGTGCACAAATTGTGTCTTCCTTGGTGCAATGCCAGTGCTATCAACTAGTTCAATAATTACAGCATGCGCTTCAATTACTTTATGATGTCACCTTAACATAGGTGTCATAAATGAAGTTGCTAAATCATGGTTATGATAACTGATTAAAGTACAAACTACATATTTTCCATTCGGAAGTCTTCTTAATACCATTCTTGCTGGACATCCACATCTTGAATCTGGTTTGCTCTTTGTTGGATTTTCACTTGATTTCTTCCAACCTTCTTTAGAAAAACATGTCTTTCTTATCAGGACACACTGTGTAGTTTTGACCAAGAATACCTTCTAACACTGAAGCTAAGTTTTAAGGCATAATTATTATAAAAATTTTATGTAGCTTTCTCAATATTAAACTACATTCCTTTTATGGGAACATAGCCAACTGTACTATCATGTACATTCCCAATGCCTGCACCTTTATCAAGTGTACTGTCATGATCGTCTACCTCATTATCGAATTGCATTTCGTCTGCTGAAACATTCAAGTCAAGAGTGAATCCAATGCTTGCACCCTTCTTATCATGTGCATCATTAGTGTACATGTCCACTTCTTCAGATGCGTCATTAGTACAGATGTTCACTTCTCCATAACTTTTCAATGATTGAGATAGATCATCTTCATTGCAACCAGATGATAAGCTCACAATTATCATAAGCAAGATATCATTTTGCGTTAGTCAGCTCATACATTTACGATGATTTGTTCAAGATGCATATAACAATGAATACCGATAAGGTTAAGCAAGTCAAAGAAACGATTGAATGAATCACAGAATAAAGCAACAATGATTTGTTATTTGCTTATACTATGCATCAAGTTGTTACTTACCATGCCAATAAAAGAAACGATTTGTCATATATGTGTGTTAACAATAGCGATTCACGTGACAACGATTTAATTATATATTTGATGTTGTGAAGTGATTTCAGTAGAAATTGTTAAATGAGCAACGATTTGAATACGAAAATTGTCATCACAAGCACACAACAATGTATTTTCGCACACACACGTTTTAAAATTATTTCTACAAATATCTTACAAATCGATACTAGAAAACATAATATATTACAAATCAATATACATATCACATAATATATTACAAATTGATACGATAATTCAACATAATAGCTTACAAATCGACACTACAAAACACATAATATATTAATACAGAAATTCAGCATAATAGCTTACAAATCGATACTACAAAACACATAATACCTTACAAATCGATATACATATCACAAAATATATTTTAAATCGATACCAAAATTCATCATAATAGCTTACAAATCGATATTAACAAACAAAACAATATCTCACAAATCGGTTGTATGTTACTACAACCGCGATTGTGATATATTGCATATACTGAGTGAATGGACAATACTGGATGGGGTACAGGCCCTTCCTTGCATCTGGAAACAAGCAATCTAGTCAACAGGTCCTAGCGTCTTACAAATATCTTTAATTTTCAAACCGTCGAAAGGACAAGATCCACTTGCAATAACAAAACATCTTAATGGCACTCCTGATGACATACGTTCTTCAACAATAGCATGATGACATGGAAAGGTACTCATGACACCTTAATGACACTTGTTGAAATGTTTGTGCGTCATTGCTTTCTTTCATACTGCCTAATGACAACGAAAAAGAAGAGAAGACTATAAAAAGAGATGGCCGACAAATGCCCCTATGACGCCCACCAATGATTGAACCAGTCGATCGATTTATAGTTATCTTTACGAGGTAAGAACGAACCCAAAAATGTTTTGTAACACAAGGCAGGAACGAGAAGGCGACAATGTGTTATAACACAAGCTAAAAATCAAGGCGAGAACCTGGACTCGAGACGACGACAAAGGTTGCTCTGGTGGCATCAGGCGACGGTAAAGGGTGCATCGTCAAAGGGAGCTCCTGTTATAGCAGATGGTGCAATAGTTTATTGTTTAGGGCAAAAACAAAACATTTGGACTTTAAAGAGTTAACATCATCCTCGACTTTCTAGATGGAAGATATTTTTGTCCTTTTTTCGAACCGTCGTTTCCCTTTTTTGGATGAAGGACATTTTTGTTTTTTTTCTTGAACTGTCGTTTCATGGCTAAAATAGCGGGAAAGGGTACTTAAGTCTTTGCAACCGAACCAGACTTTGATGCTTAGTGATGCTGACACACAAGGGGATACAAGCTCCACGTGCTTCTATACATGGCGCTCATTCAGACCCTGAACATGCACTGTAGCAAACAATGCATCTTCGGGAGAGAACACACAACACCCTCTCGTATGAAAGGCTCTATCTCACAGTTGTGGGAGGGTGGTGTATGCTCTCCCCCGATGATTCACTGAATCCCACGTCTGTGTTTGGGGGGGCGAATGAGCACCACGTATTTACGCACATGGGGCCCGTATTCCCATGTATGTTGACATAACTTTGCATCAGACGCTAATGTTGTTGCAAAGACTTAATCACCCTTTCTTGCTATTCTTGCTCTGAAATGACGGCTCGAGGAAATGACAAAAATATCCTCCATCTAAAAGTTGGGAAACTACGGTTCGAGAAAAGGACAAAAAAGTCATGCATCCAGAAAGTTTGATGTTAACTACTTACAGTGGAGACATTCCCTATTCATTAAACTCTTGCGCCATCTGCTGTAACAGTAGCTCCCATTGTCAACGCAAACTTTGCCTTCATCTCCAATCGAGGTTTTTGCCTTGTTTTTTATCCTGTTTTACAACACATTGTCGCCTTCTCATGCCTGCCTTGTGTTACAAAACATTCCCGTGTCTTCTTTTCATTTTTGTTGTCGTTAGGCATTATGGAAGAAAGCAATGATGCACAAACATTCCAACCAGTGCCATTAAGGCATCGTGAGTAGCTTTTCATCTCATCATGCTATCGATGAAGAACACATGTCATCTTGTGTTCCATTAAGGCATTGTTTTGTTATTGCATGTAGATCTTGTCCTTATGATGGTTGGAAACTTATCGATATTTGTAAGACGATGGGACCTGTTGACAAGAATGCTTGTTTACAAATGCTAGGAAGGGCCTCTACCCCATCAGGTATCCTAAATTCACTCAGATATGCATTGTATCTCAAATCGTTGTATTAGTAACATACTACCGATTTGTGAGATATTATTTTGTTAGTTAATATCGATTTGTTTGCTATTATGCTCAATTTCTTCCATATCGATTTGTAATTTATTATGAGATATATTTATCGACTTTTTAGATATTATGGTTTTGTATTGTCGATTTGTAAGTTATTATACTGAACTGTTGTATCGATTTTCAATATTTTATTCGATATGTATATCGATTTGTAAGATATTATATGTTTTATAATATGTATTTATAAGATATTTGTACATAGACTTTGAAAATGTGTTTGTGCAGAAACACATTGTTACACGCATATGGTGGCGATTTTCGCATTCAAATCGTTGCTCTATCAGCAATTTCTATTGAACTCACTTTACAGCCTTGTGGATATAATGAGAGTGTTATCGTCAACACACATGTACGACATGTCGTGTCTTTTATTGGCATGGTAAGTGACAACTCCATGCTCAGTATAAGCAAATACCAAACTGCACTTGCTTTTATATTGTCATTCATTAAATCGTTTCTTTGACTTGCTTAATCTTATCGGTATTCGTTGTTATATGCATCCTGATTAAATCATAGTAAATATATGCCCTTGTTAACTCAAATAGATATATTGCTTACAAAACATTACCGGGTCTTCTCTTTTTTTTCATTGTCGTTAGGCATTATGGAAGAAAACAATGACGCGCAAACATTCCAATCAGTGCCATTAAGGCATCATGAGTAGCTTTCCATCTCATCATGCTATCGATGAAGAATGCATGTCGTCTTGTGTGTCATTAAGGCATTGTTTTGTTATTGCAGGTAGATCTTGTCCTTATGATGGTTGGAAACTTATCGATATTTGTCAGACGATGGGACTTGTTGACAAGAATGCTTGTTTACAAATGCTAGGAAGGGCCTCTACCCCATCAGGTATCCTACATTCACTCAGATATGCATTGTATTTCAACTCATTGTATTAGTAACTGTGATCATCGCAAAATTTTTCCTCTCGTGGTTTCTTTCTCTTCCTTCTCCTTTCCTTTTCTAACCTTTATTTTCCTCCTTTTTGAAGGGAGTAAAATAAAAGAAAGAAAAAAGAAAGAGAGAAGAGAAAAGAAAGAAAGAGAAAAGAGGAACTCTTTTGCGGGTCTCACTTGACCTTAAAAAATATTTGAAATAACTCGCCTCCGTTTTTGAAATATTTGCGGGAAAATCGGGAGACGGGATCCGCTCGTCGGTACGAGGTTCGACCGTTCCTGGCGCCTTTACCAGGGGTAATCGAACCAAGGGTCGAATTTTATGCCTTTTGCTTTGCAAAGAATTTATCTAAGTTTTTATCCTAAGTTTAAATGCACAATGAATCATGCTTGTGCAATATGCAAAGATGTATGCTCTTTTTAAAAATATTTTGAAGAATTTCCAAGTGAAATTGATAAAGTGAAAAAATGATTCCTAACTTAGAACTTAAGATTAAAGTTCTAAGTTTTTAGAATAATCAAGAGCTTGGGAAGATAAATCTAGATCTGGAAAGAGATGGTTTTTGAAGTTTTTGAGATAAAAGAAGAAGAAAGAAATTTTCTATGTCATAAATGGACTTTGAGTCAGAAATAGAAATGAAGATGGAATTGAATCAGTAGAAAATATAGAATTGGGAAATTTTGAACGAAATTTGAGAAATGGAATTGATTTAAAAGTTGGATTTTCAAGATGAAATCCGAATCCAATGTCTAGATTCTGAATAGAGTTCAAAGTTGGATTTTGAATTTAGGATTTGAAATGGGAACTTGATTTGAAATCAGGAATGAAATGGAATTGGTTCAAATGAATTGGAACCAAGATGAAATTTGGATTTTGAAATTTTGAATGGAATTGGATTTAAGATTTGGAATCCAAGATGGTATTTGGATCTGAAATCTAAGATCCAAGATAGGGTTGGACTCTAGATCCTAAGATGGAATTGGATCTGAAGTCTGAGATCAAAAATAGAATTGGATTCTGGATCCTAGGATGGATTCGGATCTGAAGTCTGAGATCCAATGTAGGATTGGGTTCTGGATCCTAGAATGGATTTGGATCCGAAGTCTAAGATCCAAAGGGGAATTGGATTCTGGATCCTAGAATGAATTTTTGGATCTGTGATCTGAGATCCAAGGTGAATTGGGTTCTGGATCCTAAGAATTGGAATTTGGATCTGAATCTGAGACCCAAAGTAGGGTTGGATTCTGGATCCTAAGAATTGGAATTTGGATCTAAATCTGAGACCCAAAGTGGGGTTGGATTCTGGATCCTAAGAATTGGGATTCAGATCCGAATCTGAGATCCAATGGTAGAATGAGGATCTGGATCCTAAGAGAAATTTGGATCTATGATTGAAGATCCAAAGTGGAATAAGGAATTGGATCCTAAGAGAAATTTGGATCTATGATTGGAGATCCAAAGTGGAATAAGAATTTGGATCCTAAGAGAAATTTGGATCTATGATTGGAGATCCAAAGTGGAATAAGGATTTGGATCCTAAATGGAATTTGGATCTGTAATCTGAGATCCAAAGTAGAGTGGAATTATGGATCTTAGAATGGATTGGATCCAAGACTTGGAATCCAAGATGAAAGGTGGATCTGAAGTCTAAGATCCGAAGTGGAATTGAATTTATACTTGGAAATCTGGATCCAAGTTGAGATTTAACTTTGGATTTGGGCTTTTGAAAGTCCAACTGGGACTTTTGAATTATGGATCTAGGTTTTGAAAACCCAGATTAATTTTAAGAAAGGTCAAACTTTTGAGAATTAATCTCAAACTGTGGTTTTTGAATAGATAAGAAGAGGAACTTTTGAGAATGAGTTAAGAACTTCAAAGTTTAAATGGAACTTTGAAATTGAGTTTTTGAATTGAATTGGATTTTTGAAATTTCAAAATTGATTTTGAGAATTTAAACTATAAATGAATTTCAAAGTCAAATTTGGACCTTGAATTTGAAGCTTTGAATTTGGAATGAATCAAGAATATAAAGATTGAATTTTGAAATTTCAAAGTCAAATTGGACTTTGAACTTAGAATTTAAATCTTTGAAGTAAGATAGAAGAATGAATTAAACTATAGATTGAAGAAAGATATTTGAGATCACTTGGATTTTTTTGAAAGAGAATTTTGAAAATATGATGCAATTCTACCCTATATGATGAATGAATTCGAATAAGTTTGAATTTTGGAACTTGAAAAGCTATTTCATTCTTTAAATGAATTAAAATAAGATTAAAAATATAATACATCCTTAACTATGGTCATTGAATGTATTATATGATAATCTATATTTAAATTCAAAAGAAGAATAAAATACATTTTAGTGCTTTTATAGAATTTAAAATGAAATTAACTCTCAATATACCCTGACTATGGCCATTGGTATATGTTTTGAGTTAATCCTAAGTTAAATTCTGATAAAAGAAAGAAAATATTTTGAGAAAATATGATGAATTTTGAAAATGGATCCAGTGCGGGTCCAGTGTTTATTTTGTAAAAGATAAAAATTCTAAGTTTTGTTTACACCCCGACCATGGCCGTTGATGTAAATCGTCAACTTAGAGTTAACTTACCTCTTACAAAATGGTGCACGTGCCATTCGTGTTCCACCATTGTGAGAATTTGAGAAATGAGAAAAAAAATGGTATGAAAACAAATAATCTCTAAGGCATGTATGCTCATACATTCTATTCTAATACTTGAAATGTAAAACTTTCATTATAGTCTAACTATTACATTCTTGAAAATATTCACATGAGTCTCTAATTCTAGAAAAAGAGGATAACAATTTCCATGTATTTTCTGCAAAAAGAAGGGCATGGTTAGCATACAAAGTATATGAAACTCCCAATAGATGTATAAGAGGCATGTGGAAAAGATGAAAATTGATATGTATTTATATATATATATATATATATATATATATATATATATATATATATATATATATATATATATATATATATATATATATATATATATATATATATATATATATATATTCATGTGTATGTATACTTATATACATATATGTATCAGGATATGAATGTACATATATACACATATATGTATATATACATATATGTATAAGTGGAATGATGAACGTGAAGGGTTGACATAGTGGATGATATGGTAGTGACTATTGAATGAATCAAATATATATGTATATGTACATATGTATATATATATATATATATATATATAAATATATATATGAATCAAGCTCAAAGCATAAGTGATCACGAATCATACAAGAGCAATACAATGAAGGCACACTGTAGTGAATTTTTATTGATGCAGCAATTCTGTAATGTAACATTCTGCGGGAACTATGGCCTGAGTAGCATTTGGTCTTCCGCCTTGATCCATACCCACTACACAACATTAGCTCATCAGGTGATCCATTTCCCCATAGTAGAGTGCTTGTAGCCCCATAATGACAACCAGGGTTCTGTTCATCTATGAGTTTTTCTTGGGATAACCTTAACTATGCACAAAACCCACTTATTAGTTATCGCACCAAACATAATGCTTCGGGTCATAGATTTATACATATTAGAATCAATATGTGATCCCCGATGATCAAGGAAAACTAATGCTGATAAAAGAATCCACAATGAAACCATAAATTCTCTTCTTCTGCTAAAATAAAATTGTAGGAAATCGGTAGGGGTAATGCTTTTAAAAACCAATGCAGAGAATAATAAATACAGTCATCAAGACCATGGTGAAAGAGAACAACAATACCAACAATATTGCTTAATGACAGATATAAGCACAAAATATCAAAACTAAATGAAACTTATGATTTGTATTTGCAACATAAACCACCAAAGCCAATGACCCTACAGGAAAGGGGATAATACTAAACGACAGCATGATCAATAATGTATACACAACAACAAACCTATGATAAAATATAACAAATGGATCAGTAAACGAAATAAACAGTCAAAGTAAATAACATGGGTATACGAACCTGAAACTTACTGTGCAAGTCAGGTACTACGATGACATGTGCTGCTGCAGGTGTAAGGTGGTTATGCTGAATATAAATGAAGCAGGGTTTACAAGAAGCAGCCAAAGGTGGATGCTCTTGAATCAAGATTTGAATGATTCTTGGAGCGACTGCTAGTAAAATTCTGAGTCATCATGTAGTTCAGAGTTTGCAATCCACATTTGCTAGTTCACATTTTGATTGAAAACACGTAATTTGCTTTCAAAAGCAACTGCACCAGTCACCTTTGGTATCTTTTCTGCCATTCGTCAATTTGAGCTATCTCTGAACGATATAGTTCTGGACTGCCTTATTGGTATTTGTAATCATTCCCTCTTGAAACTTCAAGCAACTCTTCATTGTTTGGTTTGGTCGAGACTAACGACACTTTATAGATTTCATCCATCATTCCATCTCCAACAGAAGCAGGAATCAACCAAACAAATCCAATGACTACAGAAACATGAACAAGAATCATTTACAGAGAAAAATAAAAATAAAAAAAAAATAATACAGGTGCGTGGCAGGCATAGGGAGATGCTGCTGTATGGGTTCAGTAATTTTAACTTGTTGAGTCTGGGATTACCTGCTAAATCACTTTGATTCTTTGAACATACCCACCTGAAGTACATAATTTACTTGAGCTTTTAAAAGTCCTGGTCCTTAGAGGAATTCTGAAGATATCATCTGCTGAGTTATTTCCTGCTTTTATGCTAGAGTGTAGGCTTTGGTTAGAACTAAGAAATGCACCAAAGGGCCCTCTCGTTTTGAGGCAATCCCAGCGGGTGAAGGCATCAATTGATCTGATTCCTCGTTGTAACAATGAATATTCAAAAATCCAACAAAACCAAATCACCCCAGATATACCATGCTGGAGCAACTTACCATCTCCACTTCCCCCTCTCTTTTTTTGTTTTGAGATACTGGGCCGAAAAGATCATAAGAATGATATAATATGCAGAGTTGGTGCGCAGTGGGGCTACAGCAGGAGATGAAGCTCGAGTAGGCATTTTCACATCAGGAATCGCAGTTATGATTTATAGAAAACAGAACTTCAAATAGATTAAAAACTAAAAAAAATGTGGGAGATGTGAGTCAAGAAATGGAATGTAAAGTTGAAAATATATCCTCGCCAGGCAAAAATGGATGAAGATACACAGGAAAACGAATCTGATATAAAGAGTCGATACAGTGTAAATCAAGGTTTTATTGAATGAAAATGTGAAATGAGCACATGCGACATGAATGCTAATTATGAATGAAATGGGATGCAACATGAATCAAATGATGCAGATGCTGGGAGAGCAAATAAAATGTCTGACGATGGAGGTAAAATGATGCCCACTAAATAAAAACAAAATGCAACTGCTGGATGGTTACTGCACAAACAGAGCGTAATCCTATGAATGAAAATATGTTACTGGACATAAAAGGATGAGAGCTTAATGTGATTCTCCCTATGTGCTGCAAGACCGGATGACATTTATGTTATACCTAGCCAATCCATCCCTATTGAGGCTTCAAGCAGAATATAATTTAGTGGTTCTGAGAGATAATCGGAACGTGATACTTAAACATGGAAGTACCAGCAAACGACGATGATGGGATGAAGATGGGAGTGACCTAGATATGTAAACCGATGGGTTTAAATACGCAAGACATTCCGAAATCATTAAAGAGGAATATGACGGAGCATATAGCTGCAGGACCATGTGATCAAATGGAGGGGGGGGGAGTACTCTAAATCATCAACGAGTGATGATTCAGACATTTTCCCAATAATTCCATAGATGGTTTTATAATAGAAGAGCTTCTTCTTTTCTTTTCTTTTCTTTTTAAAAAAAAAAAAAAGAACATGACAAACTGTGTAACAAAAGACATGCAGTGCACATATTATTTTCATGAATCGAATCTCTTTCAGCGATAATTTTTCTGCGACAAGATGAGATCGTGATCATTCAATTTTCATCCACAGAAAACAGAGATTAAACATTAAATTGAAACTTGAAGGCTAACTCAAAAACCATGGTGATCGTCCAAATCAACTTGGTCATCAAATAAAAGTGAAAATTCAATAATCAACAGGTGACGAAAAGAAACTAAAGTGCAGAACGGGAAAAAGAAAGAAATGGAAGCTATGTAAAAGTAAAAAAAACGACAGAAAATATTGGAGTTCACAAACTCCATTGATGTTGCACGGAGGTAGGTCGATATTGCCATGGGCAATCCGACGCTACCAAATGTGCTTTTTAAGGGAATGAGAGCAAGGGAAATCAGAATAATAATAAAAACAAAAACAAAAAAAAAATGAGGGGAAGAATGGCACTTACTTTGAGTTACAGGAGCTCTAGGGAAGGAACACCGTGAAGGAGGAGTCGGCGGCGGCTGCTTGTTTTGCAGGAATTTTGATTCTGCAGAAGTCGGGAAGGAGAGAGTCGACGCTCCTTCAAAGGAAAATTTTCTTCTGTTGAAGTAGAAAAGGGATATTGTGGTGAAGAAACGATCCCCCTTTTGTGCTGCTGTAGGTTTACCCTGATTACCTCAAAGAGAAGAAACAGAGAAGAAGAAGAAGAGCGTGGTAAGGTGAAGAAGTGATGCTCCGAAGGAGAGAGAGGAGGGGTGTGGAGGTGAAGAGCGGGGGTTTTAGAAGGTCTCCTGAGTCCCTTCTTAAGGAGGAAGAGGAAGCTTCAGGAGGGTTTTTGAAATCGGTTGGAGATCGAAGGTGGAGGATGAAGGTTCGGAGATGGAGGGTGATGGCGAGAGGAAGCCATCTGAGAAGTGGGGTTTTAGTGTGATCGACCATGGAGGAGAGAGAGAGAGAGGGGGGCGATGAAGAGAGTCCGCCGCCACTCCTCTCCGAGGTTTTTCAAAGAGAAACCCTAAGAAGGGTTTGTAAAAATTTGGATTTTCCAAAAGAAGGCTCCGTGTAAAAGATTTTTCATAAAACGGTTTTAAATTGATTTTTTTAGCAAAATTGATTTTAAAAAGCTTGAATTCATTTGTTTTTCATAATTTTTCTAATTTTTTTGGTTTTTTGCACTATCTTTTTAATTTTTTTGTATTTTTATAATAAAATCTTAAAATCTGTGAGAAAATAAAGATTAAAACTAAATTTTTGTGTTTTTGCAAAAATATTTACAAAAGGGAATTTTTCTGAGAATTTTAAAAGCCATTTTGAGAAAATTTCTTCAGAAATGGGTTTTGATCCGGATTTTGAGGAAATATGGATTTAAAGTGTTGGATTCGGATCCAAAGTTGATTTTGAATATATCAATATGGATTTTAATTCAGAGAATCTAAAGAAATGACTTGATTTTCTCAGAAAACAGGGTTAGGGGCAAAAGGGTCATTTTTACAAAATTTGAAAAATTTGGGGTGTTCACAGATGCCCCTCTTTGCTACTAAGCCGGTTGAAAGCCGAGCTTAGTGGCAAAGATAACACTCCAAATTTTTAAAAATGCCCCAGTCAGCAGGTCTGAACTGGGTGTGGAAGAATTATTTTTAGAAAATATGGCTTCTCAGGCTTGAAACCTTATCCTGAATGGTTTTGGGGAGATGAAATCCTCGAAATGATATGATTGAGTAGAGAATGAGGAAATCGTGATGGGACTTTGGACGAAAATCCCGAAATGATGGAAAATCAGAATTTTTGATCAGGTCTCATGGGTGAGACGAGATATTCTTTTTTTTTTTGGAATGATTCAGGTTTAGCCCTTAACCTGGATGGGACAAAGATATATCAAAAAATGAATTGAATGAGGAAAGAAATACAGGAGGACCTTGATGGGACATTTTTGGAAAATGCCTCGTGAAATGAAGCTCAAGTAGGATCCTATCCTGGATGGATATACAAAACATGGGTTCCCTGATGGGAAGAACCATGATGGGATTGGAAGAAAACATCTCGTTAGAACGAGGAATTTCGTTGGAACGAGTCTCAGGTTTAACCCAAACCTGCAAGGAAGATACCTCGTGAAGCGAGGTTCCAGGTTAACTCTTAACCTGGATAGGAAATCTACCATATGGGTTTCTCAAATGGAAAAAACCATAATGGGACCTTCGGAATTTGGACTAACAAATCCGAAAGGGGTTTTACGAGAGGAAGAAAATATAGGGTTCCCTAAAGCTTTGGAAAGGGGAAGAAATTGGTCGTCTCATTGTTGAGACTGAAATAGCTTTTGAAATCTATGACCTCTCGTAGGGGGTTCAGGTTTGACCCTTATCCTGAGTGGGGGAAATCTACCATACAGGTTTCTCAAAAACGGAGAAAACCATAATGGGACCTTCGGAATTTGGACGAACAAATCCGAGAGGGATTTTTTTTTTTTTTTTGCGAAAGGAGGAAATATAGAGTCCCTAAAGCTTTTGAAAAGGGAGAAGAAATTTGGCGTCTCATTGCTGAGACTGAAATAGCTTTTGAAATCAAATGATCTTTCGCAAATGGTTCAGGTTTGACCCTTATCCTGAGTGGAGGGAATCTACCATACAGGTTTCTCAAAAAATGGAGAAAACCATAATGGGACCTTCGGAATTTGGACGAACAAATCCGAGAGGGGTTTTCGCGAAAGGAGGAAATATAGAGTCCCTAAAGCTTTGAAAAGGGAAAGAAATTGGGCATCTCATTGCTGAGACTGAAATAGCTTTTGAAATCGAAGAATCTTTCGCAAAATGGTTCAGGTTTAACCCTTATCCTGAGTGGGTCATCCATACGGAATTCGTTAATGAGAAAACCGTGGTGGGAAAGAAGGAGATACTTCTTCTGAGGCAACTCTTTTTGGGAAATACAAACAACGCTAGGTTGCCTCAAAGTGAATATTGAATGTTTATTTAATTCTTGGAATAGCTAGAAAGTTTTGCCAATAAGATAAAATCATAGTAGATTCAGATGCTTCTAAATGTGCATGTATGTGCAAAGATATTCCCTCTTTTACCTAGAGTATTTCCTCTAATGAGGTTAACTCCTCGGTTTTAAGAGTCAAATTCAAAAATTTAGCACTGATGATTTTCTTCAAGGAAGCTATCCATTTCCCTGATATGAGAATAAAAGAAATATTCTTAATTTCATAAAAGCAAGTAATGAAAAGATATTGATAAAAGAATTTTGCATGAGAAAAGATGACTTTTGGCAACTTTGGCAGTTTGATATCTGGGTGTCCTCCCATGATGATCTTTTGCATTCTTTTTGAGTCATTGGGCTTTCTCGGTTTCTCACATCATCCTTCATTTGGATGTCCTGACTTTTTTCTCTCTTTTTTAGGGAAGGGTACGTCACAAACTCTTTCATCTTGGAGATGTTCCGATCCTTCTTTTATCTCAGGGATTCTATATGATATTGGCTCAAAGAGGTCTTTAGATGTAGCTGAAATCAAATATCTTTTAGGGTTTGTCGGTAGGTTCATCGCATCTGCCTTCATCTCGACAGTGATCCGAATTTTCCCTGGAAGGATCTGTCACAAACTCCGTCATCTTGGAGATGTTTCAAATCTTCTTTGGCCCTGGAGATCCACTCGCTTAATTCGCCTTCATCTTGACGACAATTGAGAGATCCCTTTTGCGGATATTTAATTGCAACTTTTTAATCGACAATGAGAAGATATGGGTTGAGTGGATTCTTTTATAGCTCCAGATATTTCCACTGCCTGATTGCCAGAAAGTCATTTTAAAACACGCGCCATAGCCAAGATCAATATCAATTCGCTTCTGGCTTTTCAACATCATTGAAGATTTCTTTTATTGATCATATCGAGGATATTTCTTACATCCTTTTGGTTGATCAACAGGAAAAGATTTGAATTTTACCTCTTTTTCGCAAAAAGTTTCACCTTTTGAAAGGAAATACAGGAGGTAATCTGAGAAAATTCTTTTTGTGTAGTAAGAATATTTAGAATCAACAAATGCTTTTAGCAAATTGGCAAAGTTTTCATGAATTCTTTGTGAAATAATCACTCAATATAGATTTTGATGAGACCTTGAGTCGCAATTTCTTGATTTTGGAAATACATGACCAGCAAAAGCTGGAACCTTTGAAATACATGACCAGCAGAAGCTGGAACGTTTGAAATACATGACCAACAGAAAGTTGGAACGTTTGAAATACATGACCAGCAAAAGCTGGATCTTTTGGAAATACATGACCAACGAAAGTTGGATCTTTTGGAAATACATGACCAGTGAGATGCTGGATCTTTTGGAAATACATCAGATTTAAGTCAGATCTTGAATTTTTGTAAAAGGAAAGAATTTGATCAGAGCACTGAATTTAAAAGGTTACCGGCGCGAGAACCGGATTTTCCAAATGAGCTCAACATATGATTGAGAATTTTGAGAAATAAGATGAGCTAGGAAAGTAAAATTTTGATGAAAGATTCTGAATTCAATGGATCGTCACATCCTAACTGTGTGGTGGTCTGTTTTCAGGATTTATCTCATTATCCTGAACTGGGAAGGAAGGAAAAAAAATATCTCGTCAGCAAGAGGCATCAGGTTTATCCCTTAACCTGAAGGGGAAAAAGAAATGGTGGATTTCCAATGCGAGGATTGGATTTAGAAGGAAGTCCTGGTCGGAACTCAAAACTTCGACTGAAAATAATAGAAGAAAAACCCGAGCTGGAACTCGGATTTCCAAAAGAATGAAGGATTTCCAATGCGAGGATTTGGATTTAAAAGGAAGTCCTGGTCGGAACTCAGAACTTCGACTGAAAATAATAGAAGAAAAACCCGAGCTGGAACTCGGATTTCCAAAGAAATGAAGGATTTCCAATGCGAGGATTGGAATCAGAAGGAAGTCCGAGTCGGAACTCGGAACTTCGACCGAAAATAATAGAAGAAAAACCCGAGCTGGAACTCGGATTTTCAAAAGAATGAAGGATTTCCAATGCGAGGATTGGATTCAAAAGGAAGTCCTGGTCGGAACTCAGAACTTCAACTGAAAATAATAGAAGAAAACCCGAGCTGGCACTCGGATTTTCAAAGGAATGAAGGATTTCCAATGCGAGGATTGGATTCAAAAGGAAGTCCTGGTCGGAACTCAGAACTTCAAATGAAAGAATAAAGGAAGAAGCCCGAGTGAAAACTCGGGTTTTTGACAAGAGATTGAGTTTTTAGAATTTTGCCAGTGCGAGGACCGGACCTGGGATCGAGAATGACCATTTAGGGGACTGAATGATCTGATTGCCCCCTTATCTTGATTGGAGAGGAAATAAAATTTTAAAAGAACAAATGAGAAGAGATAGAAATTAATGGGAGATTTGACGAAAGAGAAGAGTCAAGGAATTTTTTATGGAAATAATTCTCACAGGTAGCATTGTTGCTCCTATGAGAGGTTTCAGGATTATCCTTTATCCTGAATGGGAAGAAAATAAAATTTAAGCAAAAGCTGATAAAAAGGCTTTGATAAAGAATTGGAAGAATTAAAATTGATAAAATTGAATAAAGAAAAAGATTTAGCAGAGATTAATGAAACTTTAAAAGAGAAAGACATTCAGGACTGTCCCTTATCCTGAAGAAAGAAGGACCTCGTAAGATGAGGTTTCAGGTTTTATCCCTTAACCTGAAGGAGGAAAAAGAAAAAGGAAAGAAGGAAAAAGAAGTACCTCATGGGAAAGAGACATCAGGTTTATCCCTTAACCTGAAAGGGTAATTTTTGAAAATAAGAATCAAGGAGAATTAATAAAATGGATAAAAAATAATAAAAATGAAATAAAAATTGATTAAACTGATAAAAATGGATAAACAAAAGGTTGATAGAAGTTGAGAGAAGAATTTGATCCTGCCTACATGTGGGATCTTTAAAATGAGAGAAGAAGATAAGAAAATCATTTTTTGGAAAGAAGGATTAACCACGAGAGCTAATCTTTGAAAAGGGATCATTCATGAGAGATCATCATGAGGGTTAATTTTTTGAAGCAATGATTTGAAAATCAATTTGAAGAAAGTATGATCAACCCGAGGGTTGATATTTGGAATGCAATGATTCAAAGTCAATTTTTAGAAAACATGATCAACACAGGGGTTGATCTTTGAATGCAATGATTTGAAATCAATTTTTTTAGAAAACATAATCAACACCAGGATTGATCTTTGAATGCAATAAAATCACATTTTTGGAAAAATGAGATCAGCACCAGGGTTGATCTTTGAATGCAAATGATTTAAAATCAATTTTTTAGGAAAACATGATCAACACCAGGATTGATCTTTGAATGCGATAAAATCAAAATTTTTGGAAAAATGAGATCAACACAAGGGATTGATCCTTTGGAAATGTAATGTTTTGAAAACCAAATTTTTAGAAAAATATGATCAACATAAAGGTCGATCTTTGAATGCGATAAAATCAAAATTTTTGGAAAAATGAGATCAGCACCATGGTTGATCTTTGAATGCAAATGATTTAAAATCAATTTTTTAGGAAAACATGATCAACACTAGGATTGATCTTTGAATGCGATAAAATCAAAATTTTTGGAAAAATGAGATCAACACAAGGGATTAATCCTTTGGAAATGTAATGTTTTGAAAACCAAATTTTTAGAAAAATATGATCAACACAAAGGTCGATCTTTGAATGTGATAAAATCAAAATTTTTGGAAAAATGAGATCAACACAAGGGATTGATCCTTTGGAAATGTAATGTTTTGAAAACCAAATTTTTAGAAAAATATGATCAACACAAAGGTCGACCTTTGAAATGCAATAATTTCGAAATCAATATGATCAACATAGGGGTTAATCTTTGAAATGCCATGATTCAAAATAAATTTGTAGAAAAATAGGATCAACACAAGGGTTGATCTTTGAAAAAGGTGATAATAAAATATTTGAACTAAGATTTTCGTGGGGTTTGAAAAGACCCTCATAGGTAATATCATTTCTCTCATGAATGAGGTCAGGATTGTCCCGAAAAAAAGAAATTTTAATGCCCCAATATAGCAAAAGGAAGAAAGTATTGAATATCAAAGATATAAAGAAAATCGACATTTCATTGATAAGCAAAAGTTGATGACAGAACTGAATATTTACAAGTATTTTAACTAGAAAGAAATCACAAGGACTGGGCTGACTTGCCCCTATAAAGCGACTAACAGGAAGGGACGAAAGCGAGAAATCTTGGTAGCTTCAACTCTCTGAGTAGTATAAAAATGGTTTAGCTGAAACTGCAGACTGCTCTTCTCCTTCCTCTGGTACCAGAAGCTCTTTATCAATGTAGTCCTGCACAATGTTTTTGAGGACGAAGCAGCGCTCCGTGTCATGCCCCCTCGCTCGATGAAACTTGCAAAAGCGATTCTTCCATTTCCCTTTGGTGACTGAGGGATCATCCTGCTTTGGGAGCTTGATCATTTCTTTCTCGAGCAGGTATTGGAGAACTTCTTCGATCGGCTGACCTAGAGGGGTAAGCTGACGATCATAACCCCAACCTTCATGCTTTGCTTTCTTCGGCTTGTTTGGCTTCCGCTGAGCACTGACCCCTATCTGGCAACTAGACTGAGCTTGCATGTTTAGGAGATCTGGATGCTTTTCTTTTTCATTTTTGACGAAGAGATTCTTATCTAGGCAATTCTGAACGATATTCTTGAAGATGAAGCAATGCTCAGTGTCATGCCCTGTTACTTGATGGTATCTGCAGAACTGGTCTATATATTTTCCCATGGTTGTGGAAGGGTTGGCGGCCTTTGGGAGCCTGAGTAATCTGTTGGCCATCATGTATTCGAAGATTTTGTCGAGCGGTTCATCCAAAGGAGTAAAATCTTGATCCCTGCTCCAATCCTTACGCTTTGGTTCTTCTTGCTTCTTGCCTTTCTGTTGAGGATTGTATTGAAGAGGTCTATCACGATTTTCACAATATTTCCCAATTTGGCCTTTATATTCTCCCAAGTTGCTGCCCTGGTTGCCCTGACTGCTGCCCCTGCTGGCTTTAGAGTTTCCTGCACTAATGTGGCTGTGTTCAGTCGTGGGGAAGGTGACAGGTGCCTTTCCTTCTGTGGGAGCTTTTCTGCAACTAGCTTCAGCTTGCTCAGATAATATCTCCACCATCATTTTTTTGAATAATTGATATATCGCGGGATCGATCTCACTTTTGTTGTCCTGAACCCCTCTTTTGACAAACTTTTGAGAATCCATTCCTTACTCTCTCTGCTTATAACTGAGATGTTAGAGCAGTGTAATCTCTGAGCTTTGCCTGACTCAACTGATAGCGTTGATACTCTCTGTAGAGCATAAATGGGTCTTTTTAGAGAGGATCCAGGAAGAAATTTTAATAAAGGAGGAAATCATAAAATGAAAACATCCCATTACGAGGGATTGGGTTGTCACCAAAATTTGCGACAACCGCATTTGTTTTTCTGAAAAGGATAGACAAGTAAAATGTGAATAAAGATAAATTTTTGAAAAGGACATATCCTGACAAAAAGATGTTTTATTGTAAATGAAGGTAGGGAATGGAATATAGAAAAGAAAAATTTTGAAGAATTGCAGGCAGGATCAAAAAAGAATTAGAAGAAATTTAAGAGAAGAAAAGGAAAATACACCTGGGTTTTAAAACAAGGAGGAAATCTTGAATAATATATACCCAGGGTTTTGGAAAATATAGGGAATATAAAATATCATACAATCATAAATATACAAACAAGGATGCACAAACAGCAATCCCTAGAGGCTGACTCTAAATGCAATATTTGAAATGGCTTGTAGGACCTTAATCCTAACTCTAAGGTTCAATTTATCTGATTCCGATCAAGATACGCCGATATACCCAAGCCGAAGCTCGAAGTACGTGGCATAGAAAATATTCTCCAGTTCTAAGGTAATGGCTTCCCAACATCCTTGAGCACCTACCGATATACCTCGGACTATGGCCCTTAGGTACGTGGTAGGGGGGCACGAACCCAAATAAGTGGTCCAGTTGTGAGGCTCTCTCCCGAACTATGGTTCAGTGAGACAGCCCAGCAACGTGAAGACCGGGACAATATAGGTAAGGGATGTTTTTGAAAACATGTTCAACATGCAAAAATCAGATGGCTCTAATGCAAGTCCTAAAAAGATAGATTTAAATGAAAGGAAGCATACACTTGCATACATTGTTTACATTCAATCCCTAAAATTGAGGAGAGTTGTATTTAAAACCTAAGTCTAATGTGAGCATGGAATAATCTCCTCAATATGGTCCTACCAAACCATACTTAGATCCTATATGCAATGATGTCAGCTTTAGGGCAGAGTCTAGGCTCCTAAGGTTTGCATGAAAAAAATGTAGCTGACATAAAAGAATAAAGACTTAGAAAATATCAAAGCAAAAGAGAAGGCATAATTCGACCGGACGGAGACGGGTCCCATCTCGGTCGCCAAACCTGTGATCATCGCAAAATTTTTCCTCTCGTGGTTTCTTTCTCTTCCTTCTCCTTCTCTTTTCTAACCTTTATTTTCCTCCTTTTTGAAGGGAGTAAAATAAAAGAAAGAAAAAAGAAAGAGAGAAGAGAAAAGAAAGAAAGAGAAAAGAGGAACTCTTTTGCGGGTCTCACTTGACCTTAAAAAATATTTGAAATAACTCGCCTCCGTTTTTGAAATATTTGCGGGAAAATCGGGAGATGGGATCCGCTCGTCGGTACGAGGTTCGACAGTTCCTGGCGCCTTTACCAGGGGTAATCGAACCAAGGGTCGAATTTTATGCCTTTTGCTTTGCAAAGAATTTATCTAAGTTTTTATCCTAAGTCTAAATACACAATGAATCATGCTTGTGCAATATGTAAAGATGTATGCTCTTTTTGAAAATATTTTGAAGAATTTCCAAGTGAAATTGATAAAGTGAAGAAATGATTCCTAACTTAGAACTTAAGATTAAAGTTCTAAGTTTTTAGAATAATCAAGAGCTTGGGAAGATAAATCTAGATCTGGAAAGAGATGGTTTTTGAAGTTTTTGAGATAAAAGAAGAAGAAAGAAATTTTCTAAGTCATAAATGGACTTTGAGTCAGAAATAGAAATGAAGATGGAATTGAATCAGTAGGAAATATAGAATTGGGAAATTTTGAACGAAATTTGAGAAATGGAATTGATTTAAAAGTTGGATTTTCAAGATGAAATTCGAATCCAATGTCTGGATTCTGAATAGAGTTCAAAGTTGGATTTTGAATTTAGGATTTGAAATGGGAACTTGATTTGAAATCAGGAATGAAATGGAATTGGTTCAAATGAATTGGAACCAAGATGAAATTTGGATTTTGAAATTTTGAATGGAATTGGATTTAAGATTTGGAATCCAAGATGGTATTTGGATCTGAAATCTAAGATCCAAGATAGGGTTGGACTCTAGATCCTAAGATGGAATTGGATCTGAAGTCTGAGATCAAAAATAGAATTGGATTCTGGATCCTAGGATGGATTCGGATCTGAAGTCTGAGATCCAATGTAGGATTGGGTTCTGGATCCTAGAATGGATTTGGATCCGAAGTCTAAGATCCAAAGGGGAATTGGATTCTGGATCCTAGAATGAATTTTTGGATCTGTGATCTGAGATCCAAGGTGAATTGGGTTCTGGATCCTAAGAATTGGAATTTGGATCTGAATCTGAGACCCAAAGTAGGGTTGGATTCTGGATCCTAAGAATTGGAATTTGGATCTAAATCTGAGACCCAAAGTGGGGTTGGATTCTGGATCCTAAGAATTGGGATTCGGATCCGAATCTGAGATCCAATGGTAGAATGAGGATCTGGATCCTAAGAGAAATTTGGATCTATGATTGAAGATCCAAAGTGGAATAAGGAATTGGATCCTAAGAGAAATTTGGATCTATGATTGGAGATCCAAAGTGGAATAAGGATTTGGATCCTAAGAGAAATTTGGATCTATGATTGGAGATCCAAAGTGGAATAAGGATTTGGATCCTAAATGGAATTTGGATTTGTAATCTGAGATCCAAAGTAGAGTGGAATTATGGATCTTAGAATGGATTGGATCCAAGACTTGGAATCCAAGATGAAAGGTGGATCTGAAGTCTAAGATCCGAAGTGGAATTGAATTTATACTTGGAAATCTGGATCCAAGTTGAGATTTAACTTTGGATTTGGGCTTTTGAAAGTCCAACTGGGACTTTTGAATTATGGATCTAGGTTTTGAAAACCCAGATTAATTTTAAGAAAGGTCAAACTTTTGAGAATTAATCTCAAACTGTGGTTTTTGAATAGATAAGAAGAGGAACTTTTGAGAATGAGTTAAGAACTTCAAAGTTTAAATGGAACTTTGAAATTGAGTTTTTGAATTGAATTGGATTTTTGAAATTTCAAAATTGATTTTGAGAATTTAAACTATAAATGAATTTCAAAGTCAAATTTGGACCTTGAATTTGAAGCTTTGAATTTGGAATGAATCAAGAATATAAAGATTGAATTTTGAAATTTCAAAGTCAAATTGGACTTTGAACTTAGAATTTAAATCTTTGAAGTAAGATAGAAGAATGAATTAAACTATAGATTGAAGAAAGATATTTGAGATCACTTGGATTTTTTTGAAAGAGAATTTTGAAAATATGATGCAATTCTACCCTATATGATGAATGAATTCGAATAAGTTTGAATTTTGGAACTTGAAAAGCTATTTCATTCTTTAAATGAATTAAAATAAGATTAAAAATATAATACATCCTTAACTATGGTCATTGAATGTATTATATGATAATCTATATTTAAATTCAAAAGAAGAATAAAATACATTTTAGTGCTTTTATAGAATTTAAAATGAAATTAACTCTCAATATACCCTGACTATGGCCATTGGTATATGTTTTGAGTTAATCCTAAGTTAAATTCTGATAAAAGAAAGAAAATATTTTGAGAAAATATGATGAATTTTGAAAATGGATCCAGTGCGGGTCCAGTGTTTATTTTGTAAAAGATAAAAATTCTAAGTTTTGTTTACACCCCGACCATGGCCGTTGATGTAAATCGTCAACTTAGAGTTAACTTACCTCTTACAAAATGGTGCACGTGCCATTCGTGTTCCACCATTGTGAGAATTTGAGAAATGAGAAAAAAAATGGTATGAAAACAAATAATCTCTAAGGCATGTATGCTCATACATTCTATTCTAATACTTGAAATGTAAAACTTTCATTATAGTCTAACTATTACATTCTTGAAAATATTCACATGAGTCTCTAATTCTAGAAAAAGAGGATAACAATTTCCATGTATTTTCTGCAAAAAGAAGGGCATGGTTAGCATACAAAGTATATGAAACTCCCAATAGATGTATAAGAGGCATGTGGAAAAGATGAAAATTGATATGTATTTATATATATATATATATATATATATATATATATATATATATATATATATATATATATATATATATATTCATGTGTATGTATACTTATATACATATATGTATCAGGATATGAATGTACATATATACACATATATGTATATATACATATATGTATAAGTGGAATGATGAACGTGAAGGGTTGACATAGTGGATGATATGGTAGTGACTATTGAATGAATCAAATATATATGTATATGTACATATGTATATATATATATATATATATATAAATATATATATGAATCAAGCTCAAAGCATAAGTGATCACGAATCATACAAGAGCAATACAATGAAGGCACACTGTAGTGAATTTTTATTGATGCAGCAATTCTGTAATGTAACATTTTGCGGGAAGTATGGCCTGAGTAGCATTTGGTCTTCCGCCTTGATCCATACCCACTACACAACATTAGCTCATCAGGTGATCCATTTCCCCATAGTAGAGTGCTTGTAGCCCCATAATGACAACCAGGGTTCTGTTCATCTATGAGTTTTTCTTGGGATAACCTTAACTATGCACAAAACCCACTTATTAGTTATCGCACCAAACATAATGCTTCGGGTCATAGATTTATACATATTAGAATCAATATGTGATCCCCGATGATCAAGGAAAACTAATGCTGATAAAAGAATCCACAATGAAACCATAAATTCTCTTCTTCTGCTAAAATAAAATTGTAGGAAATCGGTAGGGGTAATGCTTTTAAAAACCAATGCAGAGAATAATAAATACAGTCATCAAGACCATGGTGAAAGAGAACAACAATACCAACAATATTGCTTAATGACAGATATAAGCACAAAATATCAAAACTAAATGAAACTTATGATTTGTATTTGCAACATAAACCACCAAAGCCAATGACCCTACAGGAAAGGGGATAATACTAAACGACAGCATGATCAATAATGTATACACAACAACAAACCTATGATAAAATATAACAAATGGATCAGTAAACGAAATAAACAGTCAAAGTAAATAACATGGATATACGAACCTGAAACTTACTGTGCAAGTCAGGTACTACGATGACATGTGCTGCTGCAGGTGTAAGGTGGTTATGCTGAATATAAATGAAGCAGGGTTTACAAGAAGCAGCCAAAGGTGGATGCTCTTGAATCAAGATTTGAATGATTCTTGGAGCGACTGCTAGTAAAATTCTGAGTCATCATGTAGTTCAGAGTTTGCAATCCACATTTGCTAGTTCACATTTTGATTGAAAACACGTAATTTGCTTTCAAAAGCAACTGCACCAGTCACCTTTGGTATCTTTTCTGCCATTCGTCAATTTGAGCTATCTCTGAACGATATAGTTCTGGACTGCCTTATTGGTATTTGTAATCATTCCCTCTTGAAACTTCAAGCAACTCTTCATTGTTTGGTTTGGTCGAGACTAACGGCACTTTATAGATTTCATCCATCATTCCATCTCCAACAGAAGCAGGAATCAACCAAACAAATCCAATGACTACAGAAACATGAACAAGAATCATTTACAGAGAAAAATAAAAATAAAAAAAAAAATAATACAGGTGCGTGGCAGGCATAGGGAGATGCTGCTGTATGGGTTCAGTAATTTTAACTTGTTGAGTCTGGGATTACCTGCTAAATCACTTTGATTCTTTGAACATACCCACCTGAAGTACATAATTTACTTGAGCTTTTAAAAGTCCTGGTCCTTAGAGGAATTCTGAAGATATCATCTGCTGAGTTATTTCCTGCTTTTATGCTAGAGCGTAGGCTTTGGTTAGAACTAAGAAATGCACCAAAGGGCCCTCTCGTTTTGAGGCAATCCCAGCGGGTGAAGGCATCAATTGATCTGATTCCTCGTTGTAACAATGAATATTCAAAAATCCAACAAAACCAAATTACCCCAGATATACCATGCTGGAGCAACTTACCATCTCCACTTCCCCCTCTTTTTTTTTGTTTTGAGATACTAGGCCGAAAAGATCATAAGAATGATATAATATGCAGAGTTGGTGCGCAGTGGGGCTACAGCAGGAGATGAAGCTTGAGTAGGCATTTTCACATCAGGAATCGCAGTTATGATTTATAGAAAACAGAACTTCAAATAGATTAAAAACTAAAAAAAATGTGGGAGATGTGAGTCAAGAAATGGAATGTAAAGTTGAAAATATATCCTCGCCAGGCAAAAATGGATGAAGATACACAGGAAAACGAATCTGATATAAAGAGTCGATACAGTGTAAATCAAGGTTTTATTGAATGAAAATGTGAAATGAGCACATGCGACATGAATGCTAATTATGAATGAAATGGGATGCAACATGAATCAAATTATGCATATGCTGGGAGAGCAAATAAAATGTCTGACGATGGAGGTAAAATGATGCCCACTAAATAAAAACAAAATGCAACTGCTGGATGGTTACTGCACAAACAGAGCGTAATCCTATGGATGAAAATATGCTACTGGACATAAAAGGATGAGAGCTTAATGTGATTCTCCCTATGTGCTGCAAGACCGGATGACATTTATGTTATACCTAGCCAATCCATCCCTATTGAGGCTTCAAGCAGAATATAATTTAGTGGTTCTGAGAGATAATCGGAACGTGATACTTAAACATGGAAGTACCAGCAAACGACGATGATGGGATGAAGATGGGAGTGACTTAGATATGTAAACCGATGGGTTTAAATACGCAAGACATTCTGAAATCATTAAAGAGGAATATGACGGAGCATATAGCTGCAGGACCATGTGATCAAATGGAGGGGGGGGAGTACTCTAAATCATCAACGAGTGATGATTCAGACATTTTCCCAATAATTCCATAGATGGTTTTATAATAGAAGAGCTTCTTCTTTTCTTTTCTTTTTAAAAAAAAAAAAAGAACATGACAAACTGTGTAACAAAAGACATGCAGTGCACATATTATTTTCATGAATCGAATCTCTTTCAGCGATAATTTTTCTGCGACAAGATGAGATCGTGATCATTCAATTTTCATCCACAGAAAACAGAGATTAAACATTAAATTGAAACTTGAAGGTTAACTCAAAAACCATGGTGATCGTCCAAATCAATTTGGTCATCAAATAAAAGTGAAAATTCAATAATCAACAGATGACGAAAAGAAACTAAAGTGCAGAACGGGAAAAAGAAAGAAATGGAAGCTATGTAAAAGTAAAAAAAATGACAGAAAATATTGGAGTTCACAAACTCCATTGATGTTGCACGGGGGTAGGTCGATATTGCCATGGGCAATCCGACGCTACCAAATGTGCTTTTTAAGGGAATGAGAGCAAGGGAAATCAGAATAATAATAAAAACAAAAACAAAAAAAAAATGAGGGGAAGAATGGCACTTACTTTGAGTTACAGGAGCTCTAGGGAAGGAACACCGTGAAGGAGGAGTCGGCGGCGGCTGCTTGTTTTGCAGGAATTTTGATTCTACAGAAGTCGGGAAGGAGAGAGTCGACGCTCCTTCAAAGGAAAATTTTCTTCTGTTGAAGTAGAAAAGGGATATTGTGGTGAAGAAACGATCCCCCTTTTGTGCTACTGTAGGTTTACCCTGATTACCTCAAAGAGAAGAAACAGAGAAGAAGAAGAAGAGCGTGGTAAGGTGAAGAAGCGATGCTCCGAAGGAGAGAGAGGAGGGGTGTGGAGGTGAAGAGCGGGGGTTTTAGAAGGTCTCCTGAGTCCCTTCTTAAGGAGGAAGAGGAAGCTTCAGGAGGGTTTTTGAAATCGGTTGGAGATCGAAGGTGGAGGATGAAGGTTCAGAGATGGAGGGTGATGGCGAGAGGAAGCCATCTGAGAAGTGGGGTTTTAGTGTGATCGACCATGGAGGAGAGAGAGAGAGAGGGGGCGATGAAGAGAGTCCGACGCCACTCCTCTCCGAGGTTTTTCAAAGAGAAACCCTAAGAAGGGTTTGTAAAAATTTGGATTTTCCAAAAGAAGGCTCCGTGTAAAAGATTTTTCATAAAACGGTTTTAAATTGATTTTTTTAGCAAAATTGATTTTAAAAAGCTTGAATTCATTTGTTTTTCATAATTTTCCTAATTTTTTTGGTTTTTTGCACTATCTTTTTAATTTTTTTGTATTTTTATAATAAAATCTTAAAATTTGTGAGAAAATAAAGATTAAAACTAAATTTTTGTGTTTTTGCAAAAATATTTACAAAAGGAAATTTTTCTGAGAATTTTAAAAACCATTTTGAGAAAATTTCTTCAGAAATGGGTTTTGATCCGGATTTTGAGGAAATATGGATTTAAAGTGTTGGATTCGGATCCGGAGTTGATTTTGAATATATCAATATGGATTTTAATTCAGAGAATCTGAAGAAATGACTTGATTTTCTCAGAAAACAGGGTTAGGGGCAAAAGGGTCATTTTTACAAATTTTGAAAAATTTGGGGTGTTCACAGTAACAGACTACCGATTTGTGAGAAATTGTTTTGTTAGTAAATATCGATTTGTTTGCTATTATGCTCAATTTCTTCCATATCGATTTGTAATTTATTGTGTGATATATTTATCAAATTTTTAGATATTATGGTTTTGTATTGTCGATTTGTAAGTTATTATGCTGAATTATCGTATCGATTTTCAATATTTTATTCGATATGTATATCGATTTGTAAGATATTATATGTTTTGTAATATGTATTTATAAGATATTTGTGAAAGTGCAGTAGGATCGAGGCAACAAGCACTAGAGCGGGGGTGAATAGTGCTTTAAAAATTGTCTGCGGAATATTGATGGATTTTGCAATTTGAAAAGCAAACACACAAAGAACACAGAATTTATCCTGGTTTGGTCTTCCCCGACCTACATCCAGTCCCCAAGCAAAACCCGCTTGAGATTTCCACTATCAACCTTGTGTAACTACAAGATCATACAGACCAAATCCGGTCCCACTTTCAGTAACACACCTACTGAAAGCAAACAACTCCTTTAAACCAAGGAGTCCTTCCTTTTACAGAAAAAGAAATAAGTAACAACTTACAACACAACCTACGAGCCTTCTTATGAATGCAAATGAGATGCAATTGGCTTTTGAGGTTGTTGAAATACTCTACTCACGAATTCACTATCTCTCAAAGGAATTTGAGTGAAAAAACTGAAGTGAAAAATATCAAGTGAGTGAGAAAATAAATACTTGAATGAATAGGAGTGAAAAGCAAGAAGTAATTGATTCAAATTGATTGAATTGTTGTTGTTTTGAGTGTAAAATGCACTCATATTTATAGTTGAAAGTTTTCATACGTTGAGAGTATGAAAGGGTGCCAAAACAGTCCATTTTGAACGATCAAAACATTCGAAAAAAGAAAAGACATGCTTTTTTAACGTTTCAGGAAAAATGACAAAATTATTCGACTGGAACAGTAGTAAGTTGATCATGCATATAAATCAGGGTTAATTAACATTTAAATATGCATGATTTTATAAAATAATGTTTCAAAAACCCAATTTTATGTTAGTTTTTGAGTAAATGTGTTAAAATGATTTAAAAATAGAAAATGCAGGAAAAATAGTTTTATTTTACATTTTTATGCCTATTTTAGTTTTTGTAGTTTGGTTTTAGTTTTTATTAAAAATAAAAAATGGAGAAAAATAGTTTTATATTCATTTTAAGTGTTTGTTTTTTTTAGAAAAGGAAAAAATATATATAGTTAGATTAGTTTTTGAGTTTCTTTATAAATAAATAGTTTTGTTTTTGAAAATTTTCATAATAAACCGATTAATAGGTTTTCTTTACTTTTAAAAATGAAAAATATAAAATAATAAAAACAAATCATTACATGGTTTGTAATTTTTGGAAAATTGAAAAAAAATATATAATAATAATACCACAAACCAGTTTAAAACGGTTTGTATTTCTAAAAGAAAACTAAAAAAAATAATAACCAAACCGGCTTGAACCGGTTTGCATTTGTTTCAAACCGATTCCAGCCAGTTTGAAAGTTTTTAAAAACCCCAAAAAAACGCAAGTTCAGGGCGCCTCTTCCATACGCCTGAAACTTCCTCTGGTTTTCCCTTCTTTCCCTCTCTTTCCCTCTTTTCTCACCATCCTCCACTAACACCGGCCTCTCCTTTTCCCTACCTTTCCCTTCTCCCTCTTTCTCTGTCTACACTCCAGCCGGCAGCAGTGGAGGACTCTTTAGTTCGGTGAATGGCGCACGGTGGAGGCCGCCAACTTCTCTTCTAATCCTTTCGGCTACGGTAAGTCTGTTCCTAACTTCTTCTTCTTCTTCCTCCGATTCTTTTTCTTCATCTAATCTGATTCTTCTTCCTCTTCTTCTTCTGATTTCTTCTTCCGATCTGTTTTCTTCAACTTCTTCTTCTTCTTCTTCCATTAATCCCGTTCTTCTTCTTCTTCTTCTTTCATCTTCAGATTTTCTTCTTCTTTCTCTTCTTCAAATTCTTCTTCTTCTTCAGCTTCTACTTCATATTGTTGATATTTCTGTCAAACGAAAATAAAAAGAAAAACTGAAAATGAAAAAAAAAAAAGAAGAAAAAAAATCGGTAGTTAATTCAGATTTGTTTTCATCGTACAATCTTCTATTTCTTTTATCTGTATTTCTTTAATTCATTAGATTTAATTGTTTGTTAACATTTAAATTTCATTAGTTTAGCTCATTAGCATTTGTTAAATCCTGTTTTTTTTTTCATTCATCGCATAAAGTAGATTTCTGTTTGTAGTTCTTTTATTTTCTGTCTTTTAAGTATTTCTTTTTTTGTTTTGATCTTTCTTTTCATTCTGAAATTCATGTTGATCAAGTGTATATCCTTGTTGTTCATTTACTAAAATCTTTTTCCTGTCTCGTTACAGTTCGAATTTCATTTTTTTGTAATTAAATTTTTTCTGTTTTTTTTAGTGTTTCTGTGTTGTCCGTTTAATAACTTTCTTGTTTTTCCTGTCTTGTTAAAATTTCATGTTGATTTACTTTGCTAAGTTCCTGTTTTGATTTTACAGTTAATTCTTGTTTCTTCAATTTCTAATTCTTGTTTTAGTTTTAGTTCAATAACTTTGGATTTGATTATATAGTAGATTCCAATTTTTTTCCTGTTTAGTTGAATCGTTACTAATTTTCTTTACTGTTTTTTTTTAACTGCAGTTTGTTGTTTTTTTAGAATTTCCTTATTGTTTTTATTTCTTTCCTCATGTTTTGAATTCCTTAATTTTCTGTTTCTTTCATTCAATTTCGGTTTTTGTCATTTCTGTTTCCTGTTTTACATTCTTGATTTAATTTTTGTTTACTAAGTCATTGCAAATTCTGTTTATATTCCTTGATTTACGATTTTCAATTCATTTCAGGTCTGATAAGTAAGTGTTAGTTGTTAATTGAAATTACTGTTAGTTAATTGAGTAATTAGTTAGTTGTTTAGTTAAGTAACTAGTTAGATGTTAGTTTATCCAATTGTTATGGATTAGGAGAATAAGTTTGTTTCATTGAGTTAAGTAAGATAATTAGCATTTGTACTTAGTTTGTAATTAGTAATCAGTAATCTTGCATAATTTCCTTCGTATTTTTAGCATTTAGTCAGTTTAGTATAATTTTCTTTCTATCTGTGGTACTGCTCATGTTCATTTGAATTATGCAAGATAGCACAGACTGGAGCGGAAGTGATTACGTGACACGAAGTACGAAGAATAAAGTCTTTTTGCTTTTATTTTTAGAATTAGGAATTTGATTGGGTTTGTAAATATTGCACTTTACGCCCTCTGCGAAGGGTATTCATTTGTTGTAATAGTTAGTTGATTTTAAATTTCTTGAACATTTTACATTTCAATAATTCGGCAATAAAGATTAGTTTAGATTTGTGTACTTGAATACGATATATTCTCGTTCCCTAAGTTCGACCCGGTCTCATCCACTAGTGAGAACTGGTTTTTATTATTTGATGTCTGGTTTTCACATGTTTTTCATTTAAAAAACTTTTCAAAATTACAACGATTTAAAAGAAGACATCAAATTTTTGGTGCCGTTGCCGGGGAACGGCGTAATATTAGTATTCACTTTATTGCCTAGTGTTTGTGTTGCATTTAGGTTTAGAACCACGTATGTGCATATCTTAGAGACAAGCTTACTTTTCTGCACAGCCCACCTATTAGGATTCTCTTAGAGGTGACTATGTACGATTGGTACCGTACACATAGATTTCATATTTCTTTGCATAATCTCTGTTATGTGTAACTGCGTGGTGTTTGTTTAGTTTTTGTTGTTTTTAGTTCACTCGCTTTGTGGTTTGCGTGGTTTGGCCGCTTAGTGCGTTAGTTAGGTAGAAAACCCAAAGTTAGGACGTGTGCTACACCGGTCTACTCTAAGATGTACGCAATGGCTGACAATCATCATTTGATCCGTCCTTTGAGGGAGTACTTCATGCCAAATACGTATACTCCCACCTCCTGCATCACGAGACCTGATGTAGGAGCGAGTCATTTTGAGATTAAGGCCAGTGTGATTCAAATGTTACCTTCATTTTATGGCCTTAGCAATAAGGACCCATATCGTCATCTCAACGAATTCCTTGAGATTTGCTCGACTGTGTGAATCAATAACTTTGGAGATGATGCTATGAGGTTAACTTTGTTTCCATTCTCTCTCAAAGATAAAGCCAAGCACTGGCTAAAATCTCTTGAGACGGTTCGTATTACTACTTGGGAAGGAATACAAAAAGAATTTTTAAAAAAATATTTCCCAATTGGTAAAACGAACCAGTTTCGTAAAGCTATAACCAGTTTTTCTCAAATTGAGGGAGAACAATTTCACGAGTCTTGGGAGAGATTGAAAGATCTTCTCCGCAAGTGTCCCCATCACCAGGTGCCTCGTTAGCAGTTGGTGCAGTATTTTTATGACGGGCTTACTGAGAAGCATCGTCAAATGGTTGATTCGTCTTGCGGGGGCACTTTTATGCTCAAGAGTGAGGACGAGGCGTGGTCTCTATTCGAGACCTTGAGTGAAAACACGATGCATCATACCTTGTCTTCACGGCTCGATAGGACTACATCTCTGTCTAGTGGTCCTAGGAAAATAGGGATTTCCGAAGTTGGGTCCGAGTTAGAATTGCGTACCAAGGTTGACCAGTTGACTAGGAAGTTAGATCAATTCCTAGCCAATTCCTCGAGAAATCCAATAGAAAGAGTGTGCGAGCTATGTGCTAGCCCTGCACACTGTGTTGCGGATTGTCCGACAGCGCCATTATATCCTGAATTCGTTCAGGAGCAGGTGAATGCTGCCCAAGGTTTCGCTAGACCCATGCCTGATTCGTTTACATCATCATATAACCCAGGTTGGCGAAACCAGTCTATTTTCCCATCCCATCAGCCCTCCCAGACACAGTATAGACCTAGTAACCCTTCACAAGGTTACTCGCATCCTATATTTCCACAGGTTCATCCCCAGTATTGTCTACCTTCTCCTCAGAAGCCCATTCCAAGTTCATCATTTCAAGAGAAGATGTTAGAAGCCTTTTCTGATATCAAGGCCACTCTTTGTTCCCATACGCAGTCAATAGCCAAGCTAGAGACTCAAATGGGACAGTTAGCTCAGACATTGAGTAGACAAAGTCAGGGGAACCTTCATAGTCAGTATGTTGTCACATCCAAGGGAGAGGATTCCATGTTATTTGACTTGCAACCCACTACTTCACATCATGAGCAAGTCAAATTTGTTACATCCCTTCAGTATGGGAAGGCGTGTCACCCTACTCAGGAATCGACTCATGAACCCCATATCATTTCTACTGACGAGTCGATCTCCATGATACCTCAGCAGAAGGGGCCTGACCTACAGCATACATTTTCATCATATAAAGCCCCATTTTCTCAGCCTTTAGGATCACCAATCATTTTGAGTAAGCAAGAGGTTCAAATGCAGAAGGTGCTTGACCAAGTCAAGCTAGATCATATTCACCACTTGTCTGAAGTTGCATTCATTGATACTCGGTCGGTCCTAGACTCTCGATTCTTGACCAGTCTCTCAGATGAGACTAATCTCCGTTCTTCATGTCAAGAGAGTCATGATACTACATTTGGAGGTAGACGGGATGGAAACACAGTGCGTAGTGTCACAGATGACACTCTTTTCTTTATAGAGCTCGGTTGAGCCTCACTTCATGTCCATTGATCTCATGGACGATGAAGGTTTTTCCAGGGATCCGTCTGGCTGGGGACGTGAAACTTAGCGCTTTATGGGAGGCAACCCATATTCTGTACAATATTACATTTGTTGTTAGGATTTGTAGATTTCATTTGGTTTTATTTTTCGTTTTCTATCTTTTCTATGAGTTTCATGTTTTGTCATGTATACATTGCATTCATTACATTCATTACATTCATAGAAGGTGCATTTTTAATTCATGTCAGGTCATTCTACTCTTTTCCCTCATTTATTTCCTCTCAAGTGCATTCACGTAGTTTCATATAAGCATGGGGGAGTGCCACTGGGACAGTGTCATTCAAGCATGGGGGAGGGTGTAGTTTGCACACCTTGAGATTTTTGTTTACGTTCTTGCACATGTTTACACATTTCTCATGAAAAGTAGATTTTTAAAGAAAGAGTTTGAACTTATATGAATGTTATTTCAAATCTAATGTTTTTAGAGGATTTTTAAGCCCCACGAAAATTTTTTCTGACATAGATCTAAAAATTATGGTTGTTTATGTGGATTTCAAAGAAATGATGATAGATACATGTTAGAATTTATTTTGAATCATAAATATGAATATGCACAGTTCTATTTTTGAAAAACTAAGCAAATGAACAAAAGCGTAAAAATGAGCTCAAAAGAAAAAAAATAGCATGTGTTAGGTTGTTTGGATAATTCCGCAATCCTTAATAGATGGAACTTAGATGTAAGTTGAAACTTTTAATTCCATTTCGTGATCCTAAGTAACTGAGAACAAATACAAGTTGAAATGTTTGACTCTCACATTATAAAGGTGAATGAAGGAAGTCACTTTTATGTCTTAGTTGATATCTTTTGGTATGTATTGAAAATGTATAGAAGATACTGACATTGCACAAGGCATAAAAGCAGACCACACGCAATCTATAAGAGCAAAATAAGTACGAAAAAAAAGAAAGAAGCGTGAAAAAAAAAAGAGAGAAAATTGCTTAAAAAGAAAGAAAAGTCCAATGCTTAGAAGTGTGATTGAGAAAACCTGTGCAGAAAACATATGAGTGAGGATAAGTAAATAATAATATGTTTTTATTGGATTTTCTAAGAATAAAACATAAATAATTGTGATTTTTAGAAAAGTGAAAGAAATTCTTTTTCTGTGGTGGTATATAAAAGACTCTAATTATGTTTTGATTTTGAAATAACAGGAAATATTTGTGAAAATAAAGTCTTTGATTACTTACTGCTTATGAGGATATGTAATATTTTGCATACATGACAGAGATGTTTGTGGGTAGCATCACTGCAAACCCTCACGAGACCTTACTCGTCCACTGGGGTAACCCAGGGGTTGAAAGGGCTTGTTGCATGAGCTAAATGCAACCGTGATTCCTACGAAAGTGAGTTAGGTGATAGTTTGATTTCTTGCATTTTTCTAGTTTGCTCGAGGACTAGCAAAACATAAGCATGGGAGTATTTGATCATGCATATAAATCAGGGTTAATTAACATTTAAATATGCATGATTTTATAAAATAATGTTTCAAAAACCCAATTTTATATTAGTTTTCGAGTAAATGTGTTAAAATGATTTAAAAATAGAAAATACAGGAAAAATAGTTTTATTTTACATTTTTATGCCTATTTTAGTTTTTGTAGTTTGGTTTTAGTTTTTATTAAAAATAAAAAATGGAGAAAAATAGTTTTATATTCATTTTAAGTGTTTGTTTTTTTTAGAAAAGAAAAAAATATATATAGTTAGATTAGTTTTTGAGTTTCTTTATAAATAAATAGTTTTGTTTTTGAAAATTTTTATAATAAACCGATTAATAGGTTTTCTTTACTTTTAAAAATGAAAAATATAAAATAATAAAAACAAATCATTACATGGTTTGTAATTTTTGGAAAATTGAAAAAAAAATGAAAAAAATATATAATATTAATAACACAAACCAGTTTGAAACGGTTTGTATTTCTAAAAGAAAACTAAAAAAAATAATAACCAAACCGGCTTGAACCGGTTTGCATTTGTTTCAAACCGGTTCCAGCCGGTTTGAAAGTTTTTAAAAACCCCAAAAAAACGCAAGTTCAGGGCGCCTCTTCCATACGCCTGAAACTTCCTCTGGTTTTCCCCTCTTTCCCTCTCTTTCCCTCTTTTCTCACCATCCTCCACTAACATCGGCCTCTCCTTTTCCCTACCTTCCCCTTCTCCCTCTTTCTCTGTCTACACTCCAGCCGGCAGCAGTGGAGGACTCTTCAGTCCGGTGAATGGTGCACGGTGGAGGCCGCCAACTTCTCTTCTAATCCTTCCGGCTACGGTAAGTCTGTTCCTAACTTCTTCTTCTTCTTCCTCCGATTCTTTTTCTTCATCTAATCTGATTCTTCTTCCTCTTCTTCTTCCGATTTCTTCTTCTGATCTGTTTTCTTCAACTTCTTCTTCTTCTTCTTCCATTAATCCCGTTCTTCTTCTTCTTCTTTCATCTTCAGATTTTCTTCTTCTTTCTCTTCTTAAAATTCTTCTTCTTCTTCAGCTTCTACTTCATATTGTTGATATTTCTGTCAAACGAAAATAAAAAGAAAAACTGAAAAATGAAAAAAAAAAAAGAAAAAAAATCGGTAGTTAATTCAGATTTGTTTTCATCGTACAATCTTCTATTTCTTTAATTCATTAGATTTAATTGTTTGTTAACATTTAAATTTCATTAGTTTAGCTAATTAGCATTTGTTAAATCCTGTTTTTTTTTTCATTCATCGCATAAAGTAGATTTTTGTTTGTAGTTCTTTTATTTCCTGTCTTTTAAGTATTTTTTTTTGTTTTGATCTTTCTTTTCATTCTGAAATTCATGTTGATCAAGTGTATATCCTTGTTGTTCATTTACTAAAATCTTTTTCCTGTCTCATTACAGTTCGAATTTCATTTTTTTGTAATTAAATTTTTTCTGTTTTTTTAGTGTTTCTGTGTTGTTCGTTTAATAACTTTCTTGTTTTTCATGTCTTGTTAAAATTTCATGTTGATTTACTTTGCTAAGTTCCTGTTTTGATTTTACAGTTAATTCTTTTTTCTTCAATTTCTAATTCTTGTTTTAGTTTTAGTTCAATAACTTTGGATTTGATTATATAGTAGATTCCAATTTTTTTCCTGTTTAGTTGAATCGTTACTAATTTTCTTTACTGTTTTTTTTAATTGCAATTTGTTGTTTTTTTAGAATTTCCTTATTGTTTTTACTTCTTTCCTCATGTTTTGAATTCCTTAATTTTCTGTTTCTTTCATTCATTTTCGGTTTTTGTCATTTTTGTTTCTTGTTTTACATTCTTGATTTAATTTTTGTTTACTAAGTCATTGCAAATTCTGTTTATATTCCTTGATTTACGATTTTCAATTCATTTCAGGTCTGATAAGTAAGTGTTAGTTGTTAATTGAAATTACTGTTAGTTAATTGAGTAATTAGTTAGTTGTTTAGTTAAGTAACTAGTTAGATGTTAGTTTATCCAATTGTTATGGATTAGGAGAATAAGTTTGTTTCATTGAGTTAAGTAAGATAATTAGCATTTGTACTTAGTTTGTAATTAGTAATCAGTAATCTTGCATAATTTCCTTCGTATTTTTAGCATTTAGTCAGTTTAGTATAATTTTCTTTCTATCTGTGGTACTGCTCATGTTCATTTGAATTGTGCAGGATAGCACAGACTGGAGCGGAAGTGATTACGTGACACGAAGTACGAAGAATAAAGTCTTTTTGCTTTTATTTTTAGAATTAGGAATTTGATTGGGTTTGTAAATATTGCACTTTACGCCCTCTGCGAAAGGTATTCATTTGTTGTAATAGTTAGTTGATTTTAAATTTCTTAAACATTTTACATTTCAATAATTCGGCAATAAAGATTAGTTTAGATTTATGTACTTGAATACGATATATTCCCGTTCCCTGAGTTCGACCCGGTCTCATCCTCTAGTGAGAACCGTTTTTTATTATTTGATGTCTGGTTTTCACATGTTTTTCATTTAAAAATCTTTTCAAAATTACAACGATTTAAAAGAAGACATCAAGTCGACTAATAGTTAGTTATTAGTAGACTGACTGTTATCGTCGATCGACTGATCTGTTTATCGAGCCGTTTGAAAATCTGAAGTTTTGAAACTTAGTCGACTAGAGAAAAATTAGTCGACTGATAATATCATCAGTAGACTGAAAAACCTTTCAGTCGACTGCTGCTAAAATTTTTCTGAAAAAACATACATTCTGTCCGGTCGACTGATAAAAGCATTAGTCGACTGCTGCTAAATTTCCAGAAAACACATGTTCTGTCCGGTCGACTAATAAAAGCTTCGGTCGACTAATTTTGACAAAAATGACATTTTGCTTAGAAAATTTGGCGCGAAAGAATTAGTCGACTGGTGAGTCTATTGGTCGACTAATAAACACGAAAATTCGAGAAAAGAGTTTTCTAAAAACATTTTCATTAAGGGTTCTTTTAGAAAAGTTTTTCTAAAAACTTTTTAGGTGAAATGCAACCAAAATATGCACTCTAAGTAAGGCTCTTACAAGAATCTATGACTTTTAATGAATTTAACATTTGCACACTAGTCTTCAAAGATTCTTCGTCAAATTCTTCAATTCTTGTCAACTTTCTTCATTGCCTTAGCTGAAATGCAATTGCTTTACTTGTTCATCATCAAAATCTTGTACTTGAAGTGTCATGTATGGCTTCATTGTCGTAACAATCTCCCCCTTTTTGATGATGACAAACTTAATCAAAGATGTAGCATTTAGATGCATAGATGGAGATTTTACTCCCCCTATCAATATGCTGCAAAACATTAAAAGTTAGTACATTTAAAGCACATATATCACATATTGATTGGTTTGCATTTCCATTCATCATTACTTCATGCATTTTTAAAAACTTTTTCATAAATGCAATTTTCAATGCTTTCTTATGATGTAATTTCCATGTCATAATGCAATTTGCAATTTCTATCTTTTTCTCTTAATTTCTCATTTCTCATGCAAGATCTATCTTTTTCTAGACACAATTGTGTCTAATTCTATCTTTTTCTCCCCCTTTGTCATAATCAAAAAGAGTAAGGGCAGAAATAGCATAAGCAAAATGTAAATACATGTTTAAAATATTACAACTCATAAAGTATCAAAGTTTAGTTAAGACAGAAAGCAAAGATCAGAAAAGTGAGTTGAGCAAGTCCTTGATTGCAGTAATAAGGTGTGATACCTTTAGTAAAAAAAATTTAAAAACATCAGTCGACTAAAATTTTATCGGTTGACTAATAGGGTGCTATTTTGAGATTTTGTTCAAAAATTGGCATTTTATAAATCCAAAAACAAGCAAATGCCCAATTCTCTCCTAATTCTCATAAAATATTCATTTTTAAGTGGTTTAGTGAAGATATCGACAAGTTATTCATTAGTGGAAATAAAATATAACGAAATATCTCCTTTTAACACAAGATCTCTTAAGAAATGATGTCTAACTTCAATATGCTTAGTTCTTGAGTGCTGAACAGGATTTTTTGAAAGATTCATAGCACTAGTATTATCACAATAAATAGTTGTTGAGTAATTCAAACCAAAATCTTTTAAGGTCTGTTTCATCCATAGTACTTGTGAACATGCTAAACTAGCTACTATATATTCTACTTCAGTTGTTGAGAGTGACACTGAATTTTTCTTTTTACTAAACCAATAGACTAAGGAATTTCCTAGGAAATGACAAGTTCCACTAGTACTCTTGCGATCAGATTTACTTCTTGCAAAATCTGCATCACTATATGAAACTAAATCAAAGGAAGATGATTTTGGGTAAAACAAACCATAATCTGAAGTATCTTTCAAGTAACGAAGAATTTGTTTTACTGCAGTTAAATGAGATTCTTTTGGATTAGCTTGAAATCTTGCACACATACAAACACTAAACATTATATTAGGTCGACTAGCAGTTAAGTATAATAGAGATCCGATCATACCTCTATAGAGCTTAATATCTACATTTTTACCATTTTCATCTTTATCAAGAGAAGTAGTTGTACTCATAGGATTCCTTCTTGATTTCGACAAGTCCATCCCAAATCTCTTGAGAAGTTCTTTTGTATACTTAGCCTAATTGATAAAGATTCTTTCCTCAATTTGCTTTATTTGAAGTCCAAGGAAGTAGTTTAATTCGCCCATCAAGCTCATTTCAAACTCTTCCTGCATAGCTTTAGCAAATTCTTTACAAAAAGAATCATTAGTAGAACCAAATATTATGTCATCAACATAAATTTGCACAATAAGAATATCTGAATTAAGATTTTTAATAAATAAAGTGGAGTCTACCCGACCAATGGAAAAACCAGATTATTCTAAAAAAATTTGTAGTCTTTCATACCACGCTCTTGGTGCTTGTTTAAGTCCGTACAAAGCTCTTTTTAATTTGTAAACTTTTTCTGGATATTTCTCATTTTCAAAGCCTGGAGGTTGCTCTACATAAACTTTTTCATTGGTGTGTCCATTCAAGAATGCACTCTTAACATTAATTTGATATAACTTAAAGTTCATGTAACTAGCAAAAGCAAGCATCATTTGAATTGACTCCAATCGAGCTACTGGTGCAAAGGTTTCATCAAAATCTATGTCTTCTTCTTGATTATAGCCTTTTGCTACTAGCCTTGCTTTGTTTCGAATGACTTCGCCATTCTCGTCCAGCTTATTTCGGAAGACCCATCTTGTTCCAATTACTGGATGATCCTTTGGTCTATCAACTAGATCCCATACATCATTCCTAGTAAATTGGTTAAGTTCTTCAGACATGGCCACAAGCCAAAATTCATCATCACAAGCCTCATTGATATTCTTTGGTTCTATTTTAGATATGAAAGCAACATTTGAAATATATTTTTCTAATTGCCTTCTAGTTTGGACACCACTCATTATTTCTCCAATAACTTGTTCATGTGGATGATTAGGAACTTCTTTCCAAACCGGTTGAAGAGGAACATTTTCTTAAGAAGTACTCTCTATCAAATGTTCTTCTTAAAGTATTACTTCTTCTCCTTCGCTTAGAGGTATAACCTGCTCACAATTCTCATCAAATGCAACATGTAAAGATTCTTCAATGCAAGATGTTCTTTTATTAAAAACACGATAAGCTTTACTTCTAAAAGAATATCCAAGAAATATTGATTCATCTGATTTTGAAGCAAACTTATCAAGATTATCTTTGGTATTTAACAAGAAGCATTTACTACCAAAATTTTTAAAATATGAGATCTTTGGTATACGATCATAATACAATTTAAAACATGTTTTATTTAAGATTGGTCGAATAAGAACACGGTTTAAAACATAACATGTTGTATTAATTGCTTTAGCCCAAAAGTATTTTGGTAAATTTTTATCTTGAAGCATGGTTCTAGCACATTCTTGCAAAGTTTTATTCTTTCTTTCAACAACTCCATTTTGTGGAGCCGCTCTAGGAAAAGCAAGGTTGTGAGATATCACAAAACTTTAGAAAAGATTCATTTTCAAATTCACCACCATGATCACTACGAATTTTAATAATAGATGTAGATTTTTCATTTGTAATTCTTCTACAAAGTTTGGAAAATTTAGAAAAAGCATCATTTTTGCTTTTTAGAAAAATCACCCATGTAAATCAAGAATAATCATCTACTATAACAAAAGCATACTTGCTACCATTCAAACTTTGAATTCTAGATGGTCCAAATAGATCTAAATGTAAAAGTTCAAGAGGACGATTTATTGAAACTATATCTTTTGCCTTAAAAGAACTCTTCATTTGTTTACCCATTTGGCAAGCATCGCATAAGTGATCCTTCTTATATAGTATTTTAGGTTGGCCTCTTACAAGATCATTCTTGGATAACTTGGAAATAATTTTAAAGTTAACATGTCCAAGTCTCTTGTGCCATAACCATTGAATTTCATTTGAAACAATAAGACATTTTTCATTAAAAGTGGGTAACTCATCGATATATAGTTCATACACATTGTTCCTTCTTTTACCTTTAAAAATGATCTTTTTAGATTAAAAATCAGAAATTAAGCATAAATCATTTTCAAAAGAAACATGAAAACCTTTATCACATAATTGACTAATAGATAATAAATTATGCATTAAACCATCTATTAAAAGAACATTTTCTATCAAGAGAAATTTTGGATTACCAATATTACCAATACCTATTACTTTTCTCATGTTATTGTCACCAAAGGTGACGGTTCCTCCATCCTTACTTTGGAGGGTGGAAAATAACTCCGGCCTTCCAGTCATATGTTTGGAACAACCGCTGTCCAATATCCATTTACTCTTTATTTTGTGTACCTACAACAAAATTAGAAGACAAAGCATTTGACCACTTTTTATTTTTGGGTCCATGAGAGTTAGTCTTAGGAACCCATATCCATTTGGATTTTGGTTTCCTTTGATAATAAATATTCTTTCTATAAAAAGATTTAACATTTCTAGAGTAATCATGTCTAGGCTTATAAGCATTATAAGTTTCATGATTAGATGCATTTCTATTAGAACTGAAAATTTAGTTCTATGAATAAAAGATTGAGAATATTTTATTCGATATGTATCTCGATTTGTTATAACTGTTTAGTTATACACTGCCGGTCCCAAGCCCGGATAAAGGAGGAGGGTTGCGGTAGGCCTGTGACAGCCAACATAAAAACTTAGTCATACCCTATGAAAATGAACCAATATGAGAATTTCGTTGGGGCGTTCCCTACTGAGTGATGCGCTGTACTCTCTAGGCCCGGAGGCAGTGATAAATGGGCAAGGGTTGCTAGGTCGTCGCCCAGAAGCGACGCGTCACACCGGCGCCTGGGTGTGGTGTCAAATAGGCAAGGGTTCCCTCACTTTGTTGGACGGGTGGGGGTAAAGAAGTTAGTCCAAGACCATAAAATTAGGTTAGCCACTTGGAACATAGGGTCTTTAACTGGTAAGTTGGTAGAGTTAGTAGATGTTATGTGTAGGAGAAAGATTGATATTTTATGTCTACAAGAGACCAAATGGGTAGGTGAGAAAGCAAAAGTGATAGAACCTTGGGGATATAAGATTTGGTATACAGGAATAAATAGGAATAGGAATGGAGTAGGGATTGTTATGAGTCGTCAGTTTATAGATAATGTAGTTGAGGTCCGTAGGAAAGGTGATAGAATTTTACTTATTAAATTAGTATTAGGTACAGATATTATTAATATTATTAGTGTTTATGCACCTCAAGTAGGTTTAGATGATTCCATTAAGCATCAATTTTGGGAAGATTTAGATGGAGTAGTACAAGGGATATCTTATGGAGAAAAGCTTTTCATCGGCGGTGACCTTAATGGACATGTAGGCGTTAGTAGGGATGGATTTGAGAGTATCCATGGAGGCTATGGTATAGGAGAAAGAAATGAAAGTGGAGAAAGGATTTTAGATTTTTTTTTGTCCTGTGATATGATCTTAGCAAACACTTGGTTTAGGAAGAGGGAGTCTCACCTAGTAACATTTAAAAGTGGGGTTAATACGAGTCAGGTAGATTTTTTCCAACTTAGAAAGAGAGATAGGGGTTGTTGCATCGATTGTAAGGTTATACCGGGAGAAAGTGTAGCTACACAACATAGAGTCTTAATTTTAGATCTTAGAATTAGACAATGCTGCAAAAGGGATAGACATAGGATAGATCCTAGAATTAAGTGGTGGGCACTGAAAGGAGCTAAACAAGGAATATTTGTAGAGCCGGTAGTTAAGGAAGCTGATTGGTGTCTCGAGGAGGATTCAGAATCAATGTGGAATAAGATAGCGGGTGGCATGAGAAAAGTGGCTAAGGAGGTATTGGGTGAGTCTAAAGGCGGTGCACCAATAGGTAAGGATACATCATGGTGGAATGAGGATGTCAAATTAGCTATTAAGGTTAAAAGAGAGTGTTATAGAAATCTAAGTAAGAGTCGTGATAATGAGAATTTGGAGAAGTATATGATAGCAAAGAAGGAAGCTAAAAAAGTAGTTCGAAACACGGGGCTAAGGTATATAAGGAGGTTTATGACAAGTTGGATACCAAAGAAGGCGAGAAGGATATTTATAGGCTTGCAAAGATGAGAGATAGAAAATCGAGGGATTTGGGTATGGTTAGATGTATCAAAGATGAAACGCAACGGGTTTTAGTCAAAGATGAGGAGATTAAGGAGAGATGGAAAGATTATTTTGATAAGCTATTTAATGATAGTCATGCTCAAAATCTTGGAGACTTCTCCATTCCTTTTCATGAGATAAATTGTGACTTCATGCGCAAGATTCAAAAGAAAGAAATTGCAGAGGCTTTGAAGAAAATGAAATCAAGTAGGGCAGTTGGCCCAGATGGTATACCTATCGAGGCTTGGAAATGCTTGGGAGATAAAGGTTTAGAATGGTTGACAAATCTTTTTAACTTGATTTGGCGAACAAATAAGATGCCTAATGAGTGGAGGAAGAGTACTTTGGTGCCTTTATATAAGAATAAGGGTGATATACAAGATTGCACAAACTATCGTGGTATAAAACTCATGAGTCATACTATGAAACTTTGGGAGAGGGTGATTGAGTCTAGGTTGAGGAAGGTTGTCATGATATCGGATAATCAATTTGGTTTTATGCCTGGAAGATCAACTATGGAAGCTATACATCTTCTTAGACAACTTATTGAAAGATATAGAGAAAGGAACAAAGATTTGCATATGGTTTTTATTAATTTAGAGAAGGCATACGATAGAGCACCTAGGGATGTTCTCTGGTGGACAATGATGAAGAAAGGTGTTTCTCTCAAGTACATTAGTATAATTAAAGATATGTATGAAGGAGTAGTAACCAATGTCCGCACTTGTGGAGGGGTGACAACCAATTTTCCGATAACGGTTGGGTTACATCAAGGATCTGCTTTAAGTCCTTTCCTATTTGCGATAGTGATGGATGAGCTTACGAGACCAATTCAAGAAAATGTACTGTGGTGTATGTTGTTTGCTGATGATATTGTTTTGATTGATGAGTCTAGAGCTGGGGTTAATGCTAAGTTAGAATTATGGAGACAGACATTGGAAGCTAGAGGTTTTAAGTTGAGTAAAGTAAGACTGAATATATGGAATGTCGGTTTAGTAAGCAACGAAGTAGTGATGAGAGTGTAGTGAAGCTTGATGAGCAAGAAATACCGGTGAATGATTATTTCAAATATTTGGGATCCATCATTCAAAAGTATGGAGAAATTGATGGAGATGTAAATCATAGGATAAAGGTTGGGTGGATGAAATGGAAAAGTGCAACTAGAGTGTTGTGCGATCGTAGAATGCCATTACGGTTGAAGGGAAAGTTTTATAGGATGACTATTAGACCCGCTTTACTATATGGTACGGAATGTTGGGCTGCCAAGAGACATCATATTCAAAAAATGAGTGTAGCTGAGATGCGGATGCTTAGATGGATGTGTGGAAATATAATAAAAGATAAGATTCGGAACGAGGAGATACGTAAGAAGGTAGGTGTTGCACCCATTGAAAATAAGATGCGAGAGAATCGTTTACGGTGGTTTGGACATATTCGGCGAAGGCCTAATGATGCTCCAGTTAAAAGGTTGGAGAAATGGGAAAATATATTAGTTAAAAGAGGTCGGGGTAGGCCTAGGAAGACTTGGATGGAGATGATAGGAAAGGATATGAATGCTTTGAACCTCACCGAGGACATGGCATTGGATAGAAATGATTGGAGGAAAAGGATTCATGTGGAAGACCCAAAATGAATTTCTTTTTTGGTTCATATCGCTGACCCCAATTGTTTTGGGATGAAGGCGTAGTTGTTGTTGTTGTTTGTTGTTGTATGTATATCGATTTGTAAGATATTATATGTTATGTAATATGTATTTGTAAGGTATTTGTAAACAAGCTTTGAAAACGTGTGCATGCAGAAACACATTGTTACACGCATGCGGTAGCGATTTTCGTATTCAAATCGCTGCTTTGTCAGCGATTTCTATTGAACTCGCTTCACAGCCTCATGGATATAATGAGAGCATTATTGTCAACACACATGTACGACATGTCGTGTCTTTTATTGATATGGTAAGTGTCTTTTATTGGCATGGTAAGTAACAACTTGATGCTCAATATAAACAAATATCAAACCGCACTTGCTTTTATACTGTCATTCATTAAATCGTCTCAGCGACTTGCTTAACCTTATCGGTATCCGTTGTTATATGCATTCTGATTAAATCGTAGTAAACATATGCGCTTGCTAACACAAATTGATATATTGCTTACAAAACATTCTTGTGTCTTCTCTTCTTTTTCGTTGTCGTTAGGCATTATGGAAGAAAGCAATAACGCTCAAACATTCCGACCAGTGTCATTAAAGCGTCATGAGTAGCTTTCCATCTCATCATGTTATCGATGTAGAACGCATGTCGTCTTGTGTGCCATTAAGGCATTATTTTTTTATTGCAGGTAGATCTTGTCCATACGATGGTTGGAAACTTATCGATATTTGTAAGACGCTGAAACTTGTTGACAAGAATGCTTGTTTACAAATGCTAGGAAGGGCCTCTACCTCATCAGGTATCCTAAATTCACTCAGTATATACATTGTATCTCAAACTGTTGTATTAGTAACATACTATTGATTTGTGAGATACAGTTTTATTAGTTAATATCGATTTGTTTGCTATTTTGTTGCTAACACAAATTGATATATTGCTTATAACATTGTTGAGCTTATCATCAGGTTGTAATGAAGATGATCTATCTCAATCAATTGAAAGATATGGAGAATTGAACATCTATACTAATGACAGAACTGAAGAATTGAACATTTGCACTAATGATGCACATGATAAGAAGGGTGCATGCATTAGATTCACTCTTGACTTGAATGTTCCAGTAGAAGAAATGCAATTCAATAATGAGGTAGATTATCATGACAGTAACTTAATACAAGTGTAGGCACTGGGATTGTACATGGAAGTACACTTGACTATGTTCCGGTAGAAGGAATGCAGTTTAATAATGAGGAAGCTGCATATAAATTATATAATGATTATGCCGTAAAAGTTGGCTTCAGTGTGAGAAGGTTTTCTTAGTCAAAAAATGCATAGGGTGTCATGGTGAGAAAGACATGTTTGTTCCAAGCAAGGTTGGAAGAAATCAATGGGAAATCCAACCAAAAGCATGCCTGAATCAAGATGTGGATGTCAAGCAAGAATGGTGTTGAGAAGACATCTGAATGGGAAATTTCTAGTTCGTACTTTAATCAGTGATCATAATCATGATTTATCTGCATCATTTATGACTCCTATGCTAAGGTCGCATCGTAAAGTAACTGTAGCGCATCTGCAATGGCTGAAATAGCCTATAGCACCGGCATTGCACCAAGTTAGACATACAATTTGTTTGCCCACATAGATGGTGGTCGCGATAATGTGTCATTCACACCTTTGGATCTAAGAAACCACTTGAGAAGGAAGATGACAGATAACATGAAGAGTGAAGAAATATGTTCTTTGGTTGATTACTTACAGAAGAAATCAAACAATGGCCCTGGTTTCTTTAGTCTAATGCAACTGGATAAAGATGGATATGTTGTGAATATGTTTTAGGAAGATTCAAAGTCAAGAGTAGATTTATGAATTCTTCAATGATGTGCTTGTATTTGATACTACAGTAAAGATTAATATTGAACAGTGGCCATTTGCACAGTTTGTCGAAGTGAACCAACACTCACATAGTTGTATATTAGGCGGCGCATTTTTGTATGACCAGACCAAGAAAAGTTTTGAGTGGTTGTTCAGAGTATTTATACAGGCAATGAACGGAAAGCAACCTGAAGTTGTACTTACAGATGGTGATCACGTAATTGCAGCTGCAGTGCTTCATGTGTGGCCAGATGCATATCATCACCTATGTTTGTGGCATATCTTTCAAAATGAAACAAAGAACATAGGACACATAGTTAATCGGAAGACAGGGTTTGACAAAAAGTTTACAAGGTGTGTACTTCATAGCGTAGACGAGGTCACCTTTATGTCTGATTGGGAGGAATTGATTAAGATATATGACCTTAAAGACTGTCTTTGCTTACAAAATTTATATGCAGAAAAAGAGAAGTGGGCATTGGAATATAGAAGACAATACTTTTGTGCAGGTATGATAAGCACACAAAGAGTTGAATCTATACATGTCACGCTGAAGAAAACCCTATATTCATGTTTAACAATGTTTCGCTTCATGGAACAATATGAATTATTTGTAGACGATCTAAGACAAAATGAGTTTAAACAAGACATGAAATGCTTCAATACATGTCATCTAACTTTTGGCATGAAAATATTGATGCGACCTGCAGATCTGTATACACTAACTGTATTTAAATGGATCAAGAAAGAGGTGTTACATGTCATGAATTCGAATATAGGAGGACTCGTGCAAACCAAGATTATGCACAAATACCGTATTTTATGGCAGGGCGAAAAGCCTCACAAAAGGCAAGAAGCACATGTCACGTATAATGTTGACAACAAAAGAGTTGAATGCTCGTGCAAAATATATGAATTCAAAGGTATTTTATGTTGTCATACATTAAAGACACTTAATCAAGAGAAGATACAAGAAATACATGAGTCTTATGTAATGCAAAGATGGAGGAGACAAGCAAAGATTGAAATGCTTGATATGGACAATGTGAGTAAATCTCGTGTTGACGAGAAGTGTCACATAGCCTCCCATTACCAACAACTGTGTAGGTCATTTATGCATGTTGCTGATTTGGCATTGAGAAGTGAAGAAGGCTATGTATGCATGAGAAAAGCGTCAAGGGAGTTACTTGAAAACGTGCAGTTAATTCACCTTCAGTCCGTTGCAGTGAATGAATACCAATCGAAGATAATGGGATCGAACAACGTAGGTAAAAATCATGCTTCACTTGACACTCCTGAGTAGTTGCGCCAAAGCGTAAACATCATCTTCAACAAGTCAATAGTGAACGTTGTTGATTATGATGGACATATTCATGAAGCGAAGGGTATCAAAAGAAAATATGCCACATCTCATGGTCGTCGGAGGGCAAAGGGTGCACTATAATTGGTTGGTAAGAAAATGTCTAAGAAACAACCAACCTGTAATAAAATACAACAAAGCCTTTCGCATGAACAGGTATGTAAGACATTATATTGCTTCCCATTATGTGAAGCTTGTCAATATCTAACTCGTGTAATATCCAACATGCAGCAATACCCTAAAGACGTAATACCCAACGTTGTAACCTTCATTCCTCTTGACCATATTTTCGGCAACGATAGCTTAAGTTTTACAAGTCTTTTGGTATATAATCAATGTTGGGAGGAGATTTGCATTTCTTGTGAAACTTAATGCAGTGTCTTATATTTTCTGTTTCATGACAGACTCTGATGAATTCGAAAGAGAGCTATGGGACACAGGAATCTCGTGTGGGCTATTAATTCAATTGTCATGCCTCTTTGCATGACCCGATTTCCACATTGTCGGATTTGTTAAGAGTTTAGGGTTTACAACAGAGCTCATTTACAGAGAAATTATTGGGTTTCCCTTCTTATTCAGATCGCAACAGAACTCCAAGCACGCCCCCTGATCTTGCTGAGGATGTCTTTCATATTTGCTGGATAGTGATTTGTCAATGACGATTTATGGTCCGTGCTTGGTGGTGCGTAAATCGATTTTGTATTCGCTGTATAGCAATTTGTGCAGTCAGTCGGTAGCGATTTATGGTATCACAATATTATGATTTGTGAGGATCGCGGGATAGCGATTTGTGCTGTTAGCCGAACATCGATTTGTGAGTGTTGCTAGATTGCGATTTATGGCTTCTGCAGAAAGTCGGTTCGTGACATCACTGCATGGCAATTTGTGGTCATCGCTGGGCAGCGATTTTTGTCTTCGCAGCATGGTGATTTGCAGGTATTGCTCAATCAGTGCATTTGGCGCTTTGTAAGTTGTGAAAGACATTTGGTCTTTTCGCATTTATTGTTTGACCTTTAAAAAAATTGTCCTCATAATGTTTGCCATTTAAAAAAAATCAACAGATATAAGAGATGTCTGATGTACCGGATCGTGGTATTGCTCACCCTCCGTAAATGAACATCGCAAAATTTGACAATAGGAAACACATAATACATATCGATAAGGCGTTGATAAGGCCTATTAATGTTCGCCCTTCGTAAATTATAATAGTCCATATCGATAAGGGAAATATTTATTTGCGAACAAAATTTGTTTTGACGCGATTCATACAAAAAATGTCGTAAATATTGACAATAGGAAACACATAATACACTTTTATAATGATTCATAGTTCAAATACTGTGCATTAATTTTATGAGAAATTGCTAACAAAGTAACGATTTCAATACACAAATCGATGTACATATAGCATAATATAGTACAAATCGATACGAAAATTGAGCATAAAGCCTCAACCCAAATCCCTATAACATAAACCCTATACCCTAAACTGAATGAACATCGCAAAACACATGCGATTTATTCGGTCAACACAGGCATGTAACCAACGTTCAGAAATTATAAAAGTAAAGATCGATAAGAAATGATTGACATTCAGAAATTGCTATAATTCTCTCCCTCCTGGACTGAAAATCGCAAAATAAATTTGTGATGTATGTTGTCCAAAAAATATGGTAATGTTACCCCTTGAATGATGATAGTCAACAACGATAAGGTATGTTTGTCGTTTAGAAATCGCAATTTTACTGATCGTCATTGAATGCAAATCGCAAAACACATATGCAATTCATACGGTCAGCAAAGGAATGTATTCAAATATTTTAATTGCTAAAAGATGTGGCGCCCCAAACCCCAACCTTGGAAAAAACCTCAATTTTTTTTTGAAAGGGTTTTATTGAAAACAGCGGAAACAAATGGTAAAGAGAGTAGCTAGGTAGCAAGGCCGCAAGTCCGAACGAGTCACAAGTAAGCAAAGCATACATGACTATTAAACAAATTAAGGGTACAATCACAAGTATCGAGGGTTATACAACCCAACAGTTTTAAGGCTACAAAATGTAACTGTACAACAAGTCTCCAAATAGGGAGTGTATCCCTACAAAACCCAAAACCAACAGGAGCAAGATCTGCAGCTAAGTGTGGGTCTCCAAGCCTCCATCGTGTGTCGTTGCATCAACACCGTTCCTATTCATCACCTGCATCCCCATAAAATGGGGTCAGTACTCTTACGAGGTGGTGAAGAAACAACAACATATAATCATCTCTCAAGAAACAAGCATTATTGCTATGATGGAACAGTTAGAAACATTTACACTAAAGTACATGTGTGTGTGTCAAGTAAGTGTACGTGTAACAAGTACTAATAGAGTAAAGCAGATAACAGAGCAGAGCTACTACCAAATATAAGCAGCTAGCGAAAAAGTAAAGGAGCAGAATAAGTACTAAAACAATGTACAAGTAAGGTAACATCTACAGTACATCAGCTGTGATTGGTTAGTCTTTAAGTTCTTCTTATTACTCTTTCGGGTAAGCGAAGGAACCTCGCATTCTGTGAGACATGCACCCGACGTCTGTTATTCAATTTCTAGTGTGGTAACCAGGGATACTACAGACCGAGTAAACCTTATGCGAGCAGCACACAACTGAGAGAAACTCTCGCATAGGTAAGGATTACAATTCATACTACTGCAGTCTTGAGGTCCTAAAAAGGCAACCTCGACCTCCCTGACTCTGAGTGACTGGAGGTCAAAGGATGCTACAGCTCCTATCAAAACACGTGTCGTAGTAACGACAAGTCACTCAAGGTTGTACCATCCACCCTCTCTAAGGTGAACAGTCTTGTGAATGGGGTGAAGCAGGTTTATCTTTCTTAGGCTTATTATTCAGTCACACCTTCTGACGAGGAATTTATGCATTGTGGTCCCCGCGGGGTACGCAAACGAGGACTTAGCCTGCCCATCTACGTGCTCAACCTCACACGGCCAACAAGAGCACATCGCTCGTGAAAGCGATCATAACACCATATTATTTTCCTTTCTAATTAGGGTATTGTCATGCGTGAGTTCACTCACGACTGGAGGGCCATTGCCCAGAGACTCCATCCGAGTCCAACAAAAATAATGTTACTCATACCCTATGGTGTTCAAACTCTGTGTATCAGTCTTTTCATTTTATGAATTAGGTGCACTTCATGCACTCATCAATGCCTCAAGCAATGTACCAGTCGAGGTACGCACTACTTAGTACGAGTGTCAGGATGTGCCACGTGCAAAGTGCAACTAGATACCACATGTTTTTTGTCAATTACACAACATAAGGAACAAAGGCATGATACAACTGCATAACTGAGAAACATGATGTAATTACATGATAATGTGTGTGTGAGTGTCCAATTCTTCAATTCCAATAGGCATGCATAAGCTAAGAACATATTTGCAAGTTTGTTAAGTCTGTAAGTAGATGTCGCAATTTCTTAATTTCATCTACGAAGCTCGACTCACTTACATGTCGAGTAAGAATTCTGGAAATAACCCATCTAATGGGGATTACATTAGCTTTTCCACGGTTTGGGGTGCTGCGTCTGCAGACCCAAAACCAAAAATATGGAACAACATCTGTGGCTTGTAACCAACACAGGCTTTATGTACGCGGGGTTTACAACAGTGCTTACCCTCTTACACATACTAGTCCACTGAAACGAAAACCAAGGAAAGTACAAGGTCCACTGATGTCTTCTTTATAATCGTTGTAATTTTGAAAAGATTTTTATATGAAAAACATGTGAAAACCAGACATCAAATAATAAAAACCGGTTCTCACTAGTGGATGAGACCGGGTCGAACTCAGGGAACAGGAATATTTTTTATTCAAGTACACAATTCTAAACTATTCTTTATTGCCGAATTATTTGAAATGTAAAATGTACGAGAAAATTAAAAACAACTAACTATTACAACAAATGAATACCCTTCGCAGAGGGCGTAAAGTGCAATATTTACAAACCCAATCAAATTCCTAATTCTAAACTGAAAAGTACAATTCTTCTATTCTTGCACTTCGTGTTTCGTAATCAATTCCACTCCAGTCCTGTGCTATCCTGCACAAGTCAAATGAACACGAGCAGTGCAAAATAAAAGAATAAAATTATACTAAAAAAATTTATAAAGTCTAATTGACACTTCTAATTAAAAATGATTACTAACTATTAATGAACTAACAACTAACTATTGGTAGATTAAACTAAACAACTACAAGCTAATGAACTAATACTCTTTTAAAACGAAACATCAACAATAAAAACTCAACAATTCTCAGTGAAACTCAAATTTGCTCTATTTAATCACTTAATGAAAACATACAATGAAGCTCATTGCAAATCAACAGTGGAATTCATTAAAAATCAGTAGTTGACAATCAATGACTCACATTAATCCACTCAGCTGGAAATCATGTACATGCATTGCCAAAACTCAACATTCACTGGACTAAGTTGTGATTCTGATTCACATTAATCATATTGAAACACAAATCCTGACATAATATTCTCAAAAACAAAATCACACTTATACTGAAATAATAGACCCTAGTTGGAGACACTTCTGAAGAGGAACTGATCTATCCTCACGGTAAAGACATAGGGATTTTAGCAGTTCAAATACATGTCAGAATTTAAACAGATATGCTGAAGTTAGATACTCATCCAATTAATTTCCAGCACTCAGACAAATGCTCAAACATCAGACGATTGAGCAATATCATGGCACTGCTCAGATGCTTCCATACACAGCAGCAATGTAAATCAAAGGTGAATCATTATAGAGATCAAAGGTAATCCGGTTTATGCAGGGGATTCTGGCCAGTTATAACTATTCACGGCTGGAATAAATCCAGTTCTCCGATCGATGCCAAAATTTTCAATTACAAGCATAACTTGAGCATCAATTGAGAACACTATTGATTGGGATCAGAATATCAATCCCGATTCATTTTACACACAGTAATCACTTGAAAAAGAATGAGAATCGATCCAGACGATCGATCACATTTCTGTGAGATTGTGTTGACATCCGGTAACAAACTTTAGATCAAAGGATTGATGAACTTTATATCTAATTTCTGGAGTCAATTATCAATATGCTCAAAATACAGCAGAACAAAACATTTTGAAGAAAAAAAACTAAATTCTGAAACACATGATTAAACGAAATTTAATCTACATTTTTTTTTTCATTTTGATTTTAAGCAACTGATCGACTACTGTAATGAACAATAAAAAAAATTTAGGAAAAGAAGATTAGGAGAAGAAAAGAAGATGAAGAGGAAGGAGAAGAAGATCTGAAGGAGAAGAAGAAGAAGATGAAAAAGAAACTGAAGAAGTGGAAGAAGAAGATCTAAAGATGAAAGAAGAAGAAGATTAGAAGAATAAGATTCGGATGAAGAAGAAGAAATGAAAAAGAAGAGGAAGAAGAAAACTCACCGTGAACCAGAAGAGGGATTAGGGAAAGAAGGGCGGCGGCTTCCTCCACCACTACTGTCACCGGACTGAAGAGTCCACTACCACCGGCATGAAAGAAAGGGAAAGAGGAAGAGGGGAAGAAGATAGGGGAAAAGAGAGGAAAGAGAGTCTGGCGGTAGTGGAGAAGGGAAGAAAGAAGAAGGAAAAGAGGGGGAACGAAAAGAGCTCCAGCCGTGAATGGGGAAGCCCGGAGATTTTCGTTTTTTGGGTTTCTAAAAACATCAAGCCGGTTCACCGGTTTGTACAGATTTTTTTTTCAACTTTTAAAAAAAACTGCAAACCGGCTTGAACCGGTTCAAACAGAAATTTTTTTCAGTTCCAAGTCAAAAACCGTGTAAACCGGTTTAGAAAAATTTTCAAAAAGTTACAAACAAAATTTTCTTTCTTTATTTATTTTTTTATTTAAAAAGAAACTAAAAATAAAACTATTCTAATAATAATTTTTTTTCTTCTTTTCTAAAAAAAAAAACAAACACTTAAAATGATTTTAAAAACTATTTTCTCTATTTTTTATTTTATTTTTAATTGAAAACTAACACTAGACTACTATGAATATAACAAAAACTAAAATATGTATTAAAATGTAAAATAAAACTATTTTTCATGCATTTTCTAGTTTGCTAGTCCTCGAGCAAACTAGAAAAATGCAAGAAATCAAACTATCACCTAACTCACTTTCGTAGGAATCACGGTTGCATTTAGCTTATGCAACAAGCCCTTTCAACCCCTGGGTTACCCCAGTGGACGAGTAAGGTCTCGTGAGGGTTTGCAGTGATGCTACCCACAAACATCTCTGTCATGTATGCATAATATTACACATCCTCACAATCAGTAGGTAATTAAAGACTTTATTTTCACAAATATTTCCTGTTATTTCAAAATCAAAATATAATTAGTCTTTTATGCACCACCACAGAAAAGAATTTCTTTCACTTTTCTAAAATATCACAATTATTTATGTTTTATTCTTAGAAAATCCAATAAAAACATATTATTATTTACTTATCCTCACTCATATGTTTTCTGCACAGGTTTTCTCAATCACACTTCTAAGCATTGAACTTTTCTTTCTTTTTAAGCTCTTTTATCTCTTTTCTTTTCACGCTTTTTCTTTTTGCGCACTTATTTTTCTCATATAGCTTGCGTGTGGTCTACTTTTATGCCTTGTGCAATGTCAACATCTTTTATACTTTTTTTTCAATACATATCAAAAGATATCAACTAAAACATAAAAGTGACTTCCTTCATTCACCCTTATAACATGAGAGTCAAACATTTCAACTTGTATCTGTTCTCAGTTACTTAGGATCATGAAGTTTTCCACTCTCCTTTTCGAAAATGGAATTAAAAGTTTCAACTTACATCTAAGTTCCATCTACTAAGGATTGTGAAATTATCCAAACAACCTAACACATGCTATATTTTTTTCTTTTGAGCTCATTTTTTTACGCTTTTGTTCATTTGCTTAGTTTTTCAAAAATAAAACTGTGCATATTCATATTTATGACTCAAAATAAACTTTAACATGTATCTATCATCATTTCCTCGAAATCCGCATAAACAACCATAATTTTTAGATCTATGTCAGAAAAAAAAAATCGTGGGGCTTAAAAATCCTCTAAAAACATCATATTTGAAATAACATTCATATAAGTTCAAACTCTTTCTTTAAAAATCTACTTTTTATGAGAGATGTGTAAACATGTGCAAGAACGTAAACAGAAATATCAAGGTGTGCATTCTACACCCTCCCCCATGCTTGAATGACACTGTCCCAGTGGCACTCCCCCATGCTTGAATGAAACTAAGTGAATGCACATGAGAGAAATAAATGAGGGAAAAGAGTAGAATGACCTGACATGAATTAAAAATACACGTTCTATGAATGTAATGAATGCAATGTATACATGACAAAATATGAAACTCATGAAAAAGATAGAAAACAAAAAATAAAACCAAATAAAATCTATAAATCCTAACAACAACTGTAATACTGTACAGAATATGGGTTGTCTCCCATAAAGCGCTAAGTTTCACGTCCCCAGCCAGACGGATCCCTGGAAAAACCTTCATCGTCCATGAGATCAATGGACATGAAGTCAGACTCAACCGGGCTCTATGAAGAAAAGAGTGTCATCTGTGACACTACGCACTGTGTTTCCATCCCTTCTACCTCCAAATATAGGATCATAACTCTCTCGACGTGACGAACAGAGATTAGTCTCATCTGAGAGACTGGTTAAGAATCGAGAGCCTAGGACCGACCGAGTATCAATGAATGCTACTTCAGACAAGTGGTGAATATGATCAGGCTTGACTTGGTCAAGCACCTTCTGCATCTGCACCTCTTGCTTACTCAAAACGATTGGTGATCCTAAAGGCTGAGAAAATGGGGCTTTATATGATGAAAATGTATGCTGTGAGTAAGGCCCCTTCTGCTGAGGTATCATGGAGATCGACTCGTCAGTAGAAATGATATGAGGTTCATGAGTCGATTCCTGAGTAGAGTGACACGCCTTCCCATACTGAAGGGATGTAACAGATTTGACTTGCTCATGATGTGAAGTAGTGGGTTGCAAGTCAAATAACATGGAATCATCTCCCTTGGATGTGACAACAGACTGACTATGAAGGTTCCCCTGACTTTGTCTACTCAATGTCTGAGCAAACTGTCCCATTTGAGTTTCTAGCTTGGCTATTGACTGTGTATGGGAACAAAGAGTTGCCTTGATATCAGAAAAGGCTTCTAACATCTTCTCTTGAAATGATGAACTTGGAATGGGATCCTGAGGAGAAGGTAAACAATACTAGGAATGAACCTGTGGAAATATAGGATGCGAGTAACCTTGTGAAGGGTTACTGGGTCTATACTGTGTCTGGGAGGGCTGATGGGATGGGGAACTGAACTGGTTTCGCCAACCTATGTTATATGAAGATGTAAATGAATCGGGCATGGGTTTAGCTAAACCTTGGGCAACATTCACCTGTTCCTGAACGAATTCAGGATATAATGACGCTGCCGGACAATCCGCAACACAGTGTGCAGGGCTAGCACATATCTCGCACACTCTTTCTATTGGATTTCTCGAAGAATTGGCTAGGAATTGATCTAACTTCCTAGTCAATTGGTCAACCTTGGTACGCAATTCTAATTCGGACCCAACTTCGGAAATCCCAACCTTCCTAGGACCACTAGGCAGAGATGTAGTCCTATCTAGCCGTGAAGACAAATTATAATGCATCGTGTTTTCACTCAAGGTCTCAAATAGAGACCACGCCTCATCTTCACTCTTGAGCATAAAAGTGCCCCCACAAGACAAATCAACCATTTGACGATGCTTTTCAGTAAGCCCGTCATAAAAATACTGCACCAACTGTCAACGAGGCACCTGGTGATGGGGACACTTGCGGAGAAGATCTTTCAATCTCTCCCAAGACTCGTGAAATTGTTCTCCCTCAATTTGAGAAAAACTGGTTATAGCTTTACGAAACTGGTTCATTTTACCAATTGGGAAATATTTTTTTTAAAAATTCTTTTTGCATTCCTTCCCAAGTAGTAATATGAACTGTCTCAAGAGATTTTAACCATTGCTTGGCTTTATCTTTGAGAGAGAACGGAAACAAAGTTAACCTCATAGCATCATCTCCAAAGTTATTGATTCGCACAGTCGAGCAAATCTCAAGGAATTCGTCGAGATGACGATATGGGTCCTCATTGCTAAGGCCATAAAACGAAGGTAACATTTGAATCACACTGGCCTTAATCTCAAAATGGCTCGCTCCTACATCAGGTCTTGTGATGCAGGAGGTGGGAGTATACGTATTTGGCATGAAGTACTCCCTCAAAGGACGGATCAAATGATGATCGTCAGCCATTGCGTACACCTTGGAGTAGACCGGTGTAGCACACATCCTAACTTTGGGTTTTCTACCTAACTAACGCACTAAGCGGCCAAACCACGCAAACCACAAAGCGAGTAAACTAAAAACAACAAAAACTAAACAAACACCACGCAGTTACACATAACAGAGATTATGTATAAGAAATATGAAATCTATGTGTACGGTACCAATCGTACACAGTCACCTCTAAGGGGATCCTAATAGGTTGGTTGTGCAGAAAAGTAAACTCGTCTCTAAGATATGCACATACGTGGTTCTAAACCTAAATGCACACAAACACTAGGCAATAAAGTGAATACTAATATTACGCCGTTCCCCGGCAACGGCGCCAAAAATTTGATGTCTTCTTTATAATCGTTGTAATTTTGAAAAGATTTTTATATGAAAAACATGTGAAAACCAGACATCAAATAATAAAAATCGGTTCTCACTAGTGGATGAGACCGGGTCGAACTCAGGGAACAGGAATATTTTTTATTCAAGTACACAATTCTAAACTATTCTTTATTGCCGAATTATTTGAAATGTAAAATGTACGAGAAAATTAAAAACAACTAACTATTACAACAAATGAATACCCTTCGCAGAGGGCGTAAAGTGCAATATTTACAAACCCAATCAAATTCCTAATTCTAAACTGAAAAGTACAATTCTTCTATTCTTGCACTTCGTGTTTCGTAATCAATTCCACTCCAGTCCTGTGCTATCCTGCACAAGTCAAATGAACACGAGCAGTGCAAAATAAAAGAATAAAACTATACTAAAAAAAATTATAAAGTCTAATTGACACTTCTAATTAAAAATGATTACTAACTATTAATGAACTAACAACTAACTATTGGTAGATTAAACTAAACAACTACAAGCTAATGAACTAATACTCTTTTAAAACGAAACATCAACAATAAAAACTCAACAATTCTCAGTGAAACTCAAATTTGCTCTATTTAATCACTTAATGAAAACATACAATGAAGCTCATTGCAAATCAACAGTGGAATTCATTAAAAATCAGTAGTTGACAATCAATGACTCACATTAATCCACTCAGCTGGAAATCATGTACATGCATTGCCAAAACTCAACATTCACTGGACTAAGTTGTGATTCTGATTCACATTAATCATATTGAAACACAAATCCTGACATAATATTCTCAAAAACAAAATCACACTTATACTGAAATAATAGACCCTAGTTGGAGACACTTCTGAAGAGGAACTGATCTATCCTCACGGTAAAGACATAGGGATTTTAGCAGTTCAAATACATGTCAGAATTTAAACAGATATGCTGAAGTTAGATACTCATCCAATTAATTTCCAGCACTCAGACAAATGCTCAAACATCAGACGATTGAGCAATATCATGGCACTGCTCAGATGCTTCCATACACAGCAGCAATGTAAATCAAAGGTGAATCATTACAGAGATCAAAGGTAATCCGGTTTATGCAGGGGATTCTGGCCAGTTATAACTATTCACGGCTGGAATAAATCCAGTTCTCCGATCGATGCCAAAATTTTCAATTACAAGCATAACTTGAGCATCAATTGAGAACACTATTGATTGGGATCAGAATATCAATCCTGATTCATTTTACACACAGTAATCACTTGAAAAAGAATGAGAATCGATCCAGACGATCGATCACATTTCTGTGAGATTGTGTTGACATCCGGTAACAAACTTTAGATCAAAGGATTGATGAACTTTATATCTAATTTCTGGAGTCAATTATCAATATGCTCAAAATACAGCAGAACAAAACATTTGGAAGAAAAAAAACTAAATTCTGAAACACATGATTAAACGAAATTTAATCTACATTTTTTTTTCATTTTGATTTTAAGCAACTGATCGACTACTGTAATGAACAATAAAAAAAATTTAGGAAAAGAAGATTAGGAGAAGAAAAGAAGATGAAGAGGAAGGAGAAGAAGATCTGAAGGAGAAGAAGAAGAAGATGAAAAAGAAACTGAAGAAGTGGAAGAAGAAGATCTAAAGATGAAAGAAGAAGAAGATTAGAAGAATAAGATTCGGATGAAGAAGAAGAAATGAAAAAGAAGAGGAAGAAGAAAACTCACCGTGAACCAGAAGAGGGATTAGGGAAAGAAGGGCGGCGGCTTCCTCCACCACTACTGTCACCGGACTGAAGAGTCCACTACCACCGGCATGAAAGAAAGGGAAAGAGGAAGAGGGGAAGAAGATAGGGGAAAAGAGAGGAAAGAGAGTCTGGCGGTAGTGGAGAAGGGAGGAAAGAAGAAGGAAAAGAGGGGGAACGAAAAGAGCTCCAGCCGTGAATGGGGAAGCCCGGAGATTTTCGTTTTTTGGGTTTCTAAAAACATCAAGCTGGTTCACCGGTTTGTACAGATTTTTTTTTAAACTTTTAAAAAAAACTGCAAACCGGCTTGAACCGGTTCAAACAGAAATTTTTTTCAGTTCCAAGTCAAAAACCGTGTAAACCGGTTTAGAAAAATTTTCAAAAAGTTACAAACAAAATTTTCTTTCTTTATTTATTTTTTTATTTAAAAAGAAACTAAAAATAAAACTATTCTAATAATAATTTTTTTTCTTCTTTTCTAAAAAAAAAAACAAACACTTAAAATGATTTTAAAAACTATTTTCTCTATTTTTTATTTTATTTTTAATTGAAAACTAACACTAGACTACTATGAATATAACAAAAACTAAAATATGTATTAAAATGTAAAATAAAACTATTTTTCATGCATTTTCTAGTTTGCTAGTCCTCGAGCAAACTAGAAAAATGCAAGAAATCAAACTATCACCTAACTCACTTTCGTAGGAATCACGGTTGCATTTAGCTTATGCAACAAGCCCTTTCAACCCCTGGGTTACCCCAGTGGACGAGTAAGGTCTCGTGAGGGTTTGCAGTGATGCTACCCACAAACATCTCTGTCATGTATGCATAATATTACACATCCTCACAATCAGTAGGTAATTAAAGACTTTATTTTCACAAATATTTCCTGTTATTTCAAAATCAAAATATAATTAGAGTCTTTTATGCACCACCACAGAAAAGAATTTCTTTCACTTTTCTAAAATATCACAATTATTTATGTTTTATTCTTAGAAAATCCAATAAAAACATATTATTATTTACTTATCCTCACTCATATGTTTTCTGCACAGGTTTTCTCAATCACACTTCTAAGCATTGAACTTTTCTTTCTTTTTAAGCTCTTTTATCTCTTTTCTTTTCACGCTTTTTCTTTTTGCGCACTTATTTTTCTCATATAGCTTGCGTGTGGTCTGCTTTTATGCCTTGTGCAATGTCAACATCTTTTATACTTTTTTTTCAATACATATCAAAAGATATCAACTAAAACATAAAAGTGACTTCCTTCATTCACCCTTATAACATGAGAGTCAAACATTTCAACTTGTATCTGTTCTCAGTTACTTAGGATCATGAAGTTTTCCACTCTCCTTTTCGAAAATGGAATTAAAAGTTTCAACTTACATCTAAGTTCCATCTACTAAGGATTGTGAAATTATCCAAACAACCTAACACATGCTATATTTTTTTCTTTTGAGCTCATTTTTTTACGCTTTTGTTCATTTGCTTAGTTTTTCAAAAATAAAACTGTGCATATTCATATTTATGACTCAAAATAAACTTTAACATGTATCTATCATCATTTCCTCGAAATCCGCATAAACAACCATAATTTTTAGATCTATGTCAGAAAAAAAAATCGTGGGGCTTAAAAATCCTCTAAAAACATCATATTTGAAATAACATTCATATAAGTTCAAACTCTTTCTTTAAAAATCTACTTTTTATGAGAGATGTGTAAACATGTGCAAGAACGTAAACAGAAATATCAAGGTGTGCATTCTACACCCTCCCCCATGCTTGAATGACACTGTCCCAGTGGCACTCCCCCATGCTTGAATGAAACTAAGTGAATGCACATGAGAGAAATAAATGAGGGAAAAGAGTAGAATGACCTGACATGAATTAAAAATACACGTTCTATGAATGTAATGAATGCAATGTATACATGACAAAACATGAAACTCATGAAAAAGATAGAAAACAAAAAATAAAACCAAATAAAATCTATAAATCCTAACAACAACTGTAATACTGTACAGAATATGGGTTGTCTCCCATAAAGCGCTAAGTTTCACGTCCCCAGCCAGACGGATCCCTGGAAAAACCTTCATCGTCCATGAGATCAATGGACATGAAGTCAGACTCAACCGGGCTCTATGAAGAAAAGAGTGTCATCTGTGACACTACGCACTGTGTTTCCATCCCTTCTACCTCCAAATATAGGATCATAACTCTCTCGACGTGACGAACAGAGATTAGTCTCATCTGAGAGACTGGTTAAGAATCGAGAGCCTAGGACCGACCGAGTATCAATGAATGCTACTTCAGACAAGTGGTGAATATGATCAGGCTTGACTTGGTCAAGCACCTTCTGCATCTGCACCTCTTGCTTACTCAAAACGATTGGTGATCCTAAAGGCTGAGAAAATGGGGCTTTATATGATGAAAATGTATGCTGTGAGTAAGGCCCCTTCTGCTGAGGTATCATGGAGATCGACTCGTCAGTAGAAATGATATGAGGTTCATGAGTCGATTCCTGAGTAGAGTGACACGCCTTCCCATACTGAAGGGATGTAACAGATTTGACTTGCTCATGATGTGAAGTAGTGGGTTGCAAGTCAAATAACATGGAATCATCTCCCTTGGATGTGACAACAGACTGACTATGAAGGTTCCCCTGACTTTGTCTACTCAATGTCTGAGCAAACTGTCCCATTTGAGTTTCTAGCTTGGCTATTGACTGTGTATGGGAACAAAGAGTTGCCTTGATATCAGAAAAGGCTTCTAACATCTTCTCTTGAAATGATGAACTTGGAATGGGATCCTGAGGAGAAGGTAAACAATACTAGGAATGAACCTGTGGAAATATAGGATGCGAGTAACCTTGTGAAGGGTTACTGGGTCTATACTGTGTCTGGGAGGGCTGATGGGATGGGGAACTGAACTGGTTTCGCCAACCTATGTTATATGAAGATGTAAATGAATCGGGCATGGGTTTAGCTAAACCTTGGGCAACATTCACCTGTTCCTGAACGAATTCAGGATATAATGACGCTGCCGGACAATCCGCAACACAGTGTGCAGGGCTAGCACATATCTCGCACACTCTTTCTATTGGATTTCTCGAAGAATTGGCTAGGAATTGATCTAACTTCCTAGTCAATTGGTCAACCTTGGTACGCAATTCTAATTCGGACCCAACTTCGGAAATCCCAACCTTCCTAGGACCACTAGGCAGAGATGTAGTCCTATCTAGCCGTGAAGACAAATTATAATGCATCGTGTTTTCACTCAAGGTCTCAAATAGAGACCACGCCTCATCTTCACTCTTGAGCATAAAAGTGCCCCCACAAGACAAATCAACCATTTGACGATGCTTTTCAGTAAGCCCGTCATAAAAATACTGCACCAACTGTCAACGAGGCACCTGGTGATGGGGACACTTGCGGAGAAGATCTTTCAATCTCTCCCAAGACTCGTGAAATTGTTCTCCCTCAATTTGAGAAAAACTGGTTATAGCTTTACGAAACTGGTTCATTTTACTAATTGGGAAATATTTTTTTTAAAAATTCTTTTTGCATTCCTTCCCAAGTAGTAATATGAACTGTCTCAAGAGATTTTAACCAGTGCTTGGCTTTATCTTTGAGAGAGAACGGAAACAAAGTTAACCTCATAGCATCATCTCCAAAGTTATTGATTCGCACAGTCGAGCAAATCTCAAGGAATTCGTCGAGATGACGATATGGGTCCTCATTGCTAAGGCCATAAAACGAAGGTAACATTTGAATCACACTGGCCTTAATCTCAAAATGGCTCGCTCCTACATCAGGTCTTGTGATGCAGGAGGTGGGAGTATACGTATTTGGCATGAAGTACTCCCTCAAAGGACGGATCAAATGATGATCGTCAGCCATTGCGTACACCTTGGAGTAGACCGGTGTAGCACACATCCTAACTTTGGGTTTTCTACCTAACTAACGCACTAAGCGGCCAAACCACGCAAACCACAAAGCGAGTAAACTAAAAACAACAAAAACTAAACAAACACCACGCAGTTACACATAACAGAGATTATGTATAAGAAATATGAAATCTATGTGTACGGTACCAATCGTACACAGTCACCTCTAAGGGGATCCTAATAGGTTGGTTGTGCAGAAAAGTAAACTCGTCTCTAAGATATGCACATACGTGGTTCTAAACCTAAATGCACACAAACACTAGGCAATAAAGTGAATACTAATATTACGCCGTTCCCCGGCAACGGCGCCAAAAATTTGATGTCTTCTTTATAATCGTTGTAATTTTGAAAAGATTTTTATATGAAAAACATGTGAAAACCAGACATCAAATAATAAAAATCGGTTCTCACTAGTGGATGAGACCGGGTCGAACTCAGGGAACAGGAATATTTTTTATTCAAGTACACAATTCTAAACTATTCTTTATTGCCGAATTATTTGAAATGTAAAATGTACGAGAAAATTAAAAACAACTAACTATTACAACAAATGAATACCCTTCGCAGAGGGCGTAAAGTGCAATATTTACAAACCCAATCAAATTCCTAATTCTAAACTGAAAAGTACAATTCTTCTATTCTTGCACTTCGTGTTTCGTAATCAATTCCACTCCAGTCCTGTGCTATCCTGCACAAGTCAAATGAACACGAGCAGTGCAAAATAAAAGAATAAAACTATACTAAAAAAAATTATAAAGTCTAATTGACACTTCTAATTAAAAATGATTACTAACTATTAATGAACTAACAACTAACTATTGGTAGATTAAACTAAACAACTACAAGCTAATGAACTAATACTCTTTTAAAACGAAACATCAACAATAAAAACTCAACAATTCTCAGTGAAACTCAAATTTGCTCTATTTAATCACTTAATGAAAACATACAATGAAGCTCATTGCAAATCAACAGTGGAATTCATTAAAAATCAGTAGTTGACAATCAATGACTCACATTAATCCACTCAGCTGGAAATCATGTACATGCATTGCCAAAACTCAACATTCACTGGACTAAGTTGTGATTCTGATTCACATTAATCATATTGAAACACAAATCCTGACATAATATTCTCAAAAACAAAATCACACTTATACTGAAATAATAGACCCTAGTTGGAGACACTTCTGAAGAGGAACTGATCTATCCTCACGGTAAAGACATAGGGATTTTAGCAGTTCAAATACATGTCAGAATTTAAACAGATATGCTGAAGTTAGATACTCATCCAATTAATTTCCAGCACTCAGACAAATGCTCAAACATCAGACGATTGAGCAATATCATGGCACTGCTCAGATGCTTCCATACACAGCAGCAATGTAAATCAAAGGTGAATCATTACAGAGATCAAAGGTAATCCGGTTTATGCAGGGGATTCTGGCCAGTTATAACTATTCACGGCTGGAATAAATCCAGTTCTCCGATCGATGCCAAAATTTTCAATTACAAGCATAACTTGAGCATCAATTGAGAACACTATTGATTGGGATCAGAATATCAATCCCGATTCATTTTACACACAGTAATCACTTGAAAAAGAATGAGAATCGATCCAGACGATCGATCACATTTCTGTGAGATTGTGTTGACATCCGGTAACAAACTTTAGATCAAAGGATTGATGAACTTTATATCCAATTTCTGGAGTCAATTATCAATATGCTCAAAATACAGCAGAACAAAACATTTTGAAGAAAAAAAACTAAATTCTGAAACACATGATTAAACGAAATTTAATCTACATTTTTTTTTCATTTTGATTTTAAGCAACTGATCGACTACTGTAATGAACAATAAAAAAAAATTAGGAAAAGAAGATTAGGAGAAGAAAAGAAGATGAAGAGGAAGGAGAAGAAGATCTGAAGGAGAAGAAGAAGAAGATGAAAAAGAAACTGAAGAAGTGGAAGAAGAAGATCTAAAGATGAAAGAAGAAGAAGATCAGAAGAATAAGATTCGGATGAAGAAGAAGAAATGAAAAAGAAGAGGAAGAAGAAAACTCACCGTGAACCAGAAGAGGGATTAGGGAAAGAAGGGCGGTGGCTTCCTCCACCACTACTGTCACCGGACTGAAGAGTCCACTACCACCGGCATGAAAGAAAGGGAAAGAGGAAGAGGGGAAGAAGATAGGGGAAAAGAGAGGAAAGAGAGTCCGACGGTAGTGGAGAAGGGAGGAAAGAAGAAGGAAAAGAGGGGGAACGAAAAGAGCTCCAGCCGTGAATGGGGAAGCCCGGAGATTTTCGTTTTTTGGGTTTTTAAAAACATCAAGCCGGTTCACCGGTTTGTACAGATTTTTTTTTCAACTTTTAAAAAAAACTGCAAACCGGCTTGAACCGGTTCAAACAGAATTTTTTTTCAGTTCCAAGTCAAAAACCGTGTAAACCGGTTTAGAAAAATTTTCAAAAAGTTACAAACAAAATTTTCTTTCTTTATTTATTTTTTTATTTAAAAAGAAACTAAAAATAAAACTATTCTAATAATAATTTTTTTTCTTCTTTTCTAAAAAAAAAACAAACACTTAAAATGATTTTAAAAACTATTTTCTCTATTTTTTATTTTATTTTTAATTGAAAACTAACACTAGACTACTATGAATATAACAAAAACTAAAATATGTATAAAAATGTAAAATAAAACTATTTTTCATACAATTTCTATTTTTAAATCATTTTAGCACATTTACTCGAAAACTAACATAAAATTGGGTTTTTGAAACATTATTTTATAAAATCATGCATATTTAAATGTTAATAAACCCTGAATTATATGCATGATCATCCACTACAGATTTATAGACAAAATTTTAGGGCCATCCGACTGGACAGTCGCAAGGTAAAACTATCTACGTGGCACAGCTCACTCTAGGGTGTAAAGGTCATTGTGGGAACGCTTGGACAAGGCACGGGGGTGCCATGTGTCCGATTAGTTTTCCGTAGGTAAACCCGCGTTGTCCAACCTTAAAGCATATATATATATATATATATATATATATATATATATATATATATATATATATATATATATATATATATATATATATATATGATGCACCTTATATATGCATATTACACGTTACACCAGTATGTGCATCCCTGGGCAAGCTGACTCGAGGCAACCGCGACCCACACCGTCCTGCACCCTAACTGGTTTGCAAAATGGTACGGGGCAAAGATGGGGAGTTCAGGTCTGGTCATTGGGGCCAGACCGAAGCTGTTATTTGGCCACATATAAGGGCCTCATGTTGGACTAAATGGTCGCCAATGGTGACAGCCGGCCAGTGGGACAGCGAAGTCGCAGGGGATTCCGGGTGCAACTGGGCACTCGGTGGCCCCTTGCAGACATGCTGCAAAAAGGGTTTAGGTAGAATATGCAGGTCTAGTCCTTTGGACCAGACTACTAGGACCACCAAGGGTCTTGGTCTTAACTCACGGTCCAGACCAGACCCTTAGGTAAATCGAGTAAGCCCGAAATGGGTTGCCAAGGTGGCTAGCACCCGGCAGCACACCACCAAAGGTCAACGCCCAAGGCAACCCCTATAGGTCTGGTCCTCCGTACCCGACCTCATAGGGCTGAAACATAACCGGTCTGAACCGACGGTTTCAGACCAGTCACACAGCTAGAACAAAGAGCCCAAAGAGTTGTCCGGATGCGGCTAGTACCCGACGACCACCATAGCGCCCAGACCCAACAGAAAAAGATGGCTCACGGGTCTGGTCCACTAGACCAGGCCACAAGCGTCTAGATAGGCTCTGGACTGGACCCATGGCTCAGTCCAAATGAACAGGACAAGGGGACATTGGTCCCGGTAGGAAGTGACCTGGGTGCGCCTAGCACCCGTTAGTCCGCTAAGCACCAGGGCCAGGACAGACAGAGTGGGGACTCAGCTCTGGTTCCATGAACCAGACCTTATGTCCCAACAAGACAACCTGGTTTGAACCCTTGGTTCAGACCGGGCACTGTGGCGTGACGGTGACCAGAACTGGGTGCTTGACCCGACTGGCTACCCAAGTGTGTCCAACACTCTACGATCGGCGTGCCACAAGAGAAGAGGGAAAATAGTGGCCGGGTGCTCCTAGTAGGGTCTGTCCTAACAGGTGGACAGGCCAACCGAACCCTTCATCCTCCAAGAAACCCCAAAAAAAAAAGGATTTAAAACAAACCTGGACTATTATATACTATCCTAACAATGCCAACACAAGAAATGCAATGGAATGGCTAAATAAGTTGAGAAAACCCATAGCGAAAACAAGAGTGCATGGGTTGAATGCAAGTTCATATGACAACATGTTCGAGAAATGAGCATTTTAACGAAATCGAAAGGAGAGAAAGATCCTATAAAAGACAAAGAGTCGATTTTTTATTTGAATAATCGTCACACACATTTTTTTCTTTAAATCCAAATAAAGATTTCAATTGGTTCTTTCTCCTTTCCGTCCATGGAACACAAAGGGGGGGGATTCCAATATCAAAGACATGTAAGAAAAGAAGAACTCCGGAAATCCACCTTGAGCCATGCATGCAAGCATTGCATTGGGCTCCTCTTGGCTTCATGTTCCACGCATGCTAAAAAAAAATCAAGGAAAAACGAGTATATGTAAATGCATCTTCACCTTAGATTTCCCGGAAGAGGAGGGTTTTGGTTGCAAGAGATCCACGCCAAGGGTGGCTAAGCCACACCCTACCACACAGCTAGGGGAAGAGGGTGAGAGAGAGAATGAGAGGGAAGAGAGGGAGCTCCAACTCATCAACTCCAAAGGGATGCTCTCTCTCTTCTCACTAAAAGTGTTTATATCCTAAAGCATGAAAACCAAGGGCTAGGATTGAGGCTGCCATAGATGAGTGGCTGGGGTCAAACACGCCCCACCAAGCTTGAAAAAGTAATGAATGGCCGCCCCATTCAACCAATGCATGTCTTTCTTTCAAAAAGTCTAACATTTTTTTCAAAAACACCCTTTAAGGGCCTACACACAAGCCATCAAGTTCAATAAATTTACGTGGGGAGCCCTTAGGCTGCCGCCCACTCTAGCCAAACGTTGAGCACCCTATAAGCTACAAAGGAGGATTTACCAAGGTGCCATGGGCTGCTGCCTACTTGGCCAACCCATGGCCAGCACCTCAAACCAAAGTGGAGTATTACCTCCATGCCACCGCCCAGACCTGGTCAGCCCTTGACCAGCTGGCCCTCATGGCCACAACCGTCCATAAGGGAATCCTAAGTGGTCGACCATGGGCTTGGTCGACCCTTGACTGACAAAAGAAGAATAACTTTTTATAATTCTTTTTATTAAATGACTTTTAAATGTTCTTCATCATGTATATTTATTTTTTATATATATTTTTAATGTAATTAGCATTTCAAAGCCTAATTAAGAGAAAGATCTCCTCTACGAACGAAATGGTTCTCGTTCGGGCCCTCGCTAAATCACTAACTGATCTCTTGTATATCACATGCATTGACGGTTTTTCCATTGATTGGGCCTCAAATTTGGGGACAACCCAAATATACGTATTATAAACTTGCCCTAAAAATTTTGGAGGTTAATTTGTCATAGATTTTCCTCAATTGCTATTTATTATAAACTTACGCGATTCTCGACTCGTATCTTCACAAAGGTATAATTATAAAAGAATGTAAATTAAACAAGAAATTCCCAATCACAACACAATTCGCGTAATATTACTTCAAAATTTATGGTGGACCTTACATATGTGTGCTGTTCAGAAATCGTGGTATTGCTCAACCTCCGTGGTTCAAAATCATAGAATTAGATTTGCGATGTATGTGGTCAACAAATGTTGTTAATGTTTGGTCATCTTAAATGATAAAGGTCAAAAGTGGTAAGATATGTTTGCTTCTCAGAAATTGCTCTTTTGTTGGGACACCATAAATGCAAACCGTGAAATAGGATTGTGATTCATGCGGTCAACAACGACTTGTAATATTCGGGGCAAACATATCAACAATTTGATATGTTCTATATAACAGCTGAATTCTTTCTCGTGTCTAAGTTCAAAAATGGCTGGCCAGGTTCACCCGTCTTAAATTATATTAGTCAACAATGATAAGGAATATTTGTTATTTCGATATCGCAATATTCTTGTCGTCATTTAATGAACATTGCAGAACACATGTGCAATTTATGCGGTCAACACAAGCATGTAATCGACGTTCGGAAATAAAAAAAGTAAACATCGATATAAAATGATTGTTGTTCATAAATCGTTGTATTGCTCTCCCTCCGTAAACCGTCAACCCTAAACCATAAACCATAAACCCTAAACCCTAAATTGTAAACCCGAAACCCTAAATCCAAAACCCTAAACCTTAAACCAAAAACCATAAACCCCGAGGCATAAACCATAAACCCAAAGCCCTAAACCCTAAATCTTAAACCCAAAACAATAAATACTAAACCATAAACCCTAAACACTAAACCCTAAATCCTAAACCATAAACCCAAAACCCTAAACTATAAACCATAAACAATAAACCATAAACCATAAATCTGAAACCCTGAAACCTAAACCCTAAACCGTAAATCCAAAACCCTCTAACCTAAACCCTAAATCATAATCCTTAAACAATAAAAGTCAGCATCAATAAGAAAATTGTGTTAGATATCGCTGTATTGCTCAATAATAAATAAAAGAGGTTTGCGATGTATGCGTTAAAAAATGGCTGACCAGGTTTGCCCATCTTAAATGATAATAGTCAATAGCGATAAGGAATATTTGTTATTCCGAAATCGCAATATTCCTATTGTCATTGAATGAACATCGCAGAATGCATATGCGATTTATGCGGTCAACACATGCATGTAATCGACGTTCGAAAATGATAAAAGTAATCATCGATATAAAATGATTGTTGTTCATAAATCGTTGTATTGCTCTCCCTCTGTAAACCCAAAACCTTAAACCCAAAACCCAAAACCTTAAACCCTAAACCCTGAGGCATAAACCCTAAACCCTAAAAGATAAACCCTAAACCCAAAACAATAAACACTAAACCCTATACCCTAAACACTAAACCCTAAATCCTAAAACATAAACCCTAAACCATAAACCATAAATCTGAAACCCTCAAACCTAAACCATAAACCATAAATCTGAAACCCTCTAACCTGAACCCTAAACCATAATCCTTAAACAATAAAAGTCAGCATCGATAAGAAAATTGCGTTAGATATCGTTGTATTGCCCAATAATAAATAAAAGAGGTTTGCGATGTATGCGTTCAAAAATGGCTGGCCAGGTTCGCCAATCTTAAATGATAATAGTCAACAATGATAAGGAATATTTATTATTCCGAAATCGCAATATTCTTATCGCCATTGAATGAACATTACAGAACGCGTATGTGATTTATGCGATCAACACAGGCATCTAATCGACGTTCAGAAATGATAAAAGTAACCATCGATATAAAATGATTGTTGTTCATAAATCGTTGTATTGCTCTCCCTCCTGGACTGAAAATCACAAAGTCGATTAGCGATGCATGTTCTAAAAAAACATGGTATTGTTCGCTCTAAAATGATAATAGTCAACAACGATAAGGAATGTTTGTATTTCAGAAATCATAATATTCTTCGTTGTCATTGAATGCAAATCGCAAGGAACATATGCGATTTATACGATCAACATACTCAAGTAATGAAATCTTTTAATTGATAAAAGATGTGCGCTCAACCTGCGTGATTGAAAATCGCAAAATTAGATTGTGATGTATGCAATCAACAAGAACTATTAATGTTTGATTTCGTAATTAAAAATAGTACACAACGATAAGACATGTTTGCTATTCAGAAATCGTGGTCTTTCTCACCAACCGTGACTGAAAATCGCAATAACGGATTTGCGATTTATGTGTTGAACAAGCCTTACAATCTTCGCCCTTTAAAAAAAAATCCACAGATATAAGAGATGTTTGATGTACAGAATCATGGTACTGCTCACCTTTCAGGTATGAACATCACAATAAGTGATTTGCGAAGTCTCCGGTAGAAAAGGGCTTTTAATGTTCACCATTTGTAAAGTATACCATAAACCATAAATCTTAAACCCTAAATCCTAACCCTAAAACCTAAACCCTAACCCTAGAACCTAAACCCTAAACAATAAACCCTAAAACCAAAACCATAAACCCCGATCCATAAACCATAAACCCAAAACCCTAAACCCCAAACCCTAAAATCGCAACAAATACAACGATGTTCAGAAATCGTTGTATTGCTCTCCCTCCTTGACAGAAAATCGTAAAATAGATTTGCGATGTATGCTGTCAAAAAGATATGGTATTGTACCCCCTTAAATGATAATAGTGAACAGCGATAAGGAACATTTATCATTCAGAAATCATAATTTTCATAGTCCTCATTGAATGCAAATCGCAAAACACATATGCAATTTATACGATCAGCAAAGTCATGTAATTAGTGAATATTTATGAGCTAAAAGATGTGTGGTGTTCATAAATCGTTATATTGCTCAACCACCGTGAATGTGATGTATGTTGTCAACAATATTTATGAACTAAAAGTCATTGAACGTTTGTTGTTTAGAAATCGCAATTTTCCTCGTCGCCAATAAATAAAAATCGCAAAACTCATACGCGATTCATGGGGCCCAAATGGTTGTTATTTGTGTCAACCTCCGTGAATGCAATGTATGTTGTCAACAATCGCTCTACACGTTCGCCCGTCTTAAATGATAATAGTCAGCAGCGATAAGGAACATTTGTTGTTCAGAAATCGCAATATTACTCATCGTCATTGAATGAAAATCGCAAAACACAAAGGCGATTTATGCGGTAAACAATTGCTTGTTTACTACTCAAAGATCGCTCATTTACTGATCTACCATAACTGCAAATCGCATAATAGTTTTACAATTCATGCGGTGAAGAAAGGCTTGTAATATTGACCCTTTGAAACACATTGAGTTACCAAGAGTATTAAGTTATAATACATAATGACCAATGGTTTGGATTAGATACAATACATTAACATCATCATCAACAACATCAACTGACGTCCATATATTGATGTGCTTTGAAACAGACATCATCAACATTATCGTCATCATCAGCAGCAGCAACAGCAACACTTTCAGTTTACTCATTGGCCTTTGCTAGTAACTGTGAACGATAGAAGGCAGATCAATCTACCGATGACTAATGTTTAGCGATCCCTGTATTGCTCTCCCTCCTTGAAAGAAAATAGCACCTGACGACGAGTAATATTGTTCACAACTCGCAATATAACTCGTTGTTATTTAATGAAAATTGCAGAACACATGTAATTTATGTGATCAACAAAGGCCTGTAATCGATGCTCAGAAATGATACTGGGCAGCATCGATAAGAAATGATTGTTGTTCAGCAATCACTGAATTTGTCTCCCTCCTTGAAAGAAAATCACAAAATAGATTTGCGATGTATGCAGTGAACAATGGGTGAACAGGTTCTCCCGTCTTAAATGATAATAGTCAACAGCGATAAGAAAAGTTTGCCGCTAAAAAATCGTTGTTGACGAACTTCGGTAAATTCAAATAGCGCAATAGGTTGGCGGCCAACAACGACTTGTACTATTCGCCCTTCAAAACTGACATCATCGATAAGAAAATTTTGATGTTCCCAAATTGCCATATTTTTTACCCTCCATGAATGAAAATCGCAAGATAGTTTTGCAATGTACGCGTTCAACAATGGCTGGCCAATTCTCCAGTCATAAACGATAATAGTCAAAAGCGATAAGGAATGTATGTTTTTCACCAATCCGCCCATTCCTTGTCGACATTGATTACAAATCGCATAACTCATCTACGATGTATCCGGTCAACACAGGCATGTAATCGACGTTCACAACTGATAGGTTAGCGATTCATGCATCCAACAATGGCTTGTTAAAAAATTGCAATTCACCTTATCGCCGTTGAATGCAAATCGGAAAACACATATGCCATTTATTCGCTCAACAAAGGCTTCTTTGATGCTCGGAAATCGCTCTTTTACTGATAGGTTTGCGATTTATGTAGTAAAAAAAGGCTTGTAATATTCACCCTTCGTAAATGATATAACTCAACATCAATAAGAAAATTTTTGATGTTCTTAAATCGCTGCAAAGGCATTTTTATAAGAGATCACGATTTCATTGCAATCAAGTTTATGTAAGAGATAACATTTTGTTTTTCATAGAGGCTGCTCTATCGCGATACATTACAATGACATTCATTTATAGGAGTATTTAGTTACAATACGTAATGACTAATGGTTTAGCTTAGATATATATTATCATCATCATCAACAAAGAAAACTGACATCATCAACAACATCAACCTGCGTCAATATACTGATGTGCTTCGACACAGACATCATCAACATTATCATCATCAGCAGCAACAACACCTTCAGTTTACTGAGTGGCCTATGCTAGTCACTAGGAACGATAGAAGGTAAATCAATCTACAATGGAGGTCCTTACCGTTTTCAGTTTTTTTACATGATGCATATTGGCAGCAGATAAAGGTATGGATCCCAAATGGCAGATTGGACGCAGCCCCCAAGACTAGCATTATTTGTCATGAAGTATATCGAGGTTTAGGTCAATAGGATGCCGCCCCCAAAACTGAAAATCTATTGTATGTGAACGATTAAGAGTATGACAGTAGGAATAGAACAAATAGAAGGTCATCAACACCCACTTGCCTATCATGCAGAACATCTGTGTTTTTTTCGGTATGGCCATAAAGATTGAGGATGATTATGGTCGTTATATACTATGTAAGCTTCGATATACTTCATGACAAATACGCCATAGTTGTATGTGTCATGAATATATCGATGTATCCACAAATGATAATCACTACAATCATCATCAAAGATTATACAGACTTTTCAGCACAGCATGAAACAAATACAGAATCATGATCAAACACCATTCATCAAGCAAATGTTAAAGGAATAAAGAAGAACAAAGAAAGAAAAAAACATGGAAGGATAAGTAGAGAAAATAAGAAGAAGACGAGGTAGTAAGAGAAAATAGAACAAGTTGTTCTGCCGCATTAAAGAAAGAGGAAGAGATGTTAAATAGATTAGGGATTAGTTGAGGTGATGGGTTTAGTTGGGGGAATGACGCGGCCCGACCCATTGTCGAGTTGTAAATCACTAATCTAGACCTAAGGTGATTTGTTGGGACGAGGGTGGACGAAGTTATGGATTTATAAAAGACCAAAAAAGATTTCTATAACCAAACCCACACAATATGTGCTACCATGATTTGAACTACTATGTCCCATCGCTTTGATTAGTTTTGTATACAGCTATATGAAATGACATTGTTTAATTTCATTAATGCGGAGTGTATTTTATTTGAGATTTGCTCGATGTTTTTTAAAACTAGCGTAATTATTTGAAAAGTGGCGTATGGTGATAGGACGTTTCATTTATATATGAACATCACACACTTTAAAGATGTGTTTCACTTTGCTTCGTGAATAAGGAACCGACAAACCAACAATTCCTGGATAAACGACTTGTTCGTGAATCGATCGCTTAAGGTTTATGATTTACTGTTTAGGTTTAAGGGTTTAGGGTTTAGGATTTAGGGTTAGGGTTTACGGTTTAAGGTTTAGGGTTTAGGGTTTATGGTATATTTTAGGAAGAGCGAACATTACAAGCCTTTGTTGATTGCATACATCGCAATCTAATTTTGCTATTTTCAATCACGCAGATAGAGCGCACGTCTTTTATCAATTACAAGATTTCAAAACTTGCGTATGCTGACCGTATAAAGCGCATATGTTCCTTGCGATTTGCATTCAATAACAATGAAGAATATTGCGATTTCTGAACAACAAATGTTCCTTATCATTGTTGACTATTATCATTTTAGAGCGAACATTTCCATATTTTTTGAGAGCATGCATCGTTAATCGAGTTTGCGATTTTCCGTCCAGGAGGCAGAGCAATACAACAATTTATAAACAACAATCATTTTATATCGATGTTTACTTTTTCATTTCCGAACGCCGATTACATGTCTGTGATGACCGCATAAATCACATACACGTTCTGTGATGTTCATTAAATGATGATAGGAATATTGCGATTTCAGAATAACAAATATTCCTTATCGCTGTTGACTATTATCATTTAAGATGGGCTAACCTGGCCAGCCATTTTTGAACGCATACATCGCAAACCTCTTTTATTTATTGTTGAGCAATAGAGCAATATCGAACGCAATTTTCTTATCGATGTTGACTGATGTCTTCTTTATAATCGTTGTAATTTTGAAAAGATTTTTAAATGAAAAACATGTGAAAACCAGACATCAAATAATAAAAACTGGTTCTCACTAGTGGATGAGACCGGGACGAACTCAGGGAACGGGAATATATCGTATTCAAGTACACAAATCTAAACTAACCTTTATTGCCTGAATTATTAAAATGTAAAATTGTTCAAGAAAAGTAAAAACAACTAACTATTACAACAAATGAATACCCTTCGCAGAGGGCGTAAAGTGCAATATTTACAACCCAATTAAATTCCTAATTCTAAACTAAGAAAAATAAAAAGAAGCTCTACTCTTCGCTTTCTCGTGTCACGTAATCGCTTCAACTCCACTCCTTCGTTATCCTGGACAAATCCAATGAACACGAGCAGTACCAGAGATAGAAATAGAAACCTATATTGAACTAGCTAATTCTTAAAAACACTGAAGGATATTAACAAAAGACTTCAATGACAATTAAAACTACATTAACTAACACAATTAACTAAATTTCAATTCATTAAAACTAAACTTTATGAAATCTAATTATTTCAATTAACGAACAGTGAAGACAATTAATCACTAACACTTTATTAACAAGCTATGCACTTACACTATTGAAAAATACAATATTAAAGCATTTGAAAACAGTAAAATCAAGAATTGTAAACATCAAGGAATGATTAATGAAAAACAGAAATTTCAGATTTTGAAAACAAAAAGAAAAACATGTAAAGACAAACTGCAAAATTACACAGAAATAGCAAAAGAAACAAATTTGTAAAAGATATTGAATGAAGCAAAACAGGAAAAATTCTTGATTGGAAAAACAGCAAATCGACCTATGTCAACTAAAAAAAATAGAAAATGAAATGCAAAAGAGAAATAGGAGATTGCAAAACAGAAAATTAGAAGATATAGAAAATATGAATGTGAATTTACTAAAAAAAAACAGGATTTCATCAAAATGAAAAGAAAAGAAATCAAAAGGAAAACTGAAAATGAATGTAAAAAAAACAGAAATGATCTAATTGAAAACAGAGAAAAAAAATAGTAAACAAGAGATTAAAAATCAAACTCAAATTTGTGCTAAAGATGAAAACAGGAAAAAAAATAATAAGAAATCAACACAACTAATGAATTAACGTGAAACAGCAACAGTCAGAAAATCCAAACATCAAAATATTCAGAATTACATATTACACAAAGAAAACTAACGAAAAATCAAGAAATAGAACTCAAAACAGGAAAATAACAATGATCGAGTTTTTTTTTCTTTTTGTGTTTCTTTCAGTTTTTTTTTCTTTTTATTTCCGTTTTACAGATATACAATCAACCAGAAGAAGATTTAAAGAATAAGAAGGAGAAGAAGAACAAGATTTATGGAAGAAGAAGAAGTTGAAGAAAACAGATCGGAAGAAGAAATCGGAAGAAGAAGAGGAAGAAGAATCAGATTGGATGAAGAAGAAGAATCGGAGGAAGAAGAAGAAGAAGAAGATTTGGAGCTTACCGTAGCTTCAAAGAGGTTAGAAAAGATGTGACCTCCACCACCACTACTGTTGCCGGAAGGATTAATCCACCACCACTGCCATCGCCGGAAGGATTAATCCACCACCACTGCCGTCGCCGGATTATGGACAGAGAAAGAGGGAGAAGGAGAAGTTAGGGAAAGAGGCAGCCACCGGCGATGGTGGAAGAGATTGAGAAAAGAAAGAAGAGAGGGAAAGAGGGGAAAGAGGAGCTTCAGCCGTGAATGGGGGAGGCGCTGAAATTTTCGTTTTTGGGGTTTTTTTAAAACAAACAAACCGGCTGGAACCGGTTTGAAACAGACTTTTTCAGTTTGAAAAATGCAAACCGGTTCAAGCCGGTTTTGTTTATTATTTTTTTCAGTTTTTTTTTAAAAAACAAAAACTATGTAAACTAGTTTATTAGAAAGTTTTCAAAAATTAAAATCAAAACTTATTTATAAAGAAACTAAAAAAACGATTCTAACTATTTATATTTATATTTAATTTTTTTCTTTTCTAAAAAAAACAAACATTTAAAATGATTTTAAAAACTATTTTCTCTATTTTTTATTTTTTATTTTTTATTTTTTATTTTGTTTTTAATTGAAAACTAAAACTAAACTACTGTGAATATAACAAAAACTAAAATATGCATAAAAATGTAAAAAAAAACTATTTTTCATGCATTTTCTATTTTTAAATTATTTTAGCACATTTACTCGAAAACTAGCATAAACTTGGGTTTTTAAAACATTTTTTCATAAAATTATGCATATTTTAATGTTAAATCACCTTGAAATATATGCATGATCATTGACTTTTATTGTTTAGGGTTTAGAGTTTAGGTTTGAGGGTTTCGGATTTATGGTTTAGGGTTGAGGGTTTCTGATTTATGGTTTATGGTCTATGGTTTAGGGTTTAGGGTTTAGGGTTTAGGGTTTAGGGTTTAGGGTTTAGGGTTTAGGGTTTAGGGTTTTGGGTTTTGGGTTTTGGGTTTTGGGTTTTGGGTTTAGGGTTTTGGGTTTAGGATTTAGGGTTTAGGGTTTAGTGTTTATTGTTTTGGGTTTAGGGTTTATGCCTCGGGGGTTTATGGTTTAGGGTTTCGGGTTTAGGGTTTACGGTTTAGGGTTTAGGGTTTAGGGTTTGGGGTTTATGGTTTAGGTTTTCAGGTTTAGGGTTTAGTGTTTAGGTTATTGGGTTAGGGTTTAGGGTTTAGTGTTTAGGTTATTGGGTTAGGGTTTAGGGTTTAGGTTTTAGGGTTAGGGTTTAGGGTTTGAGATTTAAGGTTTATGGGATACTTTACGAATGACGAACATTAAAAGCCCTTTTCCACCAGAAACTTCGCAAATCACTTATTGTGATGTTCATACCTGGAAGGTGAGCAATAGCATGATCCTGTACATCAAATATCTCTTATATCTGTGGATTTTTTTTAAAGGGTGAAGATTATAAGGCTTGTTCAGCACATAAATCGCAAATCCATTGCTGCGATTTTTAGTTACGATTTGTGAGAAAGACCACGATTTCTAAACAGCAAACGTGTGTTATCGATGTGTACTATTTCTAATAACGAAAGCAAACATTAATAGCTCTCATTGACCACATTCATCGAGAACCTCTTTTGCGATTTTCATTCAAGGAGCGTGAGCAATACAGTGATGTGTAAACATCAAGCATTTCTTATCGATGTTGACTTTTATCATTTTGAACATTACAAGCCTTTATTGATTGCATACATCGCAATCAAATTTTACGATTTTCAATCATGCAGGTTTAGTGCACATCTTTTATCAATTAGAAGATTCCATTACTTGTGTATGTTGACCGTATAAATCACATATGTTCCTTACGATTTGCATTCAATTATGATGAAGAATATTGTGATTTCTGAACAACAAATGTTAATTATCGTTGTTGACTATTATCATTTTAGGGCGAACATTACCATGTTTTTTTGAGAGCATGCATCGCTAATCTAGTTTGCGATTTTCAGTGCAGGAGGGAGAGCAATACAATGATTTATGAACAACAATCATTTTATATCAATGTTTACTTTTTTCATTTCTGAACGTCGATTACATGCTTGTGTTGACCGCATAAATCGCACATGCATTCTGCGATGTTCATTTAATGACGACAAAAATATTGCAATTTTGGAATAACAAATATTCCTTATCGCTGTTGGCTATTATCATTTAAGATGGGTGAACCTGCCCAACCATTTTTTAACGTAGACATCGCAAACATCTTTTATCTATTATTGAGCAATACAACGATATCTAACGCAATTTTCTTATCGATGTTGACTTTTATCGTTTAGGGTTTAGGGTTTAGGTTTGAGGGTTTCAGATTTATGGTTTATGGTTTATGGTTTATGGTTTATGGTTTATGGTTTATGGTTTATGGTTTATGGTTTATGGTTTATGGTTTATGGTTTATGGTTTAGGGTTTAGGGTTTAGGGTTTAGGGTTTAGGGTTTAGGGTTTAGGTTTGAGGGTTTCGGATTTATGGTTTAGGGTTTATGGTTTTGGGTTTATGGTTTATTGTTTAGGGTTTATGTTTTAGGATTTAGGGTTCAGTGTTTAGTGTTTAGGGTTTAGGGTTTATCTTTTAGGGTTTATCTTTTAGGGTTTAGGGTTTTGGGTTTTGGGTTTATGGTTTATAGCTCGGGGTTTATGGTTAGGTTTTCGGGTTTAGGTTTTAGGGTTTAGGGTTTAGGGTTTAGCTTCTAGGGTTAGGGTTTAGGTTTTAGGGTTAGGGTATAGGGTTTAAGGTTTATGGTTTATGGTTTATGGTATACTTTACAAAGGGTGAACATTAAAAGCCTTTTTATATTAGAAACTTCAAAAATCACTTATTGTGATGTTCATACCTGTAGGGTTAGCGAGACCATGATCTTGTACATCAAACATCTCTTATATCTGTTGATTTTTTTTTAAAGGGTGAAGATTATAAGGCTTGTTCATCACATAAATTGCAAATCCGTTATTGCGATATTCAGTCACGGTTTATGAGAAAGACCATGATTTCTGAACAACAAACGTGTCTTATCGCTATGTACTATTTCTAATAACGAAAGTGATCATTAATAGCTCTTGTTGACCGCATTCATCGCGAATCTCTTTTGTGATTTTCAGGGTTTAGGTTAGAGGGTTTCAGATTTATGGTTTAGGGTTTAGGGTTTAGGGTTTAGGGTTTAGGGTTTAGGGTTTAGGGTTTAGGTTTGAAGGCTTCAGATTTATGGTTTATGGTTTGTTGTTTAGGGTTTAAGTTTTAGGATTTCGGCTTTAGGATTTGTGGTTTAGGGCTCAGTGTTTAGTGTTTAGGGTTTAGTAATATCCTAAATATCTAATGGATCAGGGTCCGCGCTTTGTATATATGATTTGTGAAGTTATGATGATTGTTGTTGTACAGGGTCTGTGGGGCATAATAGTACTTACGTTTATGGTATAGATTTATAATATGACTAAGCGATTATGCACAATTGTCATATCGATTTATAGTATAGTATGCAATATATACACCAATTTTTGTATTTAAACGAGGCTTGTAATAGTGATTTGATTGATTTGTCCTAACTCTTTGATGAATTATATATAAGAAAGATGAAATGACATTTTTTAAACATCATTATTGTGAAATGCAATTTATTGGCACTCGTATATGAAAACTAGCGTTATTTGTTTGAATATTGGCGACCTGTGAAATGACATTGTTGTCATATAAGAATGACACATCGCACAAGTACTGGATGGTGTGATTATCTTCTGCTTCATGAACGAGCAACAGACAAACCGATGGTTCCTTTATAAACCTCGAGTTCATCAGTCAAACATGTAACCAGCTTCATAGCAAATTGGGGTATCAATGAGGCAGACAAAGATAGCTACAAAACCAACGATGGTGAATGAGGCATATATTGTCTACACATCGTCTCCATTTTCATCAAAATTTGTATCTTTTATGTCGTTTATGTGATTTGTGTTCTGTACTGTATAATGTAATTTCAATATTGTTCATTGAAAATTCTGCTCATTTCAGTACAACATCCACCGAAGAAGTTAGGCAAAAACTCAGTCAATCACTCTTGGACGACATCAAACGGATGCATGATGAATTTGCACAAGGCAACATGATCAGTAATTTTGTTCGTATGAAACCAGTAGCAGTTATCTATATATGTAAGCCATGTGTATGTACATTAACAACATCATATTTGCTGCAAGCAAACTATATCTGATTTTGTCAGTTATATTAAAAGCAACACAACAAGCAAAACTATAACCATCGTCAGCCCTTATTTCATGGTATATCGATTCTATTTTATATCTTCTTTTTTTTGTTATTGATTTACTCCAGTTGATTCATGTTTTAACATTGTTGTTAACAATGTTTCGGTTTACAGACTATCGTACGTCGTTTGCCATACCCCACTGGATTTCAAGACGGCCTACCATACTGGGTTAATGGTAATCATTGCAGAGGCCTTTTGTCTAGTGAAAAAGTAAGTTAACAAACCTCGAGTGCAAGGTTACAACATAACAGTGCTAACACCATTTGTACGATCCATTTGCACATATTGATTCCTACACTCTAGCAATCTGAAAAGCATTGGATCTTATACGTGATGGATTTACATGAAAAATAACTATGATGTTATAATTCGTTGGATGTTGACAGTGGTTTACAGTTTGACATTTTTCATCTCGTAAGATTTCATCTATAAGAGTATTGTATCATGTACGGGGCTCATAAATTTACTTTCGTCCGCATTAATCTCAGATTGGTTTCGTCAAAGGCATTTTGGAAGTCGACGTTAGCGAGTGGATCTATCACACGGCAGACCATGCTCCTTTACAAAATAATGGTGTTGATTGTGGCGTATTTGTAATGAAGTATATTGAAGCGATATACAATGGTGGAGAACCTTGTTTCGACGTTGTATGTCATTTCTTGCCCTCTGTTATTGGGAATTCAATGTATGTCTATTGGAGCCACATTACAGTTTTTTGCAGGTTGATATGCCTAGATTTCGCGAAGAACTATGTAAAAAATTGACGGCTTTTCTAATTGCAGAAGAGAAAATAACTCGGTCGACACGAGGATCTAAAAGGTAACGAACAACGGGACCCACCACGCCAGAGTAATTTGATGTTCGTCTATTTCAAGTAGATTTTATAGACGGTACCACCAACTTGTGTGTAATCAATTATTGTAGACTATGCATAGAAATTATGTACATATAATTAGGTTTAAATACATAAAATTTTAATTTCTATAGACACGAGAAAGAATTCGGTTGTTATATAGTAAAAGCAAATCGTTGATATGTTCGCCCCTCGCAACTATTATGGTTTACGAAGGCCGAATATTATAAGTCGTTGTTGACCGCATGAATCGCAATCCTATTTCGCCATTTGCATTTAAGGTGTCTCAGCAAAAGAGCGATTTCTGAGCAACAAACATATCTTACCACTTTTGACCTTTATCATTTAAGACGGCCGAACATTAACAGCCTTTGTTGATCACACATCGCAAATCTAATTCTGCGATTTTCAACCATGGAGGTTGAGCAATACCACGATTTCTGAACAGCACACATCTTTAGCAATTAAAATATTTGAATATATTCCTTTGCTGACCATATAAATCACATATGTGTTTTGAGATTTGCATTCAAAGACGACGAGGAAAATTGCGATTTCTGAACAACAAATTTACCTTATCGTTGTTGACTATTATCATTCAAGGGGTAACATTACCATGTTTTTTTTATAGCATACATCTCAAATTTATTTTGCGATTTTCAGTCCAGGAGGGAGAGAATTACAGAGATTTCTGAATGTCAATCATTTCTTATCGATCTTTACTTTTATCAATTTCGAACATCGATTACATGCATGTTTTGACCGAATAAATCACATAGGTGTTCTGCGATGTGTGTATGGTTTCCTATTATCAATAATTATGACATTTTTCGTATGAATCGCGTCAAAATAAATCGATTTCGTTCGAAAATAAATCTTTCCCTTATCGTTGTGGACTATTATAATTTATGGAGGGCGAACATTATAAGGCCTTATCGACCGGAAAAATCGTATATCACTTTTTGTGATGTTCATTCCTAGAGGGTGAGCAATACCACGATTCAGTACATCAGACATCTCTTATATCTATGGAGTTTTTTTTTAAAGGGCGAAGATTATAAGGCTTGTTGAACATTTAAATCGCAAATTCGTTATTGCGATTTTCAGTCACAGTTTGTGAGAAATGCCACGATTTGTGAACAATAGACATGTGTTATCATTATGGACTATTTCTATTTATGAAAGCGAGCATTAATATCTCTTGTTGACTGCATTCATCGCGAGTCTCTTTTGCGATTTTCATTCACGGAAGGCGAGCAATACAACGAGTCATGAACAACAAACATCTCTTATTGTTGTGGTGTATTTTATTTTACTAATTAAGAAGAAGAAGATGAAAAGCAATACAGAAGAAGGAACAAATGATTTGAATAACCAGCTTGATGAAGCTGTCCGGAAAGAATTGTAGCAGCACTTTTTGTTGTTGCGCTTTCTGCACCCTTTTGGTGCCCTAGAAGTGTAGCAGCACTTTCTGCCTTTTTTTATTCCTGCTCATCTATCCCTCAATTAGATGACGAGATCTACAATAAATGCGAAAAGACCAAACGTCTTTCACAACTTACGCAGCGCCAGAGGCGTCGATTGAGCAATACCTGCAAATCACCATGTTGCGAAGGCTATCCCTGTATGACTCAGAGAACAAATCACTATCCCACGAAACTCATAAATCATAATATAGTGATACCACAAATCATTGTCTGGCTGACAGCACAAATCGTTATACAGTGAATACGAAATCAATTTACGCACCTCCAAGTACGGACCACAAATCGTCAGTGACAAATCACTGATTCACAAACTTCTGAATAGCGGAATCATAATTCAGCTGATGAGGACTTCTACAAATCGCTATCAAGCAAATACAAAGACATCAATTTAGGTCAGCAAGAGCCATAAGGAACATTAAGTCAACATCGATTGAGGGCGAACATTAAACCGTAAACCCTAAACCCTAAACCATAAATCTGAAACCCACAAACCTAAACCCTAAACCCTAAACGATAAAAATCAACATCGATAAGAAAATTGTGTTAGATATCGTTGTATTGGTCAACAATAAATAAAAGAGGTTTGTGATGTATGCGTTAAAAAATGCCTGGCCAGGTTCGCCCGTCTTAAATGATAATAGGCACCAGCGATAAGGAATATTTGTTATTCCAAAATTGCAATATTCCTATTGTCATTGAATGAACATCACAGAACGCGTATGCGATTTATGCGGTCAACACAGGTACGTAATCAACTTTCAAAAATGAAAAAAGTAAGCATCGATATAAAATGATTGTTGTTCATAAATCGTTTTATTTCTCTCCCTCCAGGACTGAAAATTGCAAACTCGATTAGCGATGCATGCTCTCAAAAAACATGGAAATGTTTGCCCTAAAATAATAATACTCAATAGCGATAAGGAACGTTTGTTGCTTAGAAATTGAATATTCTTCATAGTCATTGAATGCAAATTGCAAGGAACATATGTGATTTATACGGTCAGCATACGCAAGTAATGAAATCTTTTAATTAATAAAAGATGTGTGCTCAACCTGCATTGTTGAAAATCGCAAAATTAGATTATGATGTATGCAATCAATAAAGGCTTGTAATGTTCGAAATGATAAAAGTCAACATCGATAAAAAATGCTTGATGTTTGCACATCGTTGTATTGCTCACACTCTTTGAATGAAAATCGCAAAAGAGATTCATGATGAATGCAGTCAACAAGAGCTATTAATGTTCACTTTCGTAATTAGAAATAGTACACAGCGATAAGACACGTTTGCTATTCAGAAATCGTGATCTTTCTCACAAACCGTGACTGAAAATCGCAATAACGGATTTGCGATTTATATGTTGAACAAGACTTATAATCTTCGCCCTTTAAAAAAAATCCACAGATATAAGTTATGTTTGATGTACAGGATCATGGTATCGCTCACCCTACAGGTATGAACATCACAATAAGTTATTTTCAAAGTTTCCGGTAGAAAAGGGTTTTTAATGTTCGTCATTCGTAAAGTATACCATAAACCATAAACCATAAACCCTCAAACCATAAACCCCATAAACCTTAAACCATAAACCCAAAACCATAAACCATATACCCTAGAACATAAACCATAAACCATAAACCATAAAACCTAATCCCTAAACCCTAAAACCCAAACCATAAACCATAAACCATAAATCTGAAACCATAAACCATAAACCATAAATCTGAAACCATAAACTGTAAAACCCTAAAGCCTAAACCATAAATCATAAAACATAAACCAAAAACCCTAAACCCTAAAACCTAAACCCTAAAAGTCAACATCGATAAGAAGATTTTGATGCTCACAAATCACTGTATTGCTCAACCTCCGAGAATGAAAATTGCAGGGTTTAAAATTATGCTCTATGCGGTCAAAATTGGCTGAACAATTTCGCCAGTCTTAAATTATAGTATTCAACAACGATAAGGAACGTTTGTTGTTCTGAAATTGCAACATTTTTTGTCGTAATTGAATGCAAATCGCAAATCGTCTATGTGATTTATGCGGTCTTAAATGCTATCGATTTTGATATGTTATTAGAAATTTATGTCATTCATTTAAATAAGATACATCATTTCAGATCCCACTCAATCGATATGATACATGAGACCTGTATTCCGATTGACGATTTATGAGATCTATATATAATGTGCAACACGCTTAAAGCAAAGCGCATTCAGCTGACGAACCTAGCTCAATGCTTTTTATTTGCCTATCACGATTTACACAATAACATATAAAAGACTAAAAAGAGTTTTCATATGAAATCTAGACGAGGAGTGCTAACGTGATTTGACTGCTAGTGCCATGAAATTTGGCGTAAATATTTGAAAAATTGTGGAGCGTGAAACGACGTTTCATTTAATTATGAGTTTGCGGACATCTGAAATAAGTCTAGACTGATACCTTAATTACGACGAAGTCGGTTATACGATCGATTCATGGACATGTCATTTATGCAAGAATTGATGGTTTGTCGGTTCCTTATTCACGAAGCAAAGTGAAACACATCTTTAGCGTGTGTGATGTGACATTCATATATAAATGAAACGTCCTATCACCCTACGCCAGTTTTCAAATAATTACGTCAGTTTTGAAAAACAGCGAGCAAATCTCCAATAAAATAGACTCCGTATTAATGAAATTAAACAATGACATTTCATAGAGCTGTATACAAAACTAATCAAAGCGATGGGACATAGTTGTTTAAATCACGGTAGCACATCTCGTGTGGGTTTGATTATAGAAATCTTTTTTGGTCTTTTATAAATCCATAACTTCGTCCACCCTCATCCCAACAAATCGCCTTAGGTCTAGATTAGGGATTTACACCTCGACAATGGGTCGGGCCGTGTTACTCCCTCAACTAAACCCATCACACAAAACGAGGCATTGTTCAGACTGCAAAACTTGCTTCGCTATTTGCGATTTTAATTCATGGAGGTTGAGCAATAGAACAATTTCTAAGCAGCAAGCATTTTTTCTAGCTATGCACTATTTTCATTCACGATGGGTGAACATAACATTGCCTTGTCTACAGCATAAATCGAGCATATATATTACGATTTTCATTCTCATAAGTTCAACAATACAGTGATTTCTAAGGAACAAACCTTTCTTATCGATAATTAGTCATTTGTTAAGGGCGAACATTACATGCCTTTGTTGACCGCATAAATCCGAAAACTATTTCCGCGATTTTCATTCACGGAGTGTGAGATATACAAAGATTTTAGAACAGCATACAACTCTTATCGTTGTGCAGTATTTTTAATTACTAAAGAGCAACATTACTAGCCTTGGTTCACCGCATACAATACAAATCTATTTTTTGTTCTGATTTAATTTTTGTAGATGAAGCAGTATAACAATTTACAATCATGTTTAGTAAAGTTCAAATTTTATTTCAACTGAGACAGATTTACATAATTTGTATATAGTCTTACAAAGTTTTCCTATGGAAATTGGTGTAGACAGTCTCCAAAATCTATTAGAAATCTATTTACATCCTTTTAATCATGTCTGGATTGTGTCGTTCATTTCCTTGTAAGTATTCTTGTTGGATGATTATCTATGTCTGTCAACCTTTTAAACTCAATCAAATTTTGGCATAGTTCGTTGCGTAATTCCGGTATATCTTCCTGCAACAAAAAATGTAATGTGAAACCAATATATAAATAGATTCCCCAATAACAGCGGATACAAATATCATACAGCGTCGAAACAAGATTCTTGTCCATTATATATTGCTTCAATATACTTCATTACGAATAGGCCACAATCGACCCCATTACTTTATAAAGGAGCATCGTCAGTACAGAACAACATCCACTCAGCAATGTCGACACCCAAAATGTCGTTTAGGAATCCCACCTGTGATAAATGAAGAATATAGTAAAATTCGGTCCACCGCAAAAACATACGATACACCTATGGACAGAAGCTTACCAAATGCATAGCGTCACGTTCTACACACTGTGATAGTCCAATGAGTTGTAGCACTGTAGTTGTTTTTCCCATAATTTCATCTCGTATAAGACCCACTATTCAGAAGTTTGCCAGAGTGTAGGAAGTAAAATCTGTGAATCGATACAATATTTTATAAATCGATAGACATACCGTGATGGGGATGTTAGGCCTAAACCTTGGACAAGATGTTCGTTCACTTACCTTTTCACTCTTCCAAAAGTCTCTGCAGTGATCATCGTTATTCCAACATGGTAGTGCATCTACAAATCCACTGGTGTATGGGTTTCGTCGGACGTATGTCTGTTGAACGAAATAGTAAGGTTTAACCACCAAGAAACATGAGTAAGTCATAAAAGCAAATAAAACAATAGCATAACAGATATACCATGAAATAAGGGGTGACGATGCTTACAGTATTGCTTGTTGCGTTGCTTTGAATATAATTGACGAAATCAGATATTGTCTGGTTGCAAAAATTAACGAACTTGTTAACATAGAAACTGATGACCTAGAAAATAATAGTGGTTACATACGTACAAAATTTCTGATAGTGTTCCCTTCTGCAAATTCATCTTGTATCTGATTGATGTTCTCTTCAAACTCTTTAGAGCGTTGTCGCCCACCTTTTTTGTGGATGTGCCACTGACATGAGAAAAATATTCAGTATTCAACATTGTAATTGTTTTCTACAGTACATAACACAAATCGAATATACGGCATAAAAAGGCAAATGTTGCCTAAACCGGTTAAAAGGTTCAGAAAATATACGCCTGAATCGCTATTGCTGGTAATATAGCTCTAGTGGTCTTCTTCTTTATCAACGTTGACTGTCTATTTGTCGTCGTCTTCTTCGATGCCATCCCTGGTCGTATTGCTCTCGTCGTCTACTACAAAGATATTGATGACCCCTTTGCAATGCAACTACGGATTCGATGTGTCAGTCATATATAAAGGAAATTTCGTTTCACATACCGCCCTTTTTCAAAAATCGCACGCAAATTAATTGATTGTGTTTTAAATAAATAAAAAAATGTCGTTTCGACTGCATATTATAACAATAGTTAAGTGGGAGATTGACCTGACCCGACCCAAACCATTGTCCAGGTCTGTATGAACGTTGTTGATTATTGTATTGGTTACCATTTGTGGATACATCGATATATTCATGATACATACATTCCTTATCGCTTTTTTAACAACAAACGTTCATTATCGCTTTAGACTATTATCATTTAACACCGACAAAATTGTTCAGTCATGTTAATCGCATACATCGCAAATCAATGTTGACTTATACTGTTTACGAAGGGCAAATATTACAAGCCATTGTCGGCTGCATGAATCGTTAACCTATTACACGGGCAAACATTATTAACCTTTGTTTATCGCATACAATTCAAATTATATTTAGGATTTTCATTCAAGGAGGGAGAGCAATATAGCAATTTTTGAACATCAATCATTTCTTATCAATGTTTATTTTATCATTTCTGAACGTGTGAACACCCCAAATTTTTCAAAGTTTTGTAAAAATGACCCTTTTGCCCCTGACTCCATTTTCTGAGAAATCAAAGTGATTTCAAAGCTAAATTTTAGTCATTCTTCAGATTTTCTTAATTGAATTCCATATTGGTATATTCAAAATTAAATCCTAGATCCAAATCTAGTACTTTAAATCCATATTTCCTCAAAATCCGGATCCAAACCCATTTCTGAAGAAATTTTCTCAAAATAGCTTTTAAATTCTCAAGAAAATCCCCTTTTGTAAATATTTTTGCAAAAACGCAAAAAAATAGTTTTAACCTTTGTTTTCTCACAAACTTTAGAACTTTATCCTAAAAATACAAAAAATTGAAAAATAACACAAGAAACCAAAAAAGTTGGAAAAACTACGAGAAAAAGCAAATGATTTTTGAACCTTTTTGAGTTTAATTTTTTTCTAAAAGCCTCGAGAGCCCCCTCTTTGCAAAATATCGAAAGTTAGAAGGACTCCTTCGCAAGAAATTCTTTTTAGGGTTTTTTAAAAAAAAAAACTTCGTAAGGAAGGAAGGAGGCCAGCCGGCTGGCGCCTCTCTCTCTCTTTCTCTCTCTTCACTCTCGCTTCTCTCACTTTCGAAATCTCCATCAGCCGCACTCCTCCATGTCCCTTTTCCTCCAAACCCTCCATCGCGAAACCATCCTCTTCCTCCTCCGCCCATCTCCAACTGATCTTCTTCTCAAACCTTCCCCTCCTTCCTTAAAAAGGCACTCAAGAAAACCCTAAAGGCATCCGCCTCTCACCCCCGCACCCATCTTCACGCAGCAACTTCCCTTCGGCATACTTCGATTCATCCCATTTTTTTTAGCCGATCTTCCTTCCATCGATCACATTCATCCAATTTTTCCATCGATATTTCTTCTAATCAAGGTTTTCTCTGAGGCATCCATTTTTATCTACTATCATCGCAATACCCATTATCAGCTTTTCCTTGGAAGAACCCATCATCCTGATCACCTTTTATCCCTGCGATCATCAAGCAAAAGCCACGCTCACACAGAAGGAGGTCTATAGAACCCCTCCAGCAATCGGCTCCTGAAGGATTATATTCATTGCCCGGTGTGTATTGACCTCTTCCCTGATCTTGTCTCCAACCGACAGAAGAGGGTATATCTCGTTGCAAGAGTCTCCAATAACTCGAAGCATCCGTCTTCTACCACACCATTACATTTCCACTTATTCCTCAGTGGCTGCCACCAACTCCTCCTTCGCGGCGCCTCTTCTACAAAACCCCTGCAGCTTCAGGTAAGCAATCGCCTACCTCCTCTTTTTCTTTTCTCTATCGTTCTACGTTTTCCCTTTTGATTTTTTTTTATCATCAACGCACCATGGAGGGGTTTAGTTTGCCTATAGTAACACTAACCCCTCCTTTTAGGCAATATTGATGGAACGAGTGATTCCCATACTTTTTTTTATTTTATTTTTATTTTTACGATTCCTCTTCTCAAATCTATTCAGTTTAAATAGGCATAGATCGTTTCATATCTTATGCTCTTTATGCGATTCACAACATCACCTTCTGTTTATTTATTTTGTTTTTCACTATTTTTTATCATGTTTCACATTTCGGTATCGTTCTCTGTTATCTGTTTCCTGTAATTTTACGATTTAAAGTGGCTAAGCCCATTTTAAGCAATATGCGCACTCTGAGGTTACATTGCTATGAATAACAACCCAGAGTTGCCATTTCATTTTAGAAATTCTGTTTTCTTTGAGATTTTGATTCCATAATTAATGATAGGAAGATATCACTCATTTTGGCGATTCCATTATATCTCTGCGACTTGTAATGTGGAAGCATTGTATTTTACTATCTTCTCTGTTAAATTTTTGCTTTACTCAGTATCCCCACTCCTATATTGTCGTTATTCTCTGTTAGAATTACATCCTAGCCTATGGTTTATTTTGTTTTCCCTTTCATTTTTATTTTCTATTTGCATGTTATTCCTGTTTTCCTGTTGATGATCCACTGTCCAGATATTTATCCTTTTTTTTTTCTTTCTCCCCTCTTATAAATCATCGTCCCCTTTAGAGATTTCTGCATTTTCTGTAAGGGCTTCATAGAATCAATGCTAGATAGCTTCATTATTACCATATCACGTGAGCATTTTGCTTCCTGGTTTATGCACTTCACGACATGTAGCCATTTCCCCACTACATTATGCACAAATTTTCCTTTACTTCATCATGTACATCACCTCTAATTGTGGCACTAGGTACCAATTTATGTATGTCCCATATAGATTTTTCTGTAGCATCCCCCATATACCTCTTGTATGTTCATTGCCATCAGTGTGTTGTCCCACCTTCTTTTCATTTTGTTTTTATTTATTATTGTGAGTAATTGATTGAAGTGGGCGTTGGTTAGTTTGATTCAATCTATTGCTGGAAAAGGGTTTCATGACGTTGCACATAGGGCTTTACGTCATGGAACAACCAATATGAATGTGCAAGTCGTGCCTGGCATTTCAGTTTCTTATTTCTATCTCAGCTCATGCGTTGTTGTATGATGCATTGATTCTAACACATGATGAGACAAGTGCCATGTTGATGATATTGGTGTGTGGGGAGAATACTTGAAAGATGCTGCAAAAGAAAAGGCATCAGATACTCTAAAAAAAAAAGGCGTGTGGAATTTGCTCCAACAATTACATTATTGCTCACTATGGATTCTGAAGGGAAGTGCATTGGAGAATGTGAAATTGATTCTTGACTAATCTAGCCTGGTAATATCTTAAGAGCTTTTTTTTTCTCTTTTCTCTTTTCTCTTTTTCTTTTTCTTTTTTTTTTTTGATAAAAAAAAAAGAAAGAAGATTGCCATGATGGTTGTTATGCCAGATATGCTAGATAACATCATTAGCACCAGCAGTTACAATATGATCTCAAATCCATGTTTGACTTGGAAATAATGCAGAATGATGAACACAAATATCACTTGGCAGGCTTGGATCATCTCCATGATGAGCATTTTTTTCCTTTTTACTTTCTATTAACTTTCCCATAGCCATTTTGTTCTAGGATTCAGCAGTGATTGGTTCCATCAGTAGTTGTTGGACTGAAGATGACTGACCCATGAATGTGTCTTTGTTGGCGTATGCGTGACATGCCAAGTTTGATACAGGGGAGAGGCTGACCGCAGGTGGTTGTCCTACTTATTATGCAAAGAGTTTTGATGTGTTACCTGATATTGCTTGTAGTTGTAGATAACCTGTATTTATTTTATTGTGTTTTCAATAGCAGTTGTAATCTTGTAAAACCACCCCTTTCAAATCTATTGTTGATTTTCCAGCCCAAAGCCAAGCTAGTTTAGGGAATTCCCTGAACGAGAATTTGCCTCACACAGTACCCACCTCACTTATCATGCTAACTTCTCGGCAGCACCTATGCATCACTCTCAGCCCATTTGCAACAGTTGCAGCAAGAAGTTTGAAAGTCCTGCTGACATGTTGAAGTTGATAGAAAATAGTTAAATAAAAGGAAATAGACTGGGTAACAGTTGGAGATTGGGAATGCCTTGGTAGATTTTGTCATCTGCCTCACCCTCAAAGAGAATAAAAAAAAATGCATGCATCATTATCTACTGCAAGTTTGCTTACTCAGGTGCAGGTTAGTAGAAACAATTGATTCCATGTAAATTTATGGTGATTTATTTGAGAAATAATTCATTCCCTATGTACTCATCATGATTTGTCAGGTTGTTTATAGCTTACCCTTATTTTGAATCGTGATATATGCCTAGAACAGGAGATCTGCCAGTTCCACTTTCCATGCCACCATCTAGCATTTATCTGCAGTTATTCTATCATATGGACTTTAATTTTAAAAAGTCATTTACAGTGGGTCATTAAAATCATTGATCGAGTTCTCAGAAATTTTACACTTAAGTATCACTCAATGATAAACCCCTTGATTGCATTTTATGTTTTACATTCTGGAATATGTGACAATCCTTTGATCAAAACATGATTCTCCAAAGTTTATGCATGCCCTGTATCTCGTATTATGGCATTGGATTACATGAGGTCTTCATCTCAGTGAAGTCTTAGCGGGGGCCTTTATCATATCACCTCTGCTTAAACTATGGATATGAAGTTTTCAGTTGTACCACGTTTGGCAGGGGATCATAGGTTAATGTTTTGGGGCACCCATAATAAATGGCTTTCGATATCAAGTGATTGGATCATACACTTTAGTACCTGTGTCACTAGACCTACGGAGAGATCAAAGTGTGAACTTTCCCCCTTTATCAGGTATGAACTATATCCTTTTGAGCATTGCATACATGTGGGATTTTGTACAGGGCACTCCACCTCTCACCTATTACATTATTACTGTATATTCCAATCCCCTTGCATAGTTGTTCACAGTAGCTATCCACTTCACATCACCACATTTCACCATATAAACACATACATCATCTCACCATGGCACCCAACATCACAGCCTTGTCACCTGTAGTATTTCACAAGATTTTGTCATCTTCACAGCCTACCCCTTTAAAATTTTTACCAACACCTTGCTGCACAACATCACATTTAAAACTTTCATAACACTTACTATCCAACAGTTGCTCCACTGCACATTTTTATTTCTTTTCTCCAACCACCTACTACATATCATAATATTTAATATCATTCCTTGCAACTTGTCCTGTCTCCAACAGCTTTTCATATTCTCAGAACATAATTAGTCCACCACTTGAGTGATTATGAGTATTCGCTAACTTCTCTAGTTCAATTTATTTTGACAGATCCATGGTGGAGTGTCGTGTGTCTAAAACATGTAATCGGTTTCCCAGAGTGTGTTGTGTTGATACTTGATCAAATTTTAGAATTCTATGCTTTATATTTGGTTTAAGAGGAATTTGGTAATCTTTAGGAGGAAATGGGTTTGTATTTTGCTGAATTCGTTCATTAAATTGTTTGGTTCCTGACATGGCAGCTTCAAATTAGTTCATGAGTATTTTCCCCTACACACTGCCAATGCACTTACAGATGCTACACTTACAACATATTCGCTGCCAAGGCAAATAATTCCCACTTGTGCATCCTGTTTGTAGTAATTTCACTTGATGTATACATCACACTTTGGTCCAATGGTGTAGACAATTCTCATTTTAACAGCATATAGATCTCGATAGCATATGCAATCTCTCTCATCCTAGCAGTATATACATAAACAATATGACTTCCTCCATTTCCTCTTATGCTCATGTTTGGCTAACTTGGTTTTGCAGGGGTTATATAAAAAATTTTGTTTTCCTTCTTAGTCTAGGAATTTGAATCAATGCTGCAATGACTAGATATCAATAAGAATTTCACATCTCTAACATTAGGGTAGAATGTATGAGCATGTAAATATCATAAATTACCTGTTTTCATGTCATTTTTCTTTATTTTCAAAATACTTAAACGGTGAAACACGAATGACACGTGCACCATTTCGTAAGAGGTAAATTAATCCTAAGTTGATGATTTACATCAACGGCCATAGTCGAGATGTAAACAAAACTTAGTATTTTTATCTTTTATGAAATAACACTGGATCCACACTAGATCCCTCTTTTCAAAATCATCATATTTTCTTTAAATATTTTTCTCTTTTATCAGAGTTTAATTTAAAATTAAGTCAATATATGTACCAATGGCCATAGTCAGGGTATATTGAGAGTCAATTTCATTTTAAACTCTATAAAAACACCAAAATGTGTTTTATTCTTCATTTGAACTTAGATATAGATTATTATATAATACATTCAATGACCATAGTCAGGGGTGTATTATATTTTCAATCTTATTTTAAATTCATTTAAAGAATGAGATATGACTTTCAAATTCAATTTCGAAAATTATTTTAATTCATTCATCATTTAGGAAAGAATTACATCATATTTTCAAAATTCCTTTTTCAAAACTCCAAATGACATTAATATCTTCTTCAGTCAATCTTCCATTCTTGCAAAATCATATTCATCTTCTCATTTTCAATTCTATTTTATCTTCAAATCTCAAAGTTCAAGTTAACTTTGAAATTTCAATCAAAAATTTCCAAATCAGATTTCAAAGTTCAATTTGACTTTGAAATTCCAAATTCATTTTATATTCAAAACTCCAATCAAATTCAAAGTTCAATTTAACTTTGAAATTCTTGATTCATTTTCTAAATTCCAGATTCAAGCTTCAAATTCAAAATCCAATTTGACTTTGAAATTCATTTGTGTATTCAAAATTCAATTCTCAAATCAATTTTCGAAATTCCAAAAACCAAAGCTAGATCCTAATCTCAACTTGGATCCAGATTTCCAAGTATGAATCCAACTTCACTTTGAATCTCAGACTTCAGATCTGAAATCCCTTCTAGGATCCAGATCTCCATTCCACTTTGGATCTGAGGCTTAAGATCCAAATTCATTTAGGATCCAAATCTCGATTCCACATTGGATCTCAGGCTTAAGATCCAAATTCCATTTAGGATCCAGAATCCAATCTACTTTGGATCTCAGACTTCAGATCCAATTCCATTTTAGGATCCAGAATCCAACTTCATCTTGGATCTCAAATTGAAGATCCCAATTCCATTTAGGATCCAGAACCCAATTCTACTTTGGATCTCAGACTTCAGATCCAATTCCATTTTAGGATCCAGAATCCAACTTCACTTTGGATCTCAGACTTCAGATCCAATTCCATCTTAGGATCCAGAGTCCAATTCTATCTTGGATCTGAGACTTCAGATCCAAATTTCATCTTAGATTCCAAATTCTCAAATCCAATTTCACTCAAAATTTCTGATCCAAAATCCATCTTGATTCCAATTCTCAAATCCAATTCCATTTTTCATCTCAGATTTTAAATCCAATTCATATTTCCGGGTTCTAAATCCAAAATTCAACTTTGAACTCTATTTAAAATTCAGACTTTGGATTCAAATTCCATCTTGAATTCCAACTTCAAATCAAACCCGTTTTTCAATTCTATTTAGATTTCCCACATTTCCTTTTGATTTCAAACTTCAAAAGTTAGGATTCAATTCCATTTCATCTTTATTCTGATTCGAAGTCCATTTAAGACTTTGAAATTTTTCTTTCTTCTTCTTTTATCTCAAACTTCAAAATCATCTCTTTCCAAACCCAGATTTATTTTCCCAAAGCTCTGATTATTTCAAAAACTTAGAACTTTAATCTTAAGTTCTAGGTTAAAAACCATTTCTTCACTCTATTATCAAATTCATCTCAGAAACACTTGGAAAATTTCAAAAACATCTTTTCAAAAGAGAGCATACATCTTTGCATTTGCACAAGCATGATTCTTTGTACATTTTGGACTTAGAATAAATTCTTAGATAATTTCTTAACAAAGCAAAAGGCATGAATTCGACCCTTGGTTCGATTACCCCTGGTAAAGGCGCCAGGAACGGTCGAATCTCGTACCGACGAGCGGATCCCGTCTCCCAGTTTTCTCGCAAATATTTAAAAAACGGAGGTGAGTTGTTTTCTTAAATATTTTTAAAATTAAGGTCAAGTGAGACCCCGCAAAAAAATTCCTCTTTTCTCTTCTCTCTTTTTCTTTTCCGTCTTTTATTTTCTCCCTTCAAAAAGGAGGAAATAAGGGATTGGAAAGGAAAAGAGAATGAAGAGAGAGAATAATACGAGAGGAAAATTTTGCGATGATCACAGAACGTCAATTACATGCCTGTGTTGACCACATACATCGCAAATGAGTTTTGAGATTTGCAATCAATCGTAAATATATATGCCAGCCATTGTTGACCGCGTACATCGCAAAACTATCTTGCAATTTTCATTCGCGGATGTTGAGAAATACGACGATTTGGGAACATCAAAATTTTCTTATCGATGACGTCAATTTCTAAGGGCGAATATTATAAGCAGTTGTTGGCCGCGAACCTATTGCGCGATTTGAATTTACCGATGATCATCAACAGTGATTTCTGAGCAGCAAACTTTTCTTATCGATGTTGACTGTTATCATTTAAGACGGGAGAACGTGTTCACCCATTGTTCACCGCATACATCGCAAATCTATTTTGTGATTTTCTTTCAAGGAGGGAGACAAATTCAGCGATTGTTGAACAACAATCATTTCTTATCGATGTTGACCGATATCATTTCTGAGCATCGATTACAGGCCTTTGTTGACCACATAAATTGCATATGTGTTTTGCAATTTTCATTAAATAACGACAAGTTATATTGTGATCTGTGAACAATATTACTCGTCGTCAGGTGCTATTTTCTTTCAAGGAGGGAGAGCAATACAACAATCACGGAACATTAGTCATTGGTAGATTGATCTGCCTTCTATCGTTCCCAGTTACTATCAAAGGCCAATGAGTAAACTGAAAGTGTTGCTGTTGATGATGACGATAATGTTGATGAGGTCTGTTTCGAAGCACATCAATATATGGACGTTGGTTGATGTTGTTGATGATGATGTTAATGTATTATATCTAAGTCAAACCATTGGTCATTATGTATTGTAACTTAATACTCTTGGTAACTGAATATGTTTCAAAGGGCCAATATTACGAGCCTTTCTTTACTGCATGAATCGCAAAACTATTATGTGGTTTGCAGTTACGATAGATCAGTAAATGAGTGATTTCTGAGTAGCAAACAAGCAATTGTTTACCGCATAAATCGCCTATGTGTTTTACGATTTTCATTCAATGACGATGAGTAATATTGTGATTTCTGAACAACAAATGTTCCTTATCGCTGCTGACTATTATCATTTAAGATGGGCAAACGTGTAGAGCGATTGTTGACAACATACATCGCATTCATGGAGGTTGAGCTATAATAGTCATTTTGGCCCCATGAATCGCGTATGAGTTCTGCGATTTTTATTTATTGACGACGAGGAAAATTGCGATTTCTAAACAACAAACGTTCTATTTCCTACATAGCCAGCCTATTGATGACCTATATCCCTTCCCACTTAGAGTACTCTAGAACATGCGAGGCGTGTCAGTAGTATGACGATTGGATGAGAATGTCTTATGACCTCGATTAGTTCTTTGTACACGTTATTGATCAATACAGTGATTTCTCATCATCAAAATCTTCTTATCGATGATGTCATTTATGCAAGCCGAATATTATAAGTCGTTGTTGACCTCATGAATCGCAATCCTATTTCGCGGTTTGCATTTAAGGTATCTCAGCAAAAGAGCGATTTCTGAGCAACAAACATATCTTACCGCTTTTAACCTTTATCATTTAAGATGGTCGAACATTAATTGTAACGCCCGAGAATCCCAGCTTGGAAAATTCTTTAGATTTTCAGGGTAAATTTTTTTTTTTGAAAACATTACACAAATACGAGAAAACCAAAAGGGAAAAACAAGTGGAAATTCTGAGTGGGTTACAGAGAACAACAAGATGAAACATTTTATTAACCATATTTTACAAGATGATACAATATTTCCCTTTTTACAAAAACCAACTGCCAAGATCTTTGACGTTCTAGAAGTGTGGGTTCAGTCCTTTGTCGCACATCGAGTTCCATCGCACCATGAGAAGTCAAAACACTGTAGCCCCATAAAACGGGGTCAGTACTCTTACAAGCTGGTGAGAAATCAACCACGACAAGCCATTTGCGCAAATCATAGCATTTACAACATGATATGCATCTAAAAACATAATTAACCAGAGCAATAGCACAAGTGAATTTATCATGACAGAACAACTAAAATATCACAATCAATGCATATGTACAAGTAAACATATATGTGCATCGTGGTGAGACAATTAACATAATTAAAGTGATTAAATAAGTGTAACTTCAATAAGTAAAGAATAATGCCAAGAAATAAACAACAATGTCAACCACTAACATACTTAGGCAGTAACATCAAATATCTAGCAAGTGAGCCAAAAAGATACAGCTCTAACATTATGATCAAAGATAAGTAGTACGATCATGATCAATCAACTAACATGATTGACATTAGCATTCAACAATGAATATTTCATTAATTATCTAACCAAAGGAAGACCTCTCTAGAATTATATTGCATGAGACATTCATAAGAAAGAAAGTACGGGTAACTGCATATTTCTGACATAAGTGAGCTCAACTCACAAGGTGGGTCTGTTGCCCACACTAGCTCGCCACAGAGTTTTTAGTATTCCACAAAGTCTCACTGACAAATACACCCTTACAAGGGGCCTCGAGCCTCCCTTATACTTGCGGGACATATCAAGTGTCAAGAGTGGATCATGTGATCAATACAAACATACACAAAACATAATCAAATATTTATTAAATGTTAGGACACTTGAATTATTAACGTAATTCATTTAATACATCTAAATTTGGTGACAAGATGTGCAAGTGGAAGTACGCATTCATGTTATAACATTTATGTCATATTGTTCTCATGTAGTATATAAGCGTACATAAATTAAAGCAATACGAGCATGATATCGCATATTGGCTAATCCCAATTTGACCATATTAGATGATAAATAATCTTAATTAGGCAATTTGAGTTCAGTGACTTGGTGTCTCAGTTGGGCTGCACCCAACTTGACCCCAAAAGGACTCATATTTAAAACAAGTTAAAAGAAATTCATGACTTCCTATAACAGCAGAAAGATTAATATTTTTTAGGTATTTAGGCAAAAATTCAGCTCTGACCCTAAACACACAAACTATAGAGTTATCTGTTATCTTTTTACAGAATCAAACCAATCGAATTTTAATGGAGGGAGTCAGGAGAAATCTCAAAAATACAAGACATTGTCTAGAGTATTCTGGACTGAACAAGGACTAACAAAAATCTGAATGTTCTATATTTTGACAGAGGATTTAAGAGACCTTTAAACTGAATCAAGAAATGTCTTCAACTAAAAAGTTGGAGGATTGTGTCTTGGCTTTCTAAAATATTCAAGAACACTGAAATATGACTTGTATCCAAGGAGATACACTCAGTTTATCAGAGGTATCTCTGACAACTCTGGATTCGGGAAATAATCAATGCATACAAAAATAACATTTTTAATAGAGCTTTTCTAGGATGATTCATACCACATCAGACTAAACCTTCAACTACAAAGTTGGAGGTCTATGTCTAAGTTTTCTAGAATGTCTAAGAACACCAAAATTGAATGTGTATCCAGAGCAATACAGTTAATTTATTAGAGATGTCTCTGACAACTTTGGATTCGGGAAAGCATCAATATATGCAAAAACAATATATTTGATAGAGATTTTAAAGGATCTCAAGCCAAACCTTTAACTACAAAGTCAAAGGTCTACATCTTAGCTTTCTAGAAAGTCTAAGAATACCAAAATCGGACATGTATCTAGAGTGATACAGCCGATTTATCAGAGGTATCTTTGACAACGCTGGATTCGGGATAACCAATGCATGCAAAAACAATATTTTTAATAGAGATTCTAGAGGATCATGCGAACTAAATCAGATCAAACCTTCAACTACAAAGTTAGAGGTTTGCATCTTAGCTTTCTAGAATATCCAAGAATACCAAAATCAGCATGTATCCAGTGTGATACAGTCGATTTATCATAGGACTCTCTGACAACTCTGGATTCAAGAAAAACTAATGTATGCAAAAATAATATTTTTAACAGAGATTTTAAAGGATTATGCGGACCAAATCAGACCAAACCTTCAACTATAAAGTTAGAGGTTTTCATCTAGGCTTTCCAGAATATCTAAGAACACCAAAATTGGACATGTATCCAGAGTGATACAGTTGATTTATCAAAGGTATCTCTGACAACTCTAGATTCGAGAAAACATCAATGCATGCAAAAATAATATTTTTGACAGAGCTTTTATAAAACTTTGCATTCCGAATCTGGAAAAGTCTTCAACTACAAATTTGGCAGACTCTGTCTGGGCCTTCCAAAATGTCCAAGAATACTAAAATTTGACTAGTATCTAGGGAGATACGATCGAATCTTCGAAGGTATTTTTGACAACTCTAGATTCGAGAAACTCATTTTTACAAAATACATATTTTTTTTGAAATATAAGTGTGTGTGTTCACGTGACACATCTCACACAAGTGCTATGAACTGAATATAAGGAACAACACACAAATCTAATACACATGCAACTCACATACATGCATTTGGGAAATCAAGTTTCATGAAGGAAGAAGATACAATCACATATATTTCTTTGAAACGAAAACAAAGGATTTACAAATGGAAGATTGAAGAAAACTCACCTTCAATGACTTCTGGAATGATGGAGGGGGTCTCCTCTTGCTTGGGTGTATAGGATGGAGTCCCACGTGGTACCCAACCCTACACACTAGCAAGGTGAAGAGAAAGAAGGGGTTGGCTATGGTGGGAGAGCCCCACAATTTTGGGAGAAAGAGAGGGGAGAGAGGAGGGAGAGGGAAAGAAGAGAAGAGAATGACTTTCTCTTTCTTCTCAAAGGTTAAATATGCAAGGGTTTTAAGTAGATGGCTGAGATTAAAAGTTAAAAATGAAAGGCTAGGATGTATGTCACACCCTTCTAGGTGATGGCATACTTGTAATACTTTAGTTCTACTTTTCCAGCACCAATAGGCTTATTTCATTTGAATTCTCTAAAAAGACTTTTAAAAATGCCATTAATTAAGGTCTATTATGCCCTATTGCCTTTAAAATTTTTCAAGAAGTGTCCCATGGCTGGAACCAATCATAATCATTTCTGAGAAAAGTCTTTCCTTAAATTACAAAATAGTCACCTCTTAGATTGGTCAACTTGACCAGCTGGTCTCTAGTGTTATCCATGTCCACCTATGGTCGACCATGGGCTAGGTCAACCCCCCCCCCTAGTTGGTCTCAAACCCGATAAAAATTCAAATATAACCTGAATATTAAAATATATTCTAAATTATTATTTTTCGTGAAAAACCATCTTCGGTATGACCCATACCTCTTTAAAATTTATATTCCTTATTAATTTACATAAAATGATGAGGTTTTAACATCGTTTAAATTTCTTGATTTGAGATCTGATTGATCTCATGCAATTTGGATAAAGCTTTGGGTTTTGATGACCGATGCATCGAAATATGCATGCATATGCATTTATTTCAATACGTATATAAACACTTGTCCACATTAGGGTTTTTGATATATATATATATATGAATGCACATACACACATACATATGCATATACATATTTATGTACAAATACATAGATAATGACAATTATGAAATTTCATCTTCTATTGGATAATTTTCTTAGAAAATTCAGGGGTCTTATATTCTACCCTCCTTAAAAATGATTTCGTCCACGAAATCACAAAACATCTAACAACGACAAAATGGTCAGATCTCCTCTGACGGTGCCTAATCGGCAATAACTAAGTCTCTAGTAGACTTCCTCGGACAAAACTTGGCAATATGCCAGGTTGTCCACACTTGAAATACTTGCCATCGTAGCGAGGGAAAGTTCCGAAAGAATGATCTTCGTTGCATCGTCGACACTTTTGTTGGGCATTCGGTCGCTGAAATTGCTTTTGCTGGCAGTTCTGGTGTCCTTCCTGATGCTTTCGCTTCCTTGTAGGTGGCGAGGACTCCTTCCTTCTGAGATTCTTCTCACTCGCAATCGCAACAATCTTGGTCTGTTGCTCGTCTTGGTCTTCTTCCAATAGGGTAGCTACCTCAATAGCCTCCTCGAGCGATTTTGGCCCGCTAGTGAACACTTTGGTTCTTAGAGTAGGCCTCAAACCACGAGCAAACTTCATTGCTTGTTCCTTCTTCGCGACATAAACGTTTGGACAATATCGCTCCAAACAACGAAACTTAGTAATATAGTCAGACAGGGTCATCGTCCCTTGTTGCAGGTCCAGAAATTCTTGCATCTTATTTTTTTCATGCTTAGGAAAATACACCGAATTAAAAACTTTGACAATTTCATCCCATGTAACATTTTTGTCTTTGAATTTAACCAAAGAGATCGTGTCCCACCACTTCTCAGCGTGGTCTTTCAAATGATAGGTACCAAAGTTCACCTTCAGTTCCTCTGGAACATCCAAAACACGAAAAGTACGCTCTATCTCATGTATCCATGACTCCGCAGCTTTAGGGTCCGTCTTACCCTTAAAAGCATAAGGATCCAATTCCATGAAACGCTTATAGGTAATTGTACTTATGTTCTTCCCACCTTGGGTTATGTGTTGAAGGTTTGCACCCATTTGTTGCAGAACCTCTGCAAGGTTGCTCACAGTGCCCATAATATTGTTGCATCTGGTCTTCCAAGTCATCTATCATGACAAAAAGACATAATAATTAATCGATAGGTCTGACAACCATGCTCGCTAAACGATAATTGCAAAAATCATAAAAAAAATCACTGGGCGCACTACATATAATTCAAGCAAAATACACCAAACTTAATTATGCAGCAACATGACATATAAACACATTCCTCGAACAACCTCAAGCGACACCATACAAGGCCGCTATCGCTAGAAAGTCATTATTCTAGACGACCAACGTTAGAGAATCACCACTCTAACATAACAAAACAAAGAGAATCGTTACTCATATGACATCGTTAGGGAATCATCACCCTAGCGGCATCGTTTGAGAATCACCACTCTAACGGCATTGTTGAAGAGTCACCACTTCAACAACATCATTAACGAATCACCACCCTAATGGCATCGTCAGAGAATCACCACCCTGACGGCATTGTTGAAGAATCACCACTCCAACAACATCATTAGAGAATCAACACCCTAATGGCATCGTTAGAGAATCACCACTCCAACGGCAGCGCTGGAGAGTCACCACTTCAACGACATTACCGAAGAATCACCACTTCAGTAACATCATTAGGGAATCACCACCTTAATGGCATCGTTAGAGAGTCACCACTCTAACGGCATCGCTGGAGAGTCACCACTTCAACGGTGTCACTGGAGAATCACCACTCCAATAACCTTCATTAGAGAATCACCACTCTAATGGCATCACTAGAGAATCACCACCCTAGCGGCATTACCGAAGAATCACCACTTCAGTAGCATCATTAGGGAATCATCACCCTAATGTCATCGTTAGAGAATCACCACTCTGACGACATTACTAGAGAATCACCACCTCAGCAGCATCATTAGAGCATCACCACCCTAATGGCATCCTTAGAGAATCACCACCCTGACGGTATCGTTAGAGAATCATCACTCTAACGGCATCGTTGGAGAGTCATCACTCCAACGGCATAATTGGCACTACCAGGAATCACCACCGGGGCCAACTCACCACAATTCTTTCGACTGTGGTTGGGAAACAAGAATTCCCACAGCGCTCTCTCAAGAGCAAAAACACCTTGAAGATCAGTGTTATGCTATCCCCAATAATGGCCCTCTTAGGAGTCAATTACCATTATTGGCAACACAAAAGTCATAAGCTAGGCACTCAATATCATACATGTTCTCATCACCGAGAATGATTGGGGATCAATAGCATCCTTCAACGAGGAACTCAAAGATCAACTGACACAGACAAGGCTTTCGCCTTCTGTGCGAAGATCACACTCGAAGAGATACCCTTCATCCAAGACAGGGTCATGAATATCTCTAATGAAGTTGGAGAAGGAAAAAGATGAACTTAGAGCCTCATCCGACGATTCTCCTTAAAACCACATCATCTTTAACACGATTGGTACATCAGTTCGATATTCGTTACGATTTATCCATCGTCTTCACCCAAGTAAGGTGGAACAAGAAAACGAAATACGCAAGAGGTCTCTAGGTTAGATCAACGACTTTAACTCTCACAGAAGTTGACATGAACTAGCTTGGGCAGCTATATCCGCAAGTGTAAAAGCACTATCATTCACGAATTTTATACTGACATCAACCGACACTTAATCTCTAAGTGTCTCTATAGGACACAATAGGCACGTATACTCAGTTCATCAAGATAGATTCACCTCACAAATCTATCTTACATAATAGTCTGAACCTCTTGGATCCGACACTTGATACCTCAAGCCAAAACATATAAGGCTTTAAACATAAAATCGCGTCTCGCATCAGACGACAACCGTAATATCATACAAATTTATCTAAACATGTATGAAAAGAAATAAAGCAACAAAAACTCAATTCTACTAAATTAAGCATACTTACAGTGTGATGGTCGATGTGTGCAGAGACTTGAACCACACTTCTAAAACACTACTCTGATACCAAAACTGTAACGCCCCAAAATCCCAGCTTGGAAAATCCTTTAGATTTTTAGGGTAAATTTTTTTTTTAAAACATTGCACAAATGCAAGAAAACCAAAAGGGAAAAACAAGTGGAAATTCTGGGTGGGTTACAGAGAACAACAAAATGAAACATTTTATTAACCACATTTTACAAGATGATACAACAGTTTCCTTTTTATAAAAACTAACTGCTAAGATCTTTGACGTTCTAGAAGTGTGGGTTCAGTCCTCTGTCGCACATCGAGCTCCATCGCACCATGAGAAGTCAAAACACTTGTCGCCCCATAAAACGGGGTCAGTACGCTTGCGAGCTAGTGAGAAATCAACCACGATAATCCATTTGCGCAAATCATAGCATTTACAACATGATATGCATCTAATAACATAATTAACCAGAGCAATAACACAAGTGAATTTATCATGACAGAACAGGTAAAATATCACAATCAATGCATATGTACAAGTGAGCATATATGTGCATCGTGGTGAGACAATTAACATAATTAAAGTGATTAAATAAGTGTAACTGCAATAAGTAGAGAATAATGCCAAGAAATAAACAATAATGTCAACCTCTAACATACTTAGGCAGTAACATCAAATATCTAGCAAGTGAGCAAGAAAGATACAACTCTAACATTATGATCAAAGATAAGCAGTACGATTATGATCAATCAACTAACAAGATTGACATTAGCATTCAACAATGAATATTTCATTAATTATCTAACCAAAGAAAGACCTCTCTAGAATTATATCGCATGAGACATTCATAAGAAAGAAAGTACGGGTAATTGCACATTTCTGACATAAGTGAGCTCAACTCACAAGGTGGGTCCATTGCCCACACTAGCTCGCCACAGAGTTTTTAGTATTCCACAAAGTCTCACTGACAAATACACCCTTACAAGAGGCCTCGAGCCCCCCTTATACTTGCGGGACAGATCAAGTGTCAAGGGTAGATCGTGTGATTAATGCAAACGTACACAAAACATAATCAAATATTTATTAAATGTTAGGACACTTGAATTATTAACGTAATTCATTTAATACATCTAAATTTGGTGACAAGATATGCAAGTGTAAGTACTTATTCATGTTATAACTTTTATGTCGCATTGTTCTCATGTAGTGTGTAAGCGTACATAAATTAAAGCAATATGAGCATGATATCGCATGTTGGCTAATCTCAATTTGACCATATTAGATGATAAACAATCTTAATTAGGCAATTTGAGTTCAGTGACTTGGTGTTTCAGTTGGGCTATGAAAGTGCAGTAGGATCGAGGCAACAAGCACTAAAGGGGGGGTGAATAGTGCTTTTAAATATCGTCTGCAAAATTATGACGGATTTTGCAATCCGTAAAGCAATCACACAAAGAACACAATAATTTATCTTGGTTCGGTCTTTCCCGACCTACATCCAGTCCTCAAGCAAAACCCACTTGAGATTTTCACTATCAACCTTGTGTAAATACAAGATCATACAAACCAAATCCGGTCCCACTTTCAATAACACACCTACTGAAAGCAAACAACTCCTTTAAACCAAGGAGTCTTTCCTTTTACAGAAAATAGAAGTAAGTAACAACTTACAAAACAACTTATGTGCCCTTCTTGTGAATGCAAATGAGATGCAATTAGCTTTTGAGGTTGTTGAAATACTCAACTCATGAATTCACTGTCTCTCAAAGGAATTTGAGTGACAAACTGAAGTGAAAAATATCAAGTGAGTGAGAAAATGAATATGAGTGAAAAGCAAAGAGTAATTCAATGAAATTTCTTTCAATTTGATGCTTTTGCATGTAGAATGCACTCATATTTATAGTTGAAAGATTTCATACGTTGATGGTATGAAAGAGTGTCAAAACAGTCCATTTTGAACAATCAAAACGTTTGAAAAATGAAAAGACATGCCTTTTAAAAGTTTTAGAAAAAATAACAAAATTAGTCGACTGGAATAGTAGTTAGTCGACTGATAGTTAACTATTAGTAGACTGACAGTTATCGTCGATCGACTAATGTGTTTATCGAGCTGTTTGAAAATCTGGAGATTTGAAACTTAGTGGACTAGAGAAAAAGTTAGTCAACTGATAATATCATCAGTAGACTGAAAAACCTTTCAATCGACTGCTGCTAATTTTTTTTTAAAATACATGTTATGTCTGGTCGACTGATAAAATCATTAGTCGATTGCTGCTAAATTTTCAGAAAACAGACATTCTGTCTTGTCAACTGATAAAACCTTCGGTCGACTAATTTGACAAAAATGACATTTTGTTTAGAAAATTTGGCGCGAAAGGATTAGTCGACTGGTGAGTCTATTAGTCGACTAATAAACACGAAAAATTAAATAAAGAGTTTTCTAAAAAGATTTTCATGAAGGGTTCTTTTAGAAAAGTTTTTCTAAAGACTTTTTAGGTGAAATGCAACCTAAATATGCACTCTAAGTAAGGCTCTTACAAGAATCTAAGACATTAAATAAATTTTACATTTGCACACAAGTCTTCAAAGATTCTTCATCAAATTCTTCAATTCTTGTCATCTTTCTTCATTGCCTTAGCTGAAATGCAGTTGATTCACTTGTTCATCATCAAAACCTTATACTTGAAGTATCATGTACGGCTTCATTGTCGTAACAATCTCCCCCTTTTTTATGATGACAAACTAGTCAAAGATGGAGCATTTAGATGCATAGATGGAGATTTTACTCCCCCTATCAATATGTTGCAAAACATTAAAAGTCAGTGCATTCAAAGCACATATATCACATATTGATTGGTTTGCATTTCCATCATTACTTCATGCATTTTTTTTAACTTTTTCATAAATGCAATTTTAAATGCAATTTCCATGTCATAATGCAATATGCAATTTCTATCTTTTTCTTTTAATTTCTCATGTTTTATCTATTTCTTCAATTTTCAATTTCCATATGCATGTGTCTTTGTCTCATGCAAGTTCTATCTTATCTTTTTCTCCCCCTTTGTCATAATAAAAAAGAGTAAGGGCAGACATAGCATAAGCAAAATGCAAATTCAAGTTCAAAATATTACAACCCATAAAGTATCAAAGTTTAGTAAGGACAAAAATCAAAAGAGTTGGTTGAGCATCTTCTTGAGTTTCGAAATATCTTTCTGAATTGAAGAAAGTTGTTGAGTCACATCTTCACAAAAAGTGTGTTGATGCAGCTCCAAATCTTCCATTTTCATCATTGTCTTGACTAGTAAAAAACTTCTTTCGTTTTGCTTGAGATGAAGGTGTCACAGAAGATGGTGATGGTTCAAAGAGTGATGGTTCATATGGTTCAGTTTGATCAAAGTTTAAAGGAGGCAGATATTTGATTTTCATACGTTTAAAAATAGTTTGATCAAAGAACTCCTTTTATTCAATATATTTTTCATTGGTTAGGGATACTTTAAAATATTTGAAAATACGAGTAAGAAGACATCCATATGGAAGAAAAGGTTTTTGTTTCCACAAATTAGTAAAATACACATTGGCCCAATTTACAGAAATATTTCCAAATAAGACATAAAGAGCTGTAGAAAGATTTGTGGAATAGTAATCAAAAGATCATGTTTTAGGTAGAAAATTATGGGCAAGAATTCGTCCAGCAATACGAGCACGAGTTTGAAGATTGGTATTTTTGAACGGAGGACAATAAGGTGCACCGAGAAGAAAAATTTGTTCAAAAATTCTTTTATCATTAAGTTCAATAGTAATGAAAAGAGTTTCTGAAGGTGGAATATCTAGGATTTGTCCAAGCAGTTTAGAATCAAACTCAATTTCAACATCGCGAACAAGAGAGAAAAGAACTCCAGTTTCATGATCAATCTGTACATTTGTGTAAAACAAGTGGATCAGTAAAGGATAATGAAGGGGGTCTGCACTGGCATCAAACAAATATGAAATGCCTGAGAATAACTCTTTGATTTTGTAAGGAGAAAACAAGTGAAACAGGACATTTCGGCCTGGTAAAATAGGAAGTGTAGAAATCGATCCAAAAGTATCATATAAAAGAAGATTTCTGAGTAGTCTGAGAGAAAATCCATGACGTGCTGGAGGTGTAGTTGAAGGAGAACCTTATGCGGATGCAGTCTTATGACGAGGCATGGTTGATAGAAAATGAAACGGATTCACCTATCAAAGAAGAATCACAGTGGATGTCGGCTTCCAAATGACGTCTGGTTGGAGAAAGATATTGTCTGGCATCGTGGTGGAGATCCAATGCAAACGATGTGCCTTCTACGATCAAGGTTGTTGGTAGTGTCCAAAACAATCGATAGAAATAATCCACCGAAAAAAAATCGATTTACCATGAATTTTAGGCAAGAAGGAATAGCCGTGGAGGAGTCTGTCTGCTAAAGAATGACACGGTGGTAGACGGCAGGTGAGAGGAGGCTGACACCGACGACATTTGCTGAAGAGGCACCTTGTCACGGCAAGAGGATTTCAACGAGGAGGGGTGCGACCGGCACTCCGAGAGGTTTTCGAAAGAGAGAGAGGAGAGAGAGAGTGAGAGAGGGTTTTGTTAAAAAGAAAAACGAATAGGCGTAAAAAAAATGAAACGATGCCGTAAAAAAAAGACGTGGGTGTTTAAAAAAAATATTCCAAGGGGTATCGGGTCCCTTTAGTTGAAATTTAAAAAAAATATCAGTCGACTAAAATTTTATCGGTCGACTAATAAGGTGTGTTTCCTTTAGTAAAAATTTTAAAAACATCAGTCGACTAAAATTTTATCAGTCGACTAATAAGGTGTGATTTTGAGATTTTGTCCAAAAAGCAAATTTTATAAATCTAAAAATGAGCAAATGTCTAGTTCTCTTCTAATTCTCACAAAATCTTCATTTTTAAGTGGTTTAGTGAAGATATCGGCATGTTGTTCATTAGTGAATATAAAATTTAATGAAATATCTCTTTTTAACACATGATCTCTTAAGAAATGATGTCTAACTTCAATATGCTTAGTTCTTGAGTGCTGAACAGAATTTTTCGAAAGATTTATAGCACTAGTGTTATCACAATAAATAGCTGTTGTGGAGTAATTCAAACCAAAATCTTTTAAGGTTTGTTTCATCCATAGTACTTGTGAACATGCTAAACTAGTCGCTATATATTCTGCTTCAGTTGTTGAGAGTGACACTGAATTTTACTTTTTACTAAACCAAGAGACTAAGAAATGACAAGTTTCGCTAGTATTCTTGCGATCATATTTACTTCCTGCAAAATCTGCATCACTATATGAGACTAAATCAAAGGAAGATGATTTTGGGTAAAACAAACCAAATATGAAGTATCTTTCAAGTAACGAAGAATTTGTTTTACTGAAGTTAAATGAGATTCCTTTGGATTAGCTTGAAATCTAACACACATACAAACACTAAACATTATATCAGGTCGACTAGCAGTTAAGTATAATAGAGATCCGATCATACCTCTGTATAGCTTAGTATCTACATTTTTACCATTTTTATCTTTATCAAGAGAAGTAGTTGTACTCATAAGATTTCTTCTTGATTTCGATGAGTCCATCCCAAATCTCTTGAGAAGTTCTTTTGCATACTTAGCCTGGTTGATGAAGATTCCTTCTTCAGTTTGCTTTATTTGAAGTCCAAGGAAGTAGTTTAATTCGCCCATCAAGCTCATTTCAAACTCTTCTTGCATAGCTTTAGCAAACTCTTTACAAAGAGAATCATTAGTAGAACCAAATATTATGTCATCAACATAAATTTGCACAATAAGAATATATGAATTAAGATTTTTAATAAATAAAGTGGAGTCTACCCGACCAATGGAAAAACCAAATTGTTCTAGAAAATTTCGTAGTCTTTCATACCACGCTCTTGGTGCTTGTTTAAGTTTGTACAAAGCTCTTTTTAATCTATAGACTTTTTCTGGATATTTCTCATTTTCAAAGCCTGGAGGTTGCTTTACATAAACTTCTTCATTGATGTGTCCATTTAAGAATGCACTCTTAACATCAATTTGATATAACTTAAAATTCATGTAACTAGCAAAAGCAAGCATCATTCGAATTGACTCCAATCAAGCCACTGGTGCATAGGTTTCATCAAAATCTATGCCTTCTTCTTTATTATAGCCTTGTGCTACTAGCCTTGCTTTGTTTCGAATGACTTCACCATTTTCGTCCAACTTATTTTGGAAGACCCATCTTGTTCCAATTAATGGATGATCCTTTGGTCTATCAACTAGATCCCATACATCATTCTTAGTAAATTGGTTAAGTTTTTCAGACATGGCCAAAAGCCAAAATTCATCATCACAAGCCTCATTGATATTCTTTGGTTCTATTTTAGATATGAAAGCAATATTTGCAATATGTTGCAACTGCCTTCTAGTTTGGACACCACTCTTTATTTCTCCAATAACTTGCTCATGTGGATGATTGAGAACTTCTTTCCAAACCGGTTGAAGAGGAATATTTTTTTGAGAAGTACTCTCTATCAAAGGTTGTTCTTGAAGTATTACTTCTTCTTCTTCACTTAGAGGAATAACCTGCTCACAATTCTCATCAAATGCAATATGTAAAGATTCTTCAATGCAAGATGTTCTTTTATTAAAAACACGATAAGCTTTACTTCTAGAAAAATATCCAAGAAATATTGATTCATCTGATTTTGAATTAAACTTATCAAGATTATCTTTGGTATTTAACAAGAAGCATTTACTACCAAAATTTTTGAAATATGAGATTTTTGGAATACGATCATAATACAATTCAAAACATGTTTTATGTAAATTGGTCGAATAAGAACATGTTTTAAAACATAACATGTTGTATTTATTGCTTCAGCCCGAAAGTATTTTGGTAAATTTTTATCTTGAAGCATGGTTCTAGCACATTCTCGCAAAGTTCTATTCTTTCTTTCAACAACTCCATTTTGTGGAACTGCTTTAGAAAAAGCAAAGTTGTGAGATATACCATGTATATCACAAAACTTTAGAAAAGATTCATTTTCGAATTCACCACCATGATCACTACGAATTTTAAATTTCGTAATAGAACAACACTGCCAACATAATTAAGGCCAGTTATCCGCGCCACATCTTCTAGGGTCATGGTGATTTCAAAAGAATCAAACTAGAATGTGTTCATTTTATCATTCCACTTATTTACCAGGTGGGTCATGGTCTTCCAGCAAGTTTTAAAATATTCCTGGTCCAAAAGGCCATCAAAGTTCATATTTCGTAATCGGTTCTTCTGATATGCACTCAGCTGACCATACCACGATAGAACTACAGGCCACTGACACCGATCTCCGAGCTTTTCACCTGGTCCTCTACTTCTCTTCTGACCTCATTGTAACACACAATAACATATTATTTGTACCAATTGTACATCAGTCTCATTTGTACTTATAAATAATATTCTACTAATCACTATAAATAATATTGGTTGCACACACACTATCACAGTAATCGCTATACATATTAATATCTATCACAATAATCGCTAAACATAACATTAAATCTTCACAGACATGACGAATTTATTTACCTTGGTCGCACTTTTCTCCTCTTCAACCAATCCCTCCAACCTAGGCCTTTCTTGTTGGTCAACTGCCTCCCACTGCTTTTTCACTTCTACCGTCCCTAGCTCCATCACCGATATCATTTGATTTTCAATTTGTTATTTTCTTTCCCTTTTCTTCTCTTCCTCCTCCCCCGTCTCCTCCCTTTCTCTTTCCTTCTTTTCCTTGTCCTCCTTCTCCTTCCGCCGCCTTTCCTTCTCTTCCTCATGTTGTTTCTTTCTTTCCTCCACCTGCTTCTTCCTTTCTCTTTCATTTTCTTCCTTCTCCTTCTCCTTCCTTCTTTTCCTCATCCTCCTTCTCCTTTTGTCGCCTTTCCTTCTCTTCCTCATATTGTTTTCTACTTTCCTCCACTTCCTCCTCCTGCTTCTTCCTTTCTCTTTCATTTTCTTCCTCCTCCTCCTTCTCCTTCGTTTCTCTTTTTTTTTTCCTCATCCTCCTTGTCCTTCCATTGCCTTTCCTTCTCTTCCTCAAACTCCTCCTTTGCCTTTCCTTTTCTTCCTCATCCTGAAGCTTCTTCTGTTCCTTCTCTTCCTCCTCTTTATTCAATTGCCTTCGCCTCCTTCATTTGCTTTACCCTCATTCACATAGCTTTATGCTCAATGAACATCTTTGGCATTTCCCTCCTAGCCTCCTCCTTTATATTGTTCAATTGCCTTTCCCTCTCCTCCTTATTCTTTTTTTGCCTTTCCCTCTCCTCTGCCTTCTTCCTTTGCTTTTGCTTTTTATTCTCCTTCTTATTTCTTTGCTTTGCCTTCTCTTGGTCATCCTTATTCTTCAATTTTAGTTTTTCCTCATTATTCCTTTGATTCGCAACCTCAATATCTGATGGATAATCCTCTGCATAATATAATTCCAACGCTTTTTCTCTGTCTTTATCATTCTCAATCTTTAGTATATTTTGATACCTTTCAAAAAACTCAGATAGATGGGACTGACAGATCACTTCTCTAATACACAACCCATAGAACGATTGGGTATTTCTTCTCTGATAAGCCACAGACTAATAATACAAATTAGTCTGTATCATTATATGTTATAACCGCCTCACCAGGTATATAATAATATAAATTATCACATTTGTTAAACGATCATCATGATTACAAATCATCGCAATATTTGGCTTCATAGGTAAACATCATTGTAAAATTTAGCAAACTTATCTACAAATTGAGGTATCTTCATAAATACACATCGTTGTTGCTTTAAATTTATAAATCATCGCAGATTCAAACTTACAAATCATTGTATAAATCGCAACCTTCAGATTGCATAATGAAACCTTACACGAAACTCACTGAAACGATAGGAGTTTGGGTAATCCAATAGTAGAGTAAGAAACACTCAGAAGGTAGACGCAATAGATGCTGGCAACGATGTTGCCACTGCGCATAAGATGGAAAAGGATGCTTTAACAGTAGCAGAAGAAAGCAAAGGCTGCTCCGACGACAACAGAAGAAGGCAACAGATGATCCAGCGACAACAGATGAAGGCGAAGGATGCTTCAATAAACTTTTCTGCTTAGGGCGAAAATGAATTGTTTGGACTATTTAAATCCTAGAGATAAAGCTTGCTACATACGCAAACTTTGCTGGAAATTTTGGTGCGATCATGATGGAAGGCAGTTTTGTCCTTTTCATGAACCAACAATTTAGTTTTTTAGATGGAGGGCATTTATGCCCGTTACAGGAAAAAGAAGAGAATGACAGTAAAGGGTACTTAAGTCTTTGTGACAACACCAAATTTCAATGCTATGTGATGCAGACATACATGGGGATACTAGCCGGATTGGATCTTATAAGTGGTGCTCATTGGGACCCCCAACATGAGATGTAGCTACCTGCCATGTTTAGGGGTAACATATATCGCAATGTTGTCAATCAAAACATAAATAAATAAATATTAGAATGCAAAGTCGTACGATTAAACAGTTTGCTAGGAATGCCACCCGGTCAGATATAATTTGATGTTAGATCCAAATTCAAATCCAGTTAGTCCCATTCAATATTGAGTTTTGCATCAGTGTTTGAATCTGAATTATACAGAATAGGAAGCAGATCAGGTCATGAACATGAGCGTTTTTTCTCATGCCGACATCATGGCCGTTTGTTTGCACGTGGTTTTGTTGACTTTTGAGCTTATAAAATGCAAATCGGATGGCCACGATGTCAACACGAGCAAAAACGCTCATGTTCAGCATGACCTGATCTGCTTCCTACAGAATCCATCCGATTATGCGTAAATATCGAATTTCAGGCTAGTCGGATCTGAATTCGGTACTGACTGATCCCATCCAACTAATATTCTGGTTTTGAATCCGATTATGTCAAACTCGCTAATGGCTAAATCCAACATGTTCGCATCCCTAATAAAACGATAGGGCTGTCTACTAACTGGGTTTGGCTTGGATATTTGATTTGCCGATTAGCATTTACTTGGACCCAATCAAAAGGTTTCAGGAAATGGGTCATATTCAACATCAATATTTTACATTGGAATCCAGATATGTGTATGTATATCAATCGGATTCTACTTCACAAAGAGGTTCAACTTGAAAGTTATTTTTTTTTTTTTGGAAAATAGGACACAAAGGATACAGAATTTTTAAATTTTTTAATCAATAAAAACCAACTTTATGATATTTTAATGTTAAAAATATAATTTTATTAAAATAAAACTTTAAACATTAAAATATTAAAAAATTGTCCGTATAGTTCCGTGTCTATGTGTCCGCTTGTGACACTACGGAGACAGCACCAAATGCGTGTCCTTGTGACATACATTCATTAACAGATTTTCCCATCCATGTCTGAACCGGATTGCAAATCCTCTCACGTTGGATTCAATAATATGCCCATATCCTATCTAAATCCTATCCGTCTACATCAAGAAGAAGTCACCCGATCGAATCCTGTCTGCGCCCAACTATTTTGAAACCCTAAAATTTCTCTCTCTCATTGAAGGGAAGGAGGGAAGGAAGAGAGGAGGGAGTTTTCTTTCCCGCTTTTCCCTAAAACCCTAAACCCTAACTTGGCAAACACGCAACGTTTTGATTGATCAACCCTAAACTCTAAGTTCCACGGACTACTGCATCACTGATGCTTCTTCTTCCTTGATCCTTCCTTAATATTAGCTCAGAGTGATACTCTTTTTTTTTTTTTGAAAATTGCATCCAAAAACCCACTAAACTCTAGAGTTTCCTCCAAGTTCCTAGGGTTTCTTCTTCGTTATCTCTTGATTCTGTTCCTGCTTGGATCCGTCGTCTCCCGATGTCAGCGAAGTGGAGAGCTCTGCAGCATCGCCACAAATGGACCTACGGCGTCATCAGTTTCCCGTCCCGCTACCTCGACACCCTCCGTGATTCCGAATTCGCAGATTCCCGACTCTTCGAGAAATTGAGGGAATTCTCGTCTCTGAGCTCCACCTACCTTCAGGTGAATGCAGCGAAAGATGTCGCTTCGGCGTTTGGCGAGCTCGTCTCTTATGGTGGAAAGAATCCTGCCGGACTGGTTGAATCAGCTATTCGGTTGTATCTGGAGATCCTGTTTCTGGATAATTCTCTCCCTGTGCATCGAGTTCTCATATCTGTCCTCGCAAAGAATCGTTCATTTTCGTACCATCGACTGTCTTTTGATCGTTGCTTCAAATTGCTGTGTGGGGAATACGGGGTTATGGGTAAGCGATTCTCGGTTGCCCGGGCATCTCTATCTCTTGTCAATTACCCTGGGATTGGTTTTCTGATGGAGACGGTTGGAAGTTGTTGCAGAGAAGTTGCGTTTGATGTTTGTAATGGATTGAAATTGGTTTTCTCGGAGATCAGAGATGGTTCCCGACCATCGCCCATCGTCATGGAGCAATGCCAAGATGCATTGTCGTGCCTGTATTACCTTCTCCAGCGTTTCCCGTTGCAATTCGTCAGTTTGGGAGGTAATGAAGAATCATTAGGTGTTTTCGATGTCGTCGTTGATTCTGTTTTCCATGTTCTTAAATCGTCTGAATTCTCAAGGGATTGTCTGGTGGGTGCTGGAGTGAGCTTATGTGCTGCTCTGCAAGCTTGTATGAGCCCACGGGAGCTTGCTGTGTGTATTGCTCATGGAGTTTTTTGTCGTCCTGGTTATAATTTTGATGCCATCTCTGATGCCGAGCAAGAGAATTTCAACAATGTCAATCCTGAGAGTGGGAAATTGGTTGGTTATGGTTGCAAAATGAAGGAGAGATTGAATTCAAATATCCAATCTCTGTCTGCTTTAAGTAGGCTGTGTTTGCTAAGAGGCATTCTTAATACTGTTCATCGTCCGGTGCTTAATATGCGATTTATTCTATATATTGATGGCAGTCGAACAAATGACTCGGGAGTGTGGACTGTCCTTTTTGATGGTATTTTGTGTGAACTTTGTGAGTATTGCGAGAACCCATTTGATAGCCATTTCAATTTCCATGCTTTAACTGTCACCCAGATAGCTTTGCAACAGGTGAAAACTTCTTTCATGTCAGATCTTGTAAACAAATCGGGAAGCTATGTTCCATTTTCAGTTTCATTGGCTAACCGCGTACTAAAGATCATTTGGAATAATTTAGAAGACCCCCTAAATCAGACAGTAAAACAGGTTCACCTCATATTTGATCTTTTCTTGGATATCCAGGCGGTGGTTCTTAGAAATTTCAAGCAGGATTCAAAGGCCTTTTACTCCAAGATTGCTGGTGACCTCTTGTGTCTAGGCAGCCGTTGCAAGGGAAGATATGTACCATTAGCATCTCTTACGAAGCGTTTGGGTGCAAAAGCTCTTCTAAACATGTGTCCAAAAGATCTCCTATCTGAAACCATTCAAGCATACACAGATGACGATGTATGCTGTGCTGCAACAACATTCTTGAAATGTTTCCTTGAGTTACTGAGAGATGAATGCTGGCAGAGTGATGGCGTAGAGAGAGGATTCATGTCCTTTAGGCGTCTTTGCTTGCCTCCTATTTTACGGGGGCTTGTCTCTGGTTTGCCTAAGTTGCGGTCAAACTTAAACACCTATGCACTTCCCTTGATCCTTGTCATTGATGTCGACAGTATATTCCCCATGATTCATTTTGTATGCAACACACAAAGCAGACACAAGAACGGTATTGATATTCATGATGAACGTGACACTGAACTTTCCTTGCCTCTTACAGAAGATCAGCGTGTAACTTCATTGCTCTCTCTCCTTAAGGTAGCCCGGTCACTTGCTTTAATTGAAGGAGATATAAATTGGTGGTGTGACTCTTCTGCAAATGGGCATGAATATGCGGTTATCCATATCAAGGGGTTAGAAATCAAGGTTCTAGTGAAGTGGCTAGAGTCTGCACTCTCCCATGTTGATGATATTCTCCGTATAGATGCTGCGGAGTCTTTGTTTCTAAATCCGAAAACTTCTAGTTTACCTTCTCCATTGGAACTTAGCCTCATGAAGAAAACAATTCCCTTGAATATGCGATGTTCTTCAACTGCTTTTCAGATGAAATGGACAAGTCTGTTTAGGAAGTTCTTTTCTCGTGTGAGAACTGCATTAGAGAGGCAGGTAAAGCTAGGTTTATGCAAACCAGTTTTTTGTTTGAAGGTTACATCTGAAGAATCAGAACTAGCATCTAGTGTGGATTATCATGGCAATGATAGTATGGAAATAACAGAGCAAAAAGCTTTGGATCTCTTTCATTTTATGAAATGGTTGAGCCGCTTACTATTTTTCTCATGCTATCCTTCTGCTCCATATGAGAGGAAGATGATGGCTATGGATCTCCTTCTCATAATGATCAATGTTTGGCCTGTTGTACACAAAGGAAATTCTCACCAAGATTCTGCTTCAACTTGTGCTGCCTCTTTTTATCCATGTAGCAGTGAGATTGTTTTGCCAGATTCAACTTTGTTCTTAGTTGGCTCGATAGTTGATAGTTGGGATAGACTGCGGGAGAGTTCCTTTCACATTCTTCTAGATTTCCCAACACCTCTTCCTGGCATATCTCATGAAGCAGAAGTCAAAAAAGTGATTGTGTGGGCAAAGAGGCTTGTGTGCAGTCCACGTGTTAGAGAGAGCGATGCTGGGGCTTTGACCTTGAGGCTTATTTTCAGGAAGTATGTTTTGGAGCTTGGATGGATAGTAAAAGCTTCACCTGATATCATTGTTCCATGGCATCATCCTGCAGATGATTTTACAATAGGTTCTAGTCCTGACAGGTCTAATGCAGATGATTTTACAGTAGGTTCTAGTCCTGACAGGTCTAATGATTGCATTCAAACTTTCAAGTTTAAGAGTCCTGTATCTGAATATGTATTCTCACTTATTGACTGGTTACAAATGGGTGTTGAGGAGGGTGAGAAAGATCTATCTGAAGCATGCCAGAATAGCTTTGTCCATGGAATATTGCTTTCTCTGCGGTATACTTTTGAGGAACTTGATTGGAATTCAGAACTGGTAACAAGGATTAGCCATGAAATGAAAGAGGCATTGAGAAAGCTCCTAGAACTCATTACAAGGATAACTTCTTTGTCACTCTGGGTGGTATCTGCAGATTCATGGTATATGGCTGATGACTTGGATGATCAAGTTGAAGACAGCTCTCTTCTTTCAGATTTGACAATTGAGATCGGTGCAGGTGAATCATTGTCGGCAATGCAGAGCAAGGATCTGAAAGATGTAGATGATGCAAGGCCAGCAGAACATATTGTTATGGTTGGTTGTTGGCTTGCTATGAAAGAGGCAAGTGATTTACTTATTTCCTTCTTGCTGCTAATTTATTTGCTTTTCAAATTAAAAGCTCTGGGAATGATTGAACATTTTAAACCTTAGTCTAATATGTCTGGAGGCATACCTTTCCAACAAGCAATCACAGTTGCAGCTATATTGTTGTTATCTGGATTAAATCCTACGTATTTTACTTTATTTCATGCAGTTATGATGACTTATAGTGGATATGCTGAAATAGTTTGGTTGAACTTCATCAGCTATTATAATTGTATCTCTGTTTGCAATTTTCCCCAGCCACTGATTCTTTCGATATTTTGAAAAATATCATGATCTTGAGGCTTGCAGGGAAAGAAAAGAAAACAAATGAAATATTGAGATATTCTGAAAAAACTTCAAATTGAGAATATCTTAATAATATCATGATCTTATCTGATAAACTCGGTTGTTTGAGTTTTGTTTTTTTAATTATTATTTATAATATTAGTTCCTAAATTTGGTTAGTGATGTTTTAGTTCTCCAGAGACAAACCTTGCCAAGATATTGCTCTTATTTATATGGTGACTGTTATTTTGAAGGTTATACGTATCGTATCGTAAAAAATCATAATTTTTTAAAATAAAAATAAAAATTCTAAAATAAATCGTAATGCCCATAGATTTTCCTTTTATTAATTCATCATAGAGAGGTAAAAGGATCAACAATTCTTGCTACCTGCCCATTTTGCTTTCTAGTTCATAGTTTTTTGAATTCATCAATCTCAGTTGTTCCTAAGAAAACTATGCATGTCCATAATTTAGGTTGTGATTATGAGATAAAAGCACTTGGTGCCAAATATTGCATGATTTCTTCAACCGATGCATCATTTCTAAAGAACAACCGAGTCTTCTTGAAAAAGGTGCAAAAGGATCCAACCCGGGATCCGACCCGATCCATGTAAAAATAAATGTGTACAATATACGTTATATTTTAATCGGGTCTGGATACACCAGACTCGGATCCAAACCTCTGTAAAAATTAAGTTATAAATGAATAGTTTAGGTCACGATTTCACACTGAAATAGTGACAGCCGCTCACCTCTTGCTTTCATCTCTTCGTTTCTCTCTCTCTCTCTCTCTCTCTCTCTCTCTCTCAACGCAGGTACGAGTGGATTTCTAACATGGTACCAGAGCGAAGATCTGTCTAAGGGCAAAAAAAAAGGAAGGAGGTTTCCGGCAGGTGCGACCATCGGAGTTTTGAGGTTTTCCCCCTTTTTCTACTCTTCTTCTTCGTTTCCTTCTTCTCTCGTTCTTTCCTCCTCGTTCTTTTCTTTTTTCTGAATTTTTTTTGTGTACCCACATCGCACATGGGTTTGCTTCTCTCTTGGATCTGAGATTCAGTTTTTTTTCTTTTTTCTACTCGTTTCCTTCTTCTCTCGTTCTTTCCTCCTCGTTCTTTTCCCTTTTTTGATTTTTTTTTGTGTACCCACATCGCACGTGGGCTTGCTTCTCTCTTGGATCTGAGATTCACGTGAACCCAAATCGTAAAAAAAACCAAAACAAAACAAAAACGAGTGGCTGAAACCCAGACCTATCGAGTGCCTCATTTCATTTTTTTTGTTGGATATTGCCTGCGTGACTCTTTTTATTGCTATCGTTTGTCCAATCCCCTCCACGCATATATTTCTACATATTCAAATATATTTGCTGTGAAGTTCCCTTTCCTGTTTCTCTTTTGCTACTTGTTTGAAAATATATTTAACGTGGGAAAGTTTCAATATCAATTTTCTCTGAGTGCAAACAAAGGGGTTCAGTCTCTCTATTCTCTGAATCTAACAACCTCTCTATTCTCTGAATCTGACAGCCGTAAAAAAAAAGGGGCTGAGCATTTTGTGAGCACTCTTGCTGAATTTCATTCTCTATGGATCCTTATTCCTCCCAATCACATATTTCTTCAAGTTTTCTCAATCAACTCGTTTCTGAAAAGTTGAATACCTCAAACTTCTTGATTTGGAAGAGGCAAATCATTCCTTTTATAAGGAGCCAAGGTCTATTAGGTCACCTGGATGAAACCACCCCAGTCCCACCAGAATTTGCTCCGAGAGAAGAGAAATATGATCAAGGGGCGAGTTTGATCGTGTATGTCAAAAGTGTAGAATTTTTCAATTGGGCAAAGAAAGATCAATCAGTTGTTGCATACATCACCTCAACCCTATCTCAAGAGGTCCTTGTTGCCATTCCTGACAATTGTACAATACTACAACTCTGGGAACGACTGGTTCAGACGTATTTGCAGGTTTCTCAAGCAAGGATGTTTTTTCTGAAAAGAGAATTTCAACTGTTAAGAAAAGACTTCATGACCATCATGAAATATTTGAACAAGATAAAGATCATTACAGATCAGCTTGCAGTTATAGGATGTGCTGTAAGTGACAATGACATGGTGCAACAAACTCTGAGTGGATTGGGATCTGACTACAATATGATAGTCACTTCACTATTGTGCGTTCCTGTTCTTCCTAACTTTGATGAGCTACGAGCCAAATTGATCCAGTATGAAATGACTCTGAAGGGATTCTCTGAAGAAACACACATTCACCCAAATTCTCAAGAAGTTTTTGCCACAGGCGTGATTTATGGTAAAGGACGGGGACGAGGAGGACAAGGGCGAAGTGGATACGGAGGGCGTGGTCTGCTTCCCACTCCAAACATGTCAGCTCATGCGCAAGGACCAAGATCCATCCCTACTTGCTTCCTTTGTAACAAAAAGGGGCATATCAAGGCGAACTGCTGGCATAATCCAGAAAATAAACGAAGGGGTCCACAGACAGAAACCAAAAGAAGATTCACAAATACCAGAGACAGTGGAGAAATTAAAGATCTGCTGATATCTGCCTTGTCAAAGTTGAAATTGAAGCAAAATGCCGAAGGCACTTGGTTTGTCGATTCAGGGGCAACGACTCATGTGACCTGCGATGCAGGTAAAATTTCTAACCCTATTCCTTATTTTGGAAAAAGTAAGATTGTCACTGGAGATGGATCCCACCATCCTGTTTCTCATGTTGGAAAAACTGTCATTCCCATGTCATATTCTATTCTTACTCTTTCTGAAGTTCTTTATGCTCCTGACATAAAAAAAAAGTCTCTGCTTCCAACCTTATTGATGATAATAATGCTTCAGTTGAATTTACCCCATCTTCTGTGCAGGTCAAAGACCTACGCACGAGGGGAACATTCGCTGAAGGAAAGAGACAAGGCAATATGTATGTCTTTGAAGAAACTCCATGTCATGCTGTCCACCCTGTTCATCTGAATTCGAAGCCTTTATTAGAGTCATGTTCACCCTTTTATGCTAATGTTTTTAGTATTTCTGAATGTAATAAGCCATTCTTATGGCATAGTCGATTAGGACATTGTGGGGTCATTTTATTGAAAAACTTGTCTCTAATAATCTCATTCCAAAAGAAAGTCTCAATGGGGATGAGAGCAGTCATAAGTGTTCCAGTTGTCTTTCATGCAAGAGTCATGTATTGCCTTTTCATTCAATTAATAAGAGAGCTTCAAAACCTTTTGAGATTATTTGTTCTGAAGTATGGGGACCCGTCTCAATTGTCTCTGGATCTGGAAGCAGATACTACCTAATCTTTGTTGATAGTTATTCTCGATACACTTGGATATATTTCATAAAAAATAAGTCAGAAGTCTTTCTTTGTTTCAAAATTTTCTTTCCCTAGTCAAAAATCAATTCTCTGAGTCCATTCAATTTTTCCAATGTGATGGAGGTGGGGAATTCTCATCCTGTAATTTTATTTCTTTTCTTCGAAATAACGAAATAGGAAGAAGGGTGTCCTGCCCTCACACTCCTCAATAAAATGGAATTGCTGAACGAAAACATAGACATATCGTTGAAAGTGCCATGAGTATACTTCATGACAATAATCTTCCCATCAACCTCTGGACAAAAGCTTTCCATTCTGCCGTGCATGTGATAAATAGACTGCCCATGGTTGTTCTGGAAAATAAGTCTCCTTATCACTGTCTTTTTGGAGCTCATCCTAGTTATCATGATATGCTTGTTTTTGGATGTGTTTGCTATGTGCATATTGATCAGTCTCTGAGAAACAAGTTTCAGGACAAGGCCCAGAAGTGTAGGTTTGTGGGATTTGCAGATGACTACAAAGGATATAGGTGTTATGATCCCACCAACAAACGTATCAGAATCTCAAGAAATGTTGTCTTTGATGAACAAAACTTTAATGACAGAGCTGACGCAATGAACATGCCAACTGAAGTTTACTATCCTTGGATGAGTTCAAAACTTTTTGCTGGCTCCAATGAAGCATGTTCCTCAGATTGCATGCAACAAGAAGAAGAGATGTTTGAGAACATTAGGACGTTGGGATCACAGAATGCAGAGGAAGTACTGGGCAGATACAAAGGTATTGTCTATTCTAGACAGAGACCGACATCATCAAGTCATTCAGATCATGTCTCAGTCACCAATCCAACTTCTTCTCATACTCTTGAGGTCAGAAAATCAAACCGCATACGACATCCCATTGACAGGTGGGTTAGCTATAACAACTTCTCCTTAGATCTTCAACTCCTTTTAACTGCACTCAATAAGGAAGATGAGCCCATTATGCACTATCAGACAGCCACTTCTACCAAATGGGTAGAAGCCATGAATGATGAAATACAAGCCTTACATGAATGTGGAACCTGGGAAGTTGTTCCCAGACCACCTGACAGATGTAAATGGGTCTACAAAATAAAGTACAAGCCAGATGGAACCATTGAACGATATAAGACAATGCTTGTGGCAAAAGGATTCACTCAAGAAGCAGGGCAAGACTATGATGAGACCTTTAGTCCGGTTGTAAGAATGGGAACAATTCGAATTATTATTTCTCTGACTGTTAAACATGGACGGAAGCTGAGTCAACTCGATGTGAAAAATGCATTCTTGCATGGAGATTTGAAGGAGGAAGTATACATGGAGCAACCCTCTGGATATCAAGAACAAAATGGTAAAACCCATGTGTGCAGGTTAAACTGAGCTATCTATGGTTTGAAGCAAGCATCTCGCTCTTGGTTTGATAGCTTCTCGCTAGAGATTCAGAAACATGGATTTTCACGTTCCATGCTGGACCACTCATTATTTATTTTTAAAAGTCAGACTGTGACCACTCTATTATTAATTTGTGTCGATGATATTATCATCACAGGAAACTCTACCGCTCACAGTCAAAAAGTAAAAGGCTTGCTAGGTCAAAGGTTCAAAATGAAAGATCTTGGAGTTCTACGTTATTTTCTTGGTGTAGAAGTCGATAACCAGACTCATGGTTTGACACTCACTCAGCATAAGTACACCGTAGACATTCTCAGCAAGGCAGGTATGAAAGACCGCAAACCTCTAGGAACTCCGAGTGTGCTTTATCAAAAACTTAACGCTGATGATGGAGATCTGTGTGATAACCCAACTAGGTATCGAAGCATAATAGGAATGTTACAGTACCTCACATTCACTAGACCTGACATCGTTTATTCAATCAATCAAGTGTCTCAATTTATGCATGCGCCATGTACTGGACATATGGAAGCGGTCAAGAGAATCCTTAGATATCTGAAAGGGACTATTGAGGATGTATTGATATATTCACCACAGTCATATGGTAAAGATGAGCACGAACTTACTGTATACTGTGATGCAGACTGGGCAGAAGATCCTGACGAACGAAGATCTACATCAGGATATTGTGTCTACATTGGAAAAAATTTAGTCTCTTGGAGCAGTAAAAAACAAAAGGCTATCGCTAGATCAAGCACTGAGGCTGAGTATAGATCCATGGCTGCTGCTACTGCCGAAGTCACATGGATCAGACATCTACTAACTGAAGTAGGAGAAAAGATCTCTCACACTACCTTGCTATGTGACAACCAAAGTACTATCAACATGTCATTCAATCCAGTACATCACAGTCGTGCTAAGCACATTGAGATTGACCAACACTTTGTGAGACAGAAGGTTGAAGAAAAATAGATTGAACCTGAATTCATCAGTACTGAAAGACAAGTTGCATACATATTTACCAAAGGGTTAACAAATGATCATTTTTGGATGCTTAAAGGCAAGTTGTTCATGGTCCAAAACCATGATTAAATTGAGGGGGGGTGAAAAAGGTGCAAAAGGATCCAACCCGGGATCTGATCCGATCCATGTAAAAATAAATGTGTACAATATACGTTATATTTTAATCGGGTCTGGATACACCAGACCTGGATCCAAATCTCTGTAAAAATTAAGTTATAAATGAATAGTTTAGGTCACGATTTCACACTGAAATCGTGACAGCCGCTCACCTCTTGCTTTCATCTCTTCGTTTCTCTCTCTCTCTCTCTTTCTCAACACAGGTACGGGTGGATTTCTAACACTTCTAACCATTAGAACATAAAAGTCTTCAATTTATAAATCTACATGGAAAGGTTGAACACGATTATGTGATCTTATTTTTAAATCATAGGTAGGTCACGATGTCTAAACGTGGTGAGCCTCCAAAACGGTCTCATGACTCCTAGGGTGCATGAGAAGCTCTCTATTATGTTTTGTACAAATGAGGGTTTCGGCCCTCAAAAGCCTTTAAAACCCCAAAAACTTAAAACCTCAGTTTTGCCCTTTTTAAATTCCGCTGGTATGGTACGATAAGGCCCCATATCCTACGATACATAGATGCACGTACAATATAGGGTGTGTATCGTGCCCTTTCATCAATACGATACATATCGTACAATACACTACAATACAGACAACATTGGTTATTTTTCATAGATAGATCGAATATCGATAACATTCCTGGTAGTTATGTTGGTAATATCTCAAAATGTAGATCTAAAGCTGTAAAACATCATAGCATGCATTTCATGATGTTGGTGTGTGACTGGTTTTAGATAACTTGAGCTTCTTACTCCATGTTGTGTCCTAGGAAAATGAACATGACATGACATTTAGTGGATATGGTGAAACATGTGATTGCATCTGCAATGTTCTGTTTCCTTATGGCGAGTTGGTCTTATTTTTAGTTGGTGTTTTTATTTTACAGTTTCTCATTTGCATGGCTTTATTTTGTCATCCTTGAATTTCATCCAACAAGAACAGTTCTAATTTTATGCACTTTTTTATGGTATATTAGGAATTTTGAAGTTTTATTATTAGTTCGGGTTGTGACCTGCGAGAGACAATTTCTCCACCTTCCTTCACTAAATCATTCAATTTTGTTCTATTTATTTGTCAAATGTGAGATTTTCCCTTGGTTTGATGAACAACCCAAAGGCCAACAGAGGACTGCCATATGTCTACCAGGAGGGTCTCAAACTGGAAATGGTCTCGGCATTGACTATGTCTTGAAAAAGGTTGTTCACTTCATGATGATAATGAACATTTTAACTTCTCTCCTGGGCTGGGATTACGCCCTCCTCTACCTTGGACTCTAAAGAAACAGCATCATGGGTGGGAGTGTCAAGACTCAAGATACTCCTGTTGTAGGTAAAGATGATATTTCTTTCACTTGTATGGATGATAGATTGTTCTAACCTCCTTTGGGATTCCTTTAAGAAAGGCTCATTTTGTTGCTATAAAGTGGACTATTATGATGAGTATAACTGCTTTGTAATCCTCCCTCTCTTTGTACCGAGATAGCTAAGTGAAAATCCATAAAGCTTGTTATGCTTCATGAATGAAAGTGATGGAGCTCTCTTTTATTGGAAAATTTCATAGTGGGGGCTTCAATTTTAAGTATGGCGTTGACTTTCTAACATTGCAACTTGATTCCAAAGTGAGAATCTAAAGTCTTTCTCCTTTCATGATTTTTTACCTTCTGGACTAGAGAATGGTTTTTGTAAAGTGATTAGACGCTTGGTTGGTAACTGTTGCTCTGTTTCAATGACTATTTTGGTTCCTGAACGATCTCGTAACTTTTGAAACATTCATATATTAACACTTGGATGCTAATCTTCAATCTGCTGCTGGAACTTTTGGAAGAAGCAATTCTTGCTTGTGTTGCTTCTTCTCTTGGTCGGGTGCTCCTCCATGTTGGCATGACCATGGTTGCCAGTTGAGGAAGCGGGAGCGGGAAGCGATACGGGAAGCGGGAGCGGGAAGCGAGGCACTTTCAAAATTTTAGGAAGCGGGGAAGCGTGGGACCACTTAGGAGCGATTCGGGAAGTGTCTCGGAAGCGACCTAGGAAGCGTCTCGGAAGCGACCTAGGAAGCGTCTCGGAAGCGAGGGGGAAGCGAAAAAATAAAAATAAAAAATAAAAAATACAAAAAAATTGAAAAAAACAGGGGAAGCGAGGGGGAAGCGTGATGGGAAGCACGCTTCCCATTAAAGGGAAGCGCGTCCCCCATTAAAGGGAAGCGCGTCCCCCATTAAAGGGAAACACGTCCCCCATTAAAGGGAAACGCGCTTCCCAAAAAAGGGGACGCTTCCCCCCACGCTTCGGAAGCGCGACGTTTCGCGCTTCCGAAGCGCGCTTCCCCTTTTAGCTAGGCGCTTCCGGTAACCCTGGGCATGACTACTAAAACTGTTAAGCAGACATTACATTCATCTTGATTCTTGAGCTTCCCATGGATGTGGAGAACCACAGTCTTTTGCTAGAACCTCTTCCTCTTATATGGCAATAAAATAGGGTTTCCAATTATCAAACAACAATGTGTTTTTTAGCCTGTGTCTCTCTTTCAGAGAGGGGGTGTTTTGGCTATGAATTTGCTAAATGTGAGCTAGAATCTTCTAGGAATGTAATCAGACTATTTCAGTGGATGCCAGTCTTCATTGGTGAATCTGTTGAAAGACATGATCATATTTGTACGATATGATCATAAGTTGACTCTAGTGATGGAGGTGAGGTTGTAGGCTCACCTTTTATTGGAATGTAATCAGACTATTGTTTGTTTCTTCTCCCAAAATAGATCCTGAAGTATGTTTTATCAGATGTCCTACCCAATTTTTTTCTGGAGTTTGGGAGCCATTTTTGGTTCCAATAGTTGACAGATCAACCATGTATTCATGTCAATGTCAGAAATGGGCATGGGCCTTGCATTCATCTCAGGTGGGAAGCAAATTATAACAGTATGCCATCTGGACCTTCCTCTACTCCTCTTTTGCCTCTCCAACGTGTGAATCATGCAGTCCTGATTGAAATAACCACTTCTGCGTGCCCATTTCCTCCCAAACCAACTATGCTCTCCTGCCCCCCTTCTTTTTCTCCTCCTTTCTATCTTTGCAAATGCCATTCTCTTCTTGCATATGAATATTTGCAGTTCAAAGAACCCAATATCTTCCTCCCTCTGGTTAGTTGAATGTCTGTCATTCTTGGTCATTTTTCTTTGTGAACTTCTATACTTTTGTGGGAACTATTCTTTCATCCCCTGATTTGGCTTGCACATATATAGGAGCACAAGCACAGGTACATGCTTATGTGTATATTATTTGTGAGTGAAATGCATGTGGCTGCACAGTTGTGCATGTCTTTCTGTGTATGGGTAGGTGAGTTCATACATGCATTCGCTGGAGACGTGTGCGATTTGACCACAAAAGACCCATCCTTTTGACTATCATCTTTCAACGCTGGGAAACTGCCGGGGTGGCACCTGGTACCACTGTATAGTTTTGGTTGGCAAGTGCTTCTGTAAATAATGATGCAGTAACTGCCTGCTTCAATATTTGAATTTATTTGTGCATATATGTATGTCCACGTGTTCATTATCCTACCTATTATATCTACATCTTTCAGTCCTTAGTGACAACCCATGTCAAATGCTTCACGTCAGGTGACTTGGTTGTCATGAGCTTGTCAAATTTGGCTAAACTGGTTGAGTCCTCTGGAACTTGGGGTTGATACACATTCTTCAGTCAAGGCAATTTTCTGTTCTTACCTTCGACAAACTTCTTGCTATGTCACATGGGTGCGGGTGCGGGGGTGCGGCAAAAAAAAAATATTATATAATTTTTAAGTTTTGTCAGTTATCAGTTAAAAAAAATATGTTGTTTCACAGTCTGAATTAGTTCATACTTACACATGCATGGCTTAATCTTTGAGACAAGCATATGACTACTGGCAAGATTCCAACATTGAAAATATCAGTGCAGGAAGGAGAGCTGTTTCGACTCCCCACCTGAGCCAACACATACCGAACATCCGAAAGCCCACATAGCGGCAAGGGAACCAACAATGAAAGAACGCTGTAGTGTGGCCTGCCAAACCGCATGTCCAAGCCCTCTGGCAAGATGCACAAGGAACCTTGCAGTTGAGCCGTTAGCACCGAGTAGGGACACAATTCCGCTGCGGCAAAGAGAAAGCAAACACAGAGACCCAGAAAAGCACAAGCTGTGCGCACGAAGACCATGACGTTTTAAGAGGGAGATAGGGAAGATAGAGAGGAGAGGAGGAGAGCAGAGGGAGTCAGAGAGGAGAGGAGGAGAGCAGAGGGAGTCGGGGGCATACCTGGAGCGGTCGGCAGCTGAGCGATCGGCGGCAGTGTCGGGGTCGGCAGAGAGCAGAGGGAGTCGGAGAGGAGACAAAGGGAGGATTAGGGCAAAAATTGCCCTAATCCCCTCCGCATCCCATTTTATTGGGCAGATTTTTTTTTTAAATTAAAAAACTGGACCAAAATGACCCTGGGTGCATTGACTGCACCCTGGGTGCGTTGACTGCACCGTGTGCCACATGCGCACCCTCGTCGCGTCGACGCAGGTGCGGCACCTGGTTGGCCGAATCCCTGTGACATAGACTTCTTGTCTTAAGATTCCATTGCCAGCAACTGCAATCAGGTAAAACAGACAAATATGTTAAACATTTGGATTCCATATTTCATTAGGACAGTGGTTCTGAGGATTTGAGGACACTGGTTCTGAAGAGTCAATATGTGTACATTTGGGTTGGGAATAATGTTCATAAAGGGCCCAAATCTTCTAAAAAAAACTCCACTGGCACCCAATCTTACCAATCTCCTAAATGGGCTCTGAAAGTTTAGCTCATCTACCTCATTTTTAAAGATGAAGGCTTAGGTTTAAGAAAATCAATATGCTTACGCTCTTCTCTCAGATGCAGTTTGTATTTTAACATGTTTTTCAAGTTGTTAATGGGGCCACTTGTTGGTCGATTGAAATGGCTTATATGCTTTTAATCGTTTTATTCTCATAAATTTGTAGTCTCAAGACTCTTAACAAAAGAGAAGGAATATCAAATGCTTGTACATGCGTATGCATTGATTATATAATAATGATTATGTATTAAAAGAAATTGCAATTTAAACACCATATCCTACTTTTCAATAAAATGCTATGTCAAGCAGCCATAGTTTACCTGCATCTGTGTCCACGTGAAATATTGCATTACAGTCTTGGCCATTTTTACAGTCCACAAAAGCTGAAAGGTAATCTCATCTGAAAGTGAATTTACAGCATAGTCTATAAGTAAAATTGCACTGAATATAATTTCTTATAGCTTTTGTTTTATGTTCCACTTTTCCATAAAAAGTTTCTGTATTTTGAGGTATACTTCTCTGGTTCACAGGTTAGTCTTCTATTGGGGACCATCACGAGGAAGATTCCATTGCCAAGTTGTGTTTCTTGTTCTTCAGATGCATCTAATATTATAAACAGGCTTCCAGTGGCTGTTTACATGAATCAGTCGTCATTATCTGATGGAATTCTTGATGTGAATCAACTAGAAACCATAGGGGTCCATTTCTTGCAGGTGCTTTTAAAGATGAAGCATAATGGTGCCATTGATAAGACGAGGGCTGGTTTCACAGCTCTTTGTAACAGGCTTCTTTGTTCAAATAATCCAAGGTATTCCTCATTTAAACCTCGCTCTCTTGGTCATAGCTTATTTTTTCATATTTTCTCTGGGTGCTTGGAAAAGTTATTGTAAAATTGATTAGATGTCTTCCTTCTGGCTTTGAGTTTTTATAGTCTAGGCTGGTGTTTTATGCAAAATTGAAGTGTTAATTGCTGATTGAGTTACTCTTCCCCCCAAAAAAGTATGTTTTCTTCTCATCTTTGTACACCTGATTGATGAATCTGTAAGTGTATGCTGTACCAAGGATCATTTTGCAGCAATTCATGAGCTGAAGATTGATAGAGGCTACATCTCATCTCAAGATTTAAGTGTCATCTATTTTGCGGCTGCTTCAAAGAGGAAGAATACAATTTGTTGCACAACATATTATCTCAAATGAGCATACTTGAATTTTGTCATTGATGAGATGATCCTTTGAGGTTTAACCTAATTTAACATGTTGCAATGCATCTATATCACATAGATAAGGTTACAGAGGTGCGACATAGCAGTTTAGAAAAAGTGGGTGTGAGGGTACATATGTGTGTGGATCCATATTGAGAAGCTGGTTAGGATAGGGGACATTTTCCCTTCTCTCTCTCATACACACACACACACACAAAGTTAAAGCAATCGGGTTTGGATTTGGGATCATGGTCAGGTTCAAGCCGATCTGCATCTGGTACCCATACCCATGTTGCCATGGGTACTCTAGGGGTGTGGACACACCAGAGTTGCCAGTCGAGGAAGCGGGAGCGGGAAGCGATACGGGAAGCGGGAAGCGGGAAGCGAGGCACTTTCAAAAATTTAGGAAGCGGGAAGCGTGGGACCACTTAGGAGCGAACCGGGAAGCGTCTCGGAAGCGACATAGGAAGCGTCTCGGAAGCGACATAGGAAGCGAACCGGAAACGACCTAAGAAACTATAAATTTCTAAATTGTAAATTATAAGCTACAAAGTTCTAAACTCTAAGTCTAACCTTAAAATTAACATAATCCACTACTTCACTTCATCATGCAAGATTCAAAATAAAAGTATACAAAAAAATATTATAAGACCATGACAAAAAAGTAACATAAAAGTTTTTAAGTTGGACTACTCCAACTACATCATAAAAAAAAATAATAATTCAAGAGTTCATTAATCTGTCATCTTTCTCTTTCCCTTCAAGTCAGCAATAGATCGCGAACTTTCTGCATCATCACGTGCATCTTGTCCTCCACGACCATGTCTTCTGCTCCTTCCTTCATTTCCTATAATGAATACGTTAAAAAGTTAAAATGTTCAAAAACCATAATTTAAAATATAAAAAACACAATATCAACATACCTTGCCTAGGTCTCCGGCTAAAGAAACGATCAATCCGACCATGAGGAACTGATGGTTGCTCTTGTATATCTGCAGTTCTACTAGCTCTGATGGATTGATTTGTATCCTCTTCAACTTCATTTGTACGTATAATTATTGGAGGTAATGGAGTTCTTGGTTGTGCATCTTTATGTTTGGATTTGGAAATAGTGCTTGATTGTTGTGCACTATCATCCAAATCTCTCCATCGCATATCCTTTAATCTCAACGTATTTTCTTTTACAATAGGAAGTTCTGGATTGATATCCCATTTTCGACTAGGCCCTTCTTTATAGCGATTGTTGCACCTTTTATAACAAGAATATAAAATATGAATGCTAATAAACAATCAATGATAAAAAAAGAGAAAAAAAAATACCAAAACAAAAGTACAACACAGTTTAATTATACCTGTCAATCAATCGAAGATTGAAATGAATATACACTAAGGTATCAGCACGATCTTCATTGAACCTATTTCTTTTAACATTGTGAATATAACTATAGGTGCTCCACACTCTTTCTGCAGAAGATGTGCTAATAGGTTGAGATAAAACCTTAATGGCTAATGCTCTCAACTCCGGTGTATCACCACCATAAAAACGCCACCAATTAAGCACTGACATTGTAGGATTCAGTGCATCTATTCGTGCTGCATTTCGGCTAAATCTTCCACTTCTTGATGCAAAAGCCACAAGTTGTGACCTATAAAGTGTAGATAACTCTTCATTTCCAGAAGATATGACTTCAAGCGCAAGCATTGCACCGTCTAAGATATCATTATCCTTTTCTGCAAAAAAAAATGTTTAGTAACTATAACAAGAGAAATGCAACTGAAATAATAAAATAATTAAATCATTTAACTTTAAACTTTATTAAATAGATAGAATTAAATTTTTACCAGGAGAAACTCGTTTGACCCCTCCTGCTGCTGGGATTTTGAGATACTCTGACTCGTAATATTTTGGAGTAAGCATGTGGGCTAGACTATGGAGAGTCACATTCATTCTATCCCATCTATTTGAGACAATCTTATGAATCTTTTCATATAAATCTGATTGTCCTTTTAGATTGTCTTTGATTTCCCCCAACATGTTGTCCATGCCTTCATACACTTCACCAATTATAGGGCCTTCCTGATCACAAAATTTAATCATCTTATAGATGGGTTTTGTAATCAATAATGCTAAACGTACAGAATCCCAATATTCTTCATCAAGAACAGTTGTTTCTGTTGTAACAACCATTTTTTTCATAATTTCATCCGTGCATGATTGCTTCCAATCGCTCCATCTATCTGAAATTACTGTGAGCCTTAAGCTCTCCCTCACATCAAGCAAGCGTTTCAAAGTAGTATAATGTGAAGCAAACCTTGTTTTTGCAATCTTTATTAATTCTAATTTTTCATTGCTTCTAAAGATTGCTAGTGCTTTTGAATGATTTGTGATATACTTCACAATTTCTTTACTCTGCAAATATGTTTCTCCCAACCAATGAAACTCATGTGCCAAATCCTTGAAGATCAAATTAAGTGTGTGCACAACACAAGGTGACCAAAAAATATACTTGTACGTTTGTTTTAATTCTTCACCTGCTAACTTGCAATTTGCTGCATTGTCTGTAATCACTTGCACTACATTAGAAGGCCCCACAAGTTTAAATCCCGTCTTCAAAAACTCGGCAATGTTTGCAGCTGACTGTTGCACATTAGAAAAATCGCTTGCATATAAGAACATCGAGCCAAAACAGTTTGAGGCAAGTATATTTATCAAGTGTTTGTTCTTGATATTTGTCCAACCGTCTGAGACAATGGAAACTCCAAACTCCTCAAACTTTTCTCGAAATTCATTTAACTCCCTGTGAACACACTCTTTCTCACTGTCAAGCAACGTTGTTCGCGCTTTTTCATATGATGGGGGTTTATATCCGGGCACTTTACTAACTGCAGATATCATCTCTTCCCAATATGGTGATCGAAGCACATTGAAAGGTATGCCATTTGCACACAAAAATCTGATAATTTTGTGATCTACATAATCTCTTTCTACCTTTTTAAAGGTATCACGAATATCAACTGTTTTTCGGCTTCCACTAGATGATGTAGTCATACTAATAGGCTTCTTCGGAGTATCAATTCTTGATCTCCTCAACTCAAATGCACTTGATGAAACCTCCACTCGACGAACTTGCCTCTTAATTTTTTTTGCCAATTCTGCATTTTTTGCAATTTCAGGGCAAAAGGCAATCCCAACACTTTGTCCCTTTGGAGATCCCATGAGATGTGCAAAAGCTCGAGTATATGACCCATGATAAATATTTTTGCAGTGCCTGCACATAAAAACTTGGGTTCCACCTTGCTTTCCTTGCCCACTCTTCTTTTGTTTCAATACATGGCGCCATAGCACTGTTGTTTTATGCATGCTAGGTGGTTCATCATCTTGGTCATCTTCAGAATAGTAGTCATCCAAGTCATATTCTTCTTCATCTTCCTCATCAAAACAATTTTCGTTTCGGTCCTCAAACTGATATGGACAAGCAGAAGACCTCTTCTTGCCCTTCCCAACACCACTAGATGATTCATGCTCCAAATTGTACAAAGAATCGTCATCGTCATCATAATTATCGTGATCATAGCTTGAGATGGTCATTAATGAAGCAAAGAACATGCAAATATATCTGCATCATAAAAGTATCAGAATCAACCTAAAACACTTTAAAAAAGCTATTATTAACAGTAAATAATGGAGAGTGAAGAACACAAATCATTACTCATAATTTACCAATTACTAAAACAAATAAATAAACATCATTTAAGGGGGTGAAAGATCTATGATTCTATAATATACTATGATAAAGCAAACAAAATTAAAAAAAAAAAGTTCTTTCAAAAGTTTGCATTTATGAAAAAATGCCAAAATAAGATAACATAACAACGAAGAAAAACAAAATTCATATTGGTCGACTGTTACTAGCAATAATGATATTTATTTAAAATTTTAAACAACTAGCTGCATCATACTAGTTGCCCCACTCTTCTGATAGAGTAAATGAGCCGAGCCTGGGTGTGCCCACGCTCAGTATATCAAAGAATTCATACTTAATAGGGATGATAAGCTCAATCATGCTTGGTATACATTTTGTATAATATGTTTTTATAATATGAATTCAAGAATTTTCCTATAATATATTTTTTATATATTATAGGATACTTATAAGTATCTCTTTTGTTTTGTTTCTTTTATCATGCTTGGTTCACTTGATCAACATGTAAGTTCAGAATTCACATAAAGCAAAATCACTTCAAGAGATCAAGGAGAGAATAGATTCTAAAAGTCTGCAAGATCAAACACCATAATGAAACCATAAGACAACTTGTGGAGGCAGAACATGTTTTTCATTGACTTTGAAATTGAAAACAATAAATCAATAATCCATATATATCCAACAGTAAAAGAATAATAAAAGTGATCCAGTCAATCTGATCAGGAATCAGGATTCAAGCAATCGTCAAAATGACTTAAAAGTTAAAACCTACAAGAATGATAAAAAAATACTGCATTAACCCTTATTTCTAAAAAAGACGACCAAATAAACTCAGTTAAACAACCACAAAATGTGAAATGTTTCTCAACCAATATACTGTTCATTCATGGGTCTCAAATAAGAATATAAATGATCATCATATGATAACACAAAACAAAAGATAAAGACCATCATGTTATTGCAACGGAAAAATGAAACAAATAGTCTCTAACAATCCCCTGTTCCTTAAATGTACTTTCTAGAGAGAATGAAGGAATCAAACCTCTGCTCACGAGCTGAACCTCACACCACACAAGTCAGACACCAGCCCTATATCACTCGAAAACTCTTCATCAAAGCAAAATATGGGCCTCTCGGTCCAGTTAATTTTTTTTTTTAAAAGCTCAGTATTAGCCAAGCTCCGATTCCATATGAAATAGATTTTTATCCATTTTTGTAGCCCAACCCTGACTGCAGCAAATAGTTTGATTTGTCCATATGAAATAGATTTTTATTAATAATTGTAGCCATTTTTATTTTATCTCAAAAAAAAAAGGAGGATGCTGCCCTTGAACTCCTATCACACCATTTTTTTTTCTTGCTACACCCCTATTTGCGCCCCCGAACCCCTATCAGCAAAGTTTTGTTCATTTCTGGGTTGACCCAGTAAATGCCTGAGTGAAACCGAGTCACTAGGTTGACTCGGCCAGTTTTTAAACCATCATTAGATAGCGTATCATGGAGACAATAAAAAACAACCCACTGCTTCATGCAGAATGAATAAAAAAACCCGCTGCGATAATGAATCAGAAACTAAAAAAACTACAAACAAACCCTTGATCTACAAGAACAAAAACACCCTTGATATACACCCAGAAAAAGAATCTTACACCTAGCAACCCCTGCGATAGATCTACACCGAGAAAGAAAAAACCCTTGATCACTTTCCCCAAAACTACCCTATTGGATCCCACTGGTGTTGCTGACTGGAGGGGAGCTCGCACGACAGAGAGATAGAGAGAGTGACAGAGCGTGAGAGAGGGGGGTAAGAGAAGATAGCGTACCTGAAGGTGAACATCTTCATCTTCGGAAGTCGGTGGAGGCCACCGGAATTTTTTGAGGTCGCTGGAACTCGGAGCTCGCCGAAAACTCGAGAGAGAGAGAGAGAGAGAGAGAGAGAGAGAGAGAGAGAGAGAGAGGAGTCAGAACGCGTGAAAAAACAAAACCCTAAGCCCCTTTCGATTTTATTTTTTCACGGGTTTTATAAAATACCCATTTTAACCTCGGTAAAAAATATATTCATGTGTAAAAAAAAAATTTTTAAGGGCAAATTCGACCTTTCCATAATAGCGTCCCCCTTTAAAGGGGTACGCGTGAAAAGAAGACATTATTATCTTCATTGTATGTCTGACCCGATCCATTTGTATAATGGATCGGGTCCAGATCCAGTTCATGTATTGTAAATTATCATTTTGTAAAAGGGTATTTACGTACCCTAATGTTTACACTTTATGTTAAATAGAATGAGAGGGCAGTCACGATGGACTGAACCCTCCTTTCATCTGGAATTTCTCTCTCCCTCTCTTCTCTTCTCTCACTGTAGATTAGGGTTTCATTCTTTTATGGTATCAGAGCAGGGGGTGGATCTGCGTGAATCTGCGTGAAGAAAGCAAGGCGTGGATTTGCGTGAATCTGCGTGAAGAAAGCACAATGTGCATCTGCGTGAATCTGGGTGTGAATACCCAGCGTGAATACCCAGTGGAGAACGTCTGGTCGTGAATCAGCGTGATTCTGGAAGTTGCATCAGCTATCTGTCTCTCCTCTGCATCAGCGTGGATCTGCATCAGCTATCTGCGTGAATCTGGGTGTGAATACCCAGCGTGAATACCCAGTGAAGAATGTCTGGTCGTGAATCAGCGCGATTTCAGCGTAGATCTGCATCAGCGTGGATCTGCATAGCTATCTGCGTGAATCTGGGTGTGAATACCCAGCGTGAATACCAGCCTTTGTCACCAATCAACGTGAATCAGCGTGAATACCCAGCGTGATTCTGGAACCTTCATCTGTGTGTTTCTGTCAACAAAATCTGTGTCTAATAAAATCAGGTTCCCCCTTTCCTTTGTGAAAATTCGATCATCTCTCTATCCGTGGTTAATTTCTGCTGTTCTCTTGTTGTTTTTCCTACAGTTAATTTCTGCTAATCATTGCCAATCTACCTCTCTTGATCTGTGATTTCCTCCTGCTGTTTTCCTTACTGATTTTCCCTGCATTGAATATGTGTTTTCCTGCTACCTGCTAATCCCTGTCAATCTGTAATTTTCTTTCTTCTACTTTGCATCTTTTGTTGAATCTAAAGAGAACTGTCTGCTAGCAGCCACCTGTCTTTCCTAATCTGAAGAAGTTAGCTGAGTTCTTTGTTTTAACTAAGTGTCAGTTCAATCATATTCATCAAATGGAATTCACTCACAGGCAATCATGCCTGTCCTCAAGTTTTCTTGGTCAACTAGTTTCTGAAAAATTGAATAACTGCAATTTCTTAACCTGGAAAAGACAGATTATTCCGTTTATAAAGAGTCAGGACCTCTCTGGTCACTTGGATGGATCAGTCCCATCGCCTCCAGAATTTCTTTCGCAAGAAAAAGCGGACGATAAAGGAGAACAATCTGTTGTTCTTCACAAGAATCCAGAATATGTTGCTTGGATGAAGAGAGATCAATCGCTAGTGGCATACATCACTTCAACTCTTTCACAGGAGGTCCTTATTGCTCTTCCTGATGATTGTTCGGCAAAGAAACTGTGGGATATGTTAGTTTAAACATATTCACAAATTTCTCAGGCAAGAATCATGTTTCTTAAGCGAGAATTTCAAATGCTGAAGAAAGATTCCATGTCTATTATGGAATACCTGAATAAAATGAAAGGCATCACAGATCAGTTGGCGGTTGTTGGGTGTCTTGTCCGTGAAAAAGATAAAGTACAACAAACCTTGAGTGGATTGGGGCCAGACTATCATGTTATGACGACAACCTTACTATGTCTACCAGAACTTCCAAAGTTTGAAGATCTTCGTGCAAAATTATTGCAATATGAGATGAATCTGAATGGTTCCTCTGAAACCTCCCATGGGAATTCCGGGACACAAGATGTGCTGGCTATGGGAATGAGTTATGGTCGAGGTAGAGGAAGTTCCTTTCGAGGAAAAGGAGGCCAAGGGAGAAATAACTATGGAGGTCGTGGCATTCTTTCAACACCCAATGTCCAGGGACAACGACCCATTCCCACCTGTTTCCTATGCAACAAGAAAGGGCACATTAAAGCGAATTGTTGGTTTAATCCCCAAAACAAAGGGAAAGCTCCACAAGCAGAGGCTAAAAGGGATGGAGAAGTAAAAGAGTTACTCTTGGCAGCTTTGGCAGGATTAAATATGAAGCAAAATGACAAAGGAATTTGGTATGTCGACTCCGGAGCAGCTACTCATGTTACAGGTGATGTAGGTAAGCTCTTGACTCTTACACCTTATGTTGGAAAGAATAGCATAGTCACAGGAGATGGATCCCATCATGCCATCTCACACACTGGAAATGCCATTATACACATGTCAAAATCCTCTCTTAAACTTCCAAGTGTCATCCATGCTCCTAATATTCAAAAGAACATTGTTTCTGTCTCAAAACTTGTTGATGATGCTAATGCTTCAGTCGAATTTACTCCCTCTTCTGTTTATGTCAAGGATCTTCGCACGAGAAGGATATTCGCTGAAGGACAACGATGGGGCAACATGTACATCTTCCAAGAAGATCCTTCCTTCATTCATTCCAACTATTCATCCTTGAAGCCTCACCAACGTCAAGTCTTTGATTCTGATTTTATATTTAATGTTTCTGAAAGTAATAAGCCAAGACTTTGGCATAGTCGTCTTGGCCATTGTGGCCGTCATTTCATTGAAAAACTTGTCATGAATAATCTTATTCCTAAGTCCAGTCTGAGTTCAGAAGTCGTTGATACAAAATGTTCTAGCTGTCATCTATGTAAGAGTCATGTTTTACCTTTTGCTTCCATTAATAAAAGAGCTTCAAGGCCATTTGAGGTCATTTGTTCAGATGTCTGGGGTCCTGCTCCAATTACTTCTTTTTCTGGCAGTAAATACTATCTTATTTTCATTGATAGTTACTCACGTTACACTTGGATATTCTTTATGAAGCACAAATCAGAAGTTTTTGGATTGTTCCATAAATTTCACTCTTTTGTTCAAAATCATCTCTATCAACATTCTTAATTTCCAGTGTGATGGAGGAGGTGAATTCTCCTCGAGTGATTTTGTTAATTTTCTTCAACATAATGGGATAAAGAGAATAGTGTCTTGCCCTCATACACCTCAACAAAATGGGATTGCTGAGAGGAAGCATCGACATATTGTTGAGACTGCGATGAGCATGATGCACGGGAGCAATCTCCCATTATCATTATGGACTGAGGCTTTCCACTCCACAGTTCATGTGATAAATCGCTTGCCCATGAATATCTTAGAGAATAAGTCACCATACTTCTCGCTTTTTGGCATACAACCTGATTATCATGAATTACGTGTGTTTGGGTCTGTTTGTTATGTGCACATTGATAGCTCTCTCAGGCACAAGTTCCAAGATAAGGCTTTGAAATGCAGGTTTATAGGATATGCAGAAGATTACAAAGGGTACATGTGCTATGATCCCCTGAGTAAGCGTGTCAAAATATCAAGGAATGTTATTTTCGATGAAATGAACTTTGCCGATCAGGATACTAATTCAACTATGGTAGATACTGATAACTCAAGCTCCAACATTGAGGTATACTACCCATGGTTAAATTCAGAACTCTTCTCCAACGGTACAGTAGACTGTCCAGAAAATTGCAGTCAAAATGAGCCACATGAGGATTCAACCAATGAGACTCAAACGAAGGAAACTGTCACATATGACTTGGAGCCAACAAGGTATAAGGGAATTGTGTACACTCGGCGAGAGAAAGAGCCCTCATTCATTCCTTGTACGAACACGGATCCATCTGGAGATATCAGAAGATCTTCACGGATTCGACATCCGCTTGACAGGTGGGTAAGTTATAAAAATTTTTCAATGGATTTTCAGTTATTCTTGACATCCATAAGTAAAGAGGATGAGCCTCTTATGTTCTATCAAGCTGCGAGCTCTAGAAGATGGGTAGAAGCAATGAATGAAGAAATGGAGGCCTTACATGAATGTGGTACATGGGAGATTGTGCCTAGACCACTGAACAGAAATGTCGTTGGGTCAAAATGGGTGTACAAGATAAAATATAAACCAGATGGGAGCATCGAAAGGTACAAGGCTCGACTTGTAGCCAAGGGATTCACACAAGAGGAAGGCCAAGACTTTGATGAAACTTTTAGTCCTGTTGTTAAGATGGGGACTATTCGTATTGTGTTGAGTCTAGCCATTAAACATGGATGGACATTGAGTCAGCTGGATGTAAAAAATGCTTTTCTGCACGGGGATTTAAAAGAAGAGGTCTACATGGAACAACCCACTGGGTATGCAGAACGAGACGCCAAAAAATATGTATGCAAATTAAAGAGAGCACTCTATGGTTTGAAACAAGCTTCTCGTTCCTGGTTCGACAGTTTTTCTCTAGAAATACAACGGCATGGCTTTACTAGGTCTCTTCTGGATTACTCATTATTCATTCACAATGAACAAGGAGTTACTACTCTTCTGTTGATATATGTAGATGATATCATCATCACAGGGAATTGTAAAAGCCACATTGAGCAGGTGAAGAAGTTATTAAATCAGAGATTTAAGATGAAAGATTTGGGAGAGCTGCGATATTTTCTTGGGGTAGAAGTTGATAACAAGAATGATACACTTACCCTTACTCAACACAAATATACACTGGACATTCTCGGCAGAGCAGGCATGACAGATTGTAAGCCGTTAACAACTCCAAGTGTCATTCATCAGAAATTGAGTTCGCAAGAAGGGGATATATATGGAGATCCCACTAAGTATCACAGTTTAGTTGGCATGTTGCAATACCTGACTTTTACTAGACCTAACATAGTATATTCGGTTAATCAGGTATCCCAGTTTATGCATGAACCTCGTGTGTCACATATGGAGGCAGTCAAACGTATACTTCGCTACCTAAAGGGTACAGTGGGTGATGGGCTGGTATACAAAGGCAAGGAAGAATTAGATCCAGGTGGGAGCCATGAGATTATTACTTATGCTGATGCTGATTGGGCGGGGGATCCAGACGAACGACGATCAGTATCCGGTTATTGCAGCTTCATTGGGCCAAACTTGGTATCCTGGAGCAGTAGAAAACAAAAGGCGGTTGCTAGATCGAGCACTGAGGCCGAATACAGATCGATGGCCATTGCCACGGCCGAGAGTACATGGATAAGACATCTTCTGACTGAAATGGGAGAGCCGATTGCTCGATCACTGTTGCTGTGTGACAATCAAAGTGCCATCAACTTGTCATTCAATCCCATTCACCATAGTGGAGCAAAGCACATTGAAATAGATCAACATTTTATTAGGAAAAAGGTTGAAGACAAAGAGATTGAGCCCATGTATGTGTCAACAAAAGAACAAGTTGCTGATATCCTCACTAAAGGGTTAACAAAGGATAGATTTTGGTTTTTGAAGAACAAGTTGTTCATGGTCCAACACCATGCACAACTTGAGGGAGGCTGAAAAGAAGACATTATTATCTTCATTGTATGTCTGACCCGATCCATTTGTATAATGGATCGGGTCCAGATCTAGTTCATGTATTGTAAATTATCATTTTGTAAAAGGGTATTTACGTACCCTAATGTTTACACTTTATGTTAAATAGAATGAGAGGGAAGTCACGATGGACTGAACCCTTCTTTCATCTGAAATTTCTCTCTCCCTCTCTTCTCTTCTCTCACTGTAGATTAGGGTTTCATTCTTTTAACGCGTACCCCTTTAAAGAGGTACGCGTCTCCCTTTAAAGAGGTATGCGTCTCCCTTTAAAGGGGTACGCGTACCCCTTTAAAGAGGTACGCGTACCCCTTTAAAGAGGTACACGCTTCCCTTTAAAGGGGGACGCGCTTCCTCAATTGAACCTGCGCTTCCCCTCACGTTTCGAAAGCGCTGCGTTTCGCGCTTCCGAAGCGTGTCCCGGGGAAGCGCGCTTCCCCTATTCTATAGGCGTTTCTGGGAACTCTGGGACACACCCATGTTAATTTGCAATGAATAAAAGGAAATTGTTGTCATAAAATTCTGTTAGGAAGTACCATCAGATACATCACATCTGCCACTGAAGGGGAAAAAGATTGAGTATAAAAGGAACAAATAGAAAACAAACTTTTACAATTTCTGGCAGTCAGCATGAGGTCCAAGCCTAGCACTTGTGTGAAAATGCTACTTGACGTGATTAATGTTTGGAGCCAAGTATGGGATCTTGTTGCCAATTTTTTTTGCATGTTCCGCTGGATGAAGTTACCATACTGTCCACTATATTGTCCACTACCACCATGGACTTTCATAACACTATATTGTCCACTACCACCATGATGGAACCTTACCCATCCACCTTGGGTAGGGTCATGATGAAATCCATGGAGACACTCTCCATGGATGGGCCCACACGAAAGCTCCTATCGCAAAGCGTTTAGCCTTTGGGTTTACTTCAAAGCCGCCCCCTACCCCATGGGACATAAGAGGAACAACCACGAACCTGTGTCTTTGACATGAAAATTCGATAGCAATCCCTGGAATGATAGGAATTCTCTATTGAGAATCTGCTGCTTTGACTTAGCAGTTTGCTTTGTGCCATTCGTTCTATGTTTACGAGGGGAAGGTGCGGACCCACATAGAGAAGACACTATTGACTGTTGCCACAACGCCTGATGCGTTGGATCCGTTTGAGCCGCCTACGACACTCAAGTAGGCGAGCGAGTTAGCGAAGACGTGACGGCTAATAGATAAGAGAGCGTTGGTGCTATGCCTTTATTCTACTATGCTACGCGTCTTTTGATTTGTTGTTCGGTCGCTTCGCTCCCTAAATTAGTTAGCTTTTTCTTTGTTGCTCAGTCGCTTCGCTGTCTTATAGTTGCGTGGATGCAAGCTCTCTCTTCTAGAGCCCTTCTCAACTGGGTTGACTATACAAACCTATAAACTTAAATGAGCAGCTCCTTTGGGCATGATGAATATGAGTGCCTTCCTTTTTAAAGCTAAATGTGGACATTCAAAAGAAATTGAATTTATCGATAACTCTGGTTATGAAAGAAGTGAGCGAAAAAGAGGTATCAGTAACAATCACTTTTATTATGGGACAATTAAACCTATTATCCGCCCCTGCATCTAGCATTGAGTAGACCCCATACACTAAATGTCCTAGTTCTATCGTATCTTTTGCTTCAAAACAATCACAAATCCCTTTTTGATCATAGATCTACTCATGGGAATTTCATTCCCACCCTTAGCATTGAATACATATTCCTGAATAATCTAATTTTTCAATTATTCAACCATTTTATTTTACCAATAGTAAGACTATTGATACACAAGCTAAATATAAGAATAAATAAGAAGAAATTTGCCCCCCTATATATTTAATCCCTTCTCCGAGAACCAGCGCTTCGGTTGCTAGGCGACACTTCTTTGGTTGGAGCTCTGCTCTTCCCCTCTAAAGCCCTTCGTGCCTGAGCAACCTCTTCGAGACCGCCTTACCCCGACTAGGGTTGGTAGTGCGTCTTCGGGACCCAACCAATCTTTAGAAACAAAGAGAAGCTCGACAAAGGTTTTCACTCCGCTTAGCCCTACCCCCTTTTAAGGGTATTTTAGTGATCATCAACCTCTTATCTCCAGTGTACCTTTGATCCGTTGAGCGAGAGCCCTTGCACATGGGATGCCGGGAGAAGCATCAACCTTGAATCCTGTCGGAATGAATAGGAAGGGGTGTGACGGGGTGCCATGCACTGGAGGTCAGAATCACACTTACGAATGTCGGGATCTCGCCCCCATTGGCTACAGATAGCTAGTCATATCCGCTTGCTCCACGCGGTTCAAAATCCCAATCCAATCTACATCAAAGTGAAAGAAAAAGAAGGGTGGAGGAGGCGGTCATAGAAAAGGAGACTTCTCCATCTTAAAGCAACTTTAGACACCCAACCCAGGTTGACAGAGTAAGGATGGTTGGATCAAATGGGTTCGAGCAACAATAAATCAAAGGCGTCACCCCCATCTTCGACGGGGATCAGGGATATGCCCATTTTTCGGGCTTCAAATCGCATTGGTCATTTACTCTTTCGACGGAGAACTAGAAGCTCTTTAGATCTACCCAGTGTTATTAAAAACGAGCCTCAACGCGCAAAAAGCGCGCCTTGCCTCAAGGCGAGGGGCTTTATGCCTTGAGGCACATGTACAAAGGGCAACAACCTCGAGGCGTGCACCTCATACGCCTTGGGGCGCACACCTCGAGGCGAGGCATGCCTCAAACCGAGGCATACACACCTTGAATTTTTTAGTCAAATGAGGGTCAAAGCCCTCATTTGACAAAAAATTAGGATTTTTTTTACGCAATTTTGACTAAGCTGCTAGTAAAAAGGGCATTTACTATCCTGTTCAAGCCCGCTGACCGTAAGTACGTCTGGCAAAGCCAACACGGCTAGGTCTCTGATCCTAGGGGTGGTTTCTATGTGTAAATATAAAAAAAAAGGCATGATAAATGCAGAGGCAGTGCCATGTAGGGGTGTTAATGGGTTGGTGTTACAAAAACTACGCGCAAGAAACAACTGAAGGAAACAAAACACAGCAAGAACACATAGATTTACGTGGAAAAACCTCCCCTCAAATTCGAGAGGGAGTAAAAAACCACGGTCGCCCAGAGGAAAAAACTTTATTGTTCTTTCTCGACAGATACAAGAGAGAAAGAAAAGAAAGAATTTATACAAGGCAAGGGCGACAACCCTAAACCTGAACAAATCAGGTCTGATCCATAAGACACCGGGTCTCAAACATAAGCCCAAGAAAAAAAATTTCTTCTTGGGTGCGCTGCCCCCGCCAGGGGTGCACCCCCCCCCCCCCCCGCGCAGGGGGGGGGGGACCCCCTTACTGCAAGGGCAAAAACTCTGAATCAGGCTTCACAACTCATCAGTTGGACCTATGTTAAAATGAGTGGGTCTAAACCTGAACCCGACTAAGTAATGTAGGTATCAAATCATGATTCAGGTTTAACTGAATTTTTATAAGAAAAACTATACCCAGATCCGATAAAAATTACATAAACTAGACCCAGTCCATACCTGGCAAAATAATATCTTTAATTATTTTACATTGAAAATTTGAGAATCTTAACCGAAACTCCGGTCGGACCTGGTTTGGTATAAAATTTTATAAACCATACCCAACCCATATGATAATCGGACCTCATGGGTCCAACCTGAATAATTAATCAGAATCCCTTCTTTGCAACCAAACCCTGGCCCTATAAGATCCAATATGTGTCAGAATCGGGTCATACCCAATCCATTGACACCCTTAGTAGCAGGTTCACCAATTTGCAGTCTAATAGACACTCAAAGCAACCACGTTAATGAAGTCATTGAGATTAGTTGCTTCGTTTCACAGAAAATTAATATCATCGTGTCAACTTGTTCAATGTATTCAATTTCGTAGGAGCAATAATCTCTTCTAGAATGTGACGTTAAACCCTTTTAGTGGCAAAATCAAGTCATGCAATTACATGCAGTCACAACCCTATATATATATGGAAATGAAAACATGCATTTTCTAATATATATATATATATATATATATATATATATATATTAACATTTGGTTGTTAATGCTAAAATGCATTTTCTAATTATGACACGATACTGTTAATGCTAATATGCATTTCATTGTTAATGTTTATTTTTTATTTAATGAATGTTCATGTTTTATTTCTTAGATACTTACATAGATCAAGTTGTTGCATTAATGTTATTTTTACATGTTAGTCTCATATTTTTTCAGTATTTATTTGAGATTTTTTATTTCTTGTTGGTTGTTGCTTCATCAATAAAGGATTTTTTATTTATTTATAATTTTAGATATTTTTTATAGTTTTTTTAAGTTAAAAAAAAACTTTGAGGCTTACGCTTTACGCCTCGAGGCTTACGCTTTACGCCTCGAGGCTTACGCTTTACGCCTCGAGGCTTACGCCTCACCTCAGATTTTGGTGGAGCGCCTCGCTACGCCTCAATGCTTTTCACAACACTGGATCTACCCAATATGGACCGAGCACGGATGTCCCCCCGCCAACTGCCTATCTCTCTCCCTCGCATGAGAGATTGATTGATGGACTTAAGCTAAACTTATAAGATTGAACCTAAACCCAAGCCTATAGATTGAATTAGGAGAGCAGAGGTTTAATCCAAGACCTGGAAAACAAGCTATATCGAAGCCCAATGTTGAGGTCGCCGAAATAGCTTGAACATTCGAGCGCGACATGCGACCCTTTAGCCAACATATTGGAAGGAGGCCGGACAGGAAGCTTCAAGATTCCATCCGATTTAGGGCAACGAGGGACACCTTCCTCCAACAAAAGGATAGATAGCCTGCCATCCGATCGTCGACCCCTGCAGAGGAAAAACTTGATCCCAACGAATATAAGATGATCAACACCGTGGTTGGGTTTGGTTGGAAACTATACGCATATTGGCAATCTTCTTTTGCCTGGCATGGGGAAAACGACTTACATATGGGACGTATCAAGCAATGACTTGGCTTGGTTCCGTCTGGGTGCTTTGGGAGCGAACTCAGGCCAAGATCATCTTGTTCTTCCGATCTATATGACCTCCGGGCCGTACTAACTACACCTCTTCCGTAGAGGGTTCTTTTAACTAGTAGTTTCCTTTCTCTTCACTTGAGTACTTCTATGTGCTGCTTCCCGTAACTCCTGCAGAGGGAAGCCCAATGAATGTCAGATGCAAAGCCTCACACCTCATTAAGATCATGTTGGCATCCTCGATTCGTGGGAAAGTTTATCCGGTTTCTCCCTCTTTACTGGGTACGCTGGATGCAGGAACAAGTCTCATCGAGGTAAGGTCGGTTCATGGCTTGCTTTCATCTGGTTCCTATAAAACCTATCACTAAAATACTCCTAGAAAGTGGTAAGGCTAAGCGGAGCCAATGTCTCCCCCATCTGCTTCCAAAATGAAGAAATTATTTCTTGAGAGAAATTCAATCCAAACTCTTAATAATCTAAATGAAAGAATTAACAAGACGGAGGAAATAAAATGCACGAGAAAGAGCATAACATTTCTTAGTCTGCAATTATTCCTCGTAGAGAAAGGACCTGCAGTTTACATAGTGCTTAAGACTGCCAGATCCTACAAAAGGGCATTAGAAAAAATACCTTGTACTGTCCCAAATTCTGATCTGTAGATTGCTAATAAGCTTGATGAAGATTGTTTGGTCGTTGCAATAGGTCATGCTGTAAGATTTTACCATTAGCCATAACCAAGCTAAGCTTTATTCCCTTGAAGAGGGAGTCAAATGTGGCTAGGCTTTTTATCCCTTGAAGAGGGAGTAAAATGCATGGAACATTTGTTTGGAAGGGGTTACACTATGAGCTCTAATGCAGCTAAGTAACAAATTAAGACTGCTAAGGGACCATCTTTGCCCCTGTCCATGCATACTTGTCAGAATATGATTCACTCCTTTTTCTTCGGCTGGAATTTTAGGAGGATTTGAGATCTGAGTGTTCTCTAAAAGGTGATCCATAGCTCCCATGTTCTGCAGCACCTTGTTGGATTCATCCCTAGTATGTTAGAGGGGAGGGTTATCTATTTGTGAAGGTTCACATACTTAAGGACCTACAGGAAACTGTATACATGAGTTTTATATTGATCTTAGTGCCATATATTTACCTGATCATATTTTGAGATGGTACTGAAAGTATCTGGACTACTGATGCAACTGCATCAAAAGTTTGAGATGACATGCTGGGGACATGCATGTCAAGGTTCTTGATTTGGAATTGGCACATCATATTGATGCCTTGGATAAGGCATACGATTACCTGATTTAGAATGATAGAACACTGAAGAGTTTTGAAACACCTGATAAGCTTAATATTAAGTTCTAAAATGCATATTGCGAGCCAGTATTTGACTTCCACTTCATCAAGGTTTTGTTATTGATTTTTGGCTGAATTGGTCATCTGGTTTGTCATAGTTATTGATGTTTCATTTATCTTTTTCCAGACTTTGCAGGATGATAGAATATTGGATGAAACAACTGATGGAAAGAACTATAGCCAAGGGGCAAACTGTGGATGATTTGTTAAGGAGGAGTGCTGGGATTCCTGCTGCCTTTATTGCTCTTTTCCTTGCAGAGCCAGATGGAATACCAAAGAAGCTTCTTCCTCAAGCACTCAGGTGGTTAATTGATGTGGCTAAAACTTCACTTGCTGATGTAGGTGAAGATCGTGGCCTAAGTGGCAACCTGAAGAATGTATTTTGCATGGCAAACCAAGTTTCCTCTCCACTTGGAGGGTTGGAGGGTTGTGAGCCAATCTCTAAGGTCCGAGATGAGGGTGTGATCCCCACTGTTCATGCATTCAATGTCCTTAGAGCTGCATTCAATGATACAAAACTTGCAACTGATACATCAGGCTTCTATGCTGAGGCTTTGATTGTTGCCATATGTGCATTTTCTTCATCATATTGGGAGGTTCGAAATAGTGCTTGTCTTGCATACACTGCCTTGGTTCGTCGGATGATTGGATTTCTTAATGTGCATAAACGTGAATCAGCAAGGCGTGCACTATCCGGACTGGAGTTTTTCCACAGGTATGCCTCTTGTGCAGCATGTTTCTTTTTTGATTTTTTATTAAGAAAATACCATTGCTGGCCATTAGGTACCTTATCCATAAATTATGAGGGCAATTGCTGCTGAGAAGTTTAACCATTACTCTTCTTTCACAATACTGGGAATTTTTAAATGTCTAGCACTTCATGTTCCCAAAACTCAAATTCCTGTCATTCAGATCAATTTCAGCAGCTATTGTAGCTATTTGTGATGCTATTTGCCACCCGGATTGATGAAAGTGGTCTCATGTTGATGGGGAGTATTGCAAAATTAACAGCAGATCAAATTCAGAGATATGAGCTTCTTAAGTTGTTGGAAGCATGCTTCCAAGTCTGTTAATACCCTTTGGCATTATTCTATTTCATATTTGTGACAATGTTTGAAACTTGCATATGATGGTTTGATTTTTAAACAGGATGGGTCCATCAGAAGTTGGTTACACATTTTTCTGAAAAATACCTTATTCACTCTTTAATCTGGGTCTAAGTTTTAGTTTTTAAATTATTCTGTTAAGTGTTCTCGTCTTTATACCTAATGACTAATGCAGAACTGAAGCCATTGTCTGCTTAAACTTTGAGGGTTTTTACTTTTTCATGGAATTGTTCAAACCCATGTGTTGGTTTAGAAGTTATCGCCCACATACACATACACATACACATACACATACACATACACATACACATACACATACACATACACATACACATACACATAGGGGCATTTTTCTCTCTCTCTCTCTCAAAAAAAAAGAAAAAGAAAAAAACATCACTACAGAAAAATTTATATTGGCCTGACTTGGTATACTTAAGTGTATAGGTGAGCCTATGCACTCTTAATGGTTTTTACCAATGGTCATGCAGGAGACTGGTGGGATTGGCACCATCATCCCAGCATTGCTTTAGCTAGAAACTGGTGATATCATGATTTTTTATGTGAATACCATTTATTAGCAGCAAAGTGGTCAATTTTAGAGCCGCAAAAAACATATCCTCTTGACCTGCATCTTTCTGGTGTTCTATGAGTTCAAAACTGGTGGGGAGGCGCCACCTTTCATGATCGGTGCCACCCTGTACTTTTGTTTGACAGGTGCTTCTGAAAATGAGGATGCTGTAACTGCTTGTTTTAGCATGAGTTTATTTGGATATTTTTGTCAGTGAAGTGTTGACCAGTAGTATTGCATGCCAGACTCGTTTCATGTGATGTGTACCTCAATTTATTTCTTTTGATTTTTTGTGTAAGCTGACTCTAACTTGTTCTTGAAGGTATCCCACTTTGCATCCGTTTATATGCGACAAACTGAAGGCTGCCACTGATTGGATTGGGGATGTCAACCGACAGCGTCCAGGACATGACATGGCAGCAGTTGTGCATCCAAGCTTGTGCCCTGTGCTGATCCTCTTATCCAGGCTGAAGCCCTCTGTTGTCGGATCTGATAACAGTGATGCATTAGATCCGTTCATCTTTATGCCATTTGTTAGACAATGTGCAACTCAGAATAATCAGCGCATACGTATTCTTGCATCAAAAGCTTTAATTGGTTTAGTATCTAACGAGAGATTGCTTGCTGTACTCCTGTATGTTGCAAGTGGGCTGCCTTGTGTAAGAAGTTTGTCATCAATGTCACAATGCACCTGTTCAGCCATTGTCAGCTTTGGTATGATCAAGGGGTTTGAGGTTGAAAAGCTGCATGTTTCTTCTTCCAATGCAATTCATGGAATACTTTTGCAACTCTGTTCACTTATTGACGTTAATTGTAGGAATTTGACTGACGATGGCAAAAAGGATCAGATTCTGGGCGAGTTATTTCCAGTACTCGTCAATTGCTCATGGATAGGCAGCGTCAAATCATGCTCATGCCCCATCCTTACGGCATCTTATTTGCAACTTTTAGCTCACATGCTTGATATTGCAAGAGATTGCAGTATGAGCAGTCATACTTTTATCATCCAGAAGCTTCTGATGGAGTTAACTTCTCGGTGTTTGGAAGCAGGTGGGCAGTGCCATCCATGTTTAACATTTTTTGATCCCACAGTATCAGAATTGCATCGAAATGCAACTGGTTTTTATTTTGACTCTGTACTTGGAAGTTCAGGACTCCTAGGTGATGGTTTATCCTTAGAAATGAACAGCATAACCTTGGATTCTTCATCAGGAATTTTGCAAAGGAAAAGGTCTGATGCCTTTCATGTTAGGTTTGAAACTTGCATTTCAGATGCATCACATGAAGTTAGGCTTGCAGCCTTCAAAGGACTTCTACGCTTCTTGAGATCAATAGAATCCAGGGTTGCCTATGTCCATTACGGGGAACAGATGGATGGCATTTTTAATTGGTTGAATATCAATCTTCATCCCACGTTAATGCAGCTATTAGATGTTGAAGAGAATCCGAAGTGCATTTGCTACATACTTAGGATAATTTTCTGCTGGAACTATATGCAGTTTCAGAAGTCAGGTGAGTTGTATTGCCAAGAAGCCATTGGTATTGGCAAGATGGACTTGCAATCTTTGTCACAGTTCTGGGCAAAATTAATTTCCATTATGGAAACTGCACGACATATTAAGACACAGGAAACATTAATATGCTGCATGGGAGTGTGTGTGAAGAAATGGACAATGCTATTCAGGAACTTGATGTCATTTAATGGAGAGGGACCCATTGATCCTTCTGCCGTTGGTAAATATGAAAGCTGGTCTGCAAGCTATGATAACATTCACTATTTTATCATCCAAGTGAGGCAATGTAGTTCATCATCTGAGCCTGTAAACATGAGACGGGCAGCAGCCGATGCCTTGGTAGCTTCTGGGCTTCTTGAAGAAGCTGTCTGGATTGGTTTGGTCATCTCCAACAACCAAATGCTTGCAGAAGAAATATGTCAATATGTCGATCATGATAATAGAACTTTGTCAAAGCAGTCAAATGCATATTATCTCTATGCCATTGATATCCTGGATTCATGGTTCACATGCGTCACATTACTTGAGGACGAGGATGTTGGCCTCAGGCAGAAACTTGCAGTAGCAGTCCAAAGGTGTGTCCAGACCAAGGGATCTTTAAGAGATAACAAGGCTGAGGCTGTTCCTATACAAGTTGAAAAAGTGATCGGATTGAGTTTCGAGTTTCTGTCCTCAGTATTTGGTCAATGGCTTGCTTATATTGACTACTTGTCAAAATGGGCAGCTGTTGGCTCAGAAAACTACTCTCTAGGCAAAGGAAACCTCATTCGTCGTGTCTTTGACAAGGAGATTGACAATCACCACGAAGAGAAGCTTCTGATATGCCAGATTTGCTTTCATCACTTGGAAAGACTCCTGATTCACAAGTCTTTTGCTGTTGGCGCATGTCACAAAACTAAAAAAGGACAAAAAAATGCAGATTCCTACGTAGGATTTGAGAATTTCTTGCACAAGCGAAGGATGGAACTTCTTAGTCAGACATCCTCTTTCATAAACAATCTCATTGAAACCGAGAGCGGAACTAACTGGATTGGTAGCATAGGTAACCACAAGGATACGTTTATACCACTGTATTCAAGTTTACTTGCCCTTTATGCCTTCTCACATGTGAAAGAGAAGGGCCATTCAGACAGAGAAGCTGACCAGCAACCATCTCTGATATCCGGTATTGTGGAACTAGGACAGATTATTACACCATTGTTAAGGAATCCGTTGATAGCTAACATGTATCTTTTACTGCTTCAATCATATGAAAAAATGTTTGGCATTGCCTTGGGCTCACTAGAACATAGAGACCAAGTCAAACACTTGGGCTGGGAAGGATTTGATCCTTACTTTTTGTTGAGATGATATGCATGAATTGTTTTTTTTGAGTCAAAGTTGAATTAGAATGATTTTTTTACTCTGTAAGATGTGATGTTGCTTATGGGGGATAATCTGCGTGAGTGCTCGAACATTCTGCAGGCCTAGTTAAGTGACTTGATCCGAGTTGTTTATGGTTCTTGTTAGGAAAAATTTTCAGGGGCTGTCCTTGGTTTTGGGTCTTAGTTACTGTGTTTCAACTGAGTTGCATTTTGGAGTTTATTTGGCTTGCTCTGATTCATTCCAAAAGGTCCACATGATACAGTTAGCTGCTTGATTTTTATAGCTGTCCGAACAATGTTGCACTTCATCTCTCCAGGTATCACAAAACCAAGGAGAGATTAAAACAGCAGCTCATATCGCACTAAAACTTAATGACAGACAAGCAAAGAAAAGAACTCATTTGTTAATAGCCACCAAAGCAAGCCAACTGTGCACATGCAAACTTGGAGATCAAGGTGTATCCATGGAAAAGTGGAGTTTATTACTAATCTGCTCACCATCCTCTTTTCTGATTATATGTATATGGATATACGAGAGGGTGGTGTATGTTCTCCCCCAATGATTCACTGAATCTCACGTCTGTGTTCGGGGGGCTGAATGAGCGCCACGTATTTATGCACATGGGGCTCGTATTCCTTTGTATGTTGACATAACTTTGCATCGGAGGCTGATGCTGTTGCAAAGACTTAAGTACCCTTTCTTGCTATTCTTGCTCTGAAATGATGGTTCAAGGAAATGACAAAAATATCCTCCATTCAAAAGTTGGGAAATTACGGTTCGAGAAAAGGACAAAAAAGTCTTCCATCCAGAAAGTTTGATGTTAACTATTTAAAGTGGAAACGTTCCCTATTCATTAAGCTCTTGCGCCATCTGTTGTAACAGTAGCTCTCATTGTCAATGCAAACTTTGCCTTCGTCTTCAATTGAGGTTTTCGCCTTGTTTTTTATCTTGTTTTACAACACATTGTCGCCTTCTCGTGCCTACCTTGTGTTACAAAACATTCCCGTGTCTTCTCTTCATTTTTGTTGTCGTTAGGCATTATGAAAGAAAGCAATGATGCACAAACATTCCAACCAGTGCCATTAAGGCAGCGTGAATTGCTTTCCATCTCATCATGCTATCGATGAAGAACGCATATCATCTTGTGTGCCATTAAGGCATTGTTTTGTTATTGCAGGTAGATCTTATTCTTACGATGGTTGGAAACTTATCGATATTTGTAAGACGCTGAGACCTGTTGACAAGAATGCTTGTTTACAAATGCTAGGAAGGGCCTCTACCCCCATCAGGTATCCTACATTCACTCGTTATATGCATTGTATCTCAAACCACTGTATTAGTAACATACTACCGATTTGTGAGATATTGTTTTGTTAGTTAATATCGATTTGTTTGCTATTATGCTCAATTTCTTCCGTATCGATTTGTAATTTATTATGATATTTATCGACCTTTTAGATATTATGGTTTTGTATTATCGATTTGTAAGTTATTATGTTGAACTACCGTATCAATTTTTAATATATTATTCGATATGTATATCGATTTGTAAGATATTTATATGTTTTGTAATATGTATTTCTAAGATATTTGTACACAAACTTTGAAAACATGTGCGTGCAGAAACACATCGTTACACGCATGCGACGACGGTTTTCGCATTCAAATCGCTGCTCTGTCAGCGATTTCTATTGAACTCGTTTCACAGCCTTGTGGATATAATGAGAGCGTTATCGTCAACACACATGTATGACATGTCGTGTCTTTTATTGGCATGGTAAGTGACAACTCGATGCTCAGTATAAGCAAATATCAAACCACACTTGCTTTTATACTGTCATTTATTAAATCGTTTCTTTGACTTTCTTAACCTTATCAGTATCCGTTGTTATATGCATCCTGATTTAATCATGGTAAATGTATGCGCTTGCTAATGTAAATTGATATATTGCTTACAAAACATTCTCGTGTCTTCTCTTCTTTTTCGTTGTCGTTAGGCATTATGGAAGAAAACAATGACGCACAAACATTCCGACCAGTGCCATTAAAGCGTTGTGAGGAGCTTTCCATCTCATCATTCGATCGATGAAGAACGCATGTCGTCTTGTGTGCCATTAAGGCATTGTTTTGTTATTACAAATAGATCTTGTCCTTACGATGGTTGAAAACTTATCGACATATGTAAGACGCTGGGACATGTTGACAAGAATGTTTGTTTACAAATGCTAGGAAGGGCCTCTACCCCATCAGGTATCCTACATTCACTCAGTAAATGCATTGTATCTCAAACCGCTGTATTAGTAACATACTATCGATTTGTGAGATATTGTTTTGTTAGTTAATATTGATTTGCTTGCTATTTTGCTGACAACACAAATTGATATATTGCTTATAACATTGTTGAGCTTATCATCAGGTTGTAATGAAGATGATATAGCTCAATCAATTGAAAGATATGAAGAACTGAACATCTATACTAATGACGCAACAGAAGAATTGAACATCTGCACTAATGATACACATGATAAGAAGGGTGTAAGCATTAGACTCACTCTTGACTTGAATGTTCCAGTAGAAGAAATGCAATTCAATAACGAGGTAGATTATCATGACAGTACACATAATAAAAGTGTAGGCACTGAGAATGTACATGGAAGTACACTTGACTATATTCTGGTAGAAGAAATGCAGTTTAATAATGAGGAAGCTGCATATAAATTTTACAATGATTATGCCTTAAAAGTTGGCTTCAGTGTGAGAAGGTTTTCTTGGTAAAAAAATGCACAGGGTGTCGTGGTGAGAAAGACATGTTTGTTCCAAGCAAGGTTGGAAGAAATCAATAGAAAATCCAACAAAGAGCATGCCAGAATCAAGATGTGGATGTCAAGCGAGAATGGTTTTGAGAAGACGTCCGAATGAGAAATTTCTAGTTTGTACTTTAATCAGTGATCATAATCATGATTTATCTGCATCATTTATGACTCCTATGCTAAGGTCACATCGTAAAGTAATTGTAGCGCATGCTGCAATGGCTGAAATAGCTGATAGCGCCAGCATTGCACTAATAAAGACATACAATTTGTTTGCCCACATAGATGGTGGTCGCGATAATGTGCCATTCACACCTTTGGATCTAAGAAACCACTTGAGAAGGAAGAGGACAAATAACATGAAGAATGGAGAAATATGTTTTTTGGTTGATTACTTACAGAAGAAATCAAGCAATGACCCTGATTTCTTTAGTGCAATGCAACTGGATGAAGATGGATATGCTGTGAATATGTTTTGGGCAGATTCAAAGTCAAGAGTAGATTTATGAATGCTTCAATGATGTGCTTATATTTGATACTATAGTAAAGATTAATAATGAACAGTGGCCATTTGCGCAGTTTGTCAGAGTGAACCAGCACTCACAAAGTTGTATATTAGGCGGCATATTTTTGTATGACCAGACCAAGGAAAGCTTTGAGTGGTTGTTCAGAGTATTTATACAGGCAATGAACGGGAAGCAACTTGAAGCTGCTGCAGTGCTTCATGTGTGGCTAGATGCACATCATCGCCTATGTTTGTGGCATATCTTTCAAAATGCAACAAAGAACATAGGACACATAGTTAATCAGAAGACAGAGTTTGACAAAAAGTTTACAAGGTGTGTACTTCATAGTTTAGACGACGTCACCTTTATGTCAGATTGGGAGGAAATGATTAAAATATACGACCTTAAAGACTGCCTTTGGTTATAAAATTTATATGCAGAAAAAGAGAAGTGGGCATTGGCATATGGAAGACAATACTTTTGTGCAGGTATGATAAGCACACAAAGAGCTGAATCTATACATGCCACATTGAAGAAAACCCTATATTCATGTTTAACAATGTTTTGCTTCATGGAACAATATGAATTATTTGTAGACGGTCTAAGACAGAATGAGTTTGAACAAGACGTGAAATGCTTCAATACACGACCTCTAACTTTTGACATGAAAATATTGATGCGACTTGCAGATCTGCATACACTAACTGTATTTGAATGGATCAAGAAAGATATGTTACATGTCATGAATTGCAATATAGAAGGACTCGTGCAAACCGAGAATATGCACAAATATGGTATTTTATGGCAGGGCGAAAAGCCTCACAAAAGGCAAGAATCACATGTCACGTACAATGTTGACAATGGAAGAGTTGAATGTTCGTGTAAAATGTATGAATTCAAAGGTATTTTATGCTGTCATACATTAAAGACACTTATTCAAGAAAAGATACAAGAAATACCTGAGTCTTATGTAATGCGAAGATGGAGAAGACAAGCAAGGATTGAAATGCTTGATATGGACAATGTTAGTAAATCTGGTGTTGAAGAGAAGTGCCACATAGCTTCCCGTTACCAACAACTGTGTAGGTCATTTATGCATGTTGCTGATTTGGCATTGAAAAGTGAAGAAGGCTATGTATGCATGAGAAAAGCGTCAAGGAAGTTACTTGAAAACATGCAGTTAATTCACCTTCAATCCGTTGCAGCGAATGAATATCAGTCGGAGATAATGGGATCGAACAACGTAGGTAAAAGTCATGCTTTGCTTGACACTCCTGAGAAGTTGCGCCGAAGCGTAAACATCATCTTCAACAAGTCAGTAGTGAACATTGTTGATTATGATGAACATGTTCATAAAGCGAAGGGTATCAAAAGAAAACCTGCCACATCTCACGGTCGTCAGAGGGCAAAGGGTGCACTAGAATTGGCTGGCAAGAAAAGGTCTAAGAAACAACCAACCTGTAATAAAAAACAACGAAGCCCTTCACATGAACATGTATATAAGACATTATATTGCTTCCCATTATGTGAAGCTTGTCAATATCTAACTCGTGTAATGTCCAACATGCAACAATACCCTAAAGACGTAATACCCAACGTTGTAACCTTTATTACTCCTGACCAGATTTCCGGCAATGATAGCTTAAGTTTTACAAGTCTTTTGGTATGTAATCAATGTTGGAAGGAGGTTTGCATTTCTTGTGAAACTTAATGCAGTGTCTTATATTTTCTGTCTCATGACAGGCTCTGATGAATTCGAAAAAGAGCTATGGGACACAGGAATCTCGTGTGGGCTATTAATTCAGTTGTCATGCCTCTTTGCATGACCCAATTTCCACATTGTCGGATTTGTTAAGAGTTTAGGGTTTACAGCAGAGTTCGTTTACTGAGAAATTATTGGGTTTCCCTTCTTATTCGGACTGCAGCAGAACTCCAAGGACGTCCACTGATATTGTCGAGAATGTCTTTCGTATTCGCTGAATTTTGATTTGTTAGTGACGATTTGTGGTTCGTGCTTGGTGGTGCGTGAATCGATTTCGTATTCGCTGTATAGCGATTTGTGCAGTCATCCGACTGCAATTTGTATAAGAATTCTATAACACTCATCCGTATACAAATAATACATATTTACAATGATTCATAGTTCAAATACTGTGTATCAATTTTATGAGAGATTTATAACAAAGTAACGATTTCAATACAGAAACCGCTGTACATATAGCATGATATAGTACAAATTAAGAAAAAAATTGAGCATGAAGCCTCAACCTGATTCCCTATAACATAAACCCTATACCCTAAATTGAATGAACATCGCAGAACACATTTGCGATTTATTCGGTCAACACAGGCATGTAATCGACATTCAAAAATGATAAAAGTAAAGATCAATAAGAAATGATTGACGTTCAGAAATTGCTGTAATTCTCTCCCTTCTGTACTGAAAATCGCAAAATAAATTTGCGATGTATGCTATAAAAAAAACATGGTAATGTTAACCATTGAATGATAATAGTCAACATCGATAAGGTACATTTGTCGTTTAGAAATCACAATTTTCCTCATCGTCATTGAATGTAAATCGCAGGACACATATGCGATTCATACGGACAACAAAGAATGTATTGACAAATTTTAATTGCTAAAAGATGTGCACTGCTCAGAAATTGTGGTATTGCTCAACCTCTGTGTTTGAAAATCGCAGAATATTATGGGATCATGGTATGTTTAATGTACGAGATGTTTAATGTACGGGATCATGGTATCGCTCACCTTCCAGGTATGAACATCACAATAAGTGATTTTAGAAGTTTTCGGTGGAAAATAGCTTTTAATGTTCGCCATTTGTAAAGTATACCATAAACCATAAACCATAAACCATAAACCATAAACCATTGGTCAATATGTATTGTAACTAAATACTCCTGGAAATGAATGTCATTCTGCTCTATCGCGATAGAGCAACCACTATGAAAAACAAAACGCTGTCTATTACATAAACCAGATTGCAATCAAATCGTGATCTCGTATAAAAAAGCCTTTGTAGCGATTTACGAACATCAAAAATTTTCTTATCGATGTTGAGTTATATCATTTACGAAGGGCGAATATTACAAGCCTTTTTGACTGCATGAATCACAAACCTATTTTGCGAATTGTATTTACGGTATATCATTAAAAGAGCGATTTCTGAGCATCAAAAAAGCCTTTGTTGAGCGAATAAATCACATGTGTTATCCGATTTGCATTCAATGACAATGAGGCGAATTGCGATTTTGTTAACAAGCCATTTTTGGATGCATGAATCGCTAACCTATCATTCTCGAGCGTCGATTACATGCCTTTGTTGACCGCATACGTCGAATATGAGTTTTGCGATTTGCAATCAATGTCAACGAGGAAAGTGCTGATTGATGAAAAACATACATTCCTTATCGCTTATGACTATTATCGTTTGTGACTGGAGAATTGGCCAGTCATTGTTGAACGCTTACATCGCAAAAGTATCTTGCGATTTTCATTCATAGAGGTTGAGAAATACGGCGATTTGAGAACGTCAAAATTTTCTTATCGATGATGTCAATTTGGAAGGGCGAATATTAGAAGCCGTTGTTGGCCGTAAACATATTGCACGATTTTAATTTAACGATGATCATCAATAGCGATTTCTTAGCAGAAAACTTTTCTTATCGGAGTTGACTGTTATCATTTAAGACGGGAGAACATGTTCACCCATTGTTAACTGCACACATCGTAAATCTATTTTGCGATTTTCTTTTAAGGAGGGAGAAAAATTCAGTGATTTCTGAACCACAATCATTTCTTATCGATGCTGACTGGTATAATTTTTGAGCGTCGATTATAGGCCTTTGTTGACCACATAAATTGCATATGTTCTGCGATTGTCATTAAATAACGACGAGTTATATTGCGATTTGTGAAGAATATTACACGTCGTTAGGTGATATTTTCTTTCAATGAGAAAAAGCAATACAACGATCGCTGAACATTAGTCATTGGTAGATTGATCTGCCTTCTATCGTTCCCAGTTACTAGCAAAGGCCAATGAGTAAACTGAAAGTGCTGCTGCTGCTGCTGCTGATGATGATGATGACGACGATAATATTGATGATGTCTGTTTCGAAGCACATCAATATATGGACGTTGTTTGATGTTGTTGATAATGATGCTAATGTATTGTAACTAAATACTCTTGGTAACTGAATGTGTTTCAAAGGGCGAATATTACAAGCCTTTCTGCACCGCATGAATCACATAACTATTATGCGATTTGAAGTTACGGTTGATCAGTAAGTGACCCATTTCTGAGTAGCAAACAAGCAATTTGTTTTGAGATTTTTGTTTAATGACGAAGAGTAATATTGCGATTTCTGAACAAAAAATGTTTCTTAATGCTGCTGAATATTATCATTTAAGGCGGGCGAACATTAGAGCGATTGTTGACAACATACATCGCATTCTCGGAGGTTGAGCCATAACACCATTTTTGGCCACTTGAATCGCTTATGAGTTCAGCAACTTATATTTATTGACGTCGAGGAAAATTGTGAAGTCTAAACAACAAACGTTCAATGACTTTTAGCGCATAAATATTATGGACAACATACATTGCATTCACGGTGGTTGAGCAATACAACGATTTCTGAACTTCACACATCTTTTAGCTCATAAATATTCATTCATTACATGACCTTGTACGAAATGAAACGTTTGGTGTTTAGAAATCGCAATTTTCGTCTTACTCAATGAATAAAAATCGCAGAACTCATATGCGATTCATGGGGCCAAAAATGGCTGTTATGGCTCAACCAACGTGAATGCGATGTATGTTGTCAACAATGGCTAAACACGTTCACCCGTCATAAATGATAATAGTCAGCAACGATAAGAAACGATTGTTGTTCACAAATCACATTATTACTCGTCTTCATTGAATGAAAATCGCAAAGTGAATCTGCGATTTATGTGCTCAACAATTGCTTGTTTGCTACTCAGAAACCGCTCATTTACTGATCGTCCGTAAATGCAAATCACATAATAGTTTTGCGATTCATGCAGTGAAGAAAAGCTTCTAATATTTGCCCATCGAAACACATTTAGTTACAAAGAGTATTTAGTTACAATACATAATGACCAATGGTTTGTCTTAGATACAATACATTAACATCATCATCAACAACATCAACTGACGTCCATATATTGATGTACTTCGAAACAGACATCATCGATATTATCGTCATCATCATCAGCAACAACAATTTATTGGCACTCGTATATGAAAACTGGCGTTAGTTGTTTGATTACTGGTGGCCTGTGAAAAGACATTGTCATCATATAAGAATGACACGTCGCACAAGTACTGGATGGTGTGATTATCTTCTGCTTCATGAACAAGCAACAAACAAACCGATAGTTCTTTTATAAACCACGAGTTCGTCAGTCGAACATGTAACTAGCTACATAGCAAATTGTGGTCGATGAGGCAGACGAAGACAGCTACACGACCAGCGATGGCGAATCCGGCGTATATTATGTACACAACATCTCCATTTTCATCAAAATCCATCTCTTTTATGCCGTTTATGCGATTTATGTTGTGTATTGTGTAATGTAATTTCAATATCACGGATTGAAAATTTTGCTCATTTCAGTACAACATCCACTGAAGAAGTTGGGCGAAAACTCAATCAATCACTCATGGAGGACATCAAACAGATGCACGATGAATTCACACAATGCAACATGATGAGTAATTTTGTTCGTATGAAACCAGTAGGAGTTATCTATATACGTAAGCCATGTGTACGTACGTTAACAACATCATATTTGCTGCAAACAGACTATATCCGATTTCGTCAGTTATATTAAAAGCAACACAACAAGCAAAACTATAAGCATCGTCAACCCTTATTTCATGGTATATTGGTTCTATTTTATATCTTTTTTGGTTATTGATTTACTCCGGTTGATTCATATTTTAACATTGCTGTTAACAATGTTTCGGTTTACAGACTGTCATATGTCGTTTGCCATACTCCAGTGGATTTCAAGACGGCCTACCTTACTGGGTTAACGGTAATCATTGCAAAGACCTTTTGTCAAGTGAAAAAGTAAGTAAACAAACCTCGAGTGCAAAGTTACAACATAACAATGCTAGCAACATTTGTATAATCCATTTGAAAATATTGATTCCTATAATCTGGCAATCTGAAAAGCCTTGGGTCTTATACGTGATGGATTTACATGAAAAACAACTATGATGTTACAATTCGTTGGATGTTGACAGTGGTTTACAGCTTGACATTTCCCATCTCGTAAGATTCCATCTATAGGAGTATCGTGTCATGTACTGGGGTCATGAATTTACTTTCGTTCGCATTATTCTCAGATCAATTTCATCAAAGGCATTTTGGGAGTCGACGTTAGTGAGTGGATCTATCGCACGACAGACCATGCTTTTTTACAAAATAATGGCGTTGATTATGGTGTATTTGTAATGAAGTACATTAAAGCGATATACAATGATGCAGAACCTTGTTTCGACGCTGTATGCCATTTCTTGCCCTCTGTTATTGGGGATTCAATATATGTCTATTGGTGCCACATTACATTTTTTTGCAGGTTGATATACCTGGATTCCGCGAAGAACAATGCAAAAAATTGACGGCCTTTCTAATTGCGAAAGAGAAAATAACTCAACTGGCACGAGGATCTAAAAGGCAACAAACAACGAGACCCACCATGCCAGAGTAATTTTATGTTCGTCTATTTCAAGTAGATTTTATAGACGGTACCACCAACTTGTGTGTAATCAATCCTATTTCCACCGAATATTACAAGCCGTTGTTAACTGCATGAATCACAATCCGATTTCGCGGTTTGCATTTAAAGTGTCTTAGCAAAAGAGCGATTTCTGAGCAGCAAACATATCTTACCGCTTTTGACCTTTATCATTTAAGACGACCGAACATTAACACCCTTTGTTGATCACACATCCCAAATTAACTCTGCGATTTTCAACCACGTAGGTTGAGTAATACTACAATTTTTGAACAACACACATCTTTTAGCAATTAAAATATTTGAATACATTCCTTTGCTGACCGCATAAATCGCATATGTGTTTTGCGATTTGCATTCAATGAAGATGAGGAAAATTGTGATTTCTGAATGACAAGCATACCTTATCGATGTTGACTATTATCATTCAAGGGGTAACATTACCATGTTTTTTTGACAGCATATATCGCAAATTTATTTTCCGATTTTTAGACCAGGAGGGAGAGAGTTACAACGATTTCTGAACGTCATTTATTTCTTATCGTTCTTTACTTTTATCATTTACAAATGTTGAAGAAGGAACAAATGATTTGAATAACCAAATGATTTGAATAACCAGCCCTAGAAGTGTAGCAACACATGCTGCCTTTTTTTATTCCCGCTCATCCATCCCTTAATTAGAGGATGAGATCTGCAATAAATGCTAAAAGACCAAATGGACCACAAATCGTCAGCAACAAATCACTGATCCACAAACTTCTGAACAGCTGAATCGTAATTCAGCTTATGAGGACTTCTACAAATCGCTATCCAGCAAATACAAAGACATCAATTTAGGTCAACAAGAGTGATATGGATCATTAAGTCAACATCGATTGAGGGCGAACATTAAACCGTAAACCCTAAACCATATATCCGAAACCCACAAACCTAAACCCTAAACGATAAAAATCAACATCGATAAGAAAATTGCGTTAGATATTGCTGTATTGCTCAACCAAAAATAAAAGAGGTTGGCGATGTATGCGTTAAAAAATGGTTGGCCACGTTCGCCCGTCTTAAATGATAATAGTCAACAACGATAAGGAATATTTGTTATTCCAAAATCGCAATATTCCTATCGTCATTGAATGAACATCGCATAACGCATATGCGATTTATGCGATCAACACAGGCACGTAATCGACGTTCGAAAATGAAAAATGTAAGCATCGATATAAAATGATTGTTCATAAATCATTTTATTTCTCTCCCTCCAGGACTGAAAATCACAAACTCAATTAGCAATGCATGCTCTAAAAAAACATGGAAATGTTTGCCCTAAAATAATAATACTCAACAACAATAAGGAACGTTTGTTGTTAAGAAATCAGAATATTCTTCGTCGTCATTGAATGCAAATCACAAGGAAAATATGCGATTTATATGGTCAACATGCGCAAGTAATGAAATCTTTTATTTGATAAAAGATGTGCGCTCAACAACCCGCGTGATTGACAATCACAAGATTAGATTGCGATGTATGCAATCAACAAAGTCTTGTAATGTTCGAAATGATAAAAGTCAACATCGATAAGAAATGCTTGATGTTTACACATCGCTTTATTGCTCACACTCCCTGAATGAAAATCGCAAAAGAGATTCACGATGAATGCGGTCAACAACAACCATTAATGTCACTTTCGTTATTAGAAATAGTACACAACGATAAGACACGTTTGCTGTTAAAACATTGTGGTGTTTTTCACCAACCGTGACTGAAAATCGCAAAAACGTCTTAATAGTCGACATCGGTAAGGAATATTTGTTATTCCGAAATCACAATATTCCTATCATCATTGAATGAACATCGCAGAACGCATATGCAATTTATGCAGTCAACACAAGCACGTAATCGACGTTCGAAAATAAAAAAAGTAAACATCGATATAAAATGATTGTTGTTCATAAATCATTTTATTTCTCTCCCTCCAGGACTGAAAATCGCAAACTCAATTAGCGATGCATGCTCTCAAAAAACATGGAAATGTTCACCCTAAAATAATAATACTCAATAGCGATAAGGAACATTTGTTGTTTAGAAATCAGAATATTCTTCGTCGTCATTGAATGCAAATCGCAAGGAAAATATGCGATTTATACAGTCAGCATGCGCAAGTAATGGAATCTTTTAATTGATAAAAGATGTACGCTCAACAACCCGTGTGATTGACAATCGCAAGATTAGATTGCGATGTATGCAATCAATAAAGGCTTATAATGTTCGAAATGATAAAACTCAATATCGATAAGAAATGCTTGATGTTTACACATCACTTTATTGCTCACACTCCCTGAATGAAAATCACAAAAGCGATTCGCGATGAATGCGGTCAATAACAGCCATTAATGTCACTTTCGTTATTAGAAATAGTACATAGCGATAAGACACATTTGCTGTTCAGAAATCGTGGTCTTTTTCACCAACCATGACTAAAAATAGCAAAAACGTCTTAATAGTCGACAGCGGTAAGGAATATTTGTTATTCCGAAATCGCAATATTCCTATTGTCATTGAATGAACATCGCAGAACGCATATGCGATTTATGCTGTCAACACTGGCACGTAATCAATGTTCGGAAATGAAAAAAAGTAAACATTGATATAAAATGATTGTTGTTCATAAATCATTTTATTTCTCTCCCTCCAGGACTGAAAATCGCAAACTCGATTAGCGATGCATGCTCTCAAAAAACATGGAAATGTTCACCCTAAAATAATAATACTCAACAACGATAATGAACGTTTGTTGTTTAGAAATCAGAATATTCTTCGTCGTCAACGAATGCAAATCACAATGAAAATATGCGATTTATACGGTCTACATGCACAAGTAATGGAATCTTTTAATTGATAAAAGATGTGCGCTCAACAACCCGTGTGATTGACAATCGCAAGATTAGATTGCGATGTATGCAATCAATAAAGTCTTGTAATGTTCAAAATGATAAAAGTCAACATCGATAAGAAATGCTTGATGTTTACACATCGCTTTATTGCTCACACTCCCTGAATGAAAATCGCAAAAGAGATTCACGATGAATGCGGTCAACAACAACCATTAATGTCACTTTCGTTATTAGAAATAGTACACAGCGATAAGACACGTTTGCTGTTAAAAAATTGTGGTGTTTTTCACCAACCGTGACTGAAAATCGCAAAAATGGATTTGCGATTTTTGTGCTGAACAAACCTTATAATCTTCGCCCTTTAAAAAAAAATCCACAAAGATAAGTGATTTTTATGCTGAACAAGATCATGGTATCGTTCATCCTACAGGTATGAACATCACAAAAAGTAATTTTTGAAGTTTCCTGTAGAAAAGTGCTTTTAATGTTCGCCATTCATAAAGTATACCATAAACCATAAACCAAAAACCATAATCCATACACCATAAACCATAAACCATAAACCATAAACCATAAACCATAAACCATAAACCATAAACCATAAACCATAAACCATAAAACCTAAACCATAAACCCTAAAACCCAAACCGATGACCTAGAAAATGATAGTGGTTACATACATACAAAATTACTGATAGTGTTCCCTTCTGTAAATTCATCTTGCATATGATTGATGTTCTCTTCGAACTCTTTAGAGCGTTGTCGCCCACCCTTTTTTATGGATGTTGCAATGACATGAGCAAAGTATTCAGAAATCAACATTGTAATTGTTTTCTACAGTAAACAACACAAATAGAATATACGACATAAAAAGACAAATGTTGCCTAAACCGGTCACGAGGTTCAAAAAATATACGCCTTAAGCGCTATTGCTAGTCCTGTAGATCTGGTAGTCTTCTTCTTCATCGACGCTGACTGTCTATCTGTCGTCTTCTTTGGCGCCATCCCTGGTCGTATTGCTCTTGTCGTCTACTACGAAGATATCGATGACCCCTTTGTGACACAACGAAGGAATCAATGTGTGAGTAATATATAAAGAAAACGTCGTTTCACATACCACCCTTTTTTAAAAACCGTCGCAAATTAATTGATTGTGTTTTAAATAAATAAAAAATGTCATTTTGACTACATATTATAACAATAGTTAGGTGGGAGATTGACCCGACCCGACCCAAATCGTTGTTCAGGTCTGTATAATCTTTGATGATTAATGTATTGGTTATCATCTGTGGATACATCGATATATTCATGACATATACATTCCTTATCGCTTTTTTAACAACAAACATTCATTATCGCTTTAGACTATTATCATTTAACATCGACAAAATTGTTCCATCTTGTTGACCGCATACATCGCAAATCGATGTTGACTTACACCATTTACGAAGGGCGATTATTACAAGCCATTGTCGGTTGCATGAATCGCTAACCTATTACACAGGCAAACATTAGTAACCTTTGTTTATTGCATACAATTGAAATTATATTTACGATTTTCATTCAAGGAGGGAGAGAAATACATCGATTTCTGAACATCAATCACTTCTTAACGATGTTTACTTTTATCATTTCTGAACGTCGATTACATACCTGTGTTGACCATATACATCGCCAATGAGTTTTGCAATTTGCAATCAATCGTAAATATACATGCCAACCATTGTTGAACGCTTACATCACAAAACTATTTTGCGATTTTCATTCGCGAAGGTTGAGAAGTACGACGATTGGGAACGTCAATTTTTTCTTAACGATGACGTCAATTTCGAGTTATATTGCGATTTTCATTAAATAACGACAAGTTATAAAATGATTGTGTTCTGCGATTGTTATTAAATAACGATGAGTTATATTGCGATTTGTGAACAATATTACTCGTCGTCAGGTGATATTTTTTTTCAAGGAGGGAGAGCAATACAACAATCGCTGAACATTAGTCATTGGTAGATTGATCTGCTTTCTTTCGTTCCCAGTTACTAGCAAAGGCCAATGAGTAAACTAAAAGTGTTGATGCTGCTGCTGATGATGATAATGTTGATGATGTCTGTTTCGAAGCACCTCAATATATGGACGGCGGTTGATGTTGTTGATGATGATGTTAATGTATTGTATCTAAGCTAAACCATTGGTCATTATGTATTATAACTTAATACTCTTGGTAACTAAATGTGTTTCAAAGGGCCAATATTACAAGCCTTTCTTCACTGCATGAATCGCAAAACTATTATGCGATTTGCAGTTACGGTAAATCAGTAAATGACCGATTTCGGAGCAGCAAACAAGCAATTGTTTACCGCATAAATCGCCTATGTGTTTTGTGATTTTCATTCAGTGACGACGAGTAACATTGCAATTTCTAAACCACAAACATTCCTTATCACTGCTGAATATTATCATTTAAGATGGGCGAACATGTACAGTGATTGTTGACAATATACATTGCATTCACGGAGGTTGAGCTATAACAACCATTTTTGGCCCCATGAATCGCGTATGAGTTTTGCGATTTTTCATCATATTTGGCGATGAGGAAAATTACGATTTCTAAACAACAAACGTTCCATTTCCTACATGGTCAGCCTATTGATGACCTATATCCCTTCCCACTTAGTGTACTCTCAAACATGCGAGGCATGTCAGTAGTACGATGATTGAATGAGAATGTCTTATGACCTCGATTAGTGCTTTGTGCACGTTGTTGAGCAATACAACGATTTGCAATCATCAAAATCTTCTTATCGATGATGTCATTTATGAAAGCCGAATATTATAAGCCGTTGTTGAGCTCATGAATTGCAATCCTATTTCGCAGTTTGCATTTAAGGTGTCCCAACAAATGAGCGATTTCTGAGCAGGAAACATATCTTACCGCTTTTGACTTTTATCATTTAAGACAACCGAACATTAACAACCTTTGTTTACCACATACTGTTGAGAAACTCGGTTTTGATGTCACATAATATGATACACTGTCTCATTTGATTTTATATGATATGATAATATGTTCTCTTGAAATAATGTTATATTATGACTGAATATGTTTTGCCTTAAATCTAACGAGTATTTGATGCAAGAATATCTCACCCAATAAGGATGGAGACTTCCTGTTCAAGTACAACTATGGTGCAATCATACTCCTTGAAGAAAAAGCTTGATGAGCCATGCTTTCCTAAAGTTCAAATGAAGAAATCGGCTACCTCAAGATGAAGATTTTTTTCTTCTTTAGAGTCATATGTAACAGAACCTTCAGGAACTTGCATATTGCATATTACATACTCATTCATAAAAACTATATCATAAAAGTATACGATAGTTTCAAAAAGCTCCTTTTTTGAAAACCAATAAGTGTACCTTCTTACAACCTTTTATGAAAAAGATATTTTGTCATATAATAATTGTACCTTCTTACAACCTTTTATGAAAAAGACATTTTGTCATTGTACCTTACACTATATACAAGACAACATAAAAAAAGGAATGTAGGAAAAAGACAAAAACATAACATCGACTACATGGAGAAAACAAATAAAATATTTTTTTGAAAAGACTCTAATTTCCCTCTTTAAAGAAATATTTTTATAAGAAGAAGACAAAAACATAAAATCGACTACATAAGAAAAACAAATAAAATATGTTTTTGAAAAGACTTTAGTTATCTTCTTTAATGAAATGATTCTTAATACAAGAAGAAGACAAAAACATAAATCGGCTACACATAAGAAAAACAAATAAAATATGTTTTTGAAAAGACTTCAGTTATCTTCTTTAATGAAATGATTCTTAATACAAGAAGAAGACAAAAACATAAATCGGCTACACATAAGAAAAACAAATAAAATATGTTTTTAAAAGGACTCTAGTTACCTTTTTTTTATAACCATAGAATGTCGACTTACTTGAAGTCATCATTCTCTCTACAAAGCATTAAATGCCTTTTGTAACAAATCCTTGTTAAATATCCTTCTCAAAGAATGTCGACCTTCTTTTTGGTTCTCATTCTCTCTGAAGACTTTGAAATACACAACATAAAGAAAACACTTGACATGACTATGTACAAATAAATATCTCAAAGCACTCATAGTACTTACACTCATTTAAAGTAAAGAAGTACTAATGTACCTCAAATCATTAATTAGAATAAAGACAAAACTACAACCCAACGTTCAATGTACTATTGTAAGAAATAGACTTTTTACATAAAATATGTATTACCTAAAATATTACAACGACTAGTGTACCCTCTATTTCACCTTTATGGAAAAAGGCATTCTCAAACTTCTCTAAAAGATGTTTTTGAAATGACCTAACACTTCACATTTCAAAAAGTTACAATTCCAAAATGTAACGACTACTTTTTATAAGCTATATAAACACACACAAATAAACTATTCAAACAAGGGAATGAAATGGACGTGTGAGCTTACAAAGAGAAAAATTTCTATTCGTGATTTGAAAAGAGAGCCTTGAAAAAGAAAGAGAAAAAGAAAAAGAAAGAAAAGAGAAAAAGTCAAGTCCAGCTCTTTGACAAAGAGTATCCTCTGAGTGACAAACAGAACATTCTTAGAATTCTTCATTCGTGCATTCATATCATTCTGAAGGTTCTATAGGAAGTATTGTAACTCTGTTATTCACTGTATTCCTTCTTTGTTTAAAGAAGTAGACCTCTGTGCAAGAGGGTGTTGCCCTTCTCTGTTGAGAGAAGAAGACCTCTTGGGAAGAGGGTGTGCCCCTTCTCTGTTGAGAGAAGAAGACCTCTTGGGAAGAGGGTGTTGTACTATTTATCCGGTGACTCGGATGTTATAGTGGAAATCTCAAGTGGTTTGCTTGGGGACTGGATGTAGGTCTGGATATTGACCGAACTAGTATAACTTCTGTGTTTTATGTATTGTGCCTTACTGCTTAATTATTTTATTTTATCGATCATTATCATATTTCACTATTCACCCCCCCTCTAGTGGAATTTCACATACATCGCAAATCTAATACAGCCTTTGTTGACCACATTATGATTGAAGAATTGGCCAACCATTATTGAACGCATACATCGCAAAACTATTTTGCGATTTTCATTCACGGAGGTTGAGAAATACGGCGATTTGGGAATGTCAAAATTTTCTTAACGATGACATCAATTGTGAGTTATATTGCGATTTTCATTAAATAACGATGAGTTATAAAACGATTGTGCTCTGCGATTGTTATTAAATAATGATGAGTTATATTGCGATTTGTGAACAATATTACTCGTCGTCAGGTGATATTTTCTTTCAAGGAGGGAGAGCAATACAACAATCGCTTAACATTAGTCATTGGTAGATTGATCAGCCTTCTTTCGTTCCCAGTTACTAGCAAAGACCAATGAGTAAACTGAAAGTGCTGCTGCTGCTGCTGATGATGATAATATTGATGATGTCTGTTTTGAAGCACCTCAATATATGGACGACGGTTGATGTTGTTGATGATGATGTTAATGTATTATATCTAAGCCAAACCATTGGTCATTATGTATTGTAACTTAATACTCTTGGTAACTGAATGTGTTTCAAAGGGCCAATATTACAAGCCTTTCTTCACCGCATGAATCAAAAAACTATTATGCGATTTGCAGTTACGGTAGATCAGTAAATCACCGATTTCGGAGCAGCAAACAAGCAATTGTTTACCGCATAAATCGCCTATGTGTTTTGCGATTTTCATTCAATGACGACGAGTAATATTGCGATTTCTGAACCACAAACGTTCCTTATTGCTGCTGAATAGTATCATTTAAGACGGACGAACGTGTACAAAGATTGTTGACAATATACATTGCATTCACGGAGGTTGAGCTATAACAACCATTTTCGGCCCCATGAATCGCGTATGAGTTTTGCGATTTTTCATCATATTTGGCGATGAGGAAAATTGTGATTTCTAAACAACAAACGTTCCATTTCCTACATGGCCTGCCTCTTGATGACCTATATCCCTTCCCACTTAGTGTACTCTCAAACATGCGAGGCGTGTCAGTAGTATGACGATTGGATGAGAATGTCTTATGACCTCGATTAGTGCTTTGTGCATGTTGTTGAGCAATACAACGATTTGCGATCATCAAAATCTTCTTATCGATGATGTCGTTTACTAAAGCCGAATATTATAAGCCGTTGTTGACCTCATGAATTGCAATCCTATTTCGGGGTTTGTATTTCAGGTGTCCCAGCAGATGAGAGATTTCTGAGCAGAAAACATATCTTACCGCTTTTGACCTTTATCATTTAAGACAACCGAACATTAACAACCTTTGTTTACCACATACATCGCAAATCTAATACAGCCTCTGTTGACAACATTATGACTGAAGAATTGGCCAACCATTGTTGAACGCGTACATCGCAAAACTATTTTGCGATTTTCATTCACGGAGGTTGAGAAATACGGCGATTTGGGAACGTCAAAATTTTCTTAACGATGACGTCAGTTTTGAAGGGCGAATATTACAAGCCATTGTTGGCCGCCAACCTATTCCGCGATTTGAATTTACTGATGATCATCAACAACAATTTATGAGCAACAAACTTTTCTTATCGCTGTTGACTGTTATCATTTAAGACATCAGAACTTGTTCAACCATTGTTCACCGCATACATCACAATTCCTTTTTGCGATTTTCTTTCAAGACGAAGAGAAATACAACGATTGATGAACAACAATGATCTCTTATATCGATGTTGACCTTAATAATTTCCTAACATCGATTACGGGCCCTTGTTGACTGCATAAATCACATATGTGTTCTGCGATTTTCATTCAATAACGATGAGTTAGATTGCAATTTGTGAACAACAAACATTTCTTTTCGCTGTTTACTATTATTATTTATGACTAGCGAACTTGTTCAGCCGTTGTTGACCGCATACATTGAAAATCTCATGTGCGATTTTCTTTCAAGGATCGCTGAATATCAAATATTTTTTTATAGCTGATGACTTTAATCGCTTACGTACAACGACCATTAAGAGCCTTTGTTGTTTGGATGAATCGCAAACCTCATTTTGCAATTTTCAATCAAGGAGGTTAAGCAATGCCATGATTTCTGAACAACAAACATCTATTATCGATTTAAGTTTATTTATTTACGAGGGAAAAACAATCAACGCATTTGTTCACCGCGAACATTGATATTCCAAATTGCGATTTAAATTTACATAGGTTCCGCTTTACTACAGTTTTCAAGATTTAAATCTTTTGTATAGTTTTACAAAATTTGCATACAAAAATTGGTTTACACACTATAAAAAATCTGTTAGAAATCTATGTACATCATATTAATCCTGGATGGATTGATTCATTCGTTTCCTTGTAATCTATGGATCTCTTGTTACAACGAGATCCATAGACGAGACATGTCAGTTAGATGTAATAAAAAAGAATTAAACAATTAAAGAATGTCACATTACGACAATTACTTATAGAATTACAACAAATAATTATCGTGATAAAAAGAATAGCTAGGGTTTATTCCGTGGCACTTGACGAATCAGATGAAATATGATAGAGAACTCATCCCTTTCTTTTTCTTGGTGAACTATCTATCCTCAGTGGCCTCTTGGTTCCGTCCATCTGATTAAAAAAACTGGTCATCATCTCTACCAGTGAGTTCAATTGTCTACCCATATTGCTTACATCCGTCCGTAATTTCTTATTCTCCCTCTCTATCAGTTCGAACCTTGCGGCGGAGACAATGTTCTCTTTTGTAAGATGTGTTCGCTCTTCATCACGATTTGTTACTGAGGGAATTGTTGTTGTAGCCGAAGGGGGACGACAGACGGGTTGTAGATGCTGGGATGCAACATGAAAGGGAACAGTTGGGAGGCATGGGTTCCCAATTTTCTCAATCTCCAGATTTTATCGCATAGGTTCCCAATACCTTTGCAAATAGAAGGAATCAAATTGTCGTTCTTTATAATCATACGCTACGACACGAACACCTCCTGTGTTCCAAATTAATAATTTGTCCATGTCACGTTTCTGCTAATTCATGTTCCTGCCCCCATCACTATTCATCTTCCTTCTCAATTCTAAAGGCTTATTTGGGATAGACTGCCCCAAGCCAGATTGTAGGAGAACTCGACTACCATGCTGCAACTCGGCTTCATAATTGCAAAACATCCACATATCGCGGTCAGACAATCTAGCAGCCTCAGAAACAACGTCTTGGTCATCGTCCTCCCCATTTCCATACGGTCTCCACAAAACCTGTACATTGGTAATTCTTTTTAATAACGAGTAAAAAATATATTACAATTTACTTAAGAATGCTATGGCGACAACGATTTGTACTAAGACAAAATCCTGCAGTGATGATTACTTAAGAATGTTAAACATTTCAACGATTTATAATACTGAATGATAAATGCTGAACCGATTGTAAATAATTTTAGAACATTTACCTTATTTAGTTGCAGCCCATCTAAAATGGACTTAGCATTATGAACTGTGATGTTTATGCTAGCCCAGTGACCGATCTTTGGAAAACCACAAATCGCAGGGCCACAATGAGGACACAATGGGATAATATGTTCCCACGCCCAAGCCTAACAAAAACAATATATTAGTAACACTACAACCTTCAATGAGCTTAGTCTATAAGTACTAAGTTTGTAATAAATAAATACCTGAACAAATGGCCAAAATCCTCCGACTATTTTCGTACCCTTACTCGCACGGTAGAGTTGACTATACAAGTGTGCGAGCATAGCGACACCCCATGCATAGTTGTCGACTGCGTCTAAGTCTTCCAAGTACTGTAGCCACATGTAACTTATTCTCGAACCAGAACAATCGGAAAATAAAGTAAGACCAAAAGAATAAAGAAGGAAGCCACACAACTCTTGGTCAGCTCTTTCAGATGCATAAGTAGCAAGGCGGCCTTCCCATTTATTATGAAAAGATGAGACTTTCATTGATGTGGAATTGAATTCACCAGAAATACATTGACTCCATTCGTCCATCGACATTCCTAGAAGGACCGTGCATTTTTCCCTTGAGTTATAGTTTAAATTCCGTAATAGGACAACACTGCCAACATAATTAAGGCCAGTTATCTGCGCCACATCTTCTAGGGTCATGGTAATTTCAAAAGAATCAAACTAGAATGTGTTCATCTTATCATTCCACTTATTTACCAAGTGGGTCGTGGTCTTCCAGCAAGTTTCAAAATATTGCTGGTCCAAAAGGCCACTGAAGTGCATATTTCGTAATCGGTCCTTCTGATATGCACTCAGTTGACCATACCACGACAGAACTACAGGCCACTGACACCGACCTCCGAGCTTTTCACCTGGTGCTCTACTTCTCTTCTGACCTCCCTGTAACACACAATAACATATTATTCGTACCAATTATAAATTAGTCCAATTTATACTTATAAATAATATTCTACTAATCGCTATAAATAATATTGGTTGCACACACACTATCATAGTAATCACTATACAAAAATCGCTAAACTTAGTATTAAATCTTCACAGACAGGACAAATTTATTTACCTTGGTCACACTTTTCTCCTGTTCAACCAATCCCTCCAACCTAGGCCTTTCTGGTTGGTCCACTACCTCCCACTGCTTTTCCACTTCTACCGTCCCTAGCTCCGTCACCGATATCATCTGATTTTCAATTTGTTCCTTCATTTCCCTTTCCTTCTCCTTCCTTTCTCTTTCCTTCTTTTTCTCGTCCTTCTCCTTCCACCGCCTTTCTTTCTCTTCCTCATGTTGTTTCCTTCTTTCCTCCACTTTCTTCTCCTGCTTCTTCCTTTCTCTTTCCTTTTCTTCCTCCTCCTCCTTCTCTATCCTTTCTCTTTCCTTTTCTTTCTCCTCCTCCTCTATCCTTTCTCTTTCCTTTTTTTCCTCATCCTCCTTCTCCTTCCGTCGCCTTTCCTTCTCTTCCTTATACTGTTTCCTACTTTATTCCACTTCCTCCTCTTGCTTCTTCCTTTCTCTTTCCTTCTTTTCCTCATCCTCCTTCTCCTTCCTTTGCCTTTCCTTCTCTTCCTCAAACTCCTTCTTTTCCTCAAACTCCTTCTCCCTCCTTTGCCTTTCCTTTTTTTCCTCCTCCTTATTCAATTGCCTTCGCCTCTCCTCCGCCTCCTTCATTTGCTTTACCCTCATTCACATAGCTTTATGCTCATTCAACAACTTTCGTGATTCGGTCTTAGCATCCTCCTGCATATTCTTCAATTGCCTTTCCCTCTCCTCCTTATTCTTTTTTTGCCTTTCCCTCTCCTCTTCCTTCTTTCTTTGCCTTTTCTTTTCATTCTCCTCCTTATTTCTTTGCTTTGCCTTCTCTTGGTCATCCTTCTTCTGCATCTTTAGTTCTTCAGCATTCTTCCTTTGGTTTGCAGTCTCAATATCTGATGAATAATCCTCCGCATAATATAATTCCAACACTTTTTCCCTGTCTTTCTCATTCTCAATCTTAAGTATATTTTGGTACCTTTCAAAAAACTCAGATAGATGGGACTGGCGGATCACTTCTCTAATACACAACCCATACAACGATGGGGTATTTCTTCTCTGATGAGCCACAAACATTGCTAACCTGCACAACACATTAATAATACAAGTTATCCCATTTGTTAAATGATCATCATGATTATAAATCATCGCAATATTTGGCATCATAAGTAAACATCGTTGTAAGATTTAACAGACTTATGTACAAATCGAGGTATCTTCATAAATACACATAGCTATTGCTTTGAATGTATAAATTGTCATAGATTCAAACTTACAAATCGTTGTATAAATCACAACCTTCAGATTGCATAACGAAACCTTACACGGAACTCACTGAAACTATAAGAGCTTGGGTAATCCAACTGTAGAGTAAGAAACACTCAGAAGGTATACGCAATAGATGGTGGCAACAATGCTGCCACTAAGCATAAGACAAAAAAAGATGTTCTAACGGTAGCAGAAGAAAGCAAAGGCTACTCCAATGACAACAGAAGAAAGCACTGGATGATCCAACAACAATAGATGAAGGCAAAGGATGCTTTGGTAGAATTTTCTGCTTAAGGAGAAAATGGATTGTTTGGACTATTTAAATCCTAAAGAAAAAGCTTCCTACATATGCAAACTTTGCTGAAAATTTTGGCGCCATCACGATGGAAGGCAATTTTATCCTTTTTATGAACCGACGATCATGGAGGGCATTTATGTCCGTTCCGGGAAGAGGAAGAGAATGGCGGTAAAGGATACTTAAGTCATTGCGACGACACCAAATTCCGATGCTATGTGATGTGGACACACATGGGGATACTAGCCAGGTTGGATCTTATACGTGGCGCTCATTGGGACCCCCGAACATGAGATGTAGCTACCTGTTCTGTTCGGGGGGTAACATATAACCTGCTTTGTGGATATATATAGAGAGAGATAGGCATAACAGTTAATGCCCACGTGTCCAATGCCATGTCTGACATTATGAGCATCCATTGTTACACTCATCTCTCTTTTTATATACGAAAAATGACTGTACTGTACAAGAAAAATGAAGCATTTTTTGAAATGCTCCATAAATTTTGAGATCTTCCCAATGTCCAAAATTCACAAATGCTCGACTTTTTTATTACCAGTTAACTTTTTGCATAACAAAACCTTTGTGATATATAGTTACGCTGCCCCGATCTTGCAATCTCTCACTAAAAAGTACATTCACACAATGATTTCACGAACTTCATGAATTTCACATAACAAAGTTTGTGGACCTGCAATTGAAATTTGAGTACCTTCACAAATATCGTATGAAATTCATATATATAGTATGACATTTGTGAGCTATCACACAAATCTCTTTTAAGTAATTGGTCTCCAAGGAGGTCCCCAAATGTGCATCGACATTCACATATTAATGTTTGTGAATTTCCTCGACCTTTACACTCTTATATGAAAATCGCAAATATGATATTACTTTCAGAAATAATGCATGACCTTCGCGAAGCATGTCTATTAATCTCCTTGAATGAAATTCTCTTCAATGAGATCCACAAATATGCGTTGACATGCACAAATGTTTTAGCATGTGATTTTTCATACATTTACATGCTTGGTGAATTATATATAAAGTTGTTTGTATTCTTTTTGATTTTTTCAAATGTTTATGGAAAGAACACTAATCCTTTTTCTTTTAGAATCCTAACCATTTCCTCTTTCTCCTTATTGCAATTTTTATGAAATCTTTTTGCTCCATTCCAACGAGGTTGCGGTATCCTTATCATCGACTTTTTTGATTAAGTAGAAAGATGACTTTCATAAAAACAATATATATAGTTTAATATTATTTTATTTCAAACTTTTTTTTAGATATGAGCATTTAGTAGCCTTGTAGTATGTGTTGGGTTGTTGTTGTGAATGTTTTTCTGTGTTTTATTTGATATTTAATACTAAATTTATCATTTAGGGTTTACTAGGTTTATATATATATATATGTTGGTGTTGTAGATGATTTATGTTTGTTTGTGTTATTTATTTAATATTCGATGATTTTGTCTTGGTGTAATGGGGATAGGGTTGCCTGCACATTTAATTAGTGTGATGAGGTTAAAGTTGACTCTGCACAAACATTGAATATATATTAAAGGTTATTGTGGGTAGTTATTGTAAGTAGTTTTTTTAATTGAATGTATGAAGGGTATATTGATGGCCCCTTCTCACATGCTATTTTCATTAGATAAATAATATGTTGTGTGGTTGGTATAGACAGTTAATGGTGGTCTCTAAAGGATTACAGTACAATATCATAACATTGATCACCCTACCTGAAGAAATATAATGGTATAAAAAATGGTAGCTTTATAGAATTTATGACTTTTATGTTTTATAAAATTGAATACACAAAAGAGTTATTGAGCCTTCAATATAGTTATTCTTCTAAAATAGGTAGCTAATATATATGGATAAATGTTTTGGACGATAATGATGTAGAGTTTATGTTATTTAGTGATGACATTTACTTAGTTACTCATAAAGTTGAAGAAGAAGTTGTTGCTTTTAAAGGTAAACAAAAAATAATTGATGAATAGAATGATGAGAGTCCTGTGATGAATGTACATCTATCTTAAGAACCACATATTGAACTTAGTCATTTGGCAAACATCCAACTATCCCAAACAATAGGCGATATTGATGTCTCAAATATTAAGCTCAGGCACACAGTTGCTCAAACCAATTAGGAATGCATATGTTCGACGTGTTAACAATGAAGAACTTTCATGAACAATTGATGTTGTACATAATCAGAGGATCACTAAATAGGATGTTAAACTATGTGGGAAAACCAGTGCTATGGATTTTCATCATAGTAATTTGGATGGCATACAACTTTTCAGGCCAAATGACATAATTAAGTACAAGTAATTAGACTTTGTAATGTATGCTTGATATGTAGGTGTTATTTTTATGATTAATCTTTAAAGTTAAAAATGCAAAAATATTGATTCCATGAAAGCAAAGGAAGAGATATATTCATCAAATTTTGATTTAGTTTGTGCAACCAGACAATCAATTAGTGGTAGTATCGATCATGTTGAGAGTGAAAAATTAGATGATATCGATGATGATGACTATCTGAGCTAGATCATGACACTGATAACATGAGACAAATAATGGCAAATGAAAATGATGCACAAATGATAATAAAAAAGTAACCTATTTGAGCATTTGTTGGGTAATAGAACTGTTTTATGTTTTTACATTAATGAGACATGGTTGAATATGTTTTCATTAATTGAATTCTCATACAATGAAGAGAAGTTGAAAATCATTGAAGTAAAGACATCTTAGTTGTATGGCTAACAACAAACTCAAACGATAGAGAAATTACTTTTGACCGAATGTTTAATGATCTTCATTACTATTGTGAGTTTTTAAAAGATTATATTATCATAAATAACTATAAAAAAAATCGTGAAGAGCTACAATAACATAATTATTATCATATGTATAAGAAAAAGCCTGCATATTATGGTTGATTGTTCTTAAAATAGCCATTGCATAAAGGTATGTAAAACAACATTCTTTGAAGTAAAGAAATATGAACGTGGTGGATTATTGGATACCCTTCTAGTGAAAAAATGCATTTTAAGTGAATTTAATGTGATTGACAAATGCTTGCATAATAAATTAAAAAGAACCCAAAGAGAAATCATGAGTGACATCAGTCATGAGGAAGGTATGTAGGTTACTTACAAACAAGCACAACATAAACAAAAACATATGAGAGTATAACTATATGGTTTATTCAAAGATTTTTTCAAAATGCTTCGTGCCTATTTGGATCATTTAATTTGATTAAGGCCAACCCAAGAACACTATGATATATTGAGACCGATTATAAAGATTAATTTAAATACCTAAGAGACAAATAGTGGTAAAAACACTAGCAATAATAAAAGTAACTAGAGAGTATCCTATCCAAAAAGCTCACCTCCTTTGCATAACCTATATAATTTCCTTGTAAGTTCCCAAAAAACCAACCACAAGCTTGTATACAATAACTACAAGAAGCTTGCAAATAAGATAGTTCAAGAATATCTTGAAAAGCTAAAAGATTATGCCGATTCTTAACTATGATTAACAAAGAAAAACAATTTGATGACTTTTGCCTAGTTAATTATGTAAACCAAAGGAACAAGTAAATAAACAAGAATAGAAGAGAAGAAAGAAGAAAGAAGAAACAAAAAAAGAAAATAAAGTAGTTATGCAAGTTGCACTATTTTTTTGTCTCAGAACAACTTTGGCACACTTTTGATGTTTTTGATCTCACTACAACTTTGGTTCACAATTTACATAATAACCATAATGCAAACATATATATGAGAGAAGCATACTTACTAAAAAAAGGTTGCAAGCCACCCAAACAATAATTAATTTTGCAGCTGACTTCACATTACATAAATGTACCCTGAACAAAGTCAGATCTCAGTAAGATCAATAGCCTCCATTGTATGTTTTATGAAAGTGGTGTCCTATCTACCAAAAGAAGCAATCACCTCTGATGCCCAACTTGATAGTGACTACATGCTCAAACTTCAGTTCATTTGATTTATTTTTTCCAACCAAAGAGATGGAGATAAGAAGCTAAGACATGAAGTATGGAACTATAAGCCATCTCCACCATAAATCAATTTATCATGCAATTAAATATTACAAGTTGTCTCTATCTACCATCAACTTATATTGAAATCATTTTTTTTAGGATTTCATGGCCATTCATTCATTACTGGAATCAATGACAACCTCTGGCAAAATGCTAAAGTCATTAAGGTGATAAACACATTAACATGCTTTATAACTATTTCACTACATGTATAAACCTTCTCTAGCCATAAGCTACAATGAAAAATGCATACTTCAAAGCTCCAGAAGATAGCTTGATCTCCTGAAAACACTAAGCATATTCAGGTCAAATTAAATAGGAAAAACAAGATGTCCAAGGAAAGCCCCATGAACACAATATGCCAATAATTTAAATAAGAAATAACACACCTCTTTATCAAGGCTATAGGCGCGAGATTTCTCAATTTTTCTTGACTCACCACCCCTACCAAAGGTTTGGGAAGGCTTCGGTCCAATTATGTCTAAAAAACATACATTAAAATCATAAAATTTGTAGTAACTGAAATATATCAATAACAGAAGACATGGTATACATATTATAGATACTTTATGCATTTAGAAATGAACATCTCCCAAACTGTGGTGCTGGCATTGAGGTTAATCTTGACAGAAATAAGTTTGATTGAAATCAATTTTTAAGTATATTTTATTGATACTAGCATTTTTGGCCTCACAGAGGGAGACACTTCTAGATCCCTGATTCTCACAGAATGGTAGGAGACACATCACTCGATTGGAGGGAATGGTCTCGGTGGAAAGCAATTCTTTCTCACATTGGTAAATCTACTTATACCATCATTGAATCATTACAGAGAGATATGGTGAGTACTATGGCATTAAAGATTCCAACATTTTTTTAATATATGTATAAATATTTTAGGAGTTCAAAAGTACCTTTGACTTTCAAATTGCGAAAGTACTTACTATTTTTTGAAAAATATATATGTTGGGATTTTTGTTCTACTTTGGAACAAAATATTCACTCTACTCTGAAAAATAAACTAAGTAATTTGAAAATGATATTGCTTTTATGAATGTTTGGGTTATTTTAATCAGTTGAGTTTGGCTAATTTTAATATAACTGGTTTCAAGTTAGATGAACCATTTATAATGGTTTATAACGAGAAAAATAAATAAAAAAGAAAAAAACCTTTGGGAGGGATCGGAATCCAACCACTTATATTGCAAAATCCTACTTTTTTTTCATTTGCTAGGGAACCCCCCCCCCCCCCCCATCACTTGCTGCACATTGGGAGTGCTTTGATTGGTAAAACTCTCAAAAGTCCTCTGATCCATCTGAGAGCACACTCACTGTAATCTTGCAGCAAGGGAAAGCCCCCAGCGGGTTTGAAACAATAAATCGTCCCACGTCAGCTGACAAAAGAGTTCTTAATTGTTTCCCCAGGGAAACCACCCCAAGATCAGAGACTTAGTCGTGCTGACTAAGCCTACCGTACTTTGTTGCTTTCCCAATAGTGCAAATTTGTGTTGTGCCCCTTGCCTCTAGGGAGTCACCTTGCTTTGGCACGAGCAAGGGGGTTGCTCATTCTTTTTTTCAAGGGAGGCTGATATTCATGAGAATGAAATCCTGACCACCCACCTAGCAGCCAAGAACTCCTCCCACTGTGCCAAACATCTTGAGAATAAAGAGTCGTTATATTTGGGAGATGAAATGCACGATGATAAAAACTAAGGGTATGTTTGATGGCTTGTCCATGAGTGGATGAAATAAACAAAAACGACATAACATAACACTGGTTTTGTTAGTTCCATAACAATTGTACCAAGTCCAACATTTGTTTGGATCGTACTCGGATATTGTGTTCTAAAGTCTAACACTTGTTTTAGGCCGTGCGCGGACAACATGAACATACATGGATAATGAGTTGGATAACTTCATTTTGGTTCCTGCGACTCAATCCACACAACTATATCAGTGTTTTAATATGTTTATTATGGATTTTAGCTTCAAATATAGATCTCAGATTGGATCTAAAAACTAAAAAAATGTTTACAATTTGAGTCATTTGAGAAAAAGTGAGAATTGATATTTTTTTATATATAAATGATTTAATCAATGTCATATCATATCTAATTATGAAAGTTTATCATAAAAATATCAAACCCTAAACTATAAGAAAAACCATAAAATTAAATAAAAACCCTTAATTCAAACCCTAACCAAAGAAAATAAAAAAAATCCCTAATCAAATAAAAAAATCCTGAATCAAATTATAAAACCTTAAAATACAATAAAATGAATCATAAATAAACCAAAAACCCTCAACTATAAGAAAAAAATCCATAAAATTAAATAAAAACCCTTAATTCATACCCTAACCAAAGAAAATAAAAACAATCCCTATTCATATAAAAAAAACCCTGAATCAAATTATAAAAGCTTAAAATACAATAAAATAAATCATAGTTAACTCCACATGCTGAGCCTGTTTATGAGTCCAAACAGGCACTTAGAGAGCTCAATTGAACCAAGTCGAGCTGCTCGGCTCATTTCCCAGCAGTACGTACTACTACTAATTTAACCAAGCTTCTTGGAGATACAGTTAAAGCGCTACTGAAATTATAAGTTTCTTGAATTTGCTCTATGAACATTTGAAGACTCAAAGATGTATGAAATCCTAGATTTCTTTGTGGCATCCAAATACATCCAGTGAGAATTATATTCTACTCACCATAACAAATACAACTTTATGTGAAGCAGTCAATGCCCAGTGCCAATAATCTTCAAACCAATTGGTTCTTCACCATGATTATGCAATCTTTTTTTTTTTTTTTTATACCATCAGGTCTGTATCGTACCTACCATTATACACACACACACACACACACACACACATATATATATATATATATATATATATATATATATATATATATATATATATATATATATATATATATATATATATATATATATATATATATATATATATATATATATATATATATATATATATTTGATGTCTGGAAGTAGGGTAATTTATGTGTAGATCCATGACCTTTTGTATGATTTTTTTATCACTAAAATTACTTTTGATGACAGTGTGATAGAAAACTCAATAAATGACAGGTCTTTATTTCTGCTTATATTTCTGGAATAGATAATGTGGCGCTCAAGTGCGTCAAGACCTTACTGTCCTGCGGTTGCCCACTTACATGAAGATGCCACTGCTGATCAGATAGATGCGAGGCGTGGTTAGCTAAGTACCACATAAAACATAGAAAATTGCTGTGCATGAATCAAATTTATGTGTAGATACACGTGGTCAAACAAACGGGAAAGTCTGTGTCTTCGCAAGTTGGACAATTTTTTGGCATGAAGGGAGTTGATTCAACATTTTCATGACATAAAGCACAGGTGAATCCAATGACTATATCAAATCATGTTGCAACAACATTGGAATTGGGGAACTGTTGGCACGTAGCAAAGAAGTCATTCATGTTCGAGCTTTGGCGGTTGAGAGGCTCTCACATCAATGAGTTCATGGGCCTATGGTGGGCAAATTAACAAGCAAAGTGGGCGGCTTGAAGGTTCACCTTGTAGCTTGATTGTGTACTAAAAATAGCTTATAAAATGGTTACAAGAAAAATGAAGAACTAAGTTTCATTTATTGGAAGAGTAGGAAAAAGATTCAAGTGATCTTAAGGGCGGGGGACAACTTCAAGAGCTTAAAATGAAGCAAGAGGAACTCGATGGGAGAATTGAGGAGTGGAGGGTGAGAGAAAAAATTAGGTAGAAGCAAAGGGCTAAATTGCGTTGATCGAAAAGAAGGATAAATCACCTACTTGCCCTTGTCATATAGGGTAGAAGATAGGGAAGAGAGGACATACTAAGCAAGGTAATTGAATCCCATGAGGCCAGATTCATTCACACTCAAGATGAACTTTTTGATGCATAGGGCATGAATTTCAAACAACATTCATGGTAAACATAGATAACTTGAGATTCATGTATTTATAATTTTCTTTCTTAGATGATGCATGCCATGCTTTACTTTATGCACAATACACTTTCATTTCTATTTTACATTATTCTGCAGGTACAATGTATATAATATCTGAATAAGAGGCTTGATCCAAGAGTACTTTAAATCTTCTATGACATATTACTCTGACCTTGCTCATTTTTTCTGCTTCTAGGTGAGGAATGATGAGAGAGATCTCACCACCTCCAATTGGATATATTAGAATTTACCTTTAGCTGAAACAATCTCACTACCATGTTGCAGCATCGATGTTAGCTATCCCCTACTCTTTGGCTGGAGAAGCAACCCTTCATGCTTATCAAAATCCCATAGAACCTAGTGTACTACTTACCTTTTCATTGTAAGCCACAAAAGAATTATCATGCACACATTTCATTATTAATTTGCTTAACATACATGCTTAAACAAAATTAATCACTTACAAGATCAATGGTTTCTACCGAACATAACATGCATGATTTCAAATTAAACGTTCATAAGGTTTTCGGCCACCTAATTAGGGTACTAAAACATATAAGTATAGTTGACCATACACAAGGTGAGAAGCCATCCATTTGACTTTGAGCCTTTATAAAATAATAATTGCATAATAAATTTTTTTAGCATGGTCATTATGCAATATATGCATACATCATTCAATGTGCATTTCATCATTCATCATATCATAAGTATAAGCATCATGCTAATATATATCGTAAATAAAAAATTATACAACTATAATTATACTTTGAAAATTTAAAACTCAAGATTTTTCTTTGGCAATTAAAATAAATAAATGATAAACTTTATCTGTATATATGTCATGAGTGTAATTTCTTGATTTTCTTGAAATTCTTGATTTTCTTGATTTCGAATTATTATGAAATTAAGTCTCAAGTTATGAAAAACATTGCAAGATTAATTATAAAATTCAAAATATGTGAACTAAATAAGAAAGTAAATGATATATATTTTTAGACTATGGATACTTGATTTAGATTAAATATGAATTTGGACCTTAAATTAGGTAGTGGATTTAACTAATGATATTTGGATCCAACTCAATTAAGTTAGATATAATCCATGACATTTCAATCTAATTTGAATTGAATTGAATTAGATATAACTCAGGATATTTGAATATAATCTCATTGGATTGGACCCATAGGTCAGACGCTCCGAACAACATTATTACTGTTTTAATAGAAATTTTAGCCGATTGGTGACTCACTATTAAATTAGAGTTAATCTTGACATTCTCTATTTCTAGGGCATTGAAATTGACTATCTACATGAAGAAATTGGTATTGATTGAAGCATTTTATCATTAATCAAAGTTCATGCCTAATTGTAAGTCAAAAATCAATATTTTTTGTGTTGACTAAATTTTATTGCCAATTCATATGCATATGATTAAATCTAAGACCATCACGCCGATCTACGTTTTGAGGGATATCAAATCGACTATTTAAACATTTTTTTTTGAGTCTTTGGGTCTATAGGCCTCTCGAAAGGTTACCATGTCAGTGAAGCTCAAACAAGGATAAAAAGTTTCCTTTTCTTCTCTAGCTTAAGTAATTTTGAAATCTTATGAATTATGACTCATCATTTATTTTTTTATTTTATTAATAAAAAAGATTAATAGATATTAACATCTTATATTAGAGATGAGACTTTTACCTAAGCTCATCTATAAATATAGGCCCTCATGAGGAAGATTAACAAAGTGAGTTATCCCTCTCTTTCCTATTCTCATTAGAATTCTTCTTCTTCTTTCTTAGAGCTTTTTCAGTAGCCATTGAAGCTTCTCTAAGGTGTTAGGTTGAGAGACGAATGTGTTTGTGGTTCTGAAAACACGTATGAGGTAGGATTCATCCTACTCATAGCATAGACTGGATTAAAATGTATAAACCATGCGTCTTGCCAATTCTACAGGTGGATCTATGGTGGATCAGATCTGAAATAGGTTTAAAAGTGTTTTAAAAGTGTTTTAAATTCAATATCATGTTTTAAAATGGATTTACAAAACCATTATTGGTAAATCTATGCCTGAACGACTAAACCAAAAAGTTGGGTAACCCGAAATGCACAATTTCGTGTTCTTACATAATTTTAGATGGTTAAATCATTATTTTTTAGCATGATTAGATGTATATTTTCTTTCTTGCATGTGTTTACAACATGAATCATGTTCTTATAAATTTATTTTATACGATTTACGATGTTTTCGCATGCTAGCATCTTAAACTAGTTATTCTGTGCAAAAATCATGTATTTTGATAGTTTAGATTTCAAAGCATGTATCATGATCTATGACATTTTTTTATGATTGTAAATGATGGTTAGATACTGTTCATGTGTTGATGCATGATTAAAAATAAATATTCTATGTTATTGCTTGAGTTTTCTTGTTTTTATCATGATTTATTTTGTATTCTCCATGCTATTTTGATTTTCTTTACCAACACATTACAATAAAATACATATACCTCTCAAATCAGATCACCAATGATCAAACCCTTTTATGGAGACCTTTCAGACATCTTGGAAGTGTCTCAAAAAAACTTAGGTCTTATTGGTGGTATGAAAGTGAGAGTTATGACTATTGCAATCTAAGACAAAAATTCTGTCATGTGTGTTGGGCGATTCTTGATAGTCGGTTTTGCAATAAATCTAATAAATCAATGGTTTCAAGATTATAGCTGATTTTTGGATATGTTATTCACATCATATGAATATATCTGGAAAAAATAAAAGAAAAATATGTTTCAATTTCTATAAATCTCTAAGACTCATACAAATTGTGTAAAATTCAAGATTATGCAAAAAATCTGGATCTAAAACTACTACAGATAAGGTCCGGTCCAGAAAATTTAAAAAATTCATATGATGAAGTTTTTTGACAAACTCAAATTATTATGAAAGCTAACAAACATACCTTTCACTAAAAAAGTTGGGAGGATGAAATCCCTCTCTGATTGGGTCTGGTGACTGCTTCTTTGAAAAACAAGATTTTGGTAGGTTCTCTAAGAACAAAAAAACAGTTTTGGGTTCGTGAATTTCTACGGGTAGACAAAATCATTTTTTTGAGATCTATCACTTGGATTTGAAAGTTAATAGCCTATGATATTATTGTAAATTTTTATATAGATATATCGATTTGTTTTGATGGTCTGTTAGACTCATGAACAACATATAAATTTTAATGTTATACAGTTCTTGATTTTAGATAATATCTTAACTTGTGAATTTATTTTTCTAAAATCATGTGCTTGAGTATGATATGAGATGTTAATCATGTATATGTTGATGTGAGATTTGTCATGAATATACTGTATGTATGCATGTGAATTATTTGTGCATGATGATATATGCGATTGCATGTTAAACATGAGAATTAAGTATGAGAATTAGGCCAAGTGGTATGCATAATCATGCATGTGTTATTCTATAAAATTTATAGTTCATGCTAAATTGAAATGAGTCTCATACATCATAGAGTATGGTATGTGGCATGTGATATGTTATAAGTCATGTGAGGCATGCATACATGAGACTCGAATGTAAGTCAGGTTAGGTGAAACCAATGAGGTGCTTGTGAGTATCTAGTTTGACTATGTTAAACATGTTCATATATACACACACTTTAAGACTCTTGGGTGCTCCTTATTAGAGAGCACGTACTTTGAGTTGGATTCAAATGAGCTATATTAGGATACCTCAGTGAGGGGTGTGAGTTCTTGCCTTACGATGTCGTGGTTTGAGCTGCCTATAGTGAAACTTGGGGTTGTTGAGCCTGATACTGAGTGCACTCAGTGTTGTAGTTAGACCCAATATAAATAATACCTAATAGCTCAATTATTCCAGTGACTTACATTGGAGAGGGTAAGCGGTACACTCACTGATTGACACATTTTAAGAGCATTGGTACCTCTTGGTCCCCCAGTTGTCAGTGTAAGGGGATAAGGCTGTCAATTTATCCAAGGTATACAATCAGGCTCTGCAGATTAAGAGTTAATTTCCTAGACCATTGTTAAGTTTCTCTCTCATTAAAGATCACTTCAGTGAATGTTTGTCATGGCTCTTTGAACCAATGGGTTAATTAAAATATATAGCATAACAAACATCCATCTGATTGCTAAGTTAGGATTAGGTCCAGAGTGTATACCCTTCATGAAAGAAAAAAGAAACAATGTATTAGATTTCACAAGTGGTTAAATGATTCATTGAATGAATATAAAATTTCATGCATGTCATATATAATATCTAATTCATTTATATGTTGTCATATATGGATCTGGTTGATTATTATCTTGATTACTAATTTTATGATAAAAATGAATTATTGCGTAATCCTGTATGATTAAATTATTATTGTTATGTTCATTAACTTTGTTTAGTTTATATGGTATGACATGCTATGATTTGTTTGCAATAGAAAATATGTATGCTTTGTGTATTTGCGTTCTTTCCATAACTATGGATAAAATATTTTTCTACTGTGATTGTAGCTAATGCCCCTATATTTTAATATTTCAGGTAATGAATAAGTTATAAGACACCGACAAAAGACTCGGGGTGGCGTCAAGAGAGTCATAGTCCTTTAGGCAATAAGTTACAAGTCATATATATATTTATATATATATTTTAATTATGCAAATACGAAAATTCCAAATTTAGAAAGACTATCACTCAATTAACCTAAATCTATACATATATGTTAAGTCATGGATTGCGAAGCAGGTTATATGTTCTCCCCCGAAGAGGGCAGTCAACTACATCTTGTGTTTGGGGGTCCCAATGAGCACCACATATTTAAGCATGTGCGTCTCGTATCCCCATGTTTGTCAGCATTAATTAGCATTGGAGTTTGATGCGATTGCAAAGACTTAAGTACCCTCTCCTCCATTGGTGCAAAAAAAATGACGATTCTAGAAAAGGAGTGGTTGTAAAGACTTAAGTGCCCCAAAGATGATTATTTAAGACCCAGTCTCTGCACTGCAGGATTATCCGGGAAAGAAATCTCCCCTGGAGGAGGCCATGAACATCAACCCTCTCACTCTCTCTCTCCCTTCTCTTTCTGCTTCTATGCACATCCAGCAGAAGATCCTACATTGCTCCATCAAGCACCGACTGACCTGCATATTGACTGTTGTGGAGTCTGATTCAAAGTTTTTACCCTTACAGGAGGAGGGTTTGGGGGCTCCTCCTAGCGTGGGTAGCATCATGCAACTAAATGAGTTGTGGATCCTAATTTAGAGTTTTTACCCTTACAGAAGAGGGGTCTAGGGGCTCCTCCCAACGTGGGTAGCATCATTCAACTTGAAGAGTTGTGGAGCCTGATTCAGAGTTTTTACCCTTATAGAAGGGGGGTCTAAGGGCTCCTCCCAACGTGGGTAGCATCATTCAACTTGATGAGTTGTGGAGCTTGATTCAAAGTTTTTGCCCTTACAGAAGGAGGGTTTGGGGGCTCCTCCTAGCGTGGATAGCAAGCATCATTCAACTTGATGAGTTGTGGAGCCTGATTCATAGTTTTTGCCCTTACAAGAGGGGGGTTTGGGGGGCTCCTCCCATCGTGGGTAGCGTCGTTCAACTTTATGAGTTGTGGAGTCTGATTTATAGTTTTTGCTCTTATAGGAGGGGGTTTGGGGGCTCCTCCTAGCATGGGTAGCATCATTCAACTAGATGAGTTGTGGAGCCTGATTCATAGTTTTTGCCCTTACAGGAGGGGGTTTGGGGGCTCCTCCCAACGTGGGTAGAATCATTCAACTTGATGAGTTGTGAAGCCTGATTTAGAGTTTTTTGCCCTTACAGAAGGGGGGGTGCGGATCCCGCTGCATAGTCAACGGGTGGGGGTCTAGGGGGGGCCGCCCCTGGCGGGGGCTCGGGGGCCAGCGCCCCCCGAACCAAAATTTTTTGGGGCCTTGTATAAATTTTTTATTTTCTTTCCCTCTTTTGACTATCGAAAAAGAGCAATAAAGCGTTTTGTTTAATCGTGGGGCTCATGTTTCCTTCGGTTGTTTCTTGCTCGAGATTTTTGTAACACCCCTTCCCACAAATTTTCTATTTTCTTTTTCTGTTTCTTTCCCACGATTTTTTTAATGACTTCGCTATAGTGATTTTTAGTGTTTTCGGGTCTCCAACGAGCTCTGCAGTGATTTATAGTGTTGTCCGGTCTTCTAATAGCAATTTATAGTATTGTGAAGCCTTCCTATAATGATTTGTAGTGTTTTCGATTCTCCAACGAGCCCCACAACGATTTATAGTGTTATTCGGCCTTCCAACAATGATTTGTAGTATTGTCGACCCTTCCTACTGTGATTTGTAGTATTTTCGGGTCTCCAACGAGCCCCACAACGATTTATAGTGTTATCCGGCCTTCCAACATCGATTTGTAGTATTGTCGGGCCTTCCTATAATGATTTGTAGTATTTTTGGGTCTCCAACAAGCCCCACAACGATTTATAGTGTTATCCGGTCTTCCAACAATGATTTGTAGTGTCTTTTGCAAATCACTATAGCGATTTGTGGTGTTTTTAGGTCTCCATCGAGCCCCACAACGATTTATAGTGTTGTTGGATTTCACTATAGCGATTTGTAGTGTCCTCCACAAATCACTATAGCGATTTGTAGTGTTATTCAGTAAGCAAATTACTGTAAATCGCTACCCAAATTAGGACCAACTTGTCAGGGTCATATCTCCGTAACCGAAAGTCATATTCCAAATCCGTAAAAGTGGTATCTTCGTTATTAAGTCTAGTTTATTCCTTTAAATTTTCAGCGATTTTTATTGTCATTTCATTCCCCATTTTAACTAAAAACCAGACCCCTATTATTCTGTGTTGTGCAACTCAAATAACATAGAATAATAAGGGTTTGGTTTTTAGTTAAAATGGAGAATGAAATGACCATAGTTGTCCGGAGAAGATTATCATGAGGTAGATTATCATGACAGTACACACAATAAAAGTGTAGGCACTGGGAATGTACATGGAAGTACACTTGACTATGTTCCGGTAGAAGGAATGCAATTTAATAATGAAGAAGTTGCATATAAATTTTATAATTCGGGTAGCGATTTACAACGATTTGCTTACTGAATAACACTACAAATCACTATAGTGATTTACGGAAGACACTACAAATCGCTATAGTGAGATCCAACAACACTATAAATCATTGTGGGGCTCGATGAAGACCCCAAAATATTACAAATCGCTATAGTGATTTGCGGAAGACACTACAAATCGATGTTGAAAGACTGAATAACACTTTAAATCGCTGTGAGGCTCGTTGGATACCCAAAAACACTACAAATCGCTGTAGGAAGGCTCGATAATACTACAAATTGCTGTTAAAAGATCAGACAATACTATAAATCACTGTGAGGCTTATTGGAGACCAAAAAACACTACAAATTGCTATAGTGATTTGCGGAAGACACTACAAATCGCTGTTGAAAAGCCAAATAACACTATAAATCGTTATAGGGCTCGTTAGAGACCGAAAAACACTACAAATCGCTGTAGGAAAGCACGACAATACTATAAATCACTGTTGGAAGGCCGAATAACACTATAAATTGTTGTGAGGCTCGTTGGAGACCCGAAAACACTATAAATCGCTGTAGGAAGGCCCAAAAATACTACAAATCACTGTTGAAAGACCATACAACACTATAAATTCCTGTAGGAGAGTCATTGAAAAAATCGTGAGAAAAAAATAGAAAAAGAAAAATAGAAAAATTATGGGAAGGGTTGTTACGAAAACCTCGAGCAAGAAACAACTAAAGGAAACATGAGCCCCACAATTAAACAAAACACTTTATTTCTCTTTTTTGATAATTGAAAGAGGAAAAAAAATAAAAAAATTATACAAGGCTCCCAAAAAATTTGGTCCGGGGGGCACCCCCCGCTGAACCCCTGCCCGCTGACCGCGCAGCGAGACCCGCACCGGGGGAGATCCCCCAGACCCTCCTCCTGTAAGGGCAAAAACTCTAAATCAGGCTCCACAACTCATCAAGTTGAATGATGCTATCCACGCTGGAGGGAGCCTCCAAACCCCCTCCTGTAAGGGCAAAAACTATGAATCAGGCTTCACAACTCATCAAGTTGAACGATGCTACAGTCAGTGTGCAGGTCAGTTGGTGTTTGATGGAGCAATGTAGGATCGTCTGCTGGATGTGCACAAAATTAGAAAGAGAAGGGAGAGAGAGTGAGAGGGTTGATGTTCATGGCCTTCTCCAGGGAACTCTTTGCCTCCCTTGATTTCTTCTCTAGAGAGAGAGAGAGAGAGAGTTTTACAGTGTTTTACGGAGAAGGAAGAAGAAGAAAATGATGATAAAAAGTTCAAACAAACATTTTTGATGGCTGAGGTTGGTTTCGCTGGATGACCATCGGATCACCGGCTCACCATCGGATCGTCGGCTCACAATCAGATCGTCGGCTAAGGTTCGTTTCGCTGTGTAGACTTTGAAGAGTCAATATCATCCTCGACTTTCTGGATGAAGGACATGTTTGTCCTTTTTTTGAACCATTTGTTTTCCTTTTTCGAATGAAGGACATTTTTGTTATTTTCTCAAACCATCGTTTTATGGCAAGAATAGCAAGAAAGGGTACTTAAGTCTTTGCAACCGCACCAGACTCCAATGCTGAGTGATGTCAACATACACGGGAATACGAGCCCCATGTGCTTATATATGTGGTGCTTTTTGGGACCAGTGAATCATCTGGGGCGAACATACACCACCCTCCCCATGGATTGTGCTTTGCCGATGATCCAAATAGGAGTGAGGATGTGCATTCGCCTTAGGTTTACTATTGTGAGTATAAAAATATGCGGGTGCAGTATCATACCATGATGTGGATCTGATGACGATAGCGGTGCGACGATCGTCAGTTGATCGGGGGGGGGGGGGGGGGGAATTGCTAGGTTGTGTCTTAGCTACGTTGGGCTGACACGAGCCACTTGACATGGCAAAGAGAGGGGTTCGGCTGGCTTGCACTCAGTCGGTGTCGGTGTGGCCAGCAAACGCAAGAAAAAGGCAGTGGCGACTACCGTGTCGCTGGCCACCTGCCGAGCTGCAGGTGGTGGTTTTCTGCCAACCGCAAACAATGAAGAGGGAGCAGCAGCCGAAGCTGCTACGGTTGGTGGCGGGAAAATAGGGAACGACAAGCATGGTCTGCCAAAAAATTAGCAGGGAAGAAGGAGAACCAGGCAGGTGTGAGGTGATGGCGTGGCTGGTCTGCCCACAACAGAGGAGTGGGGCATCAGTTGGGGCAGTCACCGGCTGTTGCTGGGTGTGGTTGTCTGATTTAGTGGAGAGAAGAATAGGGTGGTGGCGGTGTTGGTTCAACAGAAAAACAGAAAGGGAGAGAGAGAGTTGGCTACACCCAAGTGGCAGTGCTCATCAAGTGGCAGAAACCGAGAGGAAGAGGGGCGTCAGCTGAGAGCTGACACCATGGAGGTGAAGGTGTTAACAACAAGGGTGGTGGTGGTGGTATTCCTATTTGGTGGTGGCAGTGGAGGATAGTGGCGGTAATGGTGGTGTACGGTGGGTGGCGTGGCTGGGCAAAACAGAAGGAGAAAGTGATGTCGGTGAGGTTCTCACCACCACCTGATCAAGATGAGAGGGGAGGAGGGAGGTGGTCAACCGACCTATGAAAAGAGGGGGGAAAAACCAATAAACTTTTGAATTCCTTTGATTTTTGAGGGAGAAAATAGGTGAGTTTGGATTTGGATTTGATGAGGTCCAGTTGGGTCTAATTTAAACCTATTTCAATCTACTAAATAATTATATATATATATATATATATATATATATATATATATATATATATATATATATTTAATGAGATCTATTTGGGTCTCAAGTGGACCCAAATCTTATTTACGTCGGTGAGATCCATTTAAGTCCCAAATAAATTTAAATCCTAGTGAGATCTGTTTTGGTCTTCAAATGGATCCTCAAATTCTATTTTCTTTAGTTAAGACCCATTTGGGTCTTTAAAAGGATTCAAAATCCTATTTTCTTTAGTGAGATCCATTTTTTTTCCAAATAAATTCAAAATTCTATCACCACAACAAAGTAGTGGATTTGCGACGACCACATTCCATCACTAACAACCTTAGCGACGACGAGGCGACGGTTGCTTACGTCACGAATTTTTCGACGCTAACTGGCGACAGAATAAATTTGTCGCTAGGTCCATCGCTATTTGCGATAGAATAACGAGAGATGTATTCTTTTGCCAATCCGTCGATACTAAATGATGACCTCGTCTTAGCGACGGACGTAAATACGTCGCTAAGCCGTCACTAGATTTATATGCATAGCGAATGATGTTGCCGTCGCTAATCCGTCGCAAATACGAAAAAAAAAATAAAAAATTTATTTGAAAATTAAATACCGAGAACGGTATAATTTATATTTCCTGTACAATTTATATTTCCTGTAAACAAAAAACAAACTACACAAAAAATTCTATATAAAAGGAATCTACAACAATTAATCGTTCCACCTTAAAATTAACAAGTTTAATTATTTACAATTCAACAATTACAATTAGGAAACAAAAAAAAAATAGAACTTCTTCAACACAGTTCTCTAATCATCGCCAAGATTTTGTGCGTCTTCTTGTTCATTGCCTTTATCTGTCCCTTCAGCTCCACTACGCTGATTATCGCTAGCAGCCTACACAAGAAAAGAACAATTAGTATTGATAAACAAAACATAATGTAATAAATTACACACTATATGTGATTCTATCATGTGCTCATATGTGTTCTAAGGTAATAAAAAAACTTTATATGTGATTCTATCATGCTCATATGTGCTCTAAGGCAGACAAAAAACTCTATATGTGATTCTATCATGAATTATATGTGTTTTAAGGCATTAAATTTTTTTATATGCGATTATATCATGCTCAAATGAGTTCTAAGTCAGCTAGAAAAACTCTATATGTGATTCTATCATGCTCATATGTGCTTTAAGGTAGGCAAAAAGCTATATATGTGATTCAATCATGCTCGTATGTGTGCTAAGGCAGTCAAAAAATTGAATATGTGATTATAGCATGCTCATATGTGTTCTAAGGCAGACAGAAAAACTCTATATGTGATTCTATCATGCTCATATGTGCTCTAAGGCAGGCAAAGCAAAAAACTTTATATGTGATTCTATCATGCTCATATGTGCTCTAAGGTAGGCAAAAAACTCTATATGTGATTCTATCATGAATTATATGTGTTTTAATGCATTAAAATTTTTTTATATGCGATTATATCATGCTTAGATGAGTTCTAAGGCAGCTAAAAAAACTCTATATGTAATTCTACCGTGCTCATATGTACTTTAAGGCAGGCAAAAAGCTATATATGTGATTCGATTATGCTCGTATGTGTGCTACAGTAGTCAAAAAATTGAATATGTGATTATAGCATGCTCATATGTGTTCTAAGGCAGATAGAAAAAACTCTATATGTGATTCTATCATGCTCATATGTGCTCTAAGGCAGGCAAAGTAAAAAACTTTATATGTGATTCTATCATGAATGATATATGTTCTAAGGCAGTAAAAAAACTCTATATGTGATTTTGGCATGCTCTTATGTGTTTTAAGGTAGTCAAAAAACAAAATATGTGATTATAACATGCTCATTTGTGTTCTCAGGCAGTCAAAAAAACTTTATATGTGATTTTATCATGCTCATATGTGCTCTAAAATAGACAAAAAACTCTATATGTGATTATAGCATGCCCATATGTGCTCTAAGGCAGACAAAAACTCTATATGTGATTCTATCATGCTCATATGTGCTCTAAGGCAGACAAAAAGTTATATATGTGATTTGATCATGCTCATATGTGTTCTAAGGCAAACAAAAAACTGAATATGTGATTATACTTGAGAGGGACCTGCAATCGAAGATCCCTTGTTCAGCACAAGATTGTTGATCTCATCTCGGAGAAAGGGGGCGATAGTGTCATGGAAGTAGTCATTTATTGTGTCCTTAATCATCTGGCGTACATCATCACCAGAAAGAATAGACTGCTGCTTGGATCTTATGTCGACGAAAGAAGTCTGTGAGCCGTAACTGGAAGAAGCAATAACTGGTGAAGTGTTCATATTACTCTCAAACCCGAACACGCGACCTTTTTTGGGTTCACCTGCTGCAGTCACCCATGTTGTAGGATCAAATGATGGATGTTGAGTAGCGTCATCGCCATATCACGCTACCATCAGTTGCTCATATGCCTTCTACAAAACAATGTTTAAAGTATGCATTAATAATTAATGATAACATTATGATAACTTGCATATTGCAATGATTATTAATAGAATAAATACATACCATTGTCGTTCTCGCCTTCTCTGATACAAAGACTCCCGTGGTCTTCCGTTTATATGTTTCAACAAACACATCCTTATATGGTACAATGCCTCATTTTTCTGCTTCTTGCGAAGTTAAAGGACAAAAGATTTAGTTCATAAGTTTGCAACAATACTTTTAAAATTAATATTATATATTGATGAGTTACCATTTTCTTCAGGTGACTCCCAAATGTCTTAGATCCACCTGTGTGTAGATGGGCTTCGAGCATTTTTGCTCGATTTTGTGAAGCCTTCACAGAGCGATTTCGAAATGCACCTCCCGTTCACTTATCGCACATTTCATCCCAATAATCTCTCCTGATAGTAATAGGGCCATGACCCTTCCACTGTAGAGGATCATCTATTACGCAAGATGCTTTTTTTGCTGCAGTCTTCTTATTGTGCAGCATGTCTGCAAATCGATTGACAACCACCTTCTGCCACACCTTTCTTGCATCATTTTTTTCCACAGTAGTTGCGAAGCGATTTGAAGCCTACAAATATTTTGAGAAAGTCAGTAGACATTACTCAAAAAAATAAAATATGAAACACATTAACTATGAGGAACAACTGTATACCGTGAATGAGGACCACAATCTGTCTAACACCTCCATTGGGTACTCTTTCCATTGAGCAACCAGTCCTGTTAGATGTTGAAGAAGTGAATTCCTAATCTCTCGTACTATTTCTTGTGGCTCAAACCTCGTGCTGCACATGAATTGGTACACAGTAAATATCAATATAAAATATTTATAAGATATGCAATAATTGAAAACGAAATACTTACGGTCGATTATCGATATACACTATTCGAATGAGTCTTCTTGTGCCAGACTGAGAAGACCCTGTTTCCTGTGTTGGCTCATGACTTGTGTGATCAACTGGTGTAGGTGGGTCGTGTATAAGCGAAACATCATCTGTAAAAAAATACGTTAGAAATTCTCAAAATGCGCATTTGAACTAATCAAGCATCCAATTAGTTAAATGATATACCTATCACAGGAGCCCGTGAAGATGAAGGCTGAGCCTGACTACTACTAGATGAGCGACCACTGTAACCTCCACGAACCATATACTAACAAATAACATATGTCATACAATACATTCAAATAATTTACATCAAGTATTACAATACATTCAAGTCATTCTTATCAAGTATTACAATAATTCAAATCACTCACATCAAGTATTGCAATACATTCAAATGATTCACAACAAGTATTACAATACATTCAAATCATTTATATCAGGTACTCAAATGCATTCAAGTCATTCACATCAAGCATTGCAATGCATTCAAATCATTCGCATCAAGTATTACAATGCATTCAAATAATTCATATCAGGTACTGCAATGCATTCAAGTCATTCACATCAAGCATTGCAATGCATTCAAATCATTCGCATCAAGTATTACAATGCATTCAAATAATTCATATCAGGTATTGCAATGCATTCAAGTCATTCACATCAAGCATTGCAATGCATTCAAATCATTCGCATCAAGTATTACAATGCATTCAAATAATTCAAATCATTCACATCAAGTATTGCAATAATTCAAATCATTCATTGCATAAATTACAATACATTCAAATAATTCAAATCATTCACATCAAGTATTGCAATGCATTTGAATCATTCGTATCAAGTATTACAATACATTCAAATAATTCAAATCATTTACATCAAGTATTGCAATACAACTCATTCATTTGTATCAAGTATTACAATACATTCAAATAATTCAAATCATTCACATCAAGTATTGCAATGCATTCGAATAATTCGTATCAAGTATTAAAATACATTCAAATAAATTTTTTAATCATTCACATCAAGTATTGCAATACAACTCATTCATTCACATCAAGTATTACAATACATTCAAATCATTCACATCAAGTATTGCAATGTATTTAAATAGAGGTTTTTATTACAAGATTTTGCTCACTAGCTTGAAAATTCTTCCTCGTCACTTGTTTAACTTTCTTCTTTTTCTTCATTGTTTACCTATCCACTTGGTACATCATTTTGATCACATTCCTCTATGAATGTTTTATCAGCCAATGGAGATATGACATGCATATCATGCGCAACATCGTGACCATAAGCGAAGTCATAGACATCATCTGATTGATAGTAATCACTGTCTTCAGCTAACTCATCTTCCTGTAACTGATCATACTCAGGGTATAGTTTAGACTTCACCTTGCAAACTGCCCACCATTCATTTCTATCTCACTTTTTTATACTCAGATATGAAGTATAATAAACTTGTTGAGCTTGCGAGGCTAATATGAATGGTTCATATGTTCCAAACCTAGATTTATGATTCACCTCCACAATGCCTGAAGCTTTGTCGAGTCATGTTGCAGTTGGATCAAACCAATGACACTTGAATAAAATTACCCTGTTATTTATGCCTAAGTAAGTCAACTCCATTATTTCCTCTATAACACCATAGTAATCATGTTCATTTTCACCGTAGCTGCTAACCTTGACACACACGCCACTATTCATCGTTGATTTGTTTATACCGTAATCTTTTGTATGAAATTGATAACCATTTACGATGTACCCGTTGTAGCATTGCACAACTTTAGTTGGATCATTTTCTAAATCACATATTCCTTGATCTTTAACATCACCATGGCGGACCTACGCACAGACATAAACAATGATTGTGATCACAATCAATTAAGTAACTTAGTGTTGTTTATAAGTACAAAATTTATGTTAGCCTCTTTACCAACTGTTTGAACCACTCAACAAACTTAGTTTCATGTTCTTTTTGTACTTCTACATCAGTGAGATGTGAAACTTCTCTTTACAACTCCAGATCAAATCGTCTGCAAACCACAAATACTTATATTACCGAGCCATGTATCCACATATAGAACATAAAAAGATTTATAATTGTGTTGCGTCTACATATACTTACTCGATGTATGGGTCGATCGCTGAGCAATTAAAAAGAATATAGATGTGTGCTGCGTCTTGATGTTGATCTGTCAAGAGCCTTGATCGACAACTACCAAATACATGCCCAAGTAGTTGAAATATCGACAACTTGTTAGCTACAATTACTTGTTCTCCATCATCGTTACGGGGCAGGCATGTGTAACGTGTTGGAATATGAGGTTCGAAGTACATAAATGAGAAATTTGAAATCTCTTATAAAGTGTACGCCTCACAAATAGAGCCTTCTACTCTTGCTTTATTACAAACTTTTTTTTTAAGGTCGAACATGCATCTGACAAAAATATATATTTGAAATTTTAAATATCTATCATTAAAGAGACAAATATAAAAATACATATACCTTTCAAATAGGTACATCCATCGATATTGCACAGGGCCACCAACCCTTAGTTCATATGGCAAATGTATGATCAAATGTTCCATAACATCGAAAAATGTTGGCGGAAATATCTTTTCTAGCAGACAAACAATAGTGATGACAGAGTCCTCAAGATTCTTTACATCTGATACTACGACCTCCGATGCACACAATGTTCTGAAAAATCCGCTCAACTCAGACAATACCCCCCATATAGGTTTGTCTAACATATCATGGAATGCTAGGGGTATCAATCGTTGCATAAAGATGTGACAATCATGGTTCTTCAATCCATATAACTGTCCATCGTCAATCTTCACAGCCCGAGCAATGTTAGAGACATATCCATATGGAAATCTCAATTGTCTCAACCATTGACATACATGTTTTATTTGATCAAGTTCGAGCACATACTTTGCCTTTGGTCCTTGCTCCTTGAAATACAACATGCAGTGATTTGAACAAGCATCAATCTTTTTGTAACCCATACCTAGAGCGTTGACCATAACTTTCGCACGATAGAAATTTTATGACAATTTCTCATCTTTGGGCAACATACTCTTCATAATCATACACAAACGGTCAAAACATGATTGACTCAAATTATACTCGGACTTCAAATTCATTAGTTGAAGAACTGCAGACAAGATAGTGTGACTCTCGCAACCGTTCCAAAGTGGCTCATCAGCATCTCTAAGTAAATCATAAAATCTACTAGCTGCAGCGTTTAGTGATTCTTCATCTACGACAGTTCTTACATCATTAGAACTCATAGCAGAACCCAGTTCTGTTCCTGCGGCATCAAATATCAAATCTGTATATGGATTATTGTGCACCACATTCACTCGTGCATCAAAATCGTTTCTAAATTCTTCTCCATGAAACATCCAGTTCTGACAATCACTCACAAAACCCTTCTCGTATAGGTGATGTCTAACGCTATAAGGTTGTACAAATCAATTATTCTTACAAATCTTGCAGGGACACCTAATCTGACCCGTGGGATCCACTGTACTGACACTTGCCTTTGCAAATTCAATAAAACTTTCAACACCATCCATATATTCATGCGATAACTCATTGTCCACTATCCTACAGTACATCCATTCATGGTTTGCAGTCATTTTCTTATGATGTTACGAATAATAGCCTAACGAATTAAAAGAGAACAATTAGAATGCTACGATGAAGAAAATAACAAATTTATCATGCAATATATGATGTCATATAATAATAAAAATTTTGATGCATGCATTGATAACTTAATATGTTCATGTGCAAACTATTAATGACACGATACAATCATTTGAAGCATGCTTTCATTATATAATTTCACATGGAAGTCATAATCAAATTGAAAGTAACTACATGCAAGCATGAATACAATTACATCAAACATTGCAATACATCATAATCATTCATATCAAACAAATGACAAACATATACCTGCAACAAACACACTTCAATATCTCACTAACTACTACCATGCCTAGCATGGATTCTATACTCCAAAAATAAGAACACTTCCATAATCATACATTAAAATCATGCTCAGCATGATCTCCAAACTTCAACAAAGCAACCCTAAATATCAACAACTAAGTGAGTGTGTGAACAATAAAGTGTTACATCTAATAAATTAAATAACATGTGATACACTTGCATCACTTACTCACCACGGGTATTTACCCGATTTGCATTATTTTTGTCGCTTACTTACCACAGGTGGCTGAGCACAAGCTGGTTCCATTGAAAAATCTGCACAAAAATACGTTGTTTTAAAATGCAGTCACCACACACAAAAAAAAAAGCTGTTCCGACAAGGGGTCGACTCAACTGCTGTTCCGGCAGGGGGTCAACCCCCTTACGAAACATAGGGGGTTAACCCCCTTACGGAACATAGGGGGTCAGTTAACCCCCTTACGGAACATAGGGGGTTAACTGACCCCCTGTTCGGGCAGGGGGTCGACCCCCAGCCTTTCCGCCAGTGAGTCGACCCCCTGCTGGAACAGCAGGGGGTTGCCTGCCTGGGTCGACCCCCTGTCGGGGTCGACCTTCTGCCGGAAAGGCAGGGGGTCGAACCCCTGCCAAAAAGGCAAGGGGTTAACCCCCTGCGTTTTTGGCAGGGGGTCAACCCCCTACCGGAACAGCAGGGGTCAACCCCCTGCCGGAAAACGCAGAGGGTCGACCCCCTGCCGAAAAACGCAGGGGGTCGACCCCCTGCAGGAAAACGCAGGGGGTCGACCCCCTGCCAGAAAGGCAACATACGCTTTTACCTCTCTCCGGGCGACGAACGACTAGAGTGGGATCGACGAACGACAGGAGTGGGCGAACGATGGGAGCGGCGAATGGCGGGAGGAGCGAAAGAAGAAAAGGAAAAGCTGTCTGAGATTAGGGTTATTCAAAAATTAGCGATGGCGTAGCGATGAATTAATTCCTTCGATAATCCAACGTAAATCAAACTTACAAAACTAGCGACGACATATAGTCCATCGCCAAGTCCGTCGCTAATTAGCGACGAAACAACTTTTGTCGCAAACATTGTCGCCAAATGGTGCGACCGTAACGACAAAACAATATGTCGCAAAAGCCGTCGCTAATTAGCGACAGACGTTGTGACAGAGTATATGCCATCGCTATTTTCGTAAGCTTCATTGATTATAGCGACGAATAGTTTTCGCTCGTTAATCCGTCGCTAACTAGCCACGAATATATGCCGTCACTAAAGTCCGTCGCTAACAACACATTTTCTTGTAGTGTATTTTCTTTAGTGAGATCCATTTGAGTCTTCAAATGGATCTAAAATCCTATTTTTTTAGAAAGATCTATTTGAGTTTTAAATGGATCCAAATCCCTTCTATGTATGATTTAAACCCTAATATAGGTCTAAACCTACCCAAACCCATTTGTGTTGACTCGAAGATACAAACTTGAATAACTTAAGATCCAGTGGATTCTAACTTTAATAACTTACATTGATGTGAGTTGATCCTCTCATATCCAAATACCTCCTACAAAACCTTATAATTCCTCAATTAAATTTCAGATAACTCAAATAAATTCCAAAATACTGCCGATAATTAATCGCTAAATAATCGACTAATATTAGCTAATTAATTTGCCAAAAAATAATATTTAACTAAACTAAATACCAAAATAATTCACACAAAATCTTCATTTATTTATTTAAAAATTTCCAAAAGTTTCCATAGAGTTTTTTCTAAGTCAATACGGGAGAAATGCAATAAAGACTTAATGGATGTCTTTACTGATTTTTTTTCACAACTCGCCCATCCCAAAAGGTAGGGGCAATTAGTCCTAGTGCTCATGCTGAAGGAGCAAGGGAGCGAGGACATAAGTACCTATAGGCCTATTTCCTTCATGGGGATGCCACTGAAGATCATCTCCAAGGTGTTCCCATCAGGCGATTTATCGTGTTATGTTGCCAACTCGAAGTGCTTTGTCCCGATTCGTAGATTGCACGACTGTTGCTTGCTTGCACATGGAAACAAAGAACACGATTCATATTACCAAGAACAAAGCCTTCCTCCTTAAAATAAATCTTGATAAGGCTTTTGACTTATTAAGCTGGCAATACTTGATTCAGTGCTTGGAAGCGATTAGAGTGGGGTCGAGGTGGATCACTTGGATCCAAGAAATATTGTACTTGTCCTCTATATCAGTCTGCATCAATGGACAAAATGGAAGATTTTTCAAACCCAAATGGGGATTGTGGCAGGGCGACCCACTATCCCCACTCTTATTCATCATTGCAATGGAAGGGTTAAGTGTCATGTTGGACACGGTGGTCTAGTTTGGCACCTTTAAAGGAATTTATCTGCCAGGCGCCCCTAATTTTTCACACTTAACTGTTTGCAGATGACCTGCTTATCTTTGGCAAGGCAACACTCTAAAACATGCAATCTTTGTGGTTAAATCTTACGATGCTTTCGATCTTGAAGATAAATGGTGAGAAAAGCTGGGTCAATATTTTAAATGATGGGCAATGAAGATCTGCAAGCACTGGCATCCATAGTTTTTGGATGCGCCAAAGGACAACTACCCTTGCGGTGCTTGGGGGTCAACATGGACCTGGGGATCTCCAGAGAGAAGCATTGGGACATGGTGTAAGGTCGAATTAGCAGCAAAGTGCAATCATGGAAATCTAAACTCATGGGATGCATCATTCTAGTCAGGTATGTACTCTCAACTATGGCCCAACATCATATGTTGTTGTTTCTAATGCCTAAGAAGGTGATTAGGAGAATAGAGAACCTTGCAAAACTCCATTTGGAAGGGCTTCTAAAACGATTAGGGGCAGAACATGGCTAAAATGAAAGCATACAACTTTGCCATTGCAATTGAGAGGGCTCATGATTAAGGATTTGAAACGATTTAACAGGGTCTTACTGGCAAAATGGTGGTGAATTGTTACCATAGAGGATTCAATGGTGTTTAAGGTCATAAAAGAAAAATATGGCCTTGGCAATGGACCGATGATTACCAGTGGAAAAGAGGGTCAAGGTTTTGGAAGAGCTTGCTTTTAAGTGTTGGGTATCTTTATTTAGGGTGCCAAAGGTGCAGCCCCATGGCTGATGAGGGCGATTTGGGGTGGTGGTTTACCAGCTAAAGGGTACATTTTTGGCTGGTTAGTGCTGAGTGGTAAGATGAAAACAAATGACTATATGCAAAAGTGCGGGTTTCACTTGGCCAACAAATGGTATGTGTGAGAGAGCAGAGGAATCAATCTTCCATCTGTTTTGGTAAGTGTACCCTACTCAAAGACATTCTTCAAGGATCATGGGGTGACGTTTTCCTACGTCAGGGACTTGGTAACCGAAGCAGGTTATATGTTCCCCCCCGAACATGGCAGTTAGCTACATCTCATGTTCGGGCGTCCCAAAGAGCACCACGTATGTAAGCATGTGCATCTCGTATCCCCATGTTTGTCAGCATTAATTAGCGTTGGAGTTTGATGCGATTGCAAAGACTTAAGTACCCTCTCCTCCATTGGTGCCAAAAAAAATGACGATTCTTGAAAAGGAGTGGTTGTAAAGACTTAAGTGCCCCAAAGATGATTATTTAAGACCCAGTCTCTGCACTGCAGGATTATCTGAGAAAGAAATCTCCCCTGGAGGAGGCCATGAACATCAACCCTCTCACTCTCTCTCCCTTCTATTTTTGCTTCTATGCACATCCAACAGAAGATCTTACATTGCTCCATCAAGCACCGGCTGACCTGCACATTGACTGTTGTGGAGCCTGATTCAGAGTTTTTACCCTTACAGAAGGAGGGTTTGGGGGCTCATCCCAGCGTGGGTAGAATCATTCAACTAAATGAGTTGTAGATCCTGATTCAGAGTTTTTACCCTTACAGGAGAGGGGTCTGGGGGCTCCTCCCAACGTGGGTAGCATCATTCAACTTGAAGAGTTGTGGAGTCTGATTCAGAGCTTTTACCCTTACAGAAGGGGGGTCTGAGGGCTCCTCTGAGCGTGGGTAGAATCATTCAACTTGATGAGTTGTGGAGTCTGATTCAGAGTTTTTACCCTTATAGGAGGAGGGTTTGGGGGCTCCTCCCAACGTAGATAGCATCGTTCAACTTGATTCGTTGTGGAGCCTCATTCAGAGTTTTTGCCCTTACAGGAGAAGGGTTTGGGGGCTCCTTCTAGTGTGGGTAGCATCGTTCAACTTGATTCGTTGTGGAGCCTGATTTAGAGTTTTTGCCCTTACAGGAGGGGGTCCGGAAGCTCCCCTCCGGCACGGGTCCCGGGTGTCATGGTAAAAAAATGCACAGGGTGTCGTGGTGAGAAAGACATATGTTTGTTCCAAGCAAGGTTGGAAGAAATCAATGGAAAATCCAACAGGGAGCATGCCAGAATCAAGATGTGGATGTCAAGCGAGAATGGTGTTGTGCAACTCAAATAACACAGAATAATAAGGGTCTGGTTTTTAGTTAAAATGGAGAACAAAATTACAATAGAATTTGCCTAAAATTTACAGGAATAAACTATACTCTATAACAAAGACACTATTTTTTACGGATTTGGAATATGACTTCCGGTTAAGGAGATATGACCCTGACAAGTTGGTCATAATTCGGGTAGCGATTTACAACGATTTGCTTACTGAATAACACTATAAATCGCTATAGCGATTTGCGAAAGACACTACAAATCGCTATAGTGAGATTAAAAAACAATATAAATCGCTATAGCGATTTGCGGAAGACACTACAAATCGCTATAGTGAGATTCAAAAACACTATAAATTGTTATAGCGATTTGCGGAAGACACTACAAATCGCTATAGTGAGATTCAAAAACACTAAAAATCGCTATAGCGATTTGCGAAAGACACTACAAATTGCTATAGTGAGATCCAAAAATACTATAAATCGCTATAGCGATTTGCGGAAGACACTACAAATCGCTATAGTGAGATCCAAAAACACTATAAATCGCTATAGCGATTTGCAGAAGACACTACAAATCGCTGTTGAAAAGCCGGAAAACACTATAAATCATTGTGGGGCTCGTTGGAGACCCAAAAATCCTACAAATCGTTGTAGGAAAGCCCGATAATACTACAAATCATTGTTGGGATCCGCGCCGGGGGGGAGCCCTCGGACCCCCTCCTGTAAGGGCAAAAACTCTAAATCAGGCTCCACAATGAATCAAGTGGAACAATGCTACCCATGCTGGGAGGAGCCCCCAAACCCTTCTCCAGTAAGGGCAAAAACTCTGAATCAGACTCCACAACTCTTCAAGTTGAACGATGCTACAGTCAGTGTGCAGGTCAGTCGATGTTTGATGGAGAAATGTAGGATCGTCTGTTGGATGTGCACAAAAGTAGAGAGAGAAGGGAGAGAGAGTGAGAGGGTTGACGTTCATGGACTTCTCCAGGGAGAACTCTTTGCCTCCCTTGATTTCTTCTCTAGAGAGAAAAAGAGAGGGTTTTACAGTGTTTTATGGAGAAAGAAGAAGAAGAAGACTTTGAAGAGTCAACATCATCCTCGACTTTCTAGATGGGTTCAAGTCTAGGCTCCTAGGTTCACATGATAGCATAAATTAAAAGCTGACATTCCATGGAAATCGATTTTGACAACTTGAACTAAGTAGAGCATTAAATTGATCAGGCGAAGACAGGTCCCATCACGGTCGCCAAACCTGTTATCATCGCAAAATTTTTACTTTTGCGAGTCAAACTGACCTTTGAAAAAGATTTTGAAAATAACTCGCCTCCGTTTTTAAAATGCGGGATTATTCCGAAGAATGGGACTCGCCTGTCGGTACGAGGTTCGACCGTTCCTGCCACCTTTAACAGGGGTAATCGAACCAAGGATCAATCAAATGCTTTGCTTTGTTCAACTTGTCTAAACCATATTCTAATTCCTAAATGCACAAAGAATCAGGCATGTGCTATGAATTTCTAAAAATGCACATTTGAAAACATGATGTTTGCTTCAAAGATTGGAAAATATTTGGAAGATTCTTGGAAAATAAACTCTTTGAAAATTGTGAATTATTTTTGAGATGCTGTATTTGAGAAAGTGAAAATCGATTTCTGAAGAAATATAAGGATTTTGTGAAAATCGATTTTGAGAAATGTGAAATAACTCTGAAAAACTCGATTTCTTTGAATTCAAACTTTGAAATTGAAAATATAACTTATAAAATCGAATTTGGAACTTGGGAAATACTTGAAATATCATTGGCAAATCCATATTTTGAGAAAATCGATTTTTTTAATAAGACTTAGAAGATTTTGAGAAAATGAACTTCTTTGAATTGAGATTTGAATTGGAATTGGCAAATGCATGAAATGAATGAATATGAATTTGAGGAATTGAGAAATACTTTTTGTATTTTTGAGAAATGCAGTGCATTTTGAAGTTAGCCTAAGAGTGTAGGCTGAATGTGGCTAATGTGAAGATCATAAATCTAGGTATCATTCGTATTCTGACTATGGCCATAAATACAAATTCCACCAAGTTTATAAACTTCATAAAAGCTAGTGTATGTGCCATTCGTGTAGACCATAGTGAGTTTGAATATGCGTGAATCATCATCCATCACACATTAACATTATTAAAAAAAAATAAACTATATGCAATGCTGCCTAAGCTAATCAGGAAATGTAAATTCTTATTCCAAAGTTTAATTTAGTTTACATCACTATTGAAATTTAAATACATGAAAAATAAAGTCTTCAATGTACCCGCAAAACTAGAAAACTTGGTTAATGAAAATATGTTGGCTTTTCTAGATTATCCAGTAATATCTAGAAATTACTGGATTTTGCTAGATATAAGCCTTTTCCATGATTCCCTTAAATCAAAATGATAAAGTATGAAATAAAATTGAATAAATAAGGAAGATAAGATATGAAATTTCGAAATTGGGGTCAAAATGACCAAATTGCCCCTTATAGCAAGACTATGGCCTTGAAATCAGGTTTTTTAGAAAATATTTTGGTAAAAACTTAGGTTTTATGCACTAAATGAAATCAAATGAACATCAATTTTAACCTAAAGTATCCTAATATGATTATGAGCATGATTAAACCCTAAAAATATATGCTTATGCACGAAAATCCAAGAATATTATAAATTTTGTGATTTTTGCAGTGTTTTGGAATTCTTCGGGTGCCCTGTTTTGCAATTCAAGCCATTCAAGCATCAAACGGATTCTAAAAACCCTCAAAATTGGTACCTGCACTTTTTATAACTCTAATATCAAATTAGAATTATAAAAATATTTTTTTGGCATTAAATTAATCTGAAAATAACATCAAACCCTAAAAATATGCTATTTTTGACCTAGTTCACCAACCAGTCTCAGTCCAGGACCCGAACCAGGGGTCAAATCTCCATAGAAATCTATGAAATTTTACAGAGAACAAATAGACAGAAAAACAGAACTTTTCTATTTTACATATCTGAAAAAGCTTTTAAAACCAGGGAGATACCCATCCGACAATCCGGACTTGAATATATTGATTTTAACTTTGGTCCTGACTGATACTTTCAATTGAAAATTTCGGGATAAATAGAATAACTCATTCAAAATATCTGAGATTGTAACAGTGAACATCGGACAGAAAAATAACAATACTCACTTTTTACAGATCATAAATCGGATCTGTGGTTTGCGATTTATAAACAACACAAGTCTGATTAGGGTTTTGGAAAACCCTAACGAATTTTAAATTGGAAATCAGAGTTTCTGACAGAGGAAAAATACTAAACAGTAATAAAAAATTCTGAAAATTTCACAGTAGCTAGATCTAATCAATGTGAATCCATGGCACTTAGAAATCTAAAATCGGATATAAGATGAGAAAAATATCATAACAGCAAGTTACCTTCTTGATTTTAACAACGATTTTAAAGTTTTAAAAACTCGATTTGATGTCTGATTTTTCTGACATAGTTTCCGAGATCCAAAAACTCTGATTTTTTTACAGTAGATCCTTTAGATATGCATGCATCACATATAAAAAAATCAAAAATTAAAAACACAAATTTCAATCCGAAACAGCATGCTCTTTTCTGTTATAAACTAAAAACACACAGAAATCTAAGAAACTTGAGAAAATATGCATTAACTAATGAAAAACAATAAAACAAACCATAAAACAGTAAATAAAAATTATTTCTATACTGGAAAACGTAAAATAAACATAAATAAACAAATAAAAAAAAATAAAATCAAGGAATCAATGACTGGAATTTGATTTTACCTTTAAAGACATGGATTTAACCCATAAAAAGGGTAAATCACATGTTTTATTGGTTAATAATAAAAAGAATAGTGCTAAAATCAATTCTAATGGATTAGAATCCCTGGAAAACACTAAAAACAGTGTTAGATCATCTTCTTGGACCGTTCTTGATGGTTCTTGAGGTTGAATCATGGTTGAATCCATGAAATAGATGGTACCAATGGTTAAACTAGCATTAAATCATGAAAAATATTAAATAAAACTAAAGAAATTAATAAAATTTCTCACCTTGGAGTTGCAGCAATGGAGGAAGGGCTGGAGAGGAGAGAGAAGGTCCAAGACTTGCTCTAAAGGTGGCTGGGAAAAATCGACCCCCTATGGGTCTCAATTTATAGAAACTTTTTAGGTTTTGAAAATTAGCAATTTTGAAATTTTTGGACTTCTAAAGGGGGGGGGGGGGGGCGATTTTGGGGTGGAATGACCTATATACCCCTATCCTAAATTATCCTAAATAATGCCTAATTAACCCCTAGCTAATCCTAAAAAATCCCCAAATGTGATGCCACTTGGCATTTTCCACATTTGGGTTTTTAAAGTTCTTTAAAAACCTTTAAAAACACTAGTTTTAAAATCCAAACTTCAAAATGAGTTTTTAAAATAACTTTTGACCCTTCTAAACCTCTAACACTAACTAAGACACTGACTAACCCTAGTCTAGCCCTGACTTACTCGAATATGGCACCACCCCGAGTGGGCCCTACTTGAGTTTTTCAAAAAAAATGATTTTAAAACTTGAAATTGAGAAAGTTTTCAAAAGATTTTCATAAGTAAGCTTGAAATTAAAAGTTTTGAAATGACATAGAGTTCCAACTGGGTTAGAACTCCTCTGGATGTGGCGCCGACTGAGTGGGCCCACATCAGGTTTTGAGAAATTTGAAATAAACACTAAAAATAACTTTTAAAAGGGGTTAAAATCAATAATTGAAATTCAGAATCTTTGAAAATAGGGTCTCAAGCGAACTGGAACTCCGAGTTAGAGTCTTGAACTCTCAGGACTCTGAGATTTTAGATTTTAAAAAGCCAAATGAAAGGTTTTTGAAAGATTTTATCAGAAAATGGTGAAATGAGTCAGAAAACACAGTCAGGGTTAGACTCCTAACTCGATCAGAACTCTGAAATAGAGTCCTGAACTAACTGGACTCTGCAAAATGACCAAATTTTTGAAAACAAATGGGAATAAATGAAAATAGAATAAAAACAGACTTCAAAACAGACTCCTGACTGGACTAGGACTCCGGGACAGGGTCCTGATCGGATTAAAACTCTAGATTTTTTGGTATTTTTTGAAAAACAAATGAAAGAACTTGTCAAAATAGTGAAAACAATAACAAATATTGAAATAAAACAGAGTTCTGATTCAACTGAGACTCTGGGGACAGAGTCCTAATTGAACTAGGACTCTCCAATTTTTGGATTTTTTAAGAAATCAAATAAGAGGATTTTGAAAAACCGGATGAAATTGAATTTTGGTTCAGAGTCCTGTTCTGATTAGGACTCTGAGAAAGAGTCCTGATTCGATCAGAACTATAAGAATTTTGGTTTTCTGATAAGCAAATGATAAAATTTGGGCAAAGCCTTTGAAAATCAGTGAAAATGAAGTGAGAAAATCAATTTTGGATAGAGTCCTACTTCGATCAGGACTCTGAGGTAAAATCTCAGAATTTTGAAATTCTTTGATAAAAGTGTAATAGTTTTGATAGATGAAAAGATTTTTGAAAGATTCTTTCAAAATTTGAAATCAGGATCGGAGTCCTGATCCAACTAGGACTCTCTGAACAGAGTCCTGTTTTGACTAAAACTCTGAGTTTCTAACTCATTTTGAAAGATTTTGAAAGATTTGATTGAAAATGGTTGTGAAAGATTAGAGTTCTAATCCGATTAAAACTCTGAAGAAGAGTCCTGATCCGACTGGACTCTTGAAGAAGAGTTCTGATCCAACCAGGACTCTGGGATTTTGGCCAAAACAGAAGATTTTAAAAGGTTTTCTCCGAAAACATGTAAAAAGGTAGTGAAAAGTAGAGTTTTGATCCGACTAGAACTCTGAAAAAAGAGTCCTGATCCAATTAGGACTCTAACATTTTTGAGATTTTTGATAAATGAAGGAATCCAGAAGCAACACCACCTAAATGGTTCTCATCTGAGAATTGAAATCAATTGAAATTGAGTTTGAAATGAATCCAGATTGTTTTCTGAGAAAATACTTCAAAATATAAGGTCCTGAGGGTTGGCAAATGACACAATGTTGATTAAAAACCCAGGTTTTAAAATTGAATTTTGAAAGAAAAGTTTTAAAACTCAAATCTGGATTGAATATTTTGAAAACAGGAGTGTTGGATCTCGAAGATGAGATGTCTAACTTTAGCATTTCAAGGCTTTCACTGAGAACAACCTCTTCACTTTCCCTAATGCTGGGGATATCAGCAGTATAAGTTGGCCTAGGGATCATAGGCTGAGGTAGCCTCTCTTCAGGATCTTTCCCCAAAACAGTAGTTATCATGCCACCTTTAGACCATTTGATGCACTGATGTAGAGTGGATGGTACGGCGTTGGCATTATGAATCCATGTTCTTCCCAGTAGAAGATTATACGTTGGCGGCACGTTAACGACATGGAAAAGCACTGTATGAACAGAGCAGTTGATAAATATTTCCAAGAAGATCTTTCCCTTTGCTGTCTGTCCATGATTATCGAACCCATAAATAGTGATCGGATCCGGTGTGTACTCTTCTTCTTTTATACCCAGAGCCTTGGCAGTCATTTCAGGACAAATGTTGAGGCTACTGCCTCCATCTACAAGCACGTGGGGTACAGTCATTCCCCGGGTTCGCACCACAATGTACAGAGCATTGTTATGAAATGCGTGAGGTTTTGGCAGATCCTCATCTGAGAAGGTTATGGGAGCATTGGTCATGGCCTGATTAACGATCTGAGCCATGTGTTCAAGTGTGGTGCCTGGCTTGACCTTGATTTTTCGCAGTAAATCGTCCAGGACTTGCTGATGCTTAGGAGAAGCACTTGCCAACTCAAGGATAGGGATATTAGAGAGGGCAGTGATTGGTCTTTGCACTGTATCGACCTTTTCTTCTGATGTTCTCCCTTTTTCTGAAGTAGGTTTGACAAGGCTCTTGGGTATCCACGACATTCTTTTGGCTACCTCTGGAGATACTCTAGCGGGCTCTCTCGAAACTTTCAGCTTACTGAATGCTGAAACGAGGTCCATCTTTTGAGAACTGGACTAAGCCTTATGCAACACTAATACCTGATGCTGCACCTTGATATCACTGCTAGGGCATGGTCGGATATGATCTTGTGGCTGAAAGGGATGATCAGATATCATTGTTGTTGAGTGCTGCAAGAAAGGCTGTTTTAGAATCTCCATTTTCTCATCTTCAGCCCCTTCTACCAATAGATTTTTGTCAATATAATCTTGTATGATGTTTTTGAGAACGAAACAGTTCTCGGTATCATGTCTCACAGTTCGGTGGAACTTGCAGAATCTGTCTTTCATTTTTCCCATAACCACTGGCGGGTCAGCTACCCTTGGAAGCTTAATCATATCACTGCCGAGCATATATTCTAATACCATCTCAAGGGACTGGTCTAGAGGAGTAAACTTGCGGTTTTAACTCCATCCTTCACGCTTCGGCTTTTCTTGTGGTCTTGATCTCTGTTCGAGGGTCTGCTGTGGCTGCCTATCATATTGAGTAATCGACTTGCCTTTCTGATCACTTTTGTTGGGATTTGGCCCTTCTGAAGCATAACTGTGATTTTTTCCATTTCCTTTGTTCTGATTCTTACTGTTATTGGTAGAGTAGGTAAAATGGGCTTTCTTCTTTGATTCTTGTTGACTGTTATTCTTTGTAAACATAAAACCCTCATAAGATCCGTTCTCCATACTCAACTCGAGCCATTCGGCTTGTTCTGTCAGTTCTATGAAACTCTTCGATGGAGATGTAGAAATTAGTCCCCTCAGGGGTTGCGAGAAGTTGCTCAGGATCAAAGATAGTGCGTGTCTTTCTGCTATTGGCTCACACATCTTATTGCAAGCGGATCTCCATCTATGAATGAAATCCCTGGCCTTCTCGTTTTACTTCTGCCTCAGACTGCAAAGATGACTGAGAGTCGGGAGTGCTTCAGCATTGAATAGAAAGCGCTTAATAAATAAATTGACCACTTTGTCGAATTCTTTCAGTTCTATCGGATTAATGTGCTCTGAGTACCACTTTGCTGCGACACCTTCCAAACTGTGAGGAAAGCAGAGAAATAAGGCACAATTGTTCCTCTTGAACCTGGAACATTCTGCGAAGAATATGGCGAGATGTGCTTTTGGGTCACCCGAACCATCAAACTTGATAAGTTTCTTGGGGAGATTATCAAGATCATCATCCCCATCCAGTCCATCATAGAAGTCTTCACTTGTAAAGACTCTTTTGCCCTTGTCACGAGTTTGAAGATCCTTAACTATTTTCATCACATCTTTGAGTTATGACTGCGTAGGGTCGTCAACAGATTGATTCTTTGATTTGTAGGCCGACCCCTGCCCCTGAGTCGACCTTCTGAATTCTTGCTTGTTTTCATATTCTTTATCAGTATCATCTGCTGATTCTGACTCATCAGACATTACCTCATGACGATTCTGCTTTTTACTGATCTTCACATTTCTGGCCGCGTGACCCCTATCCTTCTGCTTGGTCTGAGTCTGCTCAGTACTGGCTTCAGCTTGCTCTGCCAGCATCTTGGTCATCATTTTCTTGAACATGATGTACATCTGGAGATCCACGTCATCCTCCACCTGCTGTCCTTGACTTTTGGCTGATCGGGGGGAGTCCATTTCTTCTTCTGAAGTGACTGAGTATGCAACTCCTTCAACTGCTGCGGTTTTCTTTCCGGACCTTGTATGAACCATTGAGTGTCACGACAACTCTCTGAAGATTGCTAACGCTCTCTGGAGATTGCTAACGCTCTCTGCAAGGCAGAACTGATGATTAGGATTTTGAAGGAAATTTGGTTTGGAGGAAAATATTTGTTGAGAATTTTGGTAGACAATTGAAATAATATCCCATTACTAGGGATTGAGTCATCGCTGGAATTACGACAATTGCGTTGCTATTCTTTGCAAAATAAACAACTGGAAAATATGCCTTGTTACCTAGGCGAGGTCGTCAAATCAAGATAGAATGAAATTTAAAGGAATTTTATTGAAGAAAGAAAAAAAAAAGACATGATTTTATTAATAATAGACTCGACAAAGGGGAGGGGGACGGACAATTTTCCACCACTCCTGATAATCAGAGGACACTCGAGGACCAGGAAAAATAGTAAGAGTAATAAAGGAATCCCAGCCATGTCTGGCAGAATGGTATGCTCCGGACCACTGATCTGATGTGAGATCGAACTTTGGCAAGACCCCCGATAGTGGACGAATCTCTACACGCTTCTGCCTCTGAGAGAACTGTCTGACACACCACTCTGAATGGTAGTATGCGTAGAAGAATGGACCAAGTAGCCTGAACCGCTTGCCATAAGCGTAGGTATATCTGGGAGGCGCTTCCTGACGATCAAAGTAATCCCATACGACTTCTTCCTCCTGAAGGTTGTCGATCAAGAACCGGTATCGTGCAACTGGCAAAAGCTTTTTTCCATTGTATCTGAATGAACTGACTCGGACTGGCACATGTGGGAGGAACCAAGATTGCAAGGCATAGGTGCACCCTTCGACTAGGATCGACTCTCCGAGTGTGAAACGGGTCAACCCTCGGTATAGAAAGGCGAGTGCGGCCATGGATATCGAGAGGCAGCTGGTCTGTCGACTTCCCCATCTCCTTAGAAGCTGAACTATTTTGATATCCATATAATTCCGTCCGTTGGGAAAGAAAGCTAATCCCACCGTGCACAGAACCATCGCGTGCTGGATTCTCTCTCGAGCTGTCCTGGACAATGAGCTGACCTCTGCAAATGTTCCATACTGTTTGTAGATTTCGAGCAGGTCCACATATTCATTTCCATCTTCTTCAATCAAAGGCCAAGACTTGCGTCCCGTCATGCGAGCTAAGGCATCTTTAGGGTCCAGACCCTTGACATTAATAAAAAATGGTTTCTCCAATGGATCTCCAGGCTGGCTCGGGCAATCCCATGATTTCTGAAAATTCATCCATCAGTATTGTCATCTCGCCCCAAGGGAACCAGAAGGTAGAAGTGCTCGGATTCCACCGTTCTGCTAGTGCATGGATCAAGTTGCCGTTGACTGTCTGCTTTCCCATTGCGGATGCTAGTTCTAACCCACAATCGTCCAAGTGGTCCGGAAACATACGAGAGAAATTCTTGAACCATAAATAGTACCACCGGGGAAAGAAGAATCCGGTGCTGAGGACTCGATGTTCAGGAAGAGTTTGTCGCACCTCGTAGGAGATGTGACCCTCAGGAAAGACTGAATCAAGCTGACTGGATGCCATCGGACTGGAAATCATGGAAAATTGGAATAAGACTTGGGAAAATACAGGAAATTTGAGGAAAATGCAGGCAGGATAAAAATAAAGCAGGAAATTTGAGATCCAGAAGACAGGAAAGATGGGAAATCACCTGGAGTTTTGAAGAAAATTAAGGGAAATTTGGAAAATCGTCCAGGGTTTGATGAAATATGAAGAAATAAATGGAAAATGAAGTATTTGGAAAATCGTCCAAGGTTTAAAACATGAACAGTACATGGACATAGATTGAGGAATTTTGAGAAAATCGTCCAGTATTTTAGAAAATTGGGAAAATATGGAAAATAAAAAGGAAATAACACATTCAATCACATTCTGCATAAACAAGTATGCACATACAACATTCCCTAAAAGCTGACTCTAGATGCACAAATTTTGAAATAGCTGTAGGACCTTAATCCTAACTCTAAGGTTCAGATCAACTGTATCCAATCCAGTTATGCCTATATACTCAAGCCAAGGCTCGATGTACGTGGCATAAAATCAATTTCTCCAGTTCTAGGTTCAAGTTTTCCAACATCCTTGAGCACCTGCCGATATACGTTGGACTATGGCCCTTGGTACGTGGCAGGGGGGTTTTCACCCAAATAAGTGGCCCAGTTGTGAGGCTCTGTCCCGAACTATGGTTCTGGAAGAGAGCCCAGCAACGTGAAGACCGGGACAATATAGGTGGGGTGATTTTTGAAAAACATGAGCACATGCAATCAAACAAAAGGCTCTAAAACCTAAAGAGATAGGGATTTTGAAATATTTGAAGAAGTAAACATTGTTTTCATACAATTCCTAAATTAAGGAGTGTTGTATTAGACCTAAGTCTATGTGAGCATGAATAATTCTCCTCAATATGGTCCTACCAAACCATACCTAGTCTACATGCAGTCCATGTCAGCTGGGTTCAAGTCTAGGCTCTTAGGTTCACATGATAGCATAAATTAAAAGCTGACATTCCATGGAAATCGATTTTGACAACTTGAACTAAGTAGAGCATTAAATTGATCAGGCGAAGACAGGTCCCATCACGGTCGCCAAACCTGTTATCATCGCAAAATTTTTACTTTTGCGAGTCAAACTGACCTTTGAAAAAGATTTTGAAAATAACTCGCCTCCGTTTTTAAAATGCGGGATTATTCCGAAGAATGGGACTCGCCTGTCGGTACGAGGTTCGACCGTTCCTGCCACCTTTAACAGAGGTAATCGAACCAAGGATCAATCAAATGCTTTGCTTTGTTCAACTTGTCTAAACCATATTCTAATTCCTAAATGCACAAAGAATCAGGCATGTGCTATGAATTTCTAAAAATGCACATTTGAAAACATGATGTTTGCTTCAAAGATTGGAAAATATTTGGAAGATTCTTGGAAAATAAACTCTTTGAAAATTGTGAATTATTTTTGAGATGCTGTATTTGAGAAAGTGAAAATCGATTTCTGAAGAAATATAAGGATTTTGTGAAAATCGATTTTGAGAAATGTGAAATAACTCTGAAAAACTCGATTTCTTTGAATTCAAACTTTGAAATTGAAAATATAACTTATAAAATCGAATTTGGAACTTGGGAAATACTTGAAATATCATTGGCAAATCCATATTTTGAGAAAATCGATTTTTTTAATAAGACTTAGAAGATTTTGAGAAAATGAACTTCTTTGAATTGAGATTTGAATTGGAATTGGCAAATGCATGAAATGAATGAATATGAATTTGAGGAATTGAGAAATACTTTTTGTATTTTTGAGAAATGCAGTGCATTTTGTAGTTAGCCTAAGAGTGTAGGCTGAATGTGGCTAATGTGAAGATCATAAATCTAGGTATCATTCGTATTCTGACTATGGCCATAAATACAAATTCCACCAAGTTTATAAACTTCATAAACGCTAGTGTATGTGCCATTCGTGTAGACCATAGTGAGTTTGAATATGCGTGAATCATCATCCATCACACATTAACATTATTAAAAAAAAATAAACTATATGCAATGCTGCCTAAGCTAATCAGGAAATGTAAATTCTTATTCCAAAGTTTAATTTAGTTTACATCACTATTGAAATTTAAATACATGAAAAATAAAGTCTTCAATGTACCTGCAAAACTAGAAAACTTGGTTAATGAAAATATGTTGGCTTTTCTAGATTTATCCAGTAATATCTAGAAATTACTGGATTTTGCTAGATATAAGCCTTTTCCATGATTCCCTTAAATCAAAATGATAAAGTATGAAATAAAATTGAATAAATAAGGAAGATAAGATATGAAATTTCGAAATTAGGGTCAAAATGACCAAATTGCCCCTTATAGCAAGATTATGGCCTTGAAATCAGGGTTTTTAGAAAATATTTTGGTAAAAACTTAGGTTTTATGCACTAAATGAAATCAAATGAACATCAAATTTAACCTAAAGTATCCTAATATGATTATGAGCATGATTAAACCCTAAAAATATATGCTTATGCACAAAAATCCAAGAATATCACAAATTTTGTGATTTTTGCAGTGTTTTGGAATTCTTCGGGTGCCCTGTTTTGCAATTCAAGCCATTCAAGCATCAAACGGATTCTAAAAATCCTCAAAATTGGTACCTGCACTTTTTATAACCCTAATATCAAATTAGAATTATAAAAATATTTTTTTGGCATTAAATTAATCCGAAAATAACATCAAACCCTAAAAATATGCTATTTTTGACCTAGTTCACCAACCAGTCTCAGTCCAGGACCCGAACCAGGGGTCAAACCTCCATAGAAATCTATATTATTTTACAGAGAACAAATAGACAAAAAAACATAACTTTTCTATTTTACATATCTGAAAAAGCTTTTAAAACCAAGGAGATACCCATCCGACAATCCGGACTTGAATATATTGATTTTAACTTTGGTCCTGACTGATACTTTCAATTGAAAATTCCGGGATAAATAGAATAACTCATTCAAAATATCTGAGATTGTAACAGTGAACATCGGACTGAAAAATAACAATACTCACTTTTTACAGATCATAAATCGGATCTGTGGTTTGCGATTTATAAACAACACAAGTCTGATTAGGGTTTTGGAAAACCCTAACGAATTTTAAATTGGAAATCAGAGTTTCTGACAGAGGAAAAATACTAAACAGTAATAAAAAATTCTGAAAATTTCACAGTAGCTAGATCTAATCAATGTGAATCCATGGCACTTAGAAATCTAAAATCGGAGATAAGATGAGAAAAATATCATAACAGCAAGTTACCTTCTTGATTTTAACAACGATTTTAAAGTTTTAAAAACTCAATTTGATGTCTGATTTTTCTGACATAGTTCCCGAAGTCCAAAAACTCTGATTTTTTTACAGTAGATCCTTTAGATATGCATGCATCACATATAAAAAAATCAGAAATTAAAAACACAAATTTCAATCCGAAACAGCATGCTCTTTTCTGTTATAAACTAAAAACACACAGAAATCTAAGAAACTTGAGAAAATATGCATTAACTAATGAAAAACAATAAAACAAACCATAAAACAGTAAATAAAAATTATTTCTATACTGGAAAACGTAAAATAAACATAAATAAACAAATAAAAAAAATAAAATCAAGGAATCAATGACTGGAATTTGATTTTACCTTTAAAGACATGGATTTAACCCATAAAAAGGGTAAATCACATGTTTTATTGGTTAATAATAAAAAGAATAGTGCTAAAATCAATTCTAATGGATTAGAATCCCTGGAAAACACTAAAAACAGTGTTAGATCATCTTCTTGGACCGTTCTTGATGGTTCTTGAGGTTGAATCATGGTTGAATCCATGAAATAGATGGTACCAATGGTTAAACTAGCATTAAATCATGAAAAATATTAAATAAAACTAAAGAAATTAATAAAATTTCTCACCTTGGAGTTGCAGCAATGGAGGAAGGGCTGGAGAGGAGAGAGAAGCTCCAAGACTTGCTCTAAAGGTGGCTGGGAAAAATCGACCCCCTATGGGTCTCAATTTATAGAAACTTTTTAGGTTTTGAAAATTAGCAATTTTGAAATTTTTGGACTTCTAAAGGGGGGGGGGGGGGGGCGATTTTGGGGTGGAATGACCTATATACCCCTATCCTAAATTATCCTAAATAATGCCTAATTAACCCCTAGCTAATCCTAAAAAATCCCCAAATGTGATGCCACTTGGCATTTTCCACATTTGGGTTTTTAAAGTTCTTTAAAAACCTTTAAAAACACTAGTTTTAAAATCCAAACTTCAAAATGAGTTTTTAAAATAACTTTTGACCCTTCTAAACCTCTAACACTAACCAAGACACTGACTAACCCTAGTCTAGCCCTGACTTACTCGAATATGGCACCACCCCGAGTGGGCCCTACTTGAGTTTTTCAAAAAAAATGATTTTAAAACTTGAAATTGAGAAAGTTTTCAAAAGATTTTCATAAGTAAGCTTGAAATTAAAAGTTTTGAAATGACATAGAGTTCCAACTGGGTTAGAACTCCTCTGGATGTGGCGCCGACTGAGTGGGCCCACATCAGGTTTTGAGAAATTTGAAATAAACACTAAAAATAACTTTTAAAAGGGGTTAAAATCAATAATTGAAATTCAGAATCTTTGAAAATAGGGTCTCAAGCGAACTGGAACTCCGAGTTAGAGTCTTGAACTCTCAGGACTCTGAGATTTTAGATTTTAAAAAGCCAAATGAAAGGTTTTTGAAAGATTTTATCAGAAAATGGTGAAATGAGTCAGAAAACACAGTCAGGGTTAGACTCCTAACTCGATCAGAACTCTGAAATAGAGTCCTGAACTAACTGGACTCTGCAAAATGACCAAATTTTTGAAAACAAATGGGAATAAATGAAAATAGAATAAAAACAGACTTCAAAACAGACTCCTGACTGGACTAGGACTCCGGGACAGGGTCCTGATCGGATTAAAACTCTAGATTTTTTGGTATTTTTTGAAAAACAAATGAAAGAACTTGTCAAAATAGTGAAAACAATAACAAATATTGAAATAAAATAGAGTTCTGATTCAACTGAGACTCTGGGGACAGAGTCCTAATTGAACTAGGACTCTCCAATTTTTGGATTTTCTAAGAAATCAAATGAGAGGATTTTGAAAAACAAGTGAAAAACAGGATGAAATTGAATTTTGGTTCAGAGTCCTGTTCTGATTAGGACTCTGAGAAAGAGTCCTGATTCGATCAGAACTATAAGAATTTTGGTTTTCTGATAAGCAAATGATAAAATTTGGGCAAAGCCTTTGAAAATCAGTGAAAATGAAGTGAGAAAATCAATTTTGGATAGAGTCCTACTTCGATCAGGACTCTGAGGTAAAATCTCAGAATTTTGAAATTCTTTGATAAAAGTGTAATAGTTTTGATAGATGAAAAGATTTTTGAAAGATTCTTTCAAAATTTGAAATCAGGATCGGAGTCCTGATCCAACTAGGACTCTCTGAACAGAGTCCTGTTTTGACTAAAACTCTGAGTTTCTGACTCATTTTGAAAGATTTGATTGAAAATGGTTGTGAAAGATTAGAGTTCTAATCCGATTAAAACTCTGAAGAAGAGTCCTGATCCGACTGGACTCTTGAAGAAGAGTCCTGATCCAACCAGGACTCTGGGATTTTGGCCAAAACAGAAGATTTTAAAAGGTTTTATCCGAAAACAGGTAAAAAGGTAGTGAAAAGTAGAGTTTTGATCCGACTAGGACTCTGAAAAAAGAGTCCTGATCCAATTAGGACTCTAACATTTTTGAGATTTTTGATAAATGAAGGAATCCAGAAGCGACACCACCTAAATGGGTCTCATCTGAGAATTGAAATCAATTGAAATTGAGTTTGAAATGAATCCAGATTGTTTTCTGAGAAAATACTTCAAAATATAAGGTCCTGAGGGTTGGCAAATGACACAATGTTGATTAAAAACCCAGGTTTTAAAATTGAATTTTGAAAGAAAAGTTTTAAAACTCAAATCTGGATTGAATATTTTGAAAACAGGAGTGTTGGATCTCGAAGATGAGATGTAATGACATGCAATGCTATGCTATGCAATGCAATGATATGCTGAATTTGTGCAATGATAAGCAATGACACATGAAATGTAAGCACTGAATAAGGGTGAAAATTTGGGGTGTTTACAGATGCCCCTCTTTGCTACTAAGCCGGTTGTAAGCCGAGCTTAGTGGCAAAGAAAAACACACCAAATTCAGACTATAAACATGCCCCAGTTAGATGAATTTGACTGGGTATGAAAGAATTAGTTCAAATGATGGTGGTAGATATAGCATAAAGAATAAAGAAGAAGATTCACCTCATCGAAATGAGGCTCAGGCTTAGCCCTTAACCTGGATGGGACGACAAATGAAATACCTCATCAGAATGAGGCTCATGTTTAACCCCTTGACCTGAAAGGGGACGATACCTCGTGGAAAAACGAGGCTCAGGCTTAACCCTTAACCTGAAGGGGGACGATACCTCGTGGAAAAACGAGGCTCAGGCTTAACCCTTAACCTGAAAGGGGACGATACCTCGTGGAAAAACGAGGCTCAGGCTTAACCCTTAACCTGAAAGGGGACGATATACAGAGTCCTCGAATGAAGAAACCATGATGGGACCTTCGAATTTTGCACAATAAATCCGAGAGGGGTTTGCAAAAGGAGGAAAGGGGGTTCCCTAAAGCTTGAAAAGGGATTGATCTTGGACGTCTCATCGTTGAGACTGAATGGCTTTTAAGGCAGATGACCTTTTTGCAAAAAATTCAGGTTTAACCCTTAACCTGAACGGGAACTGTCTATGGTGGGACAGTGGGGAGCACAGGGAAGTGTGCGAATCTGAGAGCCCAAGCACTCAGATTAAAACAAGAAGGGAAGGATCTTGGACAACTCCCATCATCCGATCCTAAAAGGGATAACAACAACGCCTGAATATATCAAAATAGACATCAAGCTCTCACTTCATGTCAGGATAACTTGAAAAGATTGCCAATAAGATAAAAATTGTGGTTAATGATAAACATATATATATATATAAAAAAATATATTCCCTCTTGTCTACCTGAAGTATTACCTCCGACTGAGCTTAACTCCGTAGAATCAAGATTCGAATTCAAATTACTTGCAATTGACTTTCCTTCAAGGAGGCTATTAATTTCCTTGATATGGATAGAAAAGAATGTATTCTTGATATTGCGAGAGCTATTAGCGAAAGGATATTGATAAAAGAATTTCACAAAATTAAAGAAGATTCTTGATAGATTCGGCAGTCTGATATCCTGGGATTCTTTTCTCATGATGATCTTTCTGCACTCTTTTTTTTTAGCAGATTGGAGCTCTCTTGGATTTTCCGGGAATTACATCATCCTTCATTTTGGAGATGTCCTGACTTGTTTCTCTCCTTTTTTTTTTGGAAGGGTACGTCACAAACTCCTTCATCTCAGAGATGTTCCGATCCTTCTTTTCTCTCAGGGATTATATTGACGGTTATTGGCTCATTGGTTGGAAATCTCTTGATGATAGCTGGAATTAAATATCTTTTAGGGTTTGTCGATAGGCTCATCACACTCGCCTTCATCTCGACGATGATCTAAACTTTCCCTGGAAGGATCCGTCACAAACTCCGTCATCTTGGAGATGATTTAAATCTTCTTTGGCCCCGGGGGTTGACTCGCATAATTCGTCTTCATCTTGACGACAATTGAGAGATCCCTTTTGCAGATATTTAATTGCAGCTTAGGTGATTGAGGAGATATGGAAATTGAGTGGATTTTTCTGTATCACCCAGGATATTTTGACTGGTTATTTTCCAAGAATGATCTTTAAAAGTGTGCCATTGACTGCGATCAATATCAATCACTTATGGCTTTGCAGCAACATTGAATTTTCTTTGCTGGCCATATCGCGGATTTATTGTTCATCCTTTTGGTTGGCCAATAGAAAGATTTTGAATTTTGAATCTTTTTTCACAAAAGCTTTGTCCTTTCAGAAGTAATACTAAAGGTATTCTAAGGTACAATTTTATGCAGTAAAGATTTTGAGATCAACAACTATTTTTCATGACAATTTAGCAAAATATTCCTGAAATCCTTGGTGAAAGAAATCACTTGAGATCTAAATGACACATCCGTGGCTAGATTCTCCTCTCCTTTCCCCAAAGGAGAGACTCAGGCTTGACCCTTACCTGAACGGGTAACAAAAGATACTCCTCTCTTCCCTGAAGAGGAGGTGTTTGCAAAACGAACTTTCGAAGAGAAATAGAGTTTTCGTCAAAACTCCCTATTTCTAGGCTTCTCTTATGGAAAGGGGGCCACTAACAAAGATTGAAAGGATATCATAGAGGAACGAGTCCATCACACTCTTCCTGGAAAAAGGGTCCTCGACGACGGGGGTGGCCTAACAAAAGACATTTAGGGTTACAAGGAGGACGAGCTTCCGTCGAAACTCTCCCTGGAAAAGGGTTCCTTGTGTGATAATAAAGATTGTTTTGCAAACTGTTCGTGAAGCACGAGTCCCTTCAAAATCTCCCTAGAAAAATGGGTTCAACGAACGAACAATAAAGACATGCGAAAAGAAATGAGCTCCCTCGAACTCTCCCTGGAAAAAGGGTCCCTCGCAAGAGAAATACTTGACGATTGATTTTGATAGCTTTTGATAACCCAAAGAACTGCTTGATAACACGAATGACTAGAGGTCTGACAAAATCGGCAACCCGAATGTCAGATTAACAGAATGGAACGACCCAAGGGTCTGATACAGATTGTTTGGTTCGCAGGTTTGAAGATTAACATCGAGTCTGAACCTCAATGTGAGAGTCATGTTGCGACCAGTATGAAGACCGAATTAAAATACCAGTACGAGTACTAGGTTTTAAAAGATTACCAATACGAGCACTGGATTTTGGAAGATCACTAATACAAGCATTGGATTTCAAAAGATTTACCAGTACGAGCGCTGGATTTAAAAAGATTACCAGTACGAGCATTGGATTTTAAAAGATTACCAATACGAGATTTGGTAAAGCAACCAAGGCGAGATTGGATTTCATAAAAGGACCAATTTTGAAAATTGGATTTAACCGGACCGGTGTAAGACTGGGTTCGGTTTGAAGGTTCGAATCGAAATTCAAATCTTCAAGGAAAGACTAGATGAATTGGATTTTGAAAGACAATTCGAGTCGGAACTCTGATTTTCTAGACCAATTCTGAATTGGATTTGGAAGAAGATTCGAATCGGAACTCGACTCTTCTAGACCAATTCTAGAATCTAGAGGAAAGAAAATTATACGAATTGGATTTGTAAGAAAATTCAAGTCGGGACTTGGATTTTCTAGACCAATTTTGAATTGGATTTGGAAGAAGATTCGAATCGGAACTCGACTCTTCTAGACCAATTCTAGAATCTAGAGGAAAGAAAATTATACGAATTGGATTTGTAAGAAAATTCAAGTTGGGACTTGGATTTTCTAGACCAATTCTGAATTGGATTTGGAAGAAGATTCGAATCGGAACTCGAATCTTCTAGACCAATTCAAGACATTTAAAGGAAAGAAAAGTTGATAAGTATAAAGATGACATTTGAGACTAGTTCAACTAGTACGAGCATCAGATTTTGGAAGAGTACCAGTACGAGCACTGGATTTTGGAAGATTACCAGTACGAACACTGGGTTTTAAAAGGTTACCAGTACGAGCACTAGGTTTTTTTGTTTTTTTTAAAAGATTACCAGTACTAGTACTGGGTTTTAAAAGATTACCAGTACGAGCACTGGGTTTTAAAAGATTACCAGTACGAGCACTGGGTTTTGAAGGGTCATCAATTGATGATGACTTAGACGACTTGTCGGGGTCTCAGGATTTATCCCTTATCCTGAATGGGTGATTCAATGCAAATTGATGCAGATGAATGCGAATGAATGCATGCAAATGCAAGTGGATGCAATTGAGTGCATATGCATGCAAAATGAGAGATTTATTAGATCCTGCCTGCACACAAATTGTTTTGAATAAAAGGCAACCTTAACAAGAATGCCCCAGTATTTTCTGGGGAAGAGAGATATTTTGAAAAAAGAATAATTGATCATTTATTGAAAGGAATTTTTGAAGAATACAAAAGATAGAATAGAGATTTTCTAGGTATAGAATTTCTTCAGATGTCGAGCATTAATGGGGTCGGATAGTTCTACCCCGTCTGCATTAATCAGACGATATGAATTACGGGGCAACGCTTCTTTCACCACGTAGGGACCTTCCCAGTTTGGTGACCATTTGCCACGTGGACGATGCTTGAGATGAGCCGTTGATCTAAGGACCAAGTCATTAACTTGGAATCTCCTTTCGATGACTGACTTGGCATATTGCCTGGCTATCCTCTGACGATAAGACTGAGCGTGCTCTGCTGCTTTGAGTCTTTTCTCATCGAGTAAATCTAACTGTACCAATCTCTGTTGCTGATACTGATCGAGTGGTAACTCTAAAAGAGATGCGAACTTAAGGGCGGGCTTCTGAACATGAAGAGGTAACACCACCTCAGTCCCATAAACAAGTTCTGAAGGAGTCACATTGGTTGGGGTTCGAATGGTAGTTCGATATGCCCAAAGTGCATCATGGATTTTCTCGTGCCAATCACGACCCGTCTCAACGGTTCTTTCCAAGATGCGAATCAAACTCTTGTTTGTTGCTTCTGCCTGACCATTTCCTTGTGGATAATAAGGAGCTGAAAAATGATGATGAATTCTGAATTTTGAACAAAAGATCTTCATTCTCTCATTCTTGAAATGAGTACCATTATCTGACACGATGTCATGCGGTATACCGAAACGACAAAGAATATTCTTATGAATGAACGAAACTACATGTCGACCTTCCACTGTATGCAGAGTGACGGCTTCAACCCATTTGGTGAAATACTCTGTTGCGGCAAGGAAATATTTATGACCATTAGAAGCTGAAGGAGAGATGGGTCCTACAACGTCGAAGGCCCACATAGAAAATGGCCATGGAGACACGACTGATTGCAAGTACGTGGTTGGTGCATGAATGGAAGGTGCGTGTATCTGACACTGAACGCACTTCTTCACAAAACGATAGCAGTCTTGCTGCATGGTTCTCCAATAGTATCCTGCTCGAATGATTTGTTTAACAAGGGTTTGGTAGCCGACATGACCACCGCAAATACCTTCATGCGCTTCTCGTATGATTTCTTTGGCTTCTTCTTCGTCTAAGCACCTGGAATACTCAGAACTGAACCCACGATGATAAAGAACATTGGCAAGGATAAAATAGCGGGCGGACATATGCTGAATTGCTTTTTGCTCCTTCTTTGATAGTTCTGGTGGAAGCTCACCAGTTTCAATAAAGTTTTTGATATCTTGATACCAAGGCTTCTTTTTCTGTTCCGCCTGGTTGACTTGCATTACTGGAATGAAGGCAGGTTGGTCAAGTCTACCGATTTCAAAAGAGCGACAGGATTCTCCATCTCTGAAAGACATAATGGAGCCCAAACTGGCCAAACCATCAGCTATTTGATTAAACTCTCTTTTGATATGGAAAAGCTGAAATTCCTCGAAATTGTTGATAAGGGCTAAAATGATCTTTTGGTAAGGGAGCAACTTCTGATCTTTTACCTGCCATTCAGCTTTGACTTGGCTAACTACGAGCAATGAATCACCGAAGGCGTGTACCCTCTTAACATTGAAGTCTTGCAAAATTCTCATACCTTGTATTAAAGCTTCATACTCAGCCATATTATGGGTACATTGAAAATCCAGTTTCAGAGAAAAGGGGATCATCTCTTTCTCTGGTGTGATCAGCAAGATTCCGACCCCTATGCCGGCCATGCTCTTGGATCCATCGAAAAATAGATTCCAAACTGGGGATTGTTGAACATTACAGATCCGCTCATCGGGAAAACTATCCTCGATTTTAACATCTTCTGCTAAAGGAAAATCTGCCAATTGGTCTGCAATTGCTTGACCTTTGATAGATTGCTGAGAAACATACCCCAGATCATACTGCATTAACAAGACTTGCCACTTAGCAATCCGTCCACTGAGAAATGGTTGTTCGAGAATATACTTGAGAGGATTAAGTTTTGAGAGAATCTTGACTTCTGACACATCCATACTAGTGCTAGACATGTCTTTTCTATCTGAGAATATTTCTTCTCGTAATCAATGAAGGTCTTGCTTACATAATAGATGGCATGTTCAATCAAACTGCCTTCCTCATACTGTGCCAAGAATCCACCACAAGCGGCTTGGTTAACTGAAACATATAGCAAGAGAGGCTTTCCCAATTCTGGTGGCTTCAGAACGAGCAGATTAAGAAGATATTTCTTGATACGTTCAAACGATTGCTGACACTCTGGTCCCCACTCAAATTTCACTCCTTTTCTGAGTAGATGATTGAAAGGTTCACATCTCATGGCAAGGTTGGATATGAATCTCCGAATTGATTGCATACGTCCCTGAAGACTACGCAATTCCTTAAGAGTAGTTGGAGGTGACATGTCAATGATGGCCTTTGCTTTAGCGGGATCCATTTCTATACCCTTTTTGCTGACCAAGAAGCCTAGCAATTTGCCTGATTCAACCCCGAAGACACAATTCTGAGGATTGAGTCTCATTTTGTAAAGAATGAGTCGCTTGAAGACTTGACTTAAAGCATCGATATGATCTTCTTCTTCTTTGGATTTGAACAGGATGTCATCAACGTATGCATCCATAGTCTTGTGCATCTGATCATGGAAAATGGCAGCCATTGCACGCTGATAGGTTGCCCCAGCATTCTTGAGCCCAAACGGCATGACTGTATAACAGAAAGTGCCCCATGGCGTAGTGAAGGATGTCTTGGATTGGTCACGAGTGGCCAACTTGATCTGATTATATCCAGAGTATCCGTCCATGAAGGAGAACATGGCATGCCCAGCTGTGCTATCAACTAGGAGATCGATATTTGGGAGTGGATAGTCATCCTTCGATGTAGCTTTATTGAGATCGCGAAAGTCGATACAAATTCGCACTTTGCCGTTTTTCTTGGGAACTGCAACGATATTCGCCAACTAGTCCAGATAATCTTTTGCTCGAATGAATCCTGCTTTAAGCAAGTCCTCAAGTCGTTCCTTGACCTGTTGCTCGATTCGAGGATCCATTTTTCTTAACTTCTGCTTAACAGGTTTCACATCAGGCTTCAGAACGAGTCGGTGTTCCACCAATTTAGGATCTAAACCTGGCATATCTTCATAAGTCCATGCGAACACTTCTTGGTACTGCTTGAGAAAGTCAATGAGCATTTCCTTCTCATTTGTACTTAGGCTGGTGCCGATCTTGAGAATTTTTGAACTATCTTCTGAACCAATATTGATGTCCTCAGTTGGATCCTGGACTAGGGTCGATGGTTCATCTTGTTTCTGAATCGCTGCAAATTCTGGCAACTCTGGAAGCGACGAATCGAATTCTGCCATTTCTTCTCACTGCTTTGTGACCTTAGTGTCCTCTGCTCTTGCCCGGACCTGATGTATCTTTGCCGGTTTCGAAGGATTGATGACTAATTTTTTTATCGGTTGAGAAGACATTATGAAATTTTTGAAAAGAATAGCTTTTAGAAAAAGTTCATTCACTATGACATAAATTGTATGAGAATAAAAAAGATAAGAATAATGATTTTTGAAGACAAATTACAGAGGAATAAGAGAAAGATGACATCCAGATAAACGAGAAAATTGATAACTTTATTGAAGACTTGGAATGAAATAAGGACATTTAAAATGAGCTGAAATGGGACATTGTCCCTACAAACTGCAGAAATCAAATGAATGAAATAGAAAAGACAGATGGTAGAAAATTTTTAATGGATCCCTTTAATGAAGGCAGTATTTTTGTGAGATCTTTTGCCCATGAATCCTAGTCCTGCCCTGCGCGGATGATGATCATGGATCACTGGCTCTAGCCGGCCATCTCCGTTCTTGCCCAATCCTCTGAAAGGCGGATAACCATGCTTCAGTAATAGGTCAAATCCTTTCTTGGTTCTAACAAACTGCGGGAAAAGAGGATGGTCTTTGAAAGTACTATAATCGAGACGACCTTCGATCTTAAAGAAATGTGGTCCTTGCCATTGGACCATCGCTGCTGTGTGATTTGTCTCTGATGCTGCTTCTAACTTTAGCATTTCAAGGCTTTCACTGAGAACAACCTCTTCACTTTCCCTAATGCTGGGGATATCAGCAGTATAAGTTGGCCTAGGGATCATAGGCTGAGGTAGCCTCTCTTCAGGATCTTTCCCCAAAACAATAGTTATCATGCCACCTTTAGACCATTTGATGCACTGATGTAGAGTGGACGGTACGGCGTTGGCATTATGAATCCATGTTCTTCCCAGTAGAAGATTATACGTTGGCGGCACGTTAACGACATGGAAAAGCACTGTATGAACAGAGCAGTTGATAAATATTTCCAAGAAGATCTTTCCCTTTGCTGTCTGTCCATGATTATCGAACCCATAAATAGTGATCGGATCCGGTGTGTACTCTTCTTCTTTTATACCCAGAGCCTTGGCAGTCATTTCAGGACAAATGTTGAGGCTACTGCCTCCATCTACAAGCACGTGGGGTACAGTCATTCTCCGGGTTCGCACCACAATGTACAGAGCATTGTTATGAAATGCGTGAGGTTTTGGCAGATCCTCATCTGAGAAGGTTATGGGAGCATTGGTCATGGCCTGATTAACGATCTGAGCCATGTGTTCAAGTGTGGTGCCTGGCTTGACCTTGATTTTTCACAGTAAATCGTCCAGGACTTGCTGATACTTAGGAGAAGCACTTGCCAACTCAAGGATAGGGATATTAGAGAGGGCAGTGATTGGTCTTTGCACTGTATCGACCTTTTCTTCTGATGTTCTCCCTTTTTCTGAAGTAGGTTTGACAAGGCTCTTGGGTATCCACGGCATTCTTTTGGCTACCTCTGGAGATACTCTAGCGAGCTCTCTCGAAACTTTCAGCTTACTGAATGCTGAAACGAGGTCCATCTTTTGAGAACTGGACTAAGCCTTATGCAACACTAATACCTGATGCTGCACCTTGATATCACTGCTAGGGCATGGTCGGATATGATCTTGTGGCTGAAAGGGATGATCAGATATCATTGTTGTTGAGTGCTGCAAGAAAGGCTGTTTTAGAATCTCCATTTTCTCATCTTCAACCCCTTCTACCAATAGATTTTTGTCAATATAATCTTGTATGATGTTTTTGAGAACGAAACAGTTCTCGGTATCATGTCTCACAGTTCGGTGGAACTTGCAGAATCTGTCTTTCATTTTTTCCCATAACCACTGGCGGGTCAGCTACCCTTGGAAGCTTAATTATATCACTGCCGAGCATATATTCTAATACCATCTCGAGGGACTGGTCTAGAGGAGTAAACTTGCGGTTATAACTCCATCCTTCACGCTTCGGCTTTTCTTGTGGTCTTGATCTCTGTTCGAGGGTCTGCTGTGGCTGCCTATCATATTGAGTAATCGACTTGCCTTTCTGATCACTTTTGTTGGGATTTGGCCCTTCTGAAGCATAACTGTGATTTTTTCCATTTCCTTTGTTCTGATTCTTACTGTTATTGGTAGAGTAGGTAAAATGGGCTTTCTTCTTTGATTCTTGTTGACTGTTATTCTTTGTAAACATAAAACCCTCATAAGATCCGTTCTCCATACTTAACTCGAGCCATTCGGCTTGTTCTGTCAGTTCTATGAAACTCTTCGATGGAGATGTAGAAATTAGTCCCCTCAGGGGTTGCGAGAAGTTGCTCAGGATCAAAGATAGTGCGTGTCTTTCTGCTATTGGCTCACACATCTTATTGCAAGCGGATCTCCATCTATGAATGAAATCCCTGGCCTTCTCGTTTTACTTCTGCCTCAGACTGCAAAGATGACTGAGAGTCGGGAGTGCTTCAGCATTGAATAGAAAGCGCTTAATAAATAAATTGACCACTTTGTCGAATTCTTTCAGTTCTATCGGATTAATGTGCTCTGAGTACCACTTTGCTGCGACACCTTCCAAACTGTGAGGAAAGCAGAGAAATAAGGCACAATTGTTCCTCTTGAACCTGGAACATTCTGCGAAGAATATGGCGAGATGTGCTTTTGGGTCACCCGAACCATCAAACTTGATAAGTTTCTTGGGGAGATTATCAAGATCATCATCCCCATCCAGTCCATCATAGAAGTCTTCACTTGTAAAGACTCTTTTGCCCTTGTCACGAGTTTGAAGATCCTTAACTATTTTCATCACATCTTTGAGTTATGACTGCGTAGGGTCGTCAACAGATTGATTCTTGGATTTGTAGGCCGACCCCTGCCCCTGAGTCGACCTTCTGAATTCTTGCTTGTTTTCATATTCTTTATCAGTATCATCTGCTGATTCTGACTCATCAGACATTACCTCATGACGATTCTGCTTTTTACTGATCTTCACATTTCTGGCCGCGTGACCCCTATCCTTCTGCTTGGTCTGAGTCTGCTCAGTACTGGCTTCAGCTTGCTCTGCCAGCATCTTGGTCATCATTTTCTTGAACATGATGTACATCTGGAGATCCACGTCATCCTCCACCTGCTGTCCTTGACTTTTGGCTGATCGGGGGGAGTCCATTTCTTCTTCTGAAGTGACTGAGTATGCAACTCCTTCAACTGCTGCGGTTTTCTTTCCGGACCTTGTATGAACCATTGACTGTCACGACAACTCTCTGAAGATTGCTAACGCTCTCTGGAGATTGCTAACGCTCTCTGCAAGGCAGAACTGATGATTAGGATTTTGAAGGAAATTCGGTTTGGAGGAAAATATTTGTTGAGAATTTTGGTAGACAATTGAAATAATATCCCATTACTAGGGATTGAGTCATCGCTGGAATTACGACAATTGCGTTGCTATTCTTTGCAAAATAAACAACTAGAAAATATGCCTTGTTACCTAGGCGAGGTCGTCAAATCAAGATAGGATGAAATTTAAAGGAATTTTATTAAAGAAAGAAAAAAAAAAGACATGATTTTATTAATAATAGACTCGACAAAGGGGAGGGGGACGGACAATTTTCCACCACTCCTGATAATCAGAGGACACTCGAGGACCAGGAAAAATAGTAAGAGTAATAAAGGAATCCCAGCCATGTCTGGCAGAATGGTATGCTCCGGACCACTGATCTGATGTGAGATCGAAATCTGGCAAGACCCCCGATAGTGGACGAATCTCTACACGCTTCTGCCTCTGAGAGAACTGTCTGACACACCACTCTGAATGGTAGTATGCGCAGAAGAATGGACCAAGTAGCCTGAACCGCTTGCCATAAGCGTAGGTATATCTGGGAGGCGCTTCCTGACGATCAAAGTAATCCCATACGACTTCTTCCTCCTGAAGGTTGTCAATCAAGAACCGGTATCGTGCAACTGGCAAAAGCTTTTTTCCATTGTATCTGAATGAACTGACTCAGACTGGCACATGTGGGAGGAACCAAGACTGCAAGGCATAGGTGCACCCTTCGACTAGGATCGACTCTCCGAGTGTGAAACGGGTCAACCCTCGGTATAGAAAGGCGAGTGCGGCCATGGATATCGAGAGGCAGCTGGTCTGTCGACTTCCCCATCTCCTTAGAAGCTGAACTATTTTGATATCCATATAATTCCGTCCGTCGGGAAAGAAAGCTAATCCCACCGTGCACAGAACCATCGCGTGCTGGATTCTCTCTCGAGCTGTCCTGGACAATGAGCTGACCTCTGCAAATGTTCCATACTGTTTGTAGATTTCGAGCAGGTCCACATATTCATTTCCATCTTCTTCAATCAAAGGCCAAGACTTGCGTCCCGTCATGCGAGCTAAGGCATCTTTAGGGTCCAGACCCTTGACATTAATAAAAAATGGTTTCTCCAATGGATCTCCAGGCTGGCTCGGGCAATCCCATGATTTCTGAAAATTCATCCATCAGTATTGTCATCTCGCCCCAAGGGAACCAGAAGGTAGAAGTGCTCGGATTCCACCGTTCTGCTAGTGCATGGATCAAGTTGCCGTTGACTGTCTGCTTTCCCATTGCGGATGCTAGTTCTAACCCACAATCGTCCAAGTGGTCCGGAAACATACGAGAGAAATTCTTGAACCATAAATAGTACCACCGGGGAAAGAAGAATCCGGTGCTGAGGACTCGATGTTCAGGAAGACTTTGTCGCACCTCGTAGGAGATGTGACCCTCAGGAAAGACTGAATCAAGCTGACTGGATGCCATCAGACTGGAAATCATGGAAAATTGGAATAAGACTTGGGAAAATACAGGAAATTTGAGGAAAATGCAGGCAGGATAAAAATAAAGCAGGAAATTTGAGATCCAGAAGACAGGAAAGATGGGAAATCACCTGGAGTTTTGAAGAAAATTAAGGGAAATTTGGAAAATCGTCCAGGGTTTGATGAAATATGAAGAAATAAATGGAAAATGAAGTATTTGGAAAATCGTCCAAGGTTTAAAACATGGACAGTACATGGACATAGATTGAGGAATTTTGAGAAAATCGTCCAGTATTTTAGAAAATTGGGAAAATATGGAAAATAAAAAGGAAATAACACATTCAATCACATTCTGCATAAACAAGTATGCACATACAACATTCCCTAAAAGCTGACTCTAGATGCACAAATTTTGAAATAGCTGTAGGACCTTAATCCTAACTCTAAGGTTCAGATCAACTGTATCCAATCCAGTTATGCCTATATACTCAAGCCAAGGCTCGATGTACGTGGCATAAAATCAATTTCTCCGATTCTAGGTTCAAGTTTTCCAACATCCTTGAGCACCTGCCGATATACGTTGGACTATGGCCCTTGGTACGTGGCAGGGGGGTTTTCACCCAAATAAGTGGCCCAGTTGTGAGGCTCTGTCCCGAACTATGGTTCTGGAAGAGAGCCCAGCAACGTGAAGACCGGGACAATATAGGTGGGGTGATTTTTGAAAAACATGAGCACATGCAATCAAACAAAAGGCTCTAAAACCTAAAGAGATAGAGATTTTGAAATATTTGAAGAAGTAAACATTGTTTTCATACAATTCCTAAATTGAGGAGTGTTGTATTAGACCTAAGTCTATGTGAGCATGAATAATTCTCCTCAATATGGTCCTACCAAACCATGCCTAGTCTACATGCAGTCCATGTCAGCTGGGTTCAAGTCTAGGCTCCTAGGTTCACATGATAGCATAAATTAAAAGCTGACATTCCATGGAAATCGATTTTGACAACTTGAACTAAGTAGAGCATTAAATTGATCAGGCGAAGACAGGTCCCATCACGGTCGCCAAACCTGTTATCATCGCAAAATTTTTACTTTTGCGAGTCAAACTGACCTTTGAAAAAGATTTTGAAAATAACTCGCCTCCGTTTTTAAAATGCGGGATTATTCCGAAGAATGGGACTCGCCTGTCGGTACGAGGTTCGACCGTTCCTGCCACCTTTAACAGGGGTAATCGAACCAAGGATCAATCAAATGCTTTGCTTTGTTCAACTTGTCTAAACCATATTCTAATTCCTAAATGCACAAAGAATCAGGCATGTGCTATGAATTTCTAAAAATGCACATTTGAAAACATGATGTTTGCTTCAAAGATTGGAAAATATTTGGAAGATTCTTGGAAAATAAACTCTTTGAAAATTGTGAATTATTTTTGAGATGCTGTATTTGAGAAAGTGAAAATCGATTTCTGAAGAAATATAAGGATTTTGTGAAAATCGATTTTGAGAAATGTGAAATAACTCTGAAAAACTCGATTTCTTTGAATTCAAACTTTGAAATTGAAAATATAACTTATAAAATCGAATTTGGAACTTGGGAAATACTTGAAATATCATTGGCAAATCCATATTTTGAGAAAATCGATTTTTTTAATAAGACTTAGAAGATTTTGAGAAAATGAACTTCTTTGAATTGAGATTTGAATTGGAATTGGCAAATGCATGAAATGAATGAATATGAATTTGAGGAATTGAGAAATACTTTTTGTATTTTTGAGAAATGCAGTGCATTTTGAAGTTAGCCTAAGAGTGTAGGCTGAATGTGGCTAATGTGAAGATCATAAATCTAGGTATCATTCGTATTCTGACTATGGCCATAAATACAAATTCCACCAAGTTTATAAACTTCATAAAAGCTAGTGTATGTGCCATTCGTGTAGACCATAGTGAGTTTGAATATGCGTGAATCATCATCCATCACACATTAACATTATTAAAAAAAAATAAACTATATGCAATGCTGCCTAAGCTAATCAGGAAATGTAAATTCTTATTCCAAAGTTTAATTTAGTTTACATCACTATTGAAATTTAAATACATGAAAAATAAAGTCTTCAATGTACCTGCAAAACTAGAAAACTTGGTTAATGAAAATATGTTGGCTTTTCTAGATTCATCCAGTAATATCTAGAAATTACTGGATTTTGCTAGATATAAGCCTTTTCCATGATTCCCTTAAATCAAAATGATAAAGTATGAAATAAAATTGAATAAATAAGGAAGATAAGATATGAAATTTCGAAATTGGGGTCAAAATGACCAAATTGCCCCTGATAGCAAGACTATGGCCTTGAAATCAGGGTTTTTAGAAAATATTTTGGTAAAAACTTAGGTTTTATGCACTAAATGAAATCAAATGAACATCAAATTTAACTTAAAGTATCCTAATATGATTATGAGCATGATTAAACCCTAAAAATATATGCTTATGCACGAAAATCCAAGAATATCACAAATTTTGTGATTTTTGCAGTGTTTTGGAATTCTTCGGGTGCCCTGTTTTGCAATTCAAGCCATTCAAGCATCAAACGGATTCTAAAAATCCTCAAAATTGGTACCTGCACTTTTTATAACCCTAATATCAAATTAGAATTATAAAAATATTTTTTTGGCATTAAATTAATCCGAAAATAACATCAAACCCTAAAAATATGCTATTTTTGACCTAGTTCACCAACCAGTCTCAGTCCAGGACCCGAACTAGGGGTCAAACCTCCTTAGAAATCTATGAAATTTTACAGAGAACAAATAGACAAAAAAACAGAACTTTTCTATTTTACATATCTGAAAAAGCTTTTAAAACCAGGGAGATACCCATCCGACAATCCGGACTTGAATATATTGATTTTAACTTTGGTCCTGACTGATACTTTCAATTGAAAATTTCGGGATAAATAGAATAACTCATTCAAAATATCTGAGATTGTAACAGTGAACAGCGGACAGAAAAATAATAATACTCACTTTTTACAGATCATAAATCGGATCTGTGGTTTGCGATTTATAAACAACACAAGTCTGATTAGGGTTTTGGAAAACCCTAACGAATTTTAAATTGGAAATCAGAGTTTCTGACAGAGGAAAAATACTAAATAGTAATAAAAAATTCTGAAAATTTCACAGTAGCTAGATCTAATCAATGTGAATCCATGGCATTTAGAAATCTAAAATCGGATATAAGATGAGAAAAATATCATAACAGCAAGTTACCTTCTTGATTTTAACAACGATTTTAAAGTTTTAAAAACTCGATTTGATGTCTGATTTTTCTGACATAGTTTCCGAAGTCCAAAAACTCTGATTTTTTTACAGTAGATCCTTTAGATATGCATGCATCACATATAAAAAACTCAGAAATTAAAAACACAAATTTCAATCCGAAACAGCATGCTCTTTTCTGTTATAAACTAAAAACACACAGAAATCTAAGAAACTTGAGAAAATATGCATTAACTAATGAAAAACAATAAAACAAACCATAAAACAGTAAATAAAAATTATTTCTATACTGGAAAACGTAAAATAAACATAAATAAACAAATAAAAAAAATAAAATCAAGGAATCAATGACTGGAATTTGATTTTACCTTTAAAGACATGGATTTAACCCATAAAAAGGGTAAATCACATGTTTTATTGGTTAATAATAAAAAGAATAGTGCTAAAATCAATTCTAATGGATTAGAATCCCTGGAAAACACTAAAAACAGTGTTAGATCATCTTCTTGGACCGTTCTTGATGGTTCTTGAGGTTGAATCATGGTTGAATCCATGAAATAGATGGTACCAATGGTTAAACTAGCATTAAATCATGAAAAATATTAAATAAAACTAAAGAAATTAATAAAATTTCTCACCTTGGAGTTGCAGCAATGGAGGAAGGGCTGGAGAGGAGAGAGAAGCTCCAAGACTTGCTCTAACGGTGGCTGGGAAAAATCGACCCCCTATGGGTCTCAATTTATAGAAACTTTTTAGGTTTTGAAAATTAGCAATTTTGAAATTTTTGGACTTCTAAAGTGGGGGGGGGGGGGGGCGATTTTGGGGTGGAATGACCTATATACCCCTAGCCTAAATTATCCTAAATAATGCCTAATTAACCCCTAGCTAATCCTAAAAAATCCCCAAATGTGATGCCACTTGGCATTTTCCATATTTGGGTTTTTAAAGTTCTTTAAAAACCTTTAAAAACACTAGTTTTAAAATCCAAACTTCAAAATGAGTTTTTAAAATAACTTTTGACCCTTCTAAACCTCTAACACTAACCAAGACACTGACTAACCCTAGTCTAGCCCTGACTTACTCGAATATGGCACCACCTCGAGTGGGCCCTACTTGAGTTTTTCAAAAAAAATGATTTTAAAACTTGAAATTGAGAAAGTTTTCAAAAGATTTTCATAAGTAAGCTTGAAATTAAAAGTTTTGAAATGACATAGAGTTCCAACTGGGTTAGAACTTCTCTGGATGTGGCGCCGACTGAGTGGGCCCACATCAGGTTTTGAGAAATTTGAAATAAACACTAAAAATAACTTTTAAAAGGGGTTAAAATCAATAATTGAAATTCAGAATCTTTGAAAATAGGGTCTCAAGCGAACTGGAACTCCGAGTTAGAGTCTTGAACTCTCAGGACTCTGAGATTTTAGATTTTAAAAAGCCAAATGAAAGGTTTTTGAAAGATTTTATCAGAAAATGGTGAAATGAGTCAGAAAACACAGTCAGGGTTAGACTCCTAACTCGATCAGAACTCTGAAATAGAGTCCTGAACTAACTGGACTCTGCAAAATGACCAAATTTTTGAAAACAAATGGGAATAAATGAAAATAGAATAAAAACAGACTTCAAAACAGACTCCTGACTGGACTAGGACTCCGGGACAGGGTCCTGATCGGATTAAAACTCTAGATTTTTTGGTATTTTTTGAAAAACAAATGAAAGAACTTGTCAAAATAGTGAAAACAATAACAAATATTGAAATAAAATAGAGTTCTGATTCAACTGAGACTCTGGGGACAGAGTCCTAATTGAACTAGGACTCTCCAATTTTTGGATTTTCTAAGAAATCAAATGAGAGGATTTTGAAAAACAAGTGAAAAACAGGATGAAATTGAATTTTGGTTCAGAGTCCTGTTCTGATTAGGACTCTGAGAAAGAGTCCTGATTCGATCAGAACTATAAGAATTTTGGTTTTCTGATAAGCAAATGATAAAATTTGGGCAAAGCCTTTGAAAATCAGTGAAAATGAAGTGAGAAAATCAATTTTGGATAGAGTCCTACTTCGATCAGGACTCTGAGGTAAAATCTCAGAATTTTGAAATTCTTTGATAAAAGTGTAATAGTTTTGATAGATGAAAAGATTTTTGAAAGATTCTTTCAAAATTTGAAATCAGGATCGGAGTCCTGATCCAACTAGGACTCTCTGAACAGAGTCCTGTTTTGACTAAAACTCTGAGTTTCTGACTCATTTTGAAAGATTTTGAAAGATTTGATTGAAAATGGTTGTGAAAGATTAGAGTTCTAATCCGATTAAAACTCTGAAGAAGAGTCCTGATCCGACTGGACTCTTGAAGAAGAGTCCTGATCCAACCAGGACTCTGGGATTTTGGCCAAAACAGAAGATTTTAAAAGGTTTTCTCCGAAAACATGTAAAAAGGTAGTGAAAAGTAGAGTTTTGATCCGACTAGGACTCTGAAAAAAGAGTCCTGATCCAATTAGGACTCTAACATTTTTGAGATTTTTGATAAATGAAGGAATCCAGAAGCAACACCACCTAAATGGGTCTCATCTGAGAATTGAAATCAATTAAAATTGAGTTTGAAATGAATCCAGATTGTTTTCTGAGAAAATACTTCAAAATATAAGGTCCTGAGGGTTGGCAAATGACACAATGTTGATTAAAAACCCAGGTTTTAAAATTGAATTTTGAAAGAAAAGTTTTAAAACTCAAATCTGGATTGAATATTTTGAAAACAGGAGTGTTGGATCTCGAAGATGAGATGTAATGACATGCAATGCTATGCTATGCAATGCAATGATATGCTGAATTCGTGCAATGATAAGCAATGACACATGAAATGTAAGCACTGAATAAGGGTGAAAATTTGGGGTGTTTACAGATGCCCCTCTTTGCTACTAAGCCGGTTGTAAGCCGAGCTTAGTGGCAAAGAAAAACACACCAAATTCAGACTATAAACATGCCCCAGTTAGATGAATTTGACTGGGTATGAAAGAATTAGTTCAAATGATGGTGGTAGATATAGCATAAAGAATAAAGAAGAAGATTCACCTCATCGAAATGAGGCTCACGCTTAGCCCTTAACCTGGATGGGACGACAAATGAAATACCTCATCAGAATGAGGCTCATGTTTAACCCCTTGACCTGAAAGGGGACGATACCTCGTGGAAAAATGAGGCTCAGGCTTAACCCTTAACCTGAAGGGGGACGATACCTCGTGGAAAAACGAGGCTCAGGCTTAACCCTTAACCTGAAAGGGGACGATACCTCGTGGAAAAATGAGGCTCAGGCTTAACCCTTAACCTGAAAGGGAACGATATACGGAGTCCTCGAATGAAGAAACCATGATGGGACCTTCGAATTTTGCACAATAAATCCGAGAGGGGTTTGCAAAAGGAGGAAAGGGGGTTCCCTAAAGCTTGAAAAGGAATTGATCTTGGACGTCTCATCGCTGAGACTGAATGGCTTTTAAGGCAGATGACCTTTTTGCAAAAAATTCAGGTTTAACCCTTAACCTGAACGGGAACTGTCTATGGTGGGACAGTGGGGAGCACAGGGAAGTGTGCGAATCTGAGAGCCCAAGCACTCAGATTAAAACAAGAAGGGAAGGATCTTGGACAACTCCCATCATCCGATCCTAAAAGGGATAACAACAATGCCTGAATATATAAAAATATACATCAAGCTCTCACTTCATGTCAGGATAACTTGAAAAGATTGCCAATAAGATAAAAATTGTGGTTAATGATAAACATATATATATATATATATATATAAATATATTCCCTCTTGTCTACCTGAAGTATTACCTCCGACTGAGCTTAACTCCGTAGAATCAAGATTCGAATTCAAATTACTTGCAATTGACTTTCCTTCAAGGAGGCTATTAATTTCCTTGATATGGACAGAAAAGAATGTATTCTTGATATTGCGAGAGCTATTAGCGAAAGGATATTGATAAAAGAATTTCACAAAATTAAAGAAGATTCTTGATAGATTCGGCAGTCTGATATCCTGGGATTCTTTTCTCATGATGATCTTTCTGCACTCTTTTTTTTTAGCAGATTGGAGCTCTCTTGGATTTTCCGGGAATTACATCATCCTTCATTTTGGAGATGTCCTGACTTGTTTCTCTCCCTTTTTTTTTGGAAGGGTACGTCACAAACTCCTTCATCTCAGAGATGTTCCGATCCTTCTTTTCTCTCAGGGATTATATTGACGGTTATTGGCTCATTGGTTGGAAATCTCTTGATGATAGCTGGAATTAAATATCTTTTAGGGTTTGTCGATAGGCTCATCACACTCGCCTTCATCTCGACGGTGATCTAAACTTTTCCTGGAAGGATCCGTCACAAACTCCGTCATCTTGGAGATGATCCAAATCTTCTTTGGCCCCGGGGGTTGACTCGCATAATTTGTCTTCATCTTGACGACAATTGAGAGATCCCTTTTGCAGATATTTAATTGCAGCTTAGGTGATTGAGGAGATATGGAAATTGAGTGGATTTTTCTGTATCACCCAGGATATTTTGACTGCTTATTTTCCAAGAATGATCTTTAAAAGTGTGCCATTGACTGCGATCAATATCAATCACTTATGGCTTTGCAGCAACATTGAATTTTCTTTGCTGGCCATATCGCGGATTTATTGTTCATCCTTTTGGTTGGCCAATAGAAAGATTTTGAATTTTGAATCTTTTTTCACAAAAGCTTTGTCCTTTCAGAAGTAATACTAAAGGTATTCTAAGGTACAATTTTATGCAGTAAAGATTTTGAGATCAACAACTATTTTTCATGACAATTTGGCAAAATATTCCTGAAATCCTTGGTGAAAGAAATCACTTGAGATCTAAATGACACATCCGTGGCTAGGTTCTCCTCTCCTTTCCCCAAAGGAGAGACTCAGGCTTGACCCTTACCTGAACGGGTAACAAAAGATACTCCTCTCTTCCCTGAAGAGGAGGTGTTTGCAAAACGAACTTTCGAAGAGAAATAGAGTTTTCGTCAAAACTCCCTATTTCTAGGCTTCTCTTATGGAAATGGGGCCGCTAACAAAGATTGAAAGGATATCATAGAGGAACGAGTCCATCACACTCTTCCTGGAAAAAGGGTCCTCGACGACGGGGGTGGCCTAACAAAAGACATTTAGGGTTACAAGGAGGACGAGCTTCCGTCGAAACTCTCCCTGGAAAAGGGTTCCTTGTGTGATAATAAAGATTGTTTTGCAAACTGTTCGTGAAGCACGAGTCCCTTCAAACTCTCCCTAGAAAAATGGGTTCAACGAACGAACAATAAAGACATGCGAAAAGAAATGAGCTCCCTCGAACTCTCCCTGGAAAAAGGGTCCCTCGCAAGAGAAATACTTGACGATTGATTTTGATAGCTTTTGATAACTCAAAGAACTGCTTGATAACACGAATGACTAGAGGTCTGACAAAATCGGCAACCCGAATGTCAGATTAACAGAATGGAACGACCCAAGGGTCTGATACAGATTGTTTGGTTCGCAGGTTTGAAGATTAACATCGAGTCTGAACCTCAATGTGAGAGTCATGTTGCGACCAGTATGAAGACCGAATTAAAATACCAGTACGAGTACTAGGTTTTAAAAGATTACCAATACGAGCACTGGATTTTGGAAGATCACTAATACAAGCATTGGATTTCAAAAGATTTACCAGTACGAGCGCTGGATTTAAAAAGATTACCAGTACGAGCATTGGATTTTAAAAGATTACCAATACGAGATTTGGTAAAGCAACCAAGGCGAGATTGGATTTCATAAAAGGACCAATTTTGAAAATTGGATTTAACCGGACCGGTGTAAGACTGGGTTCGGTTTGAAGGTTCGAATCGAAATTCAAATCTTCAAGGAAAGACTAGATGAATTGGATTTTGAAAGACAATTCGAGTCGGAACTCTGATTTTCTAGACCAATTCTGAATTGGATTTGGAAGAAGATTCGAATCGGAACTCGACTCTTCTAGACCAATTCTAGAATCTAGAGAAAAGAAAATTATATGAATTGGATTTGTAAGAAAATTCAAGTCGGGACTTGGATTTTCTAGACCAATTCTGAATTGGATTTGGAAGAAGATTCGAATCGGAACTCGACTCTTCTAGACCAATTCTAGAATCTAGAGGAAAGAAAATTATACGAATTGGATTTGTAAGAAAATTCAAGTTGGGACTTGGATTTTCTAGACCAATTCTGAATTGGATTTGGAAGAAGATTCGAATCGGAACTCGAATCTTCTAGACCAATTCAAGACATTTAAAGGAAAGAAAAGTTGATAAGTATAAAGATGACATTTGGGACTAGTTCAACTAGTACGAGCATCAGATTTTGGAAGAGTACCAGTACGAGCACTGGATTTTGGAAGATTACCTGTACGAACACTGGGTTTTAAAAGGTTATCAGTACGAGCACTAGGTTTTTTTGTTTTTTTTTAAAGATTACCAGTACTAGTACTGGGTTTTAAAAGATTACCAGTACGAGCACTGGGTTTTAAAAGATTACCAGTACGAGCACTGGGTTTTGAAGGGTCATCAATTGATGATGACTTAGACGACTTGTCGGGGTCTCAGGATTTATCCCTTATCCTGAATGGGTGATTCAATGCAAATTGATGCAGATGAATGCGAATGAATGCATGCAAATGCAAGTGGATGCAATTGAGTGCATATGCGTGCAAAATGAGAGATTTATTAGATCCTGCCTGCACACAGATTGTTTTGAATAAAAGTTAACCTTAACAAGAATGCCCCAGTATTTTCTGGGGAAGAGAGATATTTTGAAAAAAGAATAATTGATCATTTATTGAAAGGAATTTTTGAAGAATACAAAAGATAGAATAGAGATTTTCTAGGTATAGAATTTCTTCAGATGTCGAGCATTAATGGGGTCGGATAGTTCTACCCCGTCTGCATTAATCAGACGATATGAATTACGGGGCAACGCTTCTTTCACCACGTAGGGACCTTCCCAGTTTGGTGACCATTTGCCACGTGGACGATGCTTGAGATGAGCCGTTGATCTAAGGACCAAGTCATTAACTTGGAATCTCCTTTCGATGACTGACTTGGCATATTGCCTGGCTATCCTCTGACGATAAGACTGAGCGTGCTCTGCTGCTTTGAGTCTTTTCTCATCGAGTAAATCTAACTGTACCAATCTCTGTTGCTGATACTGATCGAGTGGTAACTCTAAAAGAGATGCGAACTTAAGGGCGAGCTTCTGAACATGAAGAGGTAACACCACCTCAGTCCCATAAACAAGTTCTGAAGGAGTCACATTGGTTGGGGTTCGAATGGTAGTTCGATATGCCCAAAGTGCATCATGGATTTTCTCGTGCCAATCACGACCCGTCTCAACGGTTCTTTCCAAGATGCGAATCAAACTCTTGTTTGTTGCTTCTGCCTGACCATTTCCTTGTGGATAATAAGGAGCTGAAAAATGATGATGAATTCTGAATTTTGAACAAAAGATCTTCATTCTCTCATTCTTGAAATGAGTACCATTATCTGACACGATGTCATGCGGTATACCGAAACGACAAAGAATGTTCTTATGAATGAACGAAACTACATGTCGACCTTCCACTGTATGCAGAGTGACGGCTTCAACCCATTTGGTGAAATACTCTGTTGCGGCAAGGAAATATTTATGACCATTAGAAGCTGAAGGAGAGATGGGTCCTACAACGTCGAAGGCCCACATAGAAAATGGCCATGGAGACACGACTGATTGCAAGTACGTGGTTGGTGCATGAATGGAAGGTGCGTGTATCTGACACTGAACGCACTTCTTCACAAAACGATAGCAGTCTTGCTGCATGGTTCTCCAATAGTATCCTGCTCGAATGATTTGTTTAACAAGGGTTTGGTAGCCGACATGACCACCGCAAATACCTTCATGCGCTTCTCGTATGATTTCTTTGGCTTCTTCTTCGTCTAAGCACCTGGAATACTCAGAACTGAACCCACGATGATAAAGAACATTGGCAAGAATAAAATAGCGGGCGGACATATGCTGAATTGCTTTTTGCTCCTTCTTTGATAGTTCTGGTGGAAGCTCACCAGTTTCAATAAAGTTTTTGATATCTTGATACCAAGGCTTCTTTTTCTGTTCCGCCTGGTTGACTTGCATTACTGGAATGAAGGCAGGTTGGTCAAGTCTACCGATTTCAAAAGAGCGACAGGATTCTCCATCTCTGAAAGACATAATGGAGCCCAAACTGGCCAAACCATCAGCTATTTGATTAAACTCTCTTTTGATATGGAAAAGCTGAAATTCCTCGAAATTGTTGATAAGGGCTAAAATGATCTTTTGGTAAGGGAGCAACTTCTGATCTTTTACCTGCCATTCATCTTTGACTTGGCTAACTACGAGCAATGAATCACCGAAGGCGTGTACCCTCTTAACATTGAAGTCTTGCAAAATTCTCATACCTTGTATTAAAGCTTCATACTCAGCCATATTATGGGTACATTGAAAATCCAGTTTCAGAGAAAAGGGGATCATCTCTTTCTCTGGTGTGATCAGCAAGATTCTGACCCCTATGCCGGCCATGCTCTTGGATCCATCGAAAAATAGATTCCAAACTGGGGATTGTTGAACATTACAGATCCGCTCATCGGGAAAACTATCCTCGATTTTAACATCTTCTGCTAAAGGAAAATCAGCCAATTGGTCTGCAATTGCTTGACCTTTGATAGATTGCTGAGAAACATACCCCAGATCATACTGCATTAACAAGACTTGCCACTTAGCAATCCGTCCACTGAGAAATGGTTGTTCGAGAATATACTTGAGAGGATTAAGTTTTGAGAGAATCTTGACTTCTGACACATCCATACTAGTGCTAGACATGTCTTTTCTATCTGAGAATATTTCTTATCGTAATCAATGAAGGTCTTGCTTACATAATAGATGGCATGTTCAATCAAACTGCCTTCCTCATACTGTGCCAAGAATCCACCACAAGCGGCTTGGTTAACTGAAACATATAGCAAGAGAGGCTTTCCCAATTCTGGTGGCTTCAGAACGAGCGGATTAAGAAGATATTTCTTGATACGTTCAAACGATTGCTGACACTCTGGTCCCCACTCAAATTTCACTCCTTTTCTGAGTAGATGATTGAAAGGTTCACATCTCATGGCAAGGTTGGATATGAATCTCCGAATTGATTGCATACGTCCCTGAAGACTACGCAATTCCTTAAGAGTAGTTGGAGGTGACATGTCAATGATGACCTTTGCTTTAGCGGGATCCATTTCTATACCCTTTTTGCTGACCAAGAAGCCTAGCAATTTGCCTGATTCAACCCCGAAGATACAATTCTGAGGATTGAGTCTCATTTTGTAAAGAATGAGTCGCTTGAAGACTTGACTTAAAGCATCGATATGATCTTCTTCTTCTTTGGATTTGAACAGGATGTCATCAACGTATGCATCCATAGTCTTGTGTATCTGATCATGGAAAATGGCAGCCATTGCACGCTGATAGGTTGCCCCAGCATTCTTGAGCCCAAACGGCATGACTGTATAACAGAAAGTGCCCCATGGCGTAGTGAAGGATGTCTTGGATTGGTCACGAGTGGCCAACTTGATCTGATTATATCCAGAGTATCCGTCCATGAAGGAGAACATGGCATGCCCAGCCGTGCTATCAACTAGGAGATCGATATTTGGGAGTGGATAGTCATCCTTCGATGTAGCTTTATTGAGATCGCGAAAGTCGATACAAATTCGCACTTTGCCGTTTTTCTTGGGAACTGCAACGATATTCGCCAACTAGTCCAGATAATCTTTTGCTCGAATGAATCCTGCTTTAAGCAAGTCCTCAAGTCGTTCCTTGACCTGTTGCTCGATTCAAGGATCCATTTTTCTTAACTTCTGCTTAACAGGTTTCACATCAGGCTTCAGAACGAGTCGATGTTCCACCAATTTAGGATCTAAACCTGACATATCTTCATAAGTCCATGCGAACACTTCTTGGTACTGCTTGAGAAAGTCAATGAGCATTTCCTTCTCATTTGTACTTAGGCTGGTGCCGATCTTGAGAATTTTCGAACTATCTTCTGAACCAATATTGATGTCCTCAGTTGGATCCTGGACTAGGGTCGATGGTTCATCTTGTTTCTGAATCGCTGCAAATTCTGGCAACTCTGGAAGCGACGAATCGAATTCTGCCATTTCTTCTGACTGCTTTGTGACCTTAGTGTCCTCTGCTCTTGCCCGGACCTGATGTATCTTTGCCAGTTTCGAAGGATTGATGACTAATTTTTTTATCGGTTGAGAAGACATTCTGAAATTTTTGAAAAGAATAGCTTTTAGAAAAAGTTCATTCACTATGACATAAATTGTATGAGAATAAAAAAGATAAGAATAATGATTTTTGAAGACAAATTACAGAGGAATAAGAGAAAGATGACATCCAGATAAACGAGAAAATTGATAACTTTATTGAAGACTTGGAATGAAATAAGGACATTTAAAATGAGCTGAAATGGGACATTGTCCCTACAAACTGCAGAAATCAAATGAATGAAATAGAAAAGACAGATGGTAGAAAATTTTTAATGGATCCCTTTAATGAAGGCAGTATTTTTGTGAGATCTTTTGCCCATGAATCCTAGTCCTGCCCTGCGCGGATGATGATCAGGGATCACTGGCTCTAGCCGGCCATCTCCGTTCTTGCCCAATCCTCTGAAAGGCTGATAACCATGCTTCAGTAATAGGTCAAATCCTTTCTTGGTTCTAACAAACTGCGGGAAAAGAGGATGGTCTTCGAAAGTACTATAATCGAGACGACCTTCGATCTTAAAGAAATGTGGTCCTTGCCATTGGACCATCGTTGCTGTGTGATTTGTCTCTGATGCTGCTTCTAACTTTAGCATTTCAAGGCTTTCACTGAGAACAACCTCTTCACTTTCCCTAATGCTGGGGATATCAGCAGTATAAGTTGGCCTAGGGATCATAGGCTGAGGTAGCCTCTCTTCAGGATCTTTCCCCAAAACAATAGTTATCATGCCACCTTTAGACCATTTGATGCACTGATGTAGAGTGGATGGTACGGCGTTGGCATTATGAATCCATGTTCTTCCCAGTAGAAGATTATACGTTGGCGGCACGTTAACGACATGGAAAAGCACTGTATGAACAGAGCAGTTGATAAATATTTCCAAGAAGATCTTTCCCTTTGCTGTCTGTCCATGATTATCGAACCCATAAATAGTGATCGGATCCGGTGTGTACTCTTCTTCTTTTATACCCAGAGCCTTGGCAGTCATTTCAGGACAAATGTTGAGGCTACTGCCTCCATCTACAAGCACGTGGGGTACAGTCATTCCCCGGGTTCGCACCACAATGTACAGAGCATTGTTATGAAATGCGTGAGGTTTTGGCAGATCCTCATCTGAGAAGGTTATGGGAGCATTGGTCATGGCCTGATTAACGATCTGAGCCATGTGTTCAAGTGTGGTGCCTGGCTTGACCTTGATTTTTCGCAGTAAATCGTCCAGGACTTGCTGATGCTTAGGAGAAGCACTTGCCAACTCAAGGATAGGGATATTAGAGAGGGCAGTGATTGGTCTTTGCACTGTATCGACCTTTTCTTCTGATGTTCTCCCTTTTTCTGAAGTAGGTTTGACAAGGCTCTTGGGTATCCACGGCATTCTTTTGGCTACCTCTGGAGATACTCTAGCGGGCTCTCTCGAAACTTTCAGCTTACTGAATGCTGAAACGAGGTCCATCTTTTGAGAACTGGACTAAGCCTTATGCAACACTAATACCTGATGCTGCACCTTGATATCACTGCTAGGGCATGGTCGGATATGATCTTGTGGCTGAAAGGGATGATCAGATATCATTGTTGTTGAGTGCTGCAAGAAAGGCTGTTTTAGAATCTCCATTTTCTCATCTTCAGCCCCTTCTACCAATAGATTTTTGTCAATATAATCTTGTATGATGTTTTTTAGAACAAAACAGTTCTCGGTATCATGTCTCACAGTTCGGTGGAACTTGCAGAATCTGTCTTTCATTTTTCCCATAACCACTGGCGGGTCAGCTACCCTTGGAAGCTTAATCATATCACTGCCGAGCATATATTCTAATACCATCTCGAGGGACTGGTCTAGAGGAGTAAACTTGCGGTTATAACTCCATCCTTCACGCTTCGGCTTTTCTTGTGGTCTTGATCTCTGTTCGAGGGTCTGCTGTGGCTGCCTATCATATTGAGTAATCGACTTGCCTTTCTGATCACTTTTGTTGGGATTTGGCCCTTCTGAAGCATAACTGTGATTTTTTCCATTTCCTTTGTTCTGATTCTTACTGTTATTGGTAGAGTAGGTAAAATGGGCTTTCTTCTTTGATTCTTGTTGACTGTTATTCTTTGTAAACATAAAACCCTCATAAGATCCGTTCTCCATACTCAACTCGAGCCATTCGGCTTGTTCTGTCAGTTCTATGAAACTCTTTGATGGAGATGTAGAAATTAGTCCCCTCAGGGGTTGCGAGAAGTTGCTCAGGATCAAAGATAGTGCGTGTCTTTCTGCTATTGGCTCACACATCTTATTGCAAGCGGATCTCCATCTATGAATGAAATCCCTGGCCTTCTCGTTTTCCTTCTGCCTCAGACTGCAGAGATGACTGAGAGTCGGGAGTGCTTCAGCATTGAATAGAAAGCGCTCAATAAATAAATTAACCACTTTGTCGAATTCTTTCAGTTCTATCGGATTAATGTGCTCTGAGTACCACTTTGCTGCGACACCTTCCAAACTGTGAGGAAAGCAGAGAAATAAGGCACAATTATTCCTCTTGAACCTGGAACATTCTGCGAAAAATATGGCGAGATGTGCTTTTGGGTCACCCGAACCATCAAACTTGATAAGTTTCTTGGGGAGATTATCAAGATCATCATCTCCATCCAGTCCACCATAGAAGTCTTCACTTGTAAAGACTCTTTTGCCCTTGTCACGAGTTTGAAGATCCTTAACTATTTTCATCACATCTTTGAGTTATGACTGCGTAGGGTCGTCAACAGATTGATTCTTGGATTTGTAGGCCGACCCCTGCCCCTGAGTCGACCTTCTGAATTCTTGCTTGTTTTCATATTCTTTATCAGTATCATCTGCTGATTCTGACTCATCAGACATTACCTCATGACGATTCTGCTTTTTACTGATCTTCACATTTCTGGCCGCGTGACCCCTATCCTTCTGCTTGGTCTGAGTCTGCTCAGTACTGGCTTCAGCTTGCTCTGCCAGCATCTTGGTCATCATTTTCTTGAACATGATGTACATCTGGAGATCCACGTCATCCTCCACCTGCTGTCCTTGACTTTTGGCTGATCGGGGGGAGTCCATTTCTTCTTCTGAAGTGACTGAGTATGCAACTCCTTCAACTGCTGCGGTTTTCTTTCCGGACCTTGTATGAACCATTGAGTGTCACGACAACTCTCTGAAGATTGCTAACGCTCTCTAGAGATTGCTAACGCTCTCTGCAAGGCAGAACTGATGATTAGGATTTTGAAGGAAATTCGGTTTGGAGGAAAATATTTGTTGAGAATTTTGGTAGACAATTGAAATAATATCCCATTACTAGGGATTGAGTCATCGCTGGAATTACGACAATTGTGTTGCTATTCTTTGCAAAATAAACAACTGGAAATTATGCCTTGTTACCTAGGTGAGGTCGTCAAATCAAGATAGGATGAAATTTAAAGGAATTTTATTGAAGAAAGAAAAAAAAAGACATGATTTTATTAATAATAGACTCGACAAAGGGGAGGGGGACGGACAATTTTCCACCACTCCTGATAATCAGAGGACACTCGAGGACCAGGAAAAATAGTAAGAGTAATAAAGGAATCCCAGCCATGTCTGGCAGAATGGTATGCTCTGGACCACTGATCTGATGTGAGATCGAAATCTGGCAAGACCCCCGATAGTGGACGAATCTCTACACGCTTCTGCCTCTGAGAGAACTGTCTGACACACCACTCTGAATGGTAGTATGCGCAGAAGAATGGACCAAGTAGCCTGAACCGCTTGCCAAAAGCGTAGGTATATCTGGGAGGCGCTTCCTGACGATCAAAGTAATCCCATACGACTTCTTCCTCCTGAAGGTTGTCGATCAAGAACCGGTATCGTGCAACTGGCAAAAGCTTTTTTCCATTGTATCTGAATGAACTGACTCGGACTGGCACATGTGGGAGGAACCAAGACTGCAAGGCATAGGTGCACCCTTCGACTAGGATCGACTCTCCGAGTGTGAAACGGGTCAACCCTCGGTATAGAAAGGCGAGTGCGGCCATGGATATCGAGAGGCAGCTGGTCTGTCGACTTCCCCATCTCCTTAGAAGCTGAACTATTTTGATATCCATATAATTCCGTCCGTCGGGAAAGAAAGCTAATCCCACCGTGCACAGAACCATCGCGTGCTGGATTCTCTCTCGAGCTGTCCTGGACAATGAGCTGACCTCTGCAAATGTTCCATACTGTTTGTAGATTTCGAGCAGGTCCACATATTCATTTCCATCTTCTTCAATCAAAGGCCAAGACTTGCGTCCCGTCATGCGAGCTAAGGCATCTTTAGGGTCCAGACCCTTGACATTAATAAAAAATTGTATCTCCAATGGATCTCCAGGCTGGCTCGGGCAATCCCATGATTTCTGAAAATTCATCCATCAGTATTGTCATCTCGCCCCAAGGGAACCAGAAGGTAGAAGTGCTCGGATTCCACCGTTCTGCTAGTGCATGGATCAAGTTGCCGTTGACTGTCTGCTTTCCCATTGCGGATGCTAGTTCTAACCCACAATCGTCCAAGTGGTCCGGAAACATACGAGAGAAATTCTTGAACCATAAATAGTACCACCGGGGAAAGAAGAATCCGGTGCTGAGGACTCGATGTTCAGGAAGACTTTGTCGCACCTCGTAGGAGATGTGACCCTCAGGAAAGACTGAATCAAGCTGACTGGATGCCATCAGACTGGAAATCATGGAAAATTGGAATAAGACTTGGGAAAATACAGGAAATTTGAGGAAAATGCAGGCAGGATAAAAATAAAGCAGGAAATTTGAGATCCAGAAGACAGGAAAGATGGGAAATCACCTGGAGTTTTGAAGAAAATTAAGGGAAATTTGGAAAATCGTCCAGGGTTTGATGAAATATGAAGAAATAAATGGAAAATGAAGTATTTGGAAAATCGTCCAAGGTTTAAAACATGGACAGTACATGGACATAGATTGAGGAATTTTGAGAAAATCGTCCAGTATTTTAGAAAATTGGGAAAATATGGAAAATAAAAAGGAAATAACACATTCAATCACATTCTGCATAAACAAGTATGCACATACAACATTCCCTAAAAGCTGACTCTAGATGCACAAATTTTGAAATAGCTGTAGGACCTTAATCCTAACTCTAAGGTTCAGATCAACTGTATCCAATCCAGTTATGCCTATATACTCAAGCCAAGGCTCGATGTACGTGGCATAAAATCAATTTCTCCGGTTCTAGGTTCAAGTTTTCCAACATCCTTGAGCACCTGCCGATATACGTTGGACTATGGCCCTTGGTACGTGGCAGGGGGGTTTTCACCCAAATAAGTGGCCCAGTTGTGAGGCTCTGTCCCGAACTATGGTTCTGGAAGAGAGCCCAGCAACGTGAAGACCGGGACAATATAGGTGGGGTGATTTTTGAAAAATATGAGCACATGCAATCAAACAAAAGGCTCTAAAACCTAAAGAGATAGAGATTTTGAAATATTTGAAGAAGTAAACATTGTTTTCATACAATTCCTAAATTGAGGAGTGTTGTATTAGACCTAAGTCTATGTGAGCATGAATAATTCTCCTCAATATGGTCCTACCAAACCATACCTAGTCTACATGCAGTCCATGTCAGCTGGGTTCAAGTCTAGGCTCCTAGGTTCACATGATAGCATAAATTAAAAGCTGACATTCCATGGAAATCAATTTTGACAACTTGAACTAAGTAGAGCATTAAATTGATCAGGCGAAGACAGGTCCCATCACGGTCGCCAAACCTGTTATCATCGCAAAATTTTTACTTTTGCGAGTCAAACTGACCTTTGAAAAAGATTTTGAAAATAACTCGCCTCCGTTTTTAAAATGCGGAATTATTCCGAAGAATGGGACTCGCCTGTCGGTACGAGGTTCGACCGTTCCTGCCACCTTTAACAGGGGTAATCGAACCAAGGATCAATCAAATGCTTTGCTTTGTTCAACTTGTCTAAACCATATTCTAATTCCTAAATGCACAAAGAATCAGGCATGTGCTATGAATTTCTAAAAATGCACATTTGAAAACATGATGTTTGCTTCGAAGATTGGAAAATATTTGGAAGATTCTTGGAAAATAAACTCTTTGAAAATTGTGAATTATTTTTGAGATGCTGTATTTGAGAAAGTGAAAATCGATTTCTGAAGAAATATAAGGATTTTGTGAAAATCGATTTTGAGAAATGTGAAATAACTCTGAAAAACTCGATTTCTTTGAATTCAAACTTTGAAATTGAAAATATAACTTATAAAATCGAATTTGGAACTTGGGAAATACTTGAAATATCATTGGCAAATCCATATTTTGAGAAAATCGATTTTTTTAATAAGACTTAGAAGATTTTGAGAAAATGAACTTCTTTGAATTGAGATTTGAATTGGAATTGGCAAATGCATGAAATGAATGAATATGAATTTGAGGAATTGAGAAATACTTTTTGTATTTTTGAGAAATGCAGTGCATTTTGAAGTTAGCCTAAGAGTGTAGGCTGAATGTGGCTAATGTGAAGATCATAAATCTAGGTATCATTCGTATTCTGACTATGGCCATAAATACAAATTCCACCAAGTTTATAAACTTCATAAAAGCTAGTGTATGTGCCATTCGTGTAGACCATAGTGAGTTTGAATATGCGTGAATCATCATCCATCACACATTAACATTATTAAAAAAAAATAAACTATATGCAATGCTGCCTAAGCTAATCAGGAAATGTAAATTCTTATTCCAAAGTTTAATTTAGTTTACATCACTATTGAAATTTAAATACATGAAAAATAAAGTCTTCAATGTACCTGCAAAACTAGAAAACTTGGTTAATGAAAATTTGTTGGCTTTTCTAGATTTATCCAGTAATATCTAGAAATTACTAGATTTTGCTAGATATAAGCCTTTTCCATGATTCCCTTAAATCAAAATGATAAAGTATGAAATAAAATTGAATAAATAAGGAAGATAAGATATGAAATTTCGAAATTGGGGTCAAAATGACCAAATTGCCCCTGATAGCAAGACTATGGCCTTGAAATCAGGGTTTTTAGAAAATATTTTGGTAAAAACTTAGGTTTTATGCACTAAATGAAATCAAATGAACATCAAATTTAACCTAAAGTATCCTAATATGATTATGAGCATGATTAAACCCTAAAAATATATGCTTATGCACGAAAATCCAAGAATATTATAAATTTTGTGATTTTTGCAGTGTTTTGGAATTCTTCGGGTGCCCTGTTTTGCAATTCAAGCCATTCAAGCATCAAACGGATTCTAAAAATCCTCAAAATTGGTACCTGCACTTTTTATAACTCTAATATCAAATTAGAATTATAAAAATATTTTTTTGGCATTAAATTAATCTGAAAATAACATCAAACCCTAAAAATATGTTATTTTTGACCTAGTTCACCAACCAGTCTCAGTCCAGGACCCGAACCAGGGGTCAAATCTCCATAGAAATCTATGAAATTTTACAGAGAACAAATAGACAGAAAAACAGAACTTTTCTATTTTACATATCTGAAAAAGCTTTTAAAACCAGGGAGATACCCATCCGACAATCCGGACTTGAATATATTGATTTTAACTTTGGTCCTGACTGATACTTTCAATTGAAAATTTCGGGATAAATAGAATAACTCATTCAAAATATCTGAGATTGTAACAGTGAACATCGGACAGAAAAATAACAATACTCACTTTTTACAGATCATAAATCGGATCTGTGGTTTGCGATTTATAAACAACACAAGTCTGATTAGGGTTTTGGAAAACCCTAACGAATTTTAAATTGGAAATCAGAGTTTCTAACAGAGGAAAAATACTAAACAGTAATAAAAAATTCTGAAAATTTCACAGTAGCTAGATCTAATCAATGTGAATCCATGGCACTTAGAAATCTAAAATCGAATATAAGATGAGAAAAATATCATAACAGCAAGTTACCTTCTTGATTTTAACAACGATTTTAAAGTTTTAAAAACTCGATTTGATGTCTGATTTTTCTGACATAGTTTCCGAAGTCCAAAAACTCTGATTTTTTTACAGTAGATCCTTTAGATATGCATGCATCACATATAAAAAAAATCAGAAATTAAAAACACAAATTTCAATCCGAAACAGCATGCTCTTTTCTGTTATAAACTAAAAACACACAGAAATCTAAGAAACTTGAGAAAATATGCATTAACTAATGAAAAACAATAAAACAAACCATAAAACAGTAAATAAAAATTATTTCTATACTGGAAAACGTAAAATAAACATAAATAAACAAATAAAAAAAATAAAATCAAGGAATCAATGACTGGAATTTGATTTTACCTTTAAAGACATGGATTTAACCCATAAAAAGGGTAAATCACATGTTTTATTGGTTAATAATAAAAAGAATAGTGCTAAAATCAATTCTAATGGATTAGAATCTCTGGAAAATACTAAAAACAGTGTTAGATCATCTTCTTGGACCGTTCTTGATGGTTCTTGAGGTTGAATCATGGTTGAATCCATGAAATAGATGGTACCAATGGTTAAACTAGCATTAAATCATGAAAAATATTAAATAAAACTAAAGAAATTAATAAAATTTCTCACCTTGGAGTTGCAGCAATGGAGGAAGGGCTGGAGAGGAGAGAGAAGCTCCAAGACTTGCTCTAACGGTGGCTGGGAAAAATCGACCCCCTATGGGTCTCAATTTATAGAAACTTTTTAGGTTTTGAAAATTAGCAATTTTGAAATTTTTGGACTTCTAAAGTGGGGGGGGGGGGGCGATTTTGGGGTGGAATGACCTATATACCCCTAGCCTAAATTATCCTAAATAATGCCTAATTAACCCCTAGCTAATCCTAAAAAATCCCCAAATGTGATGCCACTTGGCATTTTCCACATTTGGGTTTTTAAAGTTCTTTAAAAACCTTTAAAAACCTTTAAAAACACTAGTTTTAAAATCCAAACTTCAAAATGAGTTTTTAAAATAACTTTTGACCCTTCTAAACCTCTAACACTAACCAAGACACTGACTAACCCTAGTCTAGCCCTGACTTACTCGAATATGGCACCACCCCGAGTGGGCCCTACTTGAGTTTTTCAAAAAAAATGATTTTAAAACTTGAAATTGAGAAAGTTTTCAAAAGATTTTCATAAGTAAGCTTGAAATTAAAAGTTTTGAAATGACATAGAGTTCCAACTGGGTTAGAACTCCTCTGGATGTGGCGCCGACTGAGTGGGCCCACATCAGGTTTTGAGAAATTTGAAATAAACACTAAAAATAACTTTTAAAAGGGGTTAAAATCAATAATTGAAATTCAGAATCTTTGAAAATAGGGTCTCAAGCGAACTGGAACTCCGAGTTAGAGTCTTGAACTCTCAGGACTCTGAGATTTTAGATTTTAAAAAGCCAAATGAAAGGTTTTTGAAAGATTTTATCAGAAAATGGTGAAATGAGTCAGAAAACACAGTCAGGGTTAGACTCCTAACTCGATCAAAACTCTGAAATAGAGTCCTGAACTAACTGGACTCTGCAAAATGACCTAATTTTTGAAAACAAATGGGAATAAATGAAAATGGAATAAAAACAAACTTCAAAATAGACTCCTGACTGGACTAGGACTCCGGGACAGGGTCCTGATCGGATTAAAACTCTAGATTTTTTGGTATTTTCTGAAAAACAAATGAAAGAACTTGTCAAAACCGTGAAAACAATAACAAATATTGAAATAAAACAGAGTTCTGATTCAACTGAGACTCTGGGGACAGAGTCTTAATTGAACTAGGACTCTCCAATTTTTGGATTTTCTAAGAAATCAAATGAGAGGATTTTGAAAAACAAGTGAAAAACAGGATGAAATTGAATTTTGGTTCAGAGTCCTGTTCTGATTAGGACTCTGAGAAAGAGTCCTGATTCGATCAGAACTATAAGAATTTTGGTTTTCTGATAAGCAAATGATAAAATTTGGGCAAAGCCTTTGAAAATCAGTGAAAATGAAGTGAGAAAATCAATTTTGGATAGAGTCCTACTTCGATCAGGACTCTGGGGTATTGTCTTGATTTGATCAGGACTCTGAGATAAAATCTCAGAATTTTGAAATTCTTTGATAAAAGTGTAATAGTTTTGATAGATGAAAAGATTTTTGAAAGATTCTTTCAAAATTTGAAATCATGATCGGAGTCCTAATCCAACTAGGACTCTCTTAACAGAGTCCTGTTTTGACTAAAACTCTGAGTTTCTGACTCATTTTGAAAGATTTTGAAAGATTTGATTGAAAATGGTTGTGAAAGATTAGAGTTCTAATCCGATTAAAACTCTGAAGAAGAGCCTGATCCGACTGGACTCTTGAAGAAGAGTCCTGATCCAACCAGGACTCTGGGATTTTGGCCAAAACAGAAGATTTTAAAAGGTTTTCTCCGAAAACAGGTAAAAAGGTAGTGAAAAGTAGAGTTTTGATCCGACTAGGACTCTGGAAAAAGAGTCTTGATCCAATTAGGACTCTAACATTTTTGAGATTTTTGATAAATGAAGGAATCCAGAAGCGACACCACCTAAATGGGTCTCATTTGAGAATTGAAATCAATTGAAATTGAGTTTGAAATGAATCCAGATTGTTTTCTGAGAAAATACTTCAAAATATAAGGTTCTGGGGGTTGGCAAATGACACAATGTTGATTAAAAACCCAGGTTTTAAAATTGAATTTTGAAAGAAAAGTTTTAAAACTCAAACCTGGATTGAATATTTTGAAAACAGGAGTGTTGGATCTCGAAGATGAGATGTAATGACATGCAATGCTATGCTATGCAATGCAATGATATGCTGAATTCATGCAATGATAAGCAATGACACATGAAATGTAAGCACTGGATAAGGGTGAAAATTTGGGGTGTTTATAGGCATTTTTGTCATTTTCTCAAACCATCACTTTATGAGAAAAATAGCAAGAAAGGGTACTTAAGTCTTTGCAACAACACCAGAGTCTGATGCAAAGTTATGTCAACATACACGGGAATACGAGCCCCATGTGCTTGTATACATGGTGCTCATTCAAAGCCCCAAACACAGACGTGGGATTCAGTGAATCATCCGGGGGGAACATACACCACCCTCTCCTTAGTAACACCAAATCTTGAATTTGTGGGTGGATTTGGGGACAGTCACAACGAGGGCCATTTGAACAGTACCGGACCTTTATCAAATGCAGCCAAAGCCCCAGATGATGATAAGACCTTGGTTGGGTACCAGCTGTGAAAAATTTATCGAATTAATCTAGCATTAGTTACTAGTTTTAGGTCTAGGGTGATGATGTCAAAATTTCATAGATGGATTTTCTGTAGTTAAATAAAATTTTTATACTTTGCTTTCTTTCTTTTTGTTCATGACAAGCTGTAAACAAGTTCTTTATTATTTTATTGAAATCAAATTTTTTAGGATACTATACATATTTAATATGTTTACTGCTACCACAGATGATACTACCTACAATTTCTTAGTCTTAAAACTCTCTATCATACATTAAATGTTTTTTAATATTTGCAAGAAAATTTTACCAAAACATTTTGGCAAACATGCAATGCCTAGCATTTTTGATATTTCAGAAATTAAATTTAAATTAATTTAAAAGTAATTATTAATGTTAATTCAATAAATAATTAAATAAATAATAAAATTTAATTAGTTAAATGGAGTAGAGTGTCATGTTGGATCATGGACCCTTTTTGGATAGAATCCATAATTCATATATAATTCTATTATCCATTAGAATTGATAAATTAAGGGTGAAACAACTCCTTGGGGGAATCCTATTTGTGTTGGAGTCCCACCCAGAGTGAGACACTCCAACCAAAAGAGAGAAAGAGGGACAATTTTGGAGAGGAGCCCCCCACCAAGGAGGGCTCTAATCCAAAGAGCCCTCGGGCCTCCTCTTTCCTGCACGATTTTGGGAGAGGGAGATAAGTGAGAGAGAGAGAAGAGAGAGAAAGAAAGGAAGAAGAAGAGGAGTCCAAGGTAAGCCTTTCTTCTTAATTTTTTTTTGTTTATTTTTGTAATATGGTCTGATACAAGGTCTGTGACTTGACCTTGGACAACATTCACTTGAGTTGCTATATATATATATATATATATATATATATATATATATATATATATGATCTTTTTTTGGGTTTCTATGGTGTTTCAAGTGTTTTTCATCAGAGTTTGGTACTCGTTCGTGCGTTCGTTATTCATTTACGCATCAAAGGTACTGGGTTTCTCATTATTCAACATGTTTAAGGTTTAGTATAGGCATGGAATTGTGTTCCTACCTATTGATTTAAGTTATATTGATTTTTAAAGCCCTAGTTTTGATTCTATATATTTGCTTTTAATTGCAGTCTTGATTTAATCCGTTCTTTGATGGAAGAATGATAACGATTAATGTTTAATTTCAGGTTTTATGTTAGATTTGATGTTTGCAGCATGTCAGATATGTCCTTACCAAGATTTAATGCGATTTCGATGGATTCAAAATTTATTTGGTGGCTCTATAAACATGATATATTTTTTAAATCATTTTTGAAGAAACATGGATTACCTTACATAAACATATTGAATATTATATTTGATTCATGTTATAAATTAGAACTCTGTATTTTCAACATATTTGGATGTGTACATGTATGTGTATGTTGTGATTATATTGAATTAAAATCATGAAATGCATGTTTTTAGTGTTTTCTTTATGAAAACATGGAATTAATTATATGCTTCTTAAAAATGCATGTTGTATTGTTATTTCTGTTTTGATTAATTTTAAAGAGCTTTATCATTTTTAAAAAAGGTGAATAAAAAAATACTCAAATTTTAGAAGGATGTTCTAAACATGTAGGAGCAGTCCCAAAAAAAATTTGAGTTTGTTTGAGGTATGGATTGAGTGATACGACCTTTGTAAGTCAGAACAAAATTTCTGTCCAGACAGAAATTTTGTAATGGCTGCACATTTTTGTTGATTTTATTTTTCTCAAAATTTTTAATGTTTATGACCAAGATTTAATGTGAGTTAGTTTATATATTGAAGAATACACAATAAAAATCATGCACATAGATTCATTATAGTTTAGAAATTAAAAATTATGAAATTTTGTTTCAGAACCTAAAAATTTTGGAATACAAGTTCAAGAATAAGAACCAATTGTAGTGCGTGAATTTTAATTCTTAACTGAGATGAATTTTCAACATAATTTCTTTTATAGATTGTATCAAACACATCCAACTAACTACAATAAAAATTATAAAATCTATTTCATTATATAAATTCATTGGTTGATGGTTTTTTCTGTAAAACCAAACCGGATAGGTCTGTTCTGTGAACAAAAAACCAGTTTTAGTAAAAGATTTATTATTCTATTATCCAAAATGCATTTAGACCTAGGTTTTTGCCTGTAGACAACCATTACATATTTGCATCTATAATAAAAAATTAAGAATTTATTTCGTTCAGTGTGAGCCATGATGGAATTTATATTAACAGATAGAAATTTTGTTTTTAGAATTTTGCATGTAAACTGTTTTGTCTTAATTGAATATGATATATTGATTTGCATGCATGTGAAGGTACTAAATGTGTACCAAACCTTATTTATGTAATATGATGATAATGTATAGCATGTTGTGATGTTGTATATATGCTCATGATGATCATCTCTTGCATGTGGTTATGGTTTATGGCATGTGAATGCCCTATGAGGCAAATGTTTGCTTGATTGCATGAAACAATTCAACAAATAGATCAAATTGTATCGTGACTTATGAGTAAGCTATATGTAGGCCTATTGATGGCTGTGTGCTAGTGCATAAATTCTGTAATAATCATGTACATGCATTGTTTATATTTTGTTATAATGCATATGATTAATGATACTTGTTAGCACCTAATGATACACTATTTTAATGCATGGTGAGGTGCATGCTATGAATGTTGTGAATCCAATGTGGTTCTTGTGGAAAGAACATGTGATATTTTTAAAAAAACACAAAAGAGACTTGAAGAGTGTACCTAAGTCCTTAGTTGCCTTGCATGTGTAGCATGATCTTTGGAGTTTCAGTCATGGGGGACTATGAGATACCAAACATCGTGGGAATTGTATTCTCCAAGAACCCAATATGGAGGTTCGTATGCTTAACCACAATTATAGAAAACCTTTACACCACTTTGCCTAGGATTTATGATGTTTAACTTAACTGTAGCATATTGATATACCAAGAAAAGTAGTGGTAAGCTGTGTGTGTTCCTTTTCGTCTTGACATCCGGGTGATGTGTTCTCTGTATATTTTATCCTAGGGTGATGTGTTGCCGAACATCGATCAAGGATCATGTATAATTCCCAATTAATAATAAGATACAATTTTATGTGATTAAGATACAACTAGGTACTATTGTGGACCCTGAGATTTGGCCTGTCTGGTATCTGCGAGTCTTAGTCGAGATGAGAACTTAAATCTGTTTGGCAATAATCATGCACATGCATTCAAAAGAAAGTGACAATAAGGAGATAAAAGGTATTCATGCAGTGACATTGGTTCATGCATCGTATATGCATTGATTCATGCATTATACATGCATCGATTTCCATAACATGTGATTATGCAAGTATATTATATGCATTTGTGTGCAAGCATATCTGGATTGTTATGTCATATCTGAATTGTTATGTATGCTTAACTTTTTCTGAAATATATGTTTGGATGATTTATACTTTATCCTTTACTATTGGGTAATGTGAGATTTTGTATGAGAACTGTGAGTTCTTACCCGCTATATTTAATATTTTTAGATAATGAGACTCAAGTTTAGCAGAGTGGTGTGATGATAGAACTGACTTGCTAAAAGTGGCGATGTTTATGAATTAGTGGTTGGGTTCTAAATGTTTGGGATGAATTGCATTTTCAACTTGTGAACTTAAAGTTTGTTAAATTTGATTATGGGTTGAAATTATTTTATTTCAAGTTATGGATTGAAATATATGGTTGACGTGGTAGATGCTAAACTGTGATGGACCCCAGATCCGTGGGATAATTTTTGTATTTAATTAAAAAAAAATTATTTTTGATAAAGGGTTATTACCTTTAGTAGTTCCGTATTTGACATGGTACTAGGAGGCTAAGACACACTCGTGTTTGCGCTTAGGCGAATTGTCTAGTACTTAGAATGGTTAGAGCAGGACCATTGATTAGTCTTGACATCATTTACTTAAAAACAAAATTATGCATTTTTTGGGGTGAATTTATGGTCGTTATAAAACATGAGTTAGATTGGTAAAATAAGGTATTGTCTTTGATCAACAACACATTATAATAATAATTGCACTTATATTAAGAAACTTAACAATCTTATACATACTTTTTTTTTTAAGTTCCAGCTTCTTAGATTATGTAAAGGAGTACATGATTTTATTCAATTTGCACTAAGTAAAAACCCGATAGACAATAGAAAGATCAGATGCCCATGCATCAAGTGTGATAATTGCTTTTATCAAACTGTGACATATGTTATAGATCACATGATATATGATGGGTTCTCCCCAAACCACATTCATTGGCATTATCATGGAGATCCCATATCAAGGACCTCTGCCTCAAACAACCCTTCACTTCAATCAATTATAGATGACATGCATGATATGATGAAGGATGCATTTGGAATATTAAACTCGAATGTTGAAGTAGATGAACCCATGAATTGACAAATATTTCAAGCTCTCAGAAGATGCTGAGAAAGAACTATATACAGGGTGCACAAAGTGCCCAAGATTATATTTTCTTGTTCGATTGTTTCATATATAGTGTCTCAGTGGATGGAGTAAAAAATCTTTCACCATGCTATTAGAGTTGTTGAAGGAAGCACTCCCAAATGATGTAAAGTTACCAAAGAATTATTACGAAGCACAAAAGCTTGTTGTAGGTTTGGGCTTTACTTACAACAAAATTCATGCATGTCTAAATGATTGCATGTTATACTAGAAAGAATCCTCAACTAAAGATACATGTGATGTCTATCGTGCTTCAAGATAGAAAGTTATAGATCCTGAATCCAATGAAAATGATCTAAACTATACAAAAAAAATACAAATACATGCCAAAATGTTATGGTATTTTTTATTGATATCAATGCTTTAGAGGTTATTCATGCCATAAAAAATTGCTTCCCACATGAGATGACATGAAGAGGGTCGCACTAAAGGCAATATTCTGAGGCATCCTACTGATTCACTAGCATGGAGATCATTTGATGATAAGCATCCAATATTTGCTTTTGATCCTCAAAATGTGAGACTTGGGTTGGCATATGATGGTTTCAACCCATTCAGGACAATGAGCATATATCACAATACTTGGCTGATTGTTGTTATTCTATATAACTTACCACCATGGATGTTCATGAAAAAACCAAATATCAAACTGTCATTGTTAGTTCCTAATCCATCAAATCCTAGAAATGACATAGACATATACCTGCAACCACTTATTAAAGAATTGAAGGAACCATGGAATCATGGAGTGAGGACATATGATGCTTCAAAAAAATCAAACTTTCAAATGTGTGCAACATTATTATGGACTATTAATGACTTTTCCACATATTCAATGTTATCAGGATATAGTACAAAAGGTAAGTTGGTCATTGTCAAAAGGACACATGTTTTCCTTACTTAAAAGAAGTAAAAAATTGTGTTACATGGATCATTGAAGGTTTTTAACAACAGATCATAGTTTTCAATTGAATGAAGATTCATTTAATGGGACAGTTGAAATGAGACCCACTCCTCCAAAACTTTTCAAGCTTGATATATTTTCTCAGGTTAAATGCATAATAAACAAATTTGGAAAAAGGTGAAAAGACCACCACATGAGTCATTGCCATATAATTTGAAGCAACAATTATTTTCATTGAGTTGTCATATTGGTGACATAATTTATTGCATCACAATTTATATGTGATGCACATTAAGTAGAACATTTATGACAGTATTATTGGTACAATATTCAACTTAGAAGGAAATCAAAAGACTTTGTGAAGCCTCGATTAGACTTGCAATACATGAATTTCAGGAAATCTCTTCATCCCATATTTATTGAAGGTTCTAGTAGAGCATGTTTGCATATAGCCTAATTTTCAATGAATAGAAATGCAAAAGATAGTTTTTGTACAATAAAGGACATTAAATCACCTGATTGTCTTTCATCAAATATTTCAAGATGTGTGCATGCAAACAACTATAAAATCTTTGTTCTTAAGAGTCTTGACTGCCATGTATTGATGCATCAATATCTTGCACTGGCTGCAGTAGATCATTGAGAAAGCATGCGAGTTCACTGTTAATGGAGGTATGTACATAGTTTTAGAAATTATGCTAAAATTTTGGAAGGATGCAAGAGTTAAAGCAAATGGAGAACAATATTGATGCCATACTTTGTAAACTAGAGAGAATATTTCCACTAGCTTTCTTTGATATTATGATGCATTTGCCAATTCACTTGGCAAATGAATTCAAGTTAGGGGGGGCACTACAATATTGATGGATGTATCCTATCGAGCGGTGAGTGTTATTAGAGTTGTTCTTCCAATTATGTTTTACACTAGATGTTTACATGTTTTATTAAATATTTTCCAAGTATCTCCTCACACTCAAAACTTATGTGCACAAGAAAGATCATCTAGAAGGTTCTATTGATAAAGGATATTATGCATGCCATTTTGTTCTAGGTACTTGCACGATGTTGAGGCACAACACAATCGAGTGTCCAGAAGTGAATATGGTTAATATGAATTGGAACAAGAAACATCTATGCTAATAAGGAAAGATCGTGGTTTAGGAAAATAAAAGACATTTGACAAAAAAAAAGAGACACAGATGCATGCTCACTGCTACATCTTATTTAATTGTGACAATCAAACCATATATAGAGTAAGGTCTTTGTAACTATGAGTTATTTTTGTGTATATTGGGTAATATTATGTCATGATTATATCATTTTAATGTTTTTATGGACAACACCGATCCTCTCTGCAAATGAAACATTATAAGAAACGTCAAATGTAATACATGAATAGTGAAACTTTTGCTGATTGGTTTAAAGATTATGCATGCTAAAAAGATATTATTACTATCAAAGCATCAATTTTCTTATTTATTATTTTTTGTAGGTTTATACATAGCGATTGAAAGGATGCAAATTCATGAAGAAAACTAAAAGGCTCTCACAAGGTCCTCAACCAACATAAAGAAAACTTAATAAGTATCTGGTAAATAGATATAGGTTTCACACAAAAAAGATTGTAGAAATGAGTAAAACACATAATAGTAGTGTTGTTGTAAGTGCAATAACATCATGTTATTCCAGTGCTAAAGATAATAACTCGGTTGAAGGAGATGTTGTATACTATGGGGACTTGACAGATATCTTAGAGACTGCATATTATGAAATATTAAAGTTTGTGTTATTTAAGTGCAAATGGTTTGATGTTCTTGAACCACAAACTAGAGGCATAAAAAAAGATGAATTTGGTTTCACATTGGTGATCTCTAAGTTCACATGAAAGGAGGATGAACCTTTTATACTAGCCAACCAGGCAAAGCAGGTATTTTATGTGCAAGATCTCGTTGATCAAGATTGTCAAGTTGTTATAAATACAATACCTAGAGACTTGTATGATATGATGCCTCACTTGCTAATTGAGGTTGATCAATTGAGCAATATTGATAGAATATAAAAAGTAAATGGATCAAGTGATACAATACTTGAAGATAGACTTGATTATTGGGTTTGGATAGATTTTCTTGACATTGAAATTGACATACTTGCTGAAGAAGGTGAAGACTTGAAGATGGTATGCTATTACATTACTTGTCGTGTTTTAATGTTGTGTCCAAAATGCTAAGAACTATGTACTTGCCAAATGTGAGGCATTATAATGTTATATTTTTATTACTTTGTTATTGATTTCAATTCAAGTTAATATATTGTTTTGATCATGATATATGATATGTATAAACTATTTTTTGAAAAACAAAGTTAGAACTAATTTTCGAAATGACTTATTATAGATAATTGTTGAGTGTAATGGATGGTAGAGCATGTTCATCATCAGCTTCTCAATCACATAATGGTATGATTGTTTTGATTATTTTTTTAAAGTAAACTAGTACAAGTTTGATATAATTTTTATTTTCTATATTATGGTAGACGGATTGCCTAAACAAAGCAAAGGGCAAAGCCCAAATAAATGCTGGAAGGTTGCAAATTTCAAGGAGGGAGAGAAGATCAAAATAGAATGCAATGACTTTGGCCAACTAATAGGAAATAAAGTTTCCACTTTGACTAGATAGATGGGAAAATTTGCACGTAATAAAGATGTTATACCTTTAGATTGTTTAGACTAGATAAAAATTTCATAGATAAATAAAGATGATGCGTGAAAGCATATTCAGGTATTAAAATTTAGATGCTTCAATTATAGTTAGATATATCTAATAATGCATTCTACGTGTTTTTCTTATACAAGAAAAGTTTGAATTGCTAACTACATGAAGAAGTTGGGCATGTTAAAATTGAATAGCTTGTGAAAGAAATGGAAGTGAGAGTTAAAAAGAAATTATTTCTACCCATATGAAGATGAAGAAGAAATCTCAGTTCCTAAGAGAGTTAAAAGTGCACAGTGGGAAGCTATTGTCAATAATTTGAGATTAAAAGAGGAACAAATATGTAATTTAAATTTAGTAAAAATATTTTTCATTTAACATATTTTGTGAGATATTATATTAGTTTCTTAAAAAGTGATTCTTATAATATAACAACTTAGTCAACAAAATAAAGTTAGCCATTCAAAACAAACAGTTCCTCACACCATGGAAACAAAAAACATTGTTTGTAAGCGTCATGATTGGATAAATGATTGTTAATATTTATAATTATGCTTGTCCAATATTTATATACAATTAATCTATAAACATCTTTTGATTGATGTAGGAAAGGAAATATGGAGAGGAACCCACTCAAGCAAATATGTATGTTGAATCACAATCAATACATACTAAACGACCAGTAAATGCTCAAACATCAACGAATTTTGTATGTTGTGCAATGTTTAATCATTATTTTGTAATTGTAGTCCACTTTGTAATGCATATCTCATAATACATATATTTCAAGTGCAGAAAAAGCTAAAGGAATTAGCATCAACCATGCTTGAAGATGCACAACGGAAACCAAGTCAAAATGATGGAGTAGCTTATGTGATGGGACACGATCGATATGGTATTGTATAAACATTTGGGTGTGGGGTTAATGATAAAGAAGTTTTTTGAGAATTTCCCATAATGTCCAAATTTTTTTAAATATATAAATTCAGATTTTTTACGTAAGATTACGTAAGTATGGATATGGGAGTGACCCAAACCCATCAATTTTGGGTTAAATCGAGTTGAAACGAACCAAACATGAGAAATCCAGTATTGTAAACACCCCAAATTTTTAACCTTCGCTCATAAAACCTTTTCCTCCTGCCACTGAGAGACACTCTCTGCAGCCTTCAGGGAACAAGCTGGTCGATATCTAAGCCAGGGCTGTTCATAGCCCAAATTTTACAATAAATTTCAACACTTCATCCAACAATCAAGATTCAATCCTCATTTTGGCTCAATCTCAATTATCAGTTCTCATCCTCAGATGAGAATTCCCAACCCTTTGTGTCTGCCAAGGGTTCGAGATTCCAAGTCCCTCATCCAGGGTTTACATTTCATGTATCATTAGATATCACTGCATGCATTTGGCATATCCTCTCATATCATTCCATGGCATTATACGTCATTGCATGGCATTTTTGAGATCCAACACTCTGGTTTTTCAAAATATTTAATCCAGATTCGATTTTAAAACTTTTCTTTCGAAAGAAATTTAAAAATTTGGGTTTTTAAATTGACATTTGCCATTTGTTAACCCCTAGGATCTTATATTCTTTTATTTCAAAAAAAATTCTTTACAAAACAATCTGGATTCATTTTAAAATCAATTTTTAACTGATCTTAGTTCTCAGACAAGAACCATCTAGGTGATGTCGCTTTTGGATTCCTTCATTCCTCCAATTTCTCAAATTTTCAGAGTCCTAGTTGGATCTGGACTCTATCTTTTTACTTTTTAAACCTTTTTCAAAATTTCATTTTGGTGTTAAATCAGAGGTGGTCTTATCCCTTGTCCATTCCTGTTATTTTGATCAAAATCTCAGAGTTCCAGTCAGATTAGGACTCTTTTCCAGAGTTTCAGTCGGGTCAAGACTCTACTTTTCACTTCTATTTTTATCTCTTTTCGAGAAAACATTTCAAAACCTTTCATTTTGGCCAAAATTTTAGAGTTTCAGTTAGACTAAGACTCTGCCCCAGAGTCCAAGTCAAATTAGAACTCTAGCCTGATTTCATTTTCACTTGTTTTCAAAAGTCCTTTTTAAAATCTCATTATTTGCTTCTCAGAAAACCAAAAATTCTCAAAGTTCTAGTCGAATTAGGACTCTTTCCTAGAGTTCTAGTCGAATTAGGGCTCTTTCCTAGAGTCCTAGTTGGATCAGGACTCTGAACCTGACTTCAATTTCTATCTTATTTTTTAACCTATTTTCTAAAATCCTCTCATTTATTTTCTAGAAAATCTTAAATTTCAAGAGTTTTAGTCGAATTAGGACTTTGTCCTAGAGTCCCAGTTGGATCAGGACTCTAATTCTCATTTCGGTTTTCACTTTGTTTTCGCGAAAAAGCTTCTAAAACCTCCTTGTTTGATCAAAATTTTAAGAGTTTTAGTCGAATTAGGACTTTGTCCTAGAGTCCCAGTTGGATTAGGACTCCAGTTCTGACTTCAGTTTTCATCTTGTTTTCACTTATTTTTGCAAAAAACTCTCAAAAACTTCTTGTTTGTTTTCAGAAAAATCAAAATTTTAGAGTTTTTGTCAAATTAGGACTCTGTCTCAGAGTCCTGATCTTTTGATTTCTGTTTTAACTTCCATTTTCACTTGTTTTTAAAACCTTTTCGCCTATTTTTTGAAAAAAATCTAATTTTGTAGAGTTTTAGTCAACTTAAGATCCTATTTCAATTATTTCAGTTGAACTAGGACTCTGACCCTAACTTCGTTTTTCAGCTCATTTTATCAAATCTTGAGAAAACCATTTTAAAACTCCTTTATTCATCTTTCAAAAATAGCAAAATTCTAGAGTTCTAGTCAAACTAGGACTTTGTCCCCAGAGTTCCGGTCGGGTCAGAACTCTATTCTGATTCTACTGCATGTCATTATTTTCATTTGTTTTCGAAAATCTATTTATCTATTTTTCAAAAGAAGCAAAATTCTAGAGTTTCAGTCGAATCAGGACTCTGTCTCAGAGTCCCAATCGGTTCAAAACTCTACCATGATTTCATCTGTTACCTTTATTTTACTTGTTTTTCGAAAAACAAATCCAAGTTTCAGTTGAATTAGGATTCTATCTTAGAGTTTCAGTTGGATTAGGACTCTAATTCAAATTTCAAATTTCATCTTATTTCCACCCGTTTTCTAAAAACTCTCTCAATTATTGTCAGAAAACCCAAAAATATCTAGAGTTTTAGTTTGATCAGGACTCTGTCCCAGAGTCCTAATCTGGTTAGGACTCTATTTTAATTTCTGTTTCTACTTCCATTTTTATTCTCTTCACTTGTTTTTCAAAAATTAGTCCATTTTGCAGAGTTTTAGTTGATCCAGGACTCTATTTCAGAGTTTTGATTAAGTTAGGACTCTAACCTTGATTGCTTTTTCTGACTTATTTTCACTCATTTTGAGAAAATCATTCAAAAACTTCCTTATTTGGCTTTCAAAAACCTAAATTTTAGAGTTTTAGTTGGTTTAGGACTCTAGTCTAGGGTTTCAATTTGCTTAGGACTCCATTTTTAAAACTCCTAATTTCCATTCAATGATTTTTTACTCTGTTTTGAAACCATTTTCAGTCTTTACTTTTACTTTTTCAAAACCCTGATGGGAAGCCCACTTAGTCGGCGCCACATCCGGAGGAGTCTTGATCCAGTCAGAACTCAAGTTGATTAAAAACTTTTAGACTCAAAACCAATTCCAAATTCTAAACCTCTTTCTGAAAACTTTCATTTTCAAGCTTTAAGGATCGCTTTTGAAAATCAAGTAGAGCCCACTTTGGGCAGCGCCACATTTGAAAGAGTCAGGGTTAGATTTGGGTTAATTAGTGTCCTAATTAGGTTAGGAGTTTGAAAAGGTCAAAATTGATTTTTAAAACTTCATTTTACTTTAGTATTTTTAAAACACATTTTTAACTTTTGAATTTAAGCCTTTAAAAAACCAAATGTGGGCCCACAGGGGTTGACGCCACATTTGGATTGATTTAGGATTTAATTAGGACTTAGGTAGATTAGGTAGAGTTAGGCTTAGGTTAGGGATTTTCAAAAAAACTGCCCCCTTAGTTGGTTTTAGATAGGATTTTGAAAAAGTCAAAGAGGGCATTAATTAGCCCTAATTAAGTGGGATTTCAAGAGGCTATAAAAGGGAACCCAAAGGGGGTTGTTTTTTATAAGTTCTCACTCTCTCTCTAAAAAATTCATGCTCTCCTCTCTCCCTCAGCCTCCTCCATTGGACCCACTCCAAGGTAAGATTTTCTTCTTTTTCTTTTTTCTTTTTTAGTGTTTTTCATGATTATTTCATGTATTTCACTATTATTGCCCCATCTAAGCATGCTCCTCATTTTTTTGCTTAAACCACATGCTTAATGATCCAAAAATCTGATCTAATGCTGTATTAAAGTGTTTTCATATTTTTAATCCATTGGAATATATTAGAATCATATTTTTTATGTTTATGCCAAAGAAAAGAGGAGATTCGACCCCTCCATGGAACAAACCCCTCTTTCAAGGGCTAAATCAAAATTTATTTCATGCTTTCTATATTTTTTTATTTATTTCAAGCATGTGCATGCATATGTCCATGATTTGATATGTTGAATCATGCCTAATAGCCTCAGTTTCAATTTTATAGTTATTTATCATGCTTAAATTGAATTTATTTCATGTAATACAATGTTAGTTGTCTATCTTGATTTCTAGCCGTCTGTTTCTCTATTTTTTTCATATGTTTATGTTCACAATAAAAAACCATTTTTTTATGTTAGAATCATCTATTTGTCTTATGTTTTCAATAAAAAATTTGGTTTTTTTAACGTTAAGTAACCCTGTTAAAAAAAATATAAGTTGAGTTTCTGTCTCTGTAGGCTATCAAACTGGACACAGAATCAGGGTCGATTTTCTCTGTTATACCTCCTAAACATGATCTGTTTTGCAAAACCCACAAAAACCAAAGTTGTTTTTATATATGACTACTATTTACTCTAAATTTTTTATAATGTTTGCAGTCTGTATGAACCCCTTTTCTGATTTAATACCGAGATTGGTATTAAAACCAGGTTCTGTAACAGGCCTATTTTCAAAAATAAAACACTGACTTCCTGAAGTCACTCAGCCCTAACCCTGAAGTTTTTTTTATTGTTTCAAGTCTTGGTAGAACCATTGAAATGTCTAGAATTGTTTCTTAAAATTTGGGAAAATATTGAATACTTTTAGACTCTGAAAAGTCAAAAATACTAGAATCTGCTCAAAAAGCCTATTTTCTGTTTTAAAAATTTTCATCTTCAATGTTTCAGTCATAAATCAAGTTTTATAAATTGTTTTTTTCAACTCTGTAAATTCCATCTGATTTCTAGGGATGTCAAGGATATGCAGCTTCAATCTGAGCTCCATTTGAGCTTGTTTTAAACCCCTTTTGGCCAAAACACTGAAATCAAATTTTCCCCCTTTCTTTATTTTTATCAAAAAATCAATTATTTTAATAAAATATCTTATTTTCTTAATTTTCCTGAAAGTGTGCATAATTTCTAGATTCTAGGATGTTCCTAAGGTTCTTAGGAGTCTTCAAACCAGTTTTGAGATTTTTCTAAAATCATTTTGCGTCATTCATGTGTTTTATTAAAACTATTTCTTTGAAAACCCTAAAAATAAGGGCAAAATTATCATTTTCATTTAATATTTCCAATTTCGGGCAATATTTTAATATTTAAATATTTTAAACATGTTCTTAAACATGTCAACTACTTTTATAATCAATTTTATCAATTTTTAATGCCTCAAATTAAAGATATTTCAAATTTGTCTTAGGAAAACCCTGATTTCACGGCCATAGTCTTGTTTTGAGGAGTATTTTGGTTATTTTGCCCTAATTTCGAAATTCAATCTTTTAAATAAAGTTGATCTTCATATTTTATTCAATCATACATGCATCCAACATTGTATTTCATAAATTTTCATTTAAGCATTGAAAAGGCTTATATCTGAATAAATCCATCAATTTCTAGATATTGTTGGATAAATCCAGAAAAGCCGACAGTTTTGCCATTAACAAGTTTTTTAGTTTTGCAGGGATATACAAGACTGTATTTTGTTTATTTTTTTATTTCTTTTCAGTTAATTGATGTAAATTATAAATAAATTTGGAATAAGAGTTTAAATTCTTGCTTAGATTAAGGTTTGCATGTGCATATAGTTTAATTTTTTTAGTAAATGTTAATTGTGTGATGGATGATGATTCATGCATATTCAAATTCATCATGGTCTACACTTGTAATACCCAAAATTTTTAATGATTTATAAATTCTGAAGAAAATTCAAGTTTTAATTTTTATTTATTCTGAATGTGAATTATAGTGTTAAAACCCTTATTTTTATGGTTAGTATTGTTCAAAGTAAAGATCTGAATATATATTTAAAATCCTGATAAAATTTTGTTGAGGCTTGTTCAAAAATCAGAATTCAGGGACATTCTAGTCATTAATCAAATTGTCAAAGGGTAGCTTAGTAATTTGCCAATTCAGTGACATTTTTCGGTAAAATACCCAACTATATAAGGTCAAAATAGTAATCTTTCTTTTAGGATATTTTCAGGGAATTAATAAAATTGTCAGGGACAAAAATGGTAATTTACCATTCTCAATGGCAGGCTATGTAATTTATTGAACTACAGAAGGACACTCAAGTAATTCTAAATTCCCTTATGGCATTTCTGAAAGATGGAATTGAGCCAAGGTTAACTTGGGTATTAAAAAGTTGCAAATTGAATAAAATATATTAATTTATAATATTTTAATCTCAGACCATGGTTTTAGAAAAACCACTGGCCCAAAACCATGGACAGGCCATGGTTTTCCAAAACCATGGGAGGACAAGTGTCACTCTTCAGTGAGGAGGTGACACTAAGCCCCTCTCTCTCTTTGACACTTGTCAGAAGAATGACAAGTGTCATTAAAAAAATTAATTTTTTAATTACTTTGGTGACAAATGTCACCAAAGTGGGCCCCACAAGGGGGGGGCGACCTCCCTTCTCTCTCCTATAAATACCCCTCACCCCCTCTCTCTCTACCCAAGTTCAAAACCCTCCCTTCTCTCTCTAAGCTCTCTCTCTCCTACTTTCTCTCTCTACCTTTGATTTTCTCTCTCTAACTTTTAAACCAAAACCTCCGTAGAATCTCAGATTTTTTCTGAGAAACCTCTTCTAGCCCTTTTCCTCTTTCTTTTAGCGAAGTCCGTTCTTCTGCAAGAAGCTCCGTCAGATCAGAAACAGCCTCGGAAGCACTACCTGCAGGAGTTCTGCTAAACTTAGCAGAAAAGTCAGATTTGGATAGCGGAAGCGCTGCTCAAATCAACTAAACAAGGTTAGTATTCAAGAACCATCTTCTGAATTCAAATTCTCCTTCTAAACCCCAATTCTACTTTGTGTGGATTCAAATTTTGACAATTTTGTCAAAATTTAATCCAACCCAGCCTCTACGCAAGGGAAGTTCTGTTCAAATTTTTCTAAATATTTTTAAGTATTCCGAACTACTTTAGCAGTAGTTCTGGCAAAATTTTCTAAAAGACTTTTAAAAAAATTGAGTTTTTATAGCAGGAGTTCTGTCAAAATGATTTAAAGATTTTTGAAAAAAGTAGAATTAGTATAGCAGTAATTCTGACCAAATTTTTAAATAATTATTTTAATCAGAATTTTGGCAAAATCTTTTTAGATAGTTTAGAAATTTTTAGTAGAAGATATATCAAAATTTTTATAATTATTTCAGAAAAAAATTGATTTTTATAAAAGAAATTTTGTTAAAATTTTTCAAAAATCCATTTAAATATTTAAATCAAAATTTTTGAAAAACCTTTATAAAAATATTTGTGACGTAAAGTCATGTTCGAATTCTTACAACTCGAATTCAAGTTCAAACCCTTTTTCGAACATTTGAGTTATTACAGAGGAAACTCTGTGAAAATTCTTATAAAAGTTTTAAAGTCAATTACAAATAAATTTTTAGATTTTTAATAATAATTTCTTCAAAAGATACTTCTTTAAAATATAGGGCAAATACTACTCGAAATTCGATATAAAAATATTAACTAATATAATGAATTCTATCAGATTAAATCAAAGCACGAGCGCTTTATCCTGTTCTCCTTAAGTTCTATCAAAATCCAAGTAAGTTATTCTATCAAAATCTTATAATTTTATATTAGACATGCTTTTGATTCATGTTTTTAATTCGTGCATGATTATCTAAATTTGATTCTTGATCAAATGCATATTTTAATATCCGCATGAATAAATATTTGTTTTGAATGATAAAATTTTCAATTTTATGATTTGAATAAAATTTTGATGGATACTATGATCAAAACTTTGATTTTGATAAAAGAATTTGTATAACATGTTGATTTTTGAAAGATTTTATTATTGCAGGAGTCATGTCTATACAAACTTAATTCTCGCCTTCATAGGCGAATGCTCGTTGTGATAGAGCAAAATTCTGGATGGGCTAGATACATATGAACCGTGTTTATTTGAAAGGAATGATTTGGCTATTGAGCCTAGTTTTTAAAAAGATGAAAAGTCCTATAAAAGAATCCTTAAAGCCCATCTAGGTTTATCCTACCCTGAAAGGGGTAGTGGTACAACCAGGAGTGACATTGTGAAGATGATGATTGTTGGGAGCGATAGATTCCCTGGACCTCCTGTCACTCGGGTTGAGGAGGTCGAGACAACGGGTCTCAAGGCTGCTGCATGCCAGTGGATGCATCCAACTCTCCTTGTTTGCTCGCCATTGCTGAGAATCTTCTCGGTCGTTGACCGCTCGCATGGGAGCCCGTTTCACTCAGGTATCCGGGTAATCCACAATAGAATAATATACCCCCGGAATACTTAGTTTGAGATCAGAGTACTCTCTACCGTACCAGGAGGGCGTTAATATCAAAACAATGACCTTTTTCTTCCACAGATTTTGATCTGAAATTATGCATTGTTGATTTAACACATAATCATGTTTTAAATTGTTTTTAATTGTCTTATTTTTAATTGCATAATTATTCTTGAATGAATGCATTTTGATTTGTAAATTATTGAAATCATGCTTAATATTTGAATTGTATGATTTTGATTAATGACTTACTTGGCTATCATAAGTCTAACCCCGTTTTATGGAGATTTCAGGTTCAAATATGGAATAGGAAATCTTACAATGGATGTTGGACAAGTGTGGCATCGAAGAATCCAGATTCCCAAGATCCTGAGATTAATTTAGGATTTATTTTAAATTTAATCCTAAATGTTTTCATTTTTGAACCTTATGAAAAGACTATGTATATAATGTTAATATAAATTATTGTTGTTTTTGTTGTTAATTGGAATGTGATGTGCCTGAGGTTTAGGAAACCAAAAATCAAAAATTATTTCCGTTGTTTAAAAAAAAAAAAATCTGCATTTTTAAAGGTTTTAAAACCCCGGGGCGTTACAATTGGTATCAGAGCAGAGTTTTGGGAAATCTGGTTCGAAATCCACCTTGTTCATACATTACACTGTAAGTATGTACTTTAGATTTTTATTTTATTATTATTGTTAAATCATTATTCTTCTTATAGATGACTCCTCAAGATCTGGTCAATATCATTAAAGAACTTGTCAAGGATGTTCAAAAGCTAGAAGAATCACAGACAATACAAAAACGGATGGTGGATAATTTAGAAAATCAAGTTCTAAGTCTCACAAAAGAAAAAGAAAACTTAGAAAAATGTCATAGGTGTTTACAGACCCATTTATCACAACCTTGCCCACTGGAATTGGAAGAATGTTTATTTTGTGGAGAAGTTGGGCATATAGAAAAAGAATGCCAAGTGAAGATGGGTTGCATTAAAAGACAGCAAGCCGCTGAAAACCTACCAGATCAACAATCTCGTGTGGTTATTCTTGCTCCTCCTCCTCCAATGGAACCTATTGTCATTTCATCTGACTCGCCCATAGTACCTGCTTCTGCACCCACTTTAACTCCTTTGGACTTTGTATTTTCACTCCAACCTCCTGATCCTATATATACCCCAAGAGAACCTACGGATGATCTTAGTTTATATTTAGGAAATCCAAATAAACAAATTTATAATATAGATCCAAATGTTGCAGGACCTTCTCATCCACCAGGGCAGATTAGGAACAAGAGGAATTATTTGGGAAAATTCCTCAAGCTTCCATAGGATATCTTTTGTTAACTTTTGTTAAATATGTAAATTCTTGTAAATATGGGTTTTGATGTATATATATGTTCATATGAATAAATGTTCTTTCTACTTTAATCTAAGTCTGATCATTATTTATCAAGGATGCCTCATCAAGCATCAAAGAAGCAACCCAAGGAGCAGAATGGTCAACAAGAATTCATTATGGAAACATTAAATAATTTGGCAGCTGTTATAAGAGATCAGAATCAGAATAGGCAAGACTCAGCTACATCTTCAAAATCCTATCAAAACCATAATGAAGTATCTTATGAGAAGTTTCTCAAATTAGATCCACCTACATTTTCAGGAAAGATGGATCTAGAAGCTGCAGAGGTTTGGATCCGAGAAATAGAAAAGATTTTTCGTGTTCTGACCGTACCTGAAGATCGTAAGGTCAACTATGCAGCATACAGATTAAAGGGAGATGCAGAAAGATAGTGGGCATCCACTTTAGAAATTAAATTTAGCAATGAATCCGTTACTTGGGAGCAATTTGTTGAAATTTTCTATGCTGCATATTTCCCCAAGCATGAAAGAAGCCGTAAGATGAGGGAATTCCTTGAATTACTACAAGGAGGACTCTCTTTATCTGAATACATTACTAAATTCAGAAATTTAGAGAAGTATTGCCCAAATGTCTATAATACGGAAGACGAGAGGGCAATGAAATTTACTAGAGGATTGAAACCAGTTCTACGAACCAAAGTCCTCACTAGTAGGCCAGAAACTTTAGACAAGGCAGTGGAAATAGCTACATTGATACAAGAAGATTGGGAAGAAATACAGAAGAATCAATCTGGCAGAACAGTTTCTCAATTCAGAGGCCAAAGGAGTTGGCCTAAAAGAAATTTTGAAGGAAGAAGGTTCATCCCTCCAACAAAGAGGCCACGACAGCAGTTTCAAGTCAATCAACCACAACTACCAGCTACACAACTACCAGCTAGATCGTGTCAGAATTGCTATCGATCCCATCCAGGACAACCCTGCCCCCGAACAACTGGTGGTTGTTTATATTGTGGTAAGTCTGGCCATTTCATTAAAGACTGCTATAAAAAGGAAATGGATGAACATGCTCGAGGCCTTATTAGACCTCGCCCTCAACAACAACCCCAGTATCCGTACTAGCAACATCAACAACAGCAGCAACAACAACAACCACAACAACGACCGTAGAATAAAAAAGTACCAGATCGCGTTTATGCCGCCAATGTTGATCAACTACCTAAGGGTGACCTGATTCAAGGTACTTTATCTATAGCTGGACATGCTGCTTTTACTCTATTTGATTGCGGTTCAACTCATTCTTTTATTTCCAAGAAGTTTACTACTTTACTTAATATGCCTATCAAGTCTTTGAACTGTGCTCTAGAAGTGGTCAACCCAGTAGGATGTAAATCTTTTTGTGGGTTATACTTGCCGAATCTAGAAGTATATATTGAAGGACAGAATTTACCTGCTGACCCAATTCTATTAGACATGTCAGATTTTGATATTATATTGGGTATGAATTGGCTACATCAACATCATGCAAGAATATTTTGTCAAGAAGGAAAAGTTACTTTTTCTCAACCAGGTATTCCTAAGGTAGAATTTAGATTATCCAATTCTACTCCTAAAAATCGAGTTATTTCTTCTTTAAAGGCCCAGAAATATTTGAGGAATGGATGTATGGCCTTTCTAGTCAGCATTACTCTTGCCAGGCCAGCAGAAATTTCTCTTGAAAGTCTGGATATTGTTCGTGAATTTTCAGATGTTTTTCCTGATGAATTACCAGGACCTCCTCCACATAGAGAGATAGAATTCGGTATTGAGTTAATGCCAGGAATTGCACCAATTTCTAAAGCTCCTTATAGGATGGCTCCAGCAGAACTCACAGAATTAAAAAAGCAATTATTGGAATTAATGGAGCTAGGATTTATTAGACCAAGTATGTCTCCCTGGGGTGCACCAGTATTATTTGTAAAGAAGAAAGATGGGTCATTAAGATTATGTATAGATTACAGACTTCTTAATCAAGTTACCATAAAGAATAAATATCCGTTGCCACGAATTGAAGATTTATTTGATCAATTACAGAAGGCTAAGGTATTTTCAAAGATTGATCTTAGATCTGGATATCATCAACTTAGAATCAAGGAAGAAGACATTTCTAAGACAGCCTTTCGGACAAGGTATGGACACTATGAATTCACTGTCATGCCTTTTGGACTTACAAATGCACCAGCAGCCTTTATGGATCTTATGAACCGTGTGTTCAGACCGTTTGTAGATACATTTGTGATTATTTTTATTGATGATATTTTAATTTATTCTGAAAATAAGGAACAACACCAGGAACATTTAAGGATTATTTTGGATACTTTGAGGAAAAATCAGTTATATGCCAAATTTTCTAAGTGCGAATTTTGGCTGGAAAAAGTTATGTTTTTGGGTCATGTAATTTCAAAAGATGGAATCTCAGTAGATCCTGCTAAAGTGGAAGCAGTATTAGAATGGAAACAACCTAAGAATATTACAGATATTCGAAGTTTTCTTGGACTTGCTGGATACTACCGAAGATTCATTCAAGATTTCTCCCGTATAGCATCACCAATGACTAAACTTCTGAAGAAGGGTGTTAAATTTGATTGGGACATTAAATGTGAAGAAAGTTTCCAAATTTTGAAAGAAAAGCTCACTACATCTCCAGTACTTACTTTACCCTCGGGACATGGTGGATTTGAGGTATATGCAGATGCTTCTGGTACTGGTCTAGGTTGTGTATTGATGCAACACGGAAAAGTTATTGCTTATGCATCAAGACAGTTGAAAAATCATGAGAAGAATTATCCAACCCATGACTTAGAACTTGCGGCAGTTGTTTTTGCACTAAAGATCTGGAGACATTATTTATATGGAGAACAATTTGAAGTATTCAGTGATCACAAGAGCCTCAAATATTTGTTCTCGCAGAAAGAATTAAATATGAGACAGCGACGTTGGCTAGAATTTATTAAAGACTATGAGTTCACACTTTCTTATCATCCTGGAAAGGCGAATATTGTAGCTGATGCTCTTAGTCGCAAAACTAGAGACACTTTGGCAAGTCTCATAGACAAAGAATGAAAACTTATTGAAGATTTCATTAATTGGAAACCCTTTACAACTGATACAGGAAGGATTTTATTATCAAACTTAATTGTTCGACCAGAAATCCTCATCCGAATTATTTTTGCACAAAGTAAGGATTCTCAACATGAAGAATTTTTAGCTCGAGCCCAACAGGAAGATGATGTTTCTTTTCGACTTAAAGAAGATGGGAGTATTTTGATGAATGATCGAATATGGGTACCAAATAACCCTGATTTGAGAAATGAAATCCTTGAAGAAGCCCATAAAAGCAAGTATACTATCCACCCAGGAAGTACAAAGATGTTCAAAGATTTGCAAAGAAAGTACTGGTGGACTGGTATGAAGAGAGATGTGGCAAATTATGTTTTAAAGTGTTTGATTTGCCAACAAGTTAAGGCAGAACATTAGAAGCCAGGTGGAATGATGCAACAAATTGAAATTCCACAATGGAAATGGGAAGAAATTACTATGGATTTCATAGTGGGTTTACCAAAAACTCGAAAACAGCATGATGCAATTTGGGTTATTATTGACCGATTAACTAAATCTGCTCACTTTCTACCTATTCGTATAAGTCAATCTTTGGAAAGTCTGGCAGATTTATACATTCAAGAGATTGTAAGACTACATGGAATACCATTTTCAATTATCTCTGATCGTGATCCCAGGTTTACTTCTCGATTCTGGAACCAACTTCAGCAGGCTTTGGGAACAAAGTTAAAGTTCAGTTCTGCATTTCATCCCCAAACTGATGGACAATCAGAGCGTACTATTCAAACTCTGGAAGATATGTTACGCGCCTGTATGCTAGAATGGAAAGGAGATTGGGATATTCATATTATGCTAGCTGAATTTACTTATAATAATAGTTATCATACCAGTATTGGAATGGCGCCATACGAAGCTTTATATGGAAGACCTTGTCGATCGCCACTCTATTGGAATGAAATTGGTGAACGAAAGTTAGAGTCACCAATGATACTACAACATTATACTGAGCAAGTAAATTTGATTCGAGACAGACTACGCACTGCCCAGAGTCGACAAAAAGGATATGCTGATCAAAGACGGAAAGAACTCGCTTTTGAAGTTGATGATATGGTCTTCGTCAAAGTATCTCCAACCAAAAGTGTGTTCAGATTTGGAAAGAAGGGAAAGTTAAGTCCTAGATTTGTAGGACCTTTTAAGATTCTAGAACGAATCGGTGAAACTGCTTATAGAATCGAATTGCCTCCTCAGTATGCACAGATTCATAATGTATTTCATGTTTCAATGCTGCGAAAATATGTTTATGATCCATCTCATATTATCCAGCATCAAGATATAGCAATTCGAGAAGACATGACTGTTGAGGAAAAGCCTATAGAAATTATGGATAGAAGGGATCAAATTTTGAGATCAAAGACTATTCCTCTCGTTAAAGTCAGATGGCAGCATCACGGAATTGAAGAATGTACTTGGGAACCTGAAAACAGCATCAGAGAGAAGTATCCAGAATTGTTTGTTTAAATTTTTTCTTTTAGGGGGGTAGAATGTAATACCCAAAATTTTTAATGATTTATAAATTCTGAAGAAAATTCAAGTTTTAATTTTTATTTATTCTGAATGTGAATTATAGTGTTAAAACCCTTATTTTTATGGTTAGTATTGTTCAAAGTAAAGATCTGAATATATATTTAAAATCCTGATAAAATTTTGTTGAGGCTTGTTCAAAAATCAGAATTCAGGGACATTCTAGTCATTAATCAAATTGTCAAAGGGTAGCTTAGTAATTTGCCAATTCAGTGGCATTTTTCGGTAAAATACCCAACTATATAAGGTCAAAATAGTAATCTTTCTTTTAGGATATTTTCAGGGAATTAATAAAATTGTCAGGGACGAAAATGGTAATTTACCATTCTCAATGACAGGCTATGTAATTTATTGAACTACAGAAGGACACTCAAGTAATTCTAAATTCCCTTATGGCATTTCTGAAAGATGGAATTGAGCCAAGGTTAACTTGGGTATTAAAAAGTAGCAAATTGAATAAAATATATTAATTTATAATATTTTAATCTCAGACCATGGTTTTAGAAAAACCACTGGCCCAAAACCATGGACAGGCCATGGTTTTCCAAAACCATGGGAGGACAAGTGTCACTCCTCAGTGAGGAGGTGACACTAAGCCCCTCTCTCTCTTTGACACTTGTCAGAAGAATGACAAGTGTCATTAAAAAAATTAATTTTTTAATTACTTTGGTGACAAATGTCACCAAAGTGGGCCCCACAAGGGGGGGGCGACCTCCCTTCTCTCTCCTATAAATACCCCTCACCCCCTCTCTCTCTACCCAAGTTCAAAACCCTCCCTTCTCTCTCTAAGCTCTCTCTCTCCTACTTTCTCTCTCTACCTTTGATTTTCTCTCTCTAACTTTTAAACCAAAACCTCCGTAGAATCTCAGATTTTTTCTGAGAAACCTCTTCTAGCCCTTTTCCTCTTTCTTTTAGCGAAGTCCGTTCTTCTGCAAGAAGCTCCGTCAGATCAGAAACAGCCTCGGAAGCACTACCTGCAGGAGTTCTGCTAAACTTAGCAGAAAAGTCAGATTTGGATAGCGGAAGCGCTGCTCAAATCAACTAAACAAGGTTAGTATTCAAGAACCATCTTCTGAATTCAAATTCTCCTTCTAAACCCCAATTCTACTTTGTGTGGATTTAAATTTTGACAATTTTGTCAAAATTTAATCCAACCCAGCCTCTACGCAAGGGAAGTTCTTTTCAAATTTTTCTAAATATTTTTAAGTATTCCGAACTACTTTAGCAGTAGTTCTGGCAAAATTTTCTAAAAGACTTTTAAAAAAATTGAGTTTTTATAGCAGGAGTTCTGTCAAAATGATTTAAAGATTTTTGAAAAAAGTAGAATTAGTATAGCAGTAATTCTGACCAAATTTTTAAATAATTATTTTAATTAGAATTTTGGCAAAATCTTTTTAGATAGTTTAGAAATTTTTAGTAGAAGATATATCAAAATTTTTATAATTATTTCAGAAAAAAATTGATTTTTATAAAAGAAATTTTGTTAAAATTTTTCAAAAATCCATTTAAATATTTAAATCAAAATTTTTGAAAAACCTTTATAAAAATATTTGTGACGTAAAGTCATGTTCGAATTCTTACAACTCGAATTCAAGTTCAAACCCTTTTTCGAACATTTGAGTTATTACAGAGGAAACCTTGTGAAAATTCTTATAAAAGTTTTAAAGTCAATTACAAATAAATTTTTAGATTTTTAATAATAATTTCTTCAAAAGATACTTCTTTAAAATATAGGGCAAATACTACTCGAAATTCGATATAAAAATATTAACTAATATAATGAATTCTATCAGATTAAATCAAAGCACGAGCGCTTTATCCTGTTCTCCTTAAGTTCTATCAAAATCCAAGTAAGTTATTCTATCAAAATCTTATAATTTTATATTAGACATGCTTTTGATTCATGTTTTTAATTCGTGCATGATTATCTAAATTTGATTCTTGATCAAATGCATATTTTAATATCCGCATGAATAAATATTTGTTTTGAATGACAAAATTTTCAATTTTATGATTTGAATAAAATTTTGATGGATACTATGATCAAAACTTTGATTTTGATAAAAGAATTTGTATAACATGTTGATTTTTGAAAGATTTTATTATTGCAGGAGTCATGTCTATACAAACTTAATTCTCGCCTTCATAGGCGAATGCTCGTTGTGATAGAGCAAAATTCTGGATGGGCTGGATACATATGAACCGTGTTTATTTGAAAGGAATGATTTGGCTATTGAGCCTAGTTTTTAAAAAGATGAAAAGTCCTATAAAAGAATCCTTAAAGCCCATCTAGGTTTATCCTACCCTGAAAGGGGTAGTGGTACAACCAGGAGTGACATTGTGAAGATGATGATTGTTGGGAGCGATAGATTCCCTGGACCTCCTGTCACTCGGGTTGAGGAGGTCGAGACAACGGGTCTCAAGGCTGCCGCATGCCAGTGGATGCATCCAACTCTCCTTGTTTGCTCGCCATTGCTGAGAATCTTCCCGGTCGTTGACCGCTCGCATGGGAGCCCGTTTCACTCAGGTATCCGGGTAATCCACAATAGAATAATATAACCCCGGAATACTTAGTTTGAGATCAGAGTACTCTCTACCGTACCAGGAGGGCGTTAATATCGAAACAATGACCTTTTTCTTCCACAGATTTTGATCTGAAATTATGCATTGTTGATTTAACACATAATCATGTTTTAAATTGTTTTTAATTGCCTTATTTTTAATTGCCTTATTTTTAATTGCATAATTATTCTTGAATGAATGCATTTTGATTTGTAAATTATTGAAATCATGCTTAATATTTGAATTGTATGATTTTGATTAATGACTTACTTGGCTATCATAAGTCTAACCCCGTTTTATGGGGATTTCAGGTTGAAATATGGAATAGGAAATCTTACAATGGATGTTGGACAAGTGTGGCATCGAAGAATCCAGATTCCCAAGATCTTGAGATTAATTTAGGATTTATTTTAAATTTAATCCTAAATGTTTTCATTTTTGAACCTTATGAAAAGACTATGTATATAATGTTAATATAAATTATTGTTGTTTTTGTTGTTAATTGGAATGTGACGTGCCTGAGGTTTAGGAAACCGAAAATCAAAAATTATTTCCGCCGTTTAAAAAAAATAATAAAAAATCTGCATTTTTAAAGGTTTTAAAACCCCAGGGTGTTACAACACTAATGACACATGCACTAGCTTATAAGAAGTTAATAAACTTGATTGAGTTTGTATTTATGGCCATAGTGAGAATACGAACAAAATCCAGATTTATCTTCTTTTAAGTCATAATCGGCCTACACTCTTAGGCTATTTTAAAAAATCATTGCATATTTCAAAGTTTTCTAAACATTTTTTTCCTTTTAGAATCAAATGGGTTATATTCAATCCATATTTATGTCCATAGTCAGGGATACAAGGCGAATTTACTTTATTGAAGTTCTATAAGGCACCTAAATTATCTTTTTCAAATAATTTTCTCAAAATTTCTTTAAAAAGAATATTTTCACAAAGATAGCATCCATGCATCATTTAGGTTAGAATGCATCATGAACAGGATTTCACAAGGCTACACGCCCCTATTTTTGATCAAATCAAGAATCCAATTTCAAGAAAATCGATTTCTCAAAGTTATCCTAAAATTTCTTTAGAAATTGATTTTTCTCAAAACATTAAGGTTTGCTTTTCATTAAAAATGATTTTAAAGGGATTTCCAAATGCTTTTCTAAGTCCCAAAAATCGATTTTCCAAGTTTCAATAACTTCTCAAAGTTCAAATTCAGAGAAATAAATTTTCTCTAAGTGATTTTGAGTTCTCTCAGAAATCGATTTCCTTTTTCCTCAGGAATGCTTTCTCAGCATGATTCACAATTTTCAAGATGTCTCCATTTACAAATATTTCCAAGTATTTTTCAATATTCTAAGCATACATCATGTTTTCTATCAAAAATTTCTCTGAGTCATAGCACATACCAATATTTTGTGCATTTAGGAAATAGAACGTCGATTTAGACAAGTTGAGCAAATCAAATCAAATCAAAGCATTTGATTGATACTTGGTTTAATTGCCCCTGGTTATGGTGCCAGGAACGGTTGAACCTCATACCGACAGGCAAGTCCCATTCTTCGGAATTATCCTGCATTTTAAAACGGAGGCGAGTTATTTTCAAAAACTTTTTCAAAGGTCAGTTTGACTTGCAAAAGTAAAAATTTGCAATGATAATAGGTTTGATGACCGTGATGAGGCCTATTATCATCTGATCAATCTTCTGCTTTGCTCTATTCAACTTGTCAAAATCGTGTTCTACAATGTTAGCTTTATTCCATGTGAACCTAGGAGCCTAGAATCAAACCCAGCTGCCATGGAAGCATGTAGACTTAGGCATGGTTTGGTAGGACCGATTGAGGAGGCATTATTCATGCTCACTTAGACTTAGGTCAAATGAAATCCTCCTTAATCTAGGATCTGATTGAAAAAAATGTTTGCTTCTCATAAAAATTTTCAAAAATTCTACTTCTTTAGGTCATTAGAGCCTTTTGTTTTCTTGCATGTTGATCATATTTCAAAAACAACCCACCTACTTTTACCTGGCCACCACATTGCTGGGCTTACTTCCAGAACCATAGTTTGGGACAAAGCCTCACAACTGAGCCACCTATTTGGGCTGATCCCCCCTGCCACGTACCAAGAGCCATAGTCCAAAGTATATCGACAGGTGATCATGCATATAATTCAGGGTTTATTAACATTTAAATATGCATGATTTTATAAAATAATGTTTCAAAAACCCAATTTTATGTTAGTTTTCGAGTAAATGTGCTAAAATGATTTAAAAATAGAAAATGCATGAAAAATAGTTTTATTTTACATTTTTATACATATTTTAGTTTTTGTTACATTCATAGTAGTTTGTCTTTAGTTTTTATTAAAATTAAAAATAAAAATGAAATAAAAAAATAGAGAAAAATATTTTTATATTCATTTTAAGTGTTTGTTTTGTTTAGAAAAGAAAAAAATTTTTAGAATAGTTTTTTTTAGTTCTTCATAAATAAGTTTTGTTTTTAAATCTTTGAAAATTTTATAATAAACTGGTACATAGTTTTTGATTTTTGAAAATTGCAAAAATAAACACAAACCGGTTTAACCGGTTTGCTTTTCAAAATAAAACTGTTTCAAACCGGTGAACCGATTTGAATGGTTTTTAAAAACCCAAAGAAACGAAAATTTCATTCGTCTCCCCCTTCCTGAGCTACAGCCTTCTCTTCTTCTCCTTCCTCTCCACTTCTCCTGGGCTTTTCTTCCCCTTCTCCCTCTTTCTCTCTTCTTCCCTGTTTTCCGGTGGAGAGACTTCCAGCAACGGCGGCAGCGTACGGGAGGAGGCCGACCATTCTCCCCTAACCCCTCTAAGGTTCACGGTAAGTCATCCGATCTTCTTCTACTTCTTCTTCTACTTCTTCTTCTTCCCCTAATCTGCATCTTCTTCTTCTTCTTCTTCTTCTTCTTCTTCTTCTTCTTCTTCTTTCTGAAGTTCAATCTAATGTTTGAAGTTTAATATGGAAAATATAAAAAATAAAAGAAAGAAAACATAAAAAGAAAAACATATCTGCAAAGGAATTCCGGCAATAGACAAGGATCTGCCGGAATATTTGTTCTGATGAATATTTTGATAAATACTTGCAGCAATTTGTGAAAAAAATCGTGATTTGGATCTGCTGGGATCATTTCTGTATATCGATTATCTTAATCGATAAATAAATGTTGATAAAGAGGTATCGATCATCTGGATCGATCAAAAGAATATCCAGCAAATGTTTTTTTTTTCTGAAATTTACGACAGTTATTAGCAAACCTCTGATCTATTGTTAGTTTTTCGGCAAGAGGTAGTTTTCCGGCGATTAGATGCCAGAATGATTTGTATACGTTGCTGAATAGTGATCTTCAGTCATGATTCATTATTCAATCGCTGGAATTTCTCCTCATTGCCAGAATTTCTTGCTTTGCCGTGAAATACTCTGCAACGGTCCAGCAGAGATAAAATCTGTTGTTCATATGAATAACAAGGATTGATATGCTTTATTTTTTATTCACAATACAACAGATTAACCAGATAAAATTCAGTGATCAATTGTCTGAATTCTGGATTAAATGGTTGAAATTCGGCAATCAATTGTCTGCTTCCGATAAATCAAGTATCTAATTCCTGTGGAAGTGGATTGATTAAATGAATGTGGATGAATCCAATTGAATATATGCTTGAATTATCAGTTTGAAACACATTGAACATCTACCTGAATGTTTGTTTTCATTTACTAAAAATTTTTGTTCTCAATTTCTTTTTACTGCTTTATTTCAATCTACAAGATCGTCTTGGTTTGGATTCCCTTATTTTATGTTTTTCAATTAATTCATTTCTTCTTTTTACATTCATTTTCCATTTTTTTGTTTTCAATTCATTTTCCTGTGTTTGTTTTTAATCATTCCAGTTTCTGTTTTTTTTTTCCCTTTATTTTGTATTTTTTTTAGTTGTTTTAAGTAGATTTCCTGTTTTTTTTATCAAGCATTTTTCTTTGTTTTTACTTTATTGATTTTATGTTTTGTTTTAGTAATTAGTTTACCTTCCTGTTAGCCATCAGTTTATTGAGTTAGTTGTTAGTTAAGGAAGATAATTAGCAGTTATACTTAGTTTGTAATTAGTAAGTAGTTAGTTAGATTTAATTAGAAATCAATTTTATTTTGTCATTTAGATTTCTTGCATAAGTTGATTCACAATTTTTTAGCATTTATCTAGTTTAGTATAGTCTATTTCTATTTCTGGTACTGCTCGTGTTCATTTGCATTGTGCAGGATAGCATAGGAGTGGAGCTGAAGCGAGTACGTGACACGAGAAAGCGAAGAATAAAGCTTCTTTTTACGTTTTAGTTTAGAATTAGGAATTTAATTGGGTTTGTAAATATTGCACTTTACGCCCTCTGCAAAGGGTATTCATTTGTTGTAATAAGTAGTTGTTTTTACTTTTCTTGAACATTTTACATTTCAAATAATTCGGCAATAAAGATTAGTTTAGATTTGTGTACTTGAATACGATATATTCCCGTTCCCTGAGTTCGACCCGGTCTCATCCACTAGTGAGAACCGATTTTTATTATTTGATGTCTACTTTTCACATGTTTTACATTTAAAAATCTTTTCAAAATTACAACGATTTAAAAGAAGACATCAAATTTTTGGCGCCGTTGCCGGGCAACGGCGTAATATTAGTATTCGCTTTGTTGCCTAGTGTTTGTGTGCATTTAGGTTTAGAACCACGTATGTGCATATCTTAGAGACGAGCTTACTTTTCTGCACAGCCCACCTATTAGGATCCCCTTAGAGGTGACTGTGTACGATTGGTACCGTACACATAGATTTTATATTTCTTATGCATAATCTCTGTTATGTGTAACTGCGTGGTGTTTGTTTAGTTTTTGTTGTTTTTAGTTTACTCGCTTTGTGGTTTGCGTGGTTTGGCCGCTTAGTGCGTTAGTTAGGTAGAAAACCCAAAGTTAGGACGTGTGCTACACCGGTCTACTCTAAGGTGTACGCAATGGCTGACGATCATCAATTGATCCGTCCTTTGAGGGAGTACTTCATGCCAAATACGTATACTCCCGCCTCCTGCATCACGAGACCTGATGTAGGAGCAAGCCATTTTGAGATTAAGGGAAGTGTGATTCAAATGTTACCTTCGTTTTATGGCCTTTGCAATGAGGACCCATATCGTCATCTCGACGAATTCCTTGAGATTTGCTCGACTATGCGAATCAATAACTTTGGAGATGATGCTATGAGGTTAACTTTGTTTCCGTTCTCTCTCAAAGATAAAGCCAAGCACTGGTTAAAATCTCTTGAGACGGTTCATATTACTACTTGGGAAGGAATGCAAAGAGAATTTTTAAAAAAATATTTCCCAATTGGTAAGACGAACCAGTTTCGTAAAGCTATAACCAGTTTTTCTCAAATTGAGGGAGAACAGTTTCACGAGTCTTGGGAGAGATTGAAAGATCGTCTCCGCAAGTGTCCCCATCACCAGGTGCCTCGTTGGCAGTTGGTGCAGTATTTTTATGACGGGCTTACTGAAAAGCATCGTCAAATGGTTGATTCGTCTTGTGGGGGCACTTTTATGCTCAAGAGTGAGGACGAAGCATGGTCTTTATTTGAGACCTTGAGTGAAAACACGATGCATTATACCTTGTCTTCACGGCTCGATAGGACTACATCTCTGTCTAGTGGTCCTAGGAAAGTTGGGATTTCCGAAGTTGGGTCCGAGTTAGAATTATGTACCAAGGTTGACCAGTTGACTAGGAAGTTAGATCAATTCCTAGCCAATTCTTCGAGAAATCTAGTAGAAAGAGTGTGTGAGTTATGTGCTAGCCCTGCACACTGTGTTGCGGATTGTCTGGCAGTGCCATTATATCCTGAATTAGTTCAGGAGCAGGTGAATGCTGCCCAAGGTTTCGCTCAACCCATGCCCGATTCATTTACATCCTCATATAACCCAGGTTGGCGAAACCAGTTTATTTCCTCATCCCATCAGCCCTCCCAGACACAGTATAGACCCAGTAACCCTTCACAAGGTTACTCACACCCCATTTTTCCACAGGTTCATCCCCCAGCCCAACATGCTTATACTCAACCCCATCCTCATGAGCCTTCATTTAGTCAATCCTTCCAAGATAGGATATTACAAGTTTTGAGCTCCCATACACAGTCAATAGCCAAGCTAGAGACTCAAATGGGACAATTGGTTGAGACTTTCGCTAGGCAAAGCCAGGGGAACCTTCATAGTCAGTCTGTTGTCTCAAAGGGAGAGAATTCTATGTCATTTGACTTGCAACCCACTGATTCACATCATGAGCAAGTCGAATCTGTTACATCCCTTCAGTATGGGAAGGCGTGTCAATCCACTCAGGAATCGACTCATGAACCTCATATCATTTCTACTAACGAGTCGATCTCCATGATACCTCATCAGAAGGGGCCTTACTCACAGCATACATTATCATCATATAAAGCCCCATTTTCTCAGTCTTTAGGATCACCGAGTGTTTTTACTAAGCAAGAGGTGCAGATACAGAAGGTGCTTGACCAAGTCAAGCCAGATCATATTCACCACTTGTTTGAAGTAGCATTCATTGATACTCGGTCGGTCCTAGACTCTCATTTCCTGACCAGTCTCTCACATGAGACTAATCTCCGTTCTTTATGTCAAGAGAGTCATGATACTACATTTGGAGGTAGAAGGGATGGAAACACAGTGCGTAGTGTCACAGATGACACTCTTTTCTATATAGAGCCCGGTTGAGCATGACTTCATGTCCATTGATCTCATGGACGATGAAGGTTTTTCCAGGGATCCGTCTGGCTGGGGACGTGAAACTTAGCGCTTTATGGGAGGCAACCCATATCTTGTATATTATTAGATTTGTTTAGAATTTATAGATTTTATTTTGTTTTTACTTTTTCGTTTTATTCATGAGTTTTTCATGTTTTTTTTTTGTTTCATTCATGGTTTTCATGTTTTGTCATGTATACATTGCATTCATTACATTCATAGAACATGCAATTTTAATTCATGTCAGGTTATTCTACTCTTTTCCCTCATTTATTTCCTCTCATGTACATTCAAGTAGTTTCATATAAGCATGGGGGAGTGCCACTGGGACAGTGTCATTCAAGCATGGGGGAGGGTGTAGTTTGCACACCTTGATATTTATGTTTACGTTCTTGCACATGTTTACACATCTCTCATGAAAAGTAGATTTTTAAAGAAATAGTTTGAACTTATATGAATGTTATTTCAAATCTGATGTTTTTAGAGGATTTTTAAGCCCCACGATTTTTTTTTTCTGACATAGATCTAAAAATTATGGTTGTTTATGTGGATTTCAAAGAAATGATGATAGATACATTTAGAATTTATTTTGAATCATAAATATGAATATGCACAGTTCTATTTTTGAAAAAAATTAAGCAAATGAACAAAAGCGTAAAAATGAGCTCAAAAGAAAAAATAGCATGCGTTAGGTTGTTTGGATAATTCCACAATCCTTAGTAGATGGAACTTAGATGTAAGTTGAAACTTTTAATTCCATTTTCGAAAAGGAGAGTGGAAAACTTTGTGATCCTAAGTAACTGAGAACAGATACAAGTTGAAATGTTTGACTCTCATGTTATAAAGGTGAATGAAGGAAGTCACTTTTATGTCTTAGTTGATATCTTTTGGTATGTATTGAATAAGTATAGAAGATATTGACATTGCACAAGGCATAAAAGCAGACCACACGCAAGCTATAAGAGAAGAATGAATGCGCAAAAAGAAAAAGCGTGAAAAAATGAAAAAATCGAGAAAAGAGCTGAAAAAGAGAGAAAAGTTTAATGCTTAGAAGTGATTGAGAAAACCTGTGTAGAAAACATATGAGTGAGGATAAGTAAATAATAATATGTTTTTATTGGATTTTCTAAGAATTAAACATAAATAATTGTGATATTTAGAAAAGTGAAAGAAATTCTTTTTCTGTGGTGATATATAAAAGACTAATTATGTTTTGATTTTGAAATAACAGGAAATATTTGTGAAAACAAAGTCTTTAATTACCTACTGATTGTGAGGATGTGTAATATTATGCATACATGACAGAGATGTTTGTGGGTAGCATCACTGCAAACCCTCACGAGACCTTACTCGTCCACTGGGGTAACCCAGGGGTTGAAAGGGCTTGTTGCAAGAGCTAAATGCAACCGTGATTCCTACGAAAGTGAGTTAGTGATAGTTTGTTTTCATGTATTTTTCTAGTTTGCTCGAGGACTAGCAAAACATAAGCATGGGGGTATTTGATCATGCATATAATTCAGGGTTTATTAACATTTAAATATGCATGATTTTATAAAATAATGTTTCAAAAACCAAATTTTATGTTAGTTTTCGAGTAAATGTGCTAAAATGATTTAAAAATAGAAAATGCATGAAAAATAGTTTTATTTTACATTTTTATACATATTTTAGTTTTTGTTACATTCATAGTAGTTTGGCTTTAGTTTTTATTAAAATTAAAATAAAAATGAAATAAAAAAAATAGAGAAAAATATTTTTATATTCATTTTAAGTGTTTGTTTTTTTTAGAAAAGAAAAAAAATTTTAGAATAGTTTTTTTTAGTTCTTCATAAATAAGTTTTGTTTTTAAATCTTTGAAAATTTTATAATAAACTGGTACATAGTTTTTGATTTTTGAAAATTGCAAAAATAAACACAAACCGGTTTAACCGGTTTGCTTTTCAAAATAAAACTGTTTCAAACCGGTGAACCGGTTTGAATGGTTTTTAAAAACCCAAAGAAACGAAAATTTCATTCGTCTCCCCCTTCCTGAGCTACAACCCTCTCTTCTTCTCCTTCCTCTCCACTTCTCTTGAGCTTTTCTTCCCCTTCTCGCTCTTTCTCTCTTCTTCCCTGTTTTCCGGTGGAGAAACTTCCAGCAACGGCGGCAGCGTACGGGAGGAGGCCGGCCATTCTCCCCTAACCCCTCTAAGGTTCACGGTAAGTCATCCGATCTTCTTCTACTTCTTCTTCTACTTCTTCTTCTTCTTCTTCTTCCTCTTCTTCTTCCCCTAATCTGCATCTTCTTCTTCTTCTTCTTCTTCTTTCTGAAGTTCAATCTAATGTTTGAAGTTTAATATGGAAAATATAAAAAATAAAAGAAAGAAAACATAAAAAGAAAAACATATCTGCAAAGGAATTCCGACAATAGACAAGGATCTGCCGGAATATTTGTTCTGATGAATATTTTGATAAATACTTGCAGCAATTTGTGAAAAAAATCGTGATTTGGATCTGCTGGGATCATTTCTGTATATCGATTATCTTAATCGATAAATAAATGTTGATAAAGAGGTATCGATCATCTGGATCGATCAAAAGAATATCCAACAAATGTTTTTTTTTTTCTGAAATTTACGGCAGTTATTAGCAAACCTCTGATCTATTGTTAGTTTTTCGGCAAGAGGTAGTTTTCCGGCGATTAGATGCCGGAATGATTTGTATACGTTGCTGAATAGTGATCTTCAGTCATGATTCATTATTCAATCGCCGGAATTTCTCCTCATTGCCAGAATTTCTTGCTTTGCCGTGAAATACTCTGCAACGGTCCAGCAGAGATAAAATCTGTTGTTCATATGAATAACAAGGATTGATATGCTTTATTTTTGATTCACAATACAACAGATTAACCGGATAAAATTCAGTGATCAATTGTCTGAATTCTGGATTAAATGGTTGAAATTCGGCAATCAATTGTCTGCTTCCGATAAATCAAGTATCTAATTCCTGTGGAAGTGGATTGATTAAATGAATGTGGATGAATCCAATTGAATATATGCTTGAATTATCAGTTTGAAACACATTGAACATCTACCTGAATGTTTGTTTTCATTTACTAAAAATTTTTGTTCTCAATTTCTTTTTACTGCTTTATTTCAATCTACAAGATCGTCTTGGTTTGGATTCCCTTATTTTATGTTTTTCAATTAATTCATTTCTTCTTTTTACATTCATTTTCCATTTTTTTGTTTTCAATTCATTTTCCTGTGTTTGTTTTTAATCATTCCAGTTTCTGTTTTTTTTTTTTCCTTTATTTTGTATTTTTTTTAGTTGTTTTAAGTAGATTTCCTGTTTTTTTTATCAAGCATTTTTCTTTGTTTTTACTTTATTGATTTCATGTTCTGTTTTAGTAATTAGTTTACCTTCCTGTTAGCCATCAGTTTATTGAGTTAGTTGTTAGTTAAGTAAGATAATTAGCAGTTATACTTAGTTTGTAATTAGTAAGTAGTTAGTTAGATTTAATTAGAAATCAATTTTATTTTGTCATTTAGATTTCTTGCATAAGTTGATTCACAATTTTTTAGCATTTATCTAGTTTAGTATAGTCTATTTCTATTTCTGGTACTGCTCGTGTTCATTTGCATTGTGCAGGATAGCATAGGAGTGGAGCTGAAGCGAGTACGTGACACGAGAAAGCGAAGAATAAAGCTTCTTTTTACGTTTTAGTTTAGAATTAGGAATTTAATTGGGTTTGTAAATATTGCACTTTACGCCCTCTGCAAAGGGTATTCATTTGTTGTAATAAGTAGTTGTTTTTACTTTTCTTGAACATTTTACATTTCAAATAATTCGGCAATAAAGATTAGTTTAGATTTGTGTACTTGAATACGATATATTCCCTTTCCCTGAGTTCGACCCGGTCTCATCCACTAGTGAGAACCGGTTTTTATTATTTGATGTCTGGTTTTCACATGTTTTACATTTAAAAATCTTTTCAAAATTACAACGATTTAAAAGAAGACATCAACAGGTGATCAAGGATGTTGGAAAACATGAGTCTAAAACCAGAAAAAATTGATTTATGCCATGTACATCGGGTTTCGCCTCGAGTATATCGACATAGCATGATTGAATACAGATGATCTGAGCCTTAGAGCTAAGATTAGGGTCATACAGCTATTTCAAAACTTGTGCATCTAGAGTCAGCCTTTAGGGAATGCTGTGTGTGCATACTTGCTTGTATATGGTGTGATTGAATGTAGTTTGGTTATTTCCTTTTATTCTCTTTATTTTCTCATATTTTCCATATTTTCTAAAAATACTGATTGATTTTTAAAATCCTCTATTTTTCATGAATTATCTAATATTCCCTTTTATTTTATCAAACCCTGGATGATTTTTTCAGAAAGCTCCTCTATTTTTTTTAAAAACTCCTAGTGATTTCCATCTTTCCTTTCCTCTGGATCTTGAAGTTTCAACCTTGTTTTTATCCTGCCTGCAATTTTTCCATAAAAAATGTATACTTTTCAAGTCTCGTCCTTACTTCTTTTTTATTTTTCAGCCTATCCTGATGGCATCCAGTCAACTTGATTTAGTCTTTCCTGAGGGCCATATCTCTTATGAGGTGCAACAAGGTCTCTCTAATCATTGAACTCTGAACACCGAACCTTTCATTCTCCGGTGGTACTATTCTTGGCTCAAGAACTTCTCTCATATATTCTCAAACCATCTGAGTGACTGCAGATTGGAACTGACATCAGCAGTGGGAGAACAAATCATCAATGACAGTTTGATTCAAGCATTAGCAGATAGGTGGAATCCGCATACCTGTACCTTTTGGTTTCTGTAGGGAGAGATGACTCTACTACTGGACGAATTCTAAGATATCATGGGTTTACCTGAGCCAGTTGGTCAGCCCGATGATCCCATAGAGCAACAATTTTGGATCAATGTCAAGGGACTCAACCCTCAAGATGTTTTAGCCCGGATGACTGGACGCAGATCCTGGCCACTGATAGAAGTTAATGAGACTCAATGTGTTGATTGAGCTATACCAACAATATGGAGCATTTGAAGAAGTCAACTCCTTATCCCGAGGAGTGCGAGAAAGGATTCATCATACAATGGTCTTGTGCACAGTAGGACTAGCCTTCTTTTAGGATGGACAGAACTACATTGATATCAGAATAATACAACTTTTGCAAAGATGGGGAAGTCGGCAAACCAACCGTTTGTCAATTGCAATGGACACACTTGATTTCTTATGCTGTGGATTGACCCGTTTCACACTCAAAGATTCAATCTTAGCGGAACGGTGCATCTACGCCTTGCAGTCTTGGTTCCTTCGGCATGTGCTATCTCGTGCCAGCTCATTCAGATATAACAACAAGAAGTCATTGCCCATTTCTCGGTACAAATTCTTAATTGAAAACCTTCATGAAGAAGAAATCGTGTGGGACTACTTCGACCGTCAGGAGTCACCCTCTCGATACACTTATGCATATGGCAAGCGATTCAAGTTACTTGAACCATTCTTCTCTGTTTATTATCAGCCAAAGCGATATGTCAGACAGTTCTCATAAAGGCAAAAGCACATTGAAGCTCGACTCTTGTCAGGCATTATGCCAGAATCAAACTGAAGTCTGCTCAATGGTTCAAAACATACCATTCTACCAAGCACAACTGGGATTCTTTTGTTACTCTCACTATTTTTCGTGGTCTTCGAGTGCCTTTTGATTATCATGAGTGGTGGCAAATTGTTTATTTGCCCCCTCTCTGTCAAGTCTATTATTAATAAAAATATTTTTCTTCAACAATTAATCCTTATTATGGTTTGACGACCTCGCCTAGGTAACAAGGCATATTCTAGTTGTTTATTTCCTTTACAATAATAATAACACAATTTTCATGATTCCAACGATGACCCAATCCCTGTTAATGGGATATCCTTCAAATTGTCAACCTAACTCTCAACAAATATTTTTCCCCTATTTGTTTTATCCCAAAACAATTCTTCAAAACTAATTGCCCATTTTATTTTGCAGAGAGCATTTGCAATCCTATATGGTTTCGACAAGGTCCTGCAAGGAAACCACGTCCATCCAGCTTATCGATCAGTCTTTTGCATCTGAAAAAGAAATGGCCTCTCCACGATCTCTCAGGGATCAAAGCCAGCAAGGCAATGGTGATGTTGATCTTCAGATATATGCATTGTTTCAGAAAATGATGAAAAAGATGTTGACTGAGCAAGCAGGAGATAGTTCAGGCAAAACCAAGAAAAAGGCGAAGGTCGAACAGTGAAAAAGTATATAAAAATATAAAAAAAAGCAGAGTCACCACGAAGACACTTCTGATGAAGCTGAATTAGTGGGTGACACCAATGAAGAATATGAGACAAAACAGACACTCCGAAAGTCGACTCAAGGGCAAAGGTCAGCCTATAAGTCCAAGGATCAATCTGTTAATGACTTTGATCAGCTATAGTTCAAAGACATGGTAAAAAAGGTCAAGGATCCGCAAGCTGGTGACAAGGGCAAGAAGGTCTTCACGGGTGAAGATTTTTATGATGGATTGGATGGAGATGATAGTCTCAATAATCTCCCTAGGAAGTTCATCAAGTTTGATGATTCAGCCGACCCTAAAGCACATCTCGCCATATTTTTTGTTGAATGTGCCAAGTTCAAAAGGGACAACTGAGCTTTATTCCTTTGCTTCCATCGCAGACTAGAAGGAACGATAGCTAAATGGTATTCAGAGCATATCAATCCCATTGAGCTACGAGAATTCGATAAGGTGGTCAACCTATTCTTCGAACATTTCCTTTTTAATTCTGAAGCACTGTCAATGCTCAATCATCTCTATAATCTGAAGCAGAAAGAGGACGAAAAGGCCATTGACTTCATTCACAGATGGCGATCCACTTGTAATCAAATGAGGGATCCGATATCAGAAGGGCATGCATTGTCAATGATCCTAAACAATTTCTCTCAACCTCTAAGGGGCCTGATTTTTACCTCTCCAACATGATCCTTTGTCAAATTAGTAGAGCAAGCCGAATGACTCGAGATGGAGATGGAAAATGGGATCTATGAGGGCATTACCATTGGAAAAAGCAACTAAGATGCCAAGAAGAAGGCGCACTTCACACTTTCAGTCAATTCCTTCAACAATAACAAAACCAACAAAAATAATCGTGGTAACAATTTAGAGGGATTCAAAGGCCCAAAAGAAAAGTTCCCCAACAATGATAAGCCTCTCCAATCTAGTCTCCAGCATAAAGATAAAGATCAGGAAAAACCAAAGTGCAAGGACTAGAGTACTGATCGAAATCTCACCTCGCTGGACCAGACACTAGAAAGTATTCTGGAATACATGCTCGCGAGAGATATGATCCGTTTGCCTAAAGTCGCTGATCCCCCAACAATTATGTGCAGATTGAAAGAACAATTCTACAAATTTCATCGGGTAGTAGGGCCTAACACCGAGCATTGTTTCGTCTTGAAGAACATTATCCAAGATTTCATCGACAAAAATCTTCTTGTTGAAGATGAGGAAGACACCAGTCAGCCATCCTGATCGAGCTTCTCCAAGAAACTGACAATGCCAAGGCTATATCACTTCTTTAATTCTGCTTTTGTCATTTTAAGAGGGACAATGTAGTTCTAGTTCTCTTACCAATTTGTTATTCCTCTACCCCAATGCATCAATAAAATTATCAATTTTCCTCATAACTTGGCACCATATTCTTTATATATTGTTGCTCGTTCTTCTTCTTTGCAACATGTCTTTTTACGAGGAGTAACCGCTTTTAGAGTGCCTCCCGAATCAATCAAGAAGCTCATTGCCAGTCTTTTCCTTGTTACCTTAAGAGAGCATTCTTCAAATATCAATTACTTATCTTTTCGTCCAACATCTTACTCCCCAGTTACACTGGGGCATTTCTTTTTTTTTTTTTGAAAATCTGTTTCTACTTCGAAACATCCTGTATGCAGGCAGGATCAAACAAAATCTTTCATTAATCATTTGCATCTATTTGCATTCATGTGCATTCATTCGCATCCATTTGCATTAATTTGCATCAAATTTATTACCCATTCAGGATAAGGGACAAATTCTGAGACTCCCGACAGTTGTCTAAGTCATCGTGAGACTGAAGACTAAAAATCCCCCATCACAATCAATGAGCACTTTTTCAAAACCCAGTGTTCATGCTCGTACCTTTTTCAAAACTCATTGTTCGTACTAGTACTTTTTCAAAACCTAGTGTTTGTGTTGGTACCTTTTTTTCAAAAACCAGTGTTCGTGATGGTACTTTTTCAAAATTCAGTGTTCATGCTGGTACTTTTTTAAAATCCAGTGTTCGTGCTGGTACTTTTTTAAAATCCAGTGTTCATGTTGGTACTTTTTTAAAATCCAGCGCTCGTGCTGGTACTTTTTTTGAAAATCCAGTGTTTATGCTGGTACCTTTTTCAAAATCCAGTGTTTGTGCTGGTACTTTTTCAAAATCCAGCCCTTGTGCTGGTACTTTTTTTTAAAATTCAGCGTTCATGCTGGTACCTTTTTCAAAATCCAATGTTCGTGCTGATACTTTTTTAAAATTCAGCATTCGTGCTGGTATTGTTTTTTAAAATCCAGTGTTCATGCTGGTACTTTTTCAAAATCCAGCGCTCGTGTTGGTACTTTTTTTTAAAATCCAGTGTTTATGCTGGTACCTTCTCAAAATCCAGTGTTCGTGTTGGTGCTTTCTTAAAGCCCAGTCCTCGTATTGATCCCCTTTTTCTTAAATTTTTTGTCATTCCCAGTGAACCGATGTTCTTAGTTGAACTGATGTTGTTCCTTGTGAACCTATGTTGTTCTTTATTGAACCTATGTTGTTTTTAGTTGAACCGATGGTGTTCCTAGTGAACTTATGTTGTTCTTCATTAAACCTATGTTGTTCTTAGTTGAACTGATGTTGTTCTTAATTGAACTGATGTTGTTCAAAGCGAACCTATGTTGTTCTTAATTGAACCGATGTTGTTCTTAATTGAACCGATGTTGTTCCTAGTGAATCTATGTTGTTCCAAGTGAACCGATGTTGTTCTTAATTGAACCAATGTTGTTCTTAGTTGAACCGATGTTGTTCCAAGTGAACTTATGTTGTTCTTAGTTGAATCGATGTTCTTAGTTGAACCTATGCTGTTCTTAGTTGAACCGATGTTGTTCCAAGTGAACCTATGTTGTTATTGATGTTGTTCTTAGTTGAACCAATGGTGTTCCTAGTGAACATATGTTGTTCTAAATTGAACCTATGTTGTTCTTAGTTGAACCAATGTTGTTCTCAAGCGAATCTATGTTGTTCTTAATTGAACCAATGTTGTTCTTAATTGAACCGATGTTGTTCTAAGTGAATCAATGTTGTTCTTAGTTGAACCAGGTTGTTTCTAGTGAGCCAATGTTGTTCTTACGTGAACCAATGTGAGCCCCCTTTTGAACCATCTCTTATGATCCGGGTCACTCCACTCTATTAATCATACCTCTGAATCAACCAATTCTTATCAATCAATTTTTATCAATCAAGTTTTATCAATCAGACCTCCGGGTCACCCATTTCACCAATTTTCCCAGTCAGACCTTTGGTCATCAATTTTATCAAGCAAACCTTCAGGTTGTCAAATCTATCAGAGTCAATCATTTTTCAACCTTCGGGTTGCATCCTCCAATTATGGTCTTTCAAGATTCGACCTTTGTGTCGAACTCGTCTGCTAATTGGCCCAAAATCAATTATTAATCATTTCTCTTGCAAGAGACCCTTTCTTATAGGGAGAGTTTGAGGGAGCTTGTTCTTTTTGCAAACAATTTTATTGGTTCGTTGAACCCCTTTTTAGGGAGAATTTGAAGGGACTCGTGTTTCGCAAACAGTTTGCAAATCATTTTTTTATTATCACACAAGGAATCCCTTGTCCAGAGAGAGTTTCAACGAAAGCTTGTTCTCCTTATGTCCCCCCAATGTTTTTTGTTAGGCCATCCCATCATCGAGGGCCCGTTTCTAGGGAGAGTGTGATGGACTTGCTCCTCTATGATGATTTTCTTGACCTTTGTTATCAGCCACCTTTCTATAAGAGAAGCCTAGAGATAGGGAGTTTTGACGAAAACTTTATTTCTCTTCAAAAGTTCATTTTGCAAACACCTCCTCTTCAGGGAAGAGAAAAATATTTTTTATTACCCGTTCAGGTAAGGGTCAAGCCTGAATCTCTTCTTTGGGGAAAGGAGAGGAGAATTTAGCCACAGATGTGTCAATTAGACCTCAAGCAATTTCTTTCACCAAGGATTTCAAGAATATTTTGCCAATTTGTCATAAAAAAAAATAGTCTGTGATCTCAAAATTTTATTGTACAAAGATTTTACCTCAGATTACCTTCAATATTCTTTCCAAAAGGACAAAGCTTTTGCGAAGAAAGAATAGAATTCAAGCTTTTCTATTGGTCAACCAAAATGATGAAGAAAAATCCTCGATATGACTAGCAAAGGAAAAAATCAATGATGCTGAAAAGCCATAAGTGAATCAGTATTGATCATAGCTATGACACATTTTTAAAGACCATTCTTCTGGTAATAAGGCAATGGAAATATCTTAAGCAAAAAAGGATTCACTCAATTTCAATATCTCTCCAATCAATCAAGCTATAATCAACTATCTGCAGAAGGGATCTCTTAATCATCATCAAGTTAAAGACTGATGAATGAGTTAGACCCCCGGGGCCAAAGAAGACTCGGATCATCTCCAAGTTGAAGGGGTATGTGACATGTCATTCCAGGGAAAATTTAAAATATCATCAAGTTGAAGGCTGATGCGATGAACCTCCCGCAAATCCCTAAAAGATATTTGATCGCTATTATAATGGGAAAATCAGAACATCACCAAGTTGAAGGCTAATGTGATGAAATTCTCGCCAACTCTCAAGAGAACTTACTTTTCATGTCTCAAAAGAGTATAAAAGATAGCCAAGAGATTTCAATCAAAGAGACACTATTATCAATATAATTATTGGAACTAAAGAAGATGCAAATCATCTCCGAGTTGAAGGAATATGTAATGTGCCCTTCCAGGGAAAATCAGAACATCACTGAGTTGAAGGTTGATGTGATGAAATTCTTGCCAAATCCTAAGAAAGCTTAATCTCTATGTCTCCAAAGAGTGCAAAAAGAACATCATGGATAAACTCCAGATATCAAACTGTCAAAACTACCAATAATTATCTTTATTTATGTGAAATTCTTTTATCAATATTCTTTTCATCAATTGCTTTTATGATACTGAGAATAAATTCCTTTCTTTTCATATCGAGTAAATGGATAGCTTTCTTCAAGAAATTCAACAACAATAATTTGATTTTGACTCTAGATTCTACAGAGTTAGTCCTGTTGGAGGTAATACTCTAGGTAGAGAGGGAATATATTTTTATGCAAATGTGCTTACATTTCAATTATTTTCAATCAACTAAAATTTTTATCTTATTGATAATATTTTTAAGTTATCCTGACATGAAGTGAGAACTTGATGTCCATTTTGATATATCCTGGCATTGTTTTTATCCCTCTTTAGGACTTGATAACGGGAGTTTTCAAAATCCTTCTTTTCTGGTTTTAATTTGAACGCCTAGGCTCTCAGATTTGCACACTTTTCTGTGTACCCCCACTATCAGACCAAAGACAGTTTTCGTTCAGGGTAAGGGTTAAACCTGAATTATTTTTGCAAAAGGTCATCCATTTTAAAAGTTAGTCAGTCTCAACGATGAGACGCCCAAGATCAACCCCTTTTCAAGTTTTAGGGAACCCCAATTTTTTCATTTTGTAAACCCCTGCCAAATTTATTGTGTAAAATCTGAAGGTCCCATCATGGTTTCTCCTTTTGAGAAGTTCATCTTTTTCTGTTTAGGGTAAGGGTTAAACCTGAATTGTTTTTGCAAAAGGTCATCTGTTTTAAAAGTCATTCAGTCTCAACAATGAGACACCCAAGATCAATCTCTTTTCAAGCTTTAGGGACCCCCATTTTCTTCCTTTTACAAATCCCTCTTAGATTTATTATGCAAAATCCGAAGGTTCCATCATGGTTTCTCTTTTCGAGAATTTTGTTGTTCGCCTTCAGGTTAAGGGTCAAACCTGAACCTCGTTCTTCCATGAGTTATTTTTTGTCCCATTCAGGTTAAGGGCTAAGCCTGAGCCTCATCTCGATGAGGTGAATTTTCCTTTTCATTCTCCATCTCTTATCTACCACTATCACTCGAGCCAATCCTTTCACACCCAGTCAGATTCTTCTGACTGGGGCATTTTTATAGCCTAGATTTGGCATGTTTTTCTTTGCACTAAGCTCGGCTTTCAACCGACTTAGTAGCAAAGAGGGGCATCTGTAAACACCCCAAATTTTTAACCTTCTCTCATAAAACCTTTTCCTCCTGCCACTAGGAGACACTCTCTGCAGCCTTCAGGGAACCAACTGGTCGATATCTAAGTCAGGGCTATTCATTACCCAAATTTTACAATAAATTTCAACACTTCATCCTACAATCAGGATTCAATCCTCATTTTGGCTCAATCTCAATTACAGTTCTCATCCTCAGATGAGAATTCCCAACCCTTTGTGTCAGCCAGGGGTTCGGGATTTCGAGTCCCTCATCCAGGGTTTATATTTTATATGTTATTACATATCACTGCATGCATTTGGCATATCATCTCATATCATTCCATGGCATTATACGTCATTGCATGGCATTATACGTCATCCAACACTCTGGTTTTTCAAAATATTTAATCCAGATTTGATTTTAAAACTTTTCTTTCGAAAGCAATTTAAAAAACCTAGGTTTTTAAATTGACATTTGCCATTTGCCATTTGCCATTTGCCATTTGTTAACCCCGAGGATCTTATATTCTTTTATTTTAAAATATTTTCTTTACAAAACGATTTGGATTCATTTTAAAATCAATTTTTAACTGATCTCAGTTCTCAGATGAGACCCATCCAGGTGGTGTCGCTTCTGGATTCCTTCATTCCTCCAATTTCTCAAATTTTTAGAGTCCTAGTTCGATCCGAACTCTATCTTTTTACTTTCTAAACCTTTTTCAAAATTCCATTTTGGTGTTAAATCAAAGATGATCTTATCCCTTGTCCATTTCTGTCATTTTAGCCAAAATTTTAGAGTCCCAATCAGATTAGAACTCTTTTCCAGAGTTTCAGTTGGATCAGGACTCTACTTTTCACTTCTATTTTTATCTCTTTTTGAGAAAACCTTTCATTTTGGCCAAAATATTAGAGTTTCAGTTGGACTAGGACTCTGCTCTAGAGTCCTAATCGAATTAGGACTCTATCTTGATTTCATTTTCACTTGTTTTTAAAAGTCCTTTTTAAAATCTCATCATTTGCTTCTCAAAAAACAAAAAATTCTCAGAGTTCTAGTCGAATTAAGACTCTTTCCTAGAGTCTTAGTCGGATCAAGACTCTGAATCGGACTTCAATTTTTATCTTATTTTTTTACCTACTTTCTAAAACTCTCTCATTTGTTTTCAAGAAAACCCTAAATTTTAAGAGTTTTAGTCGATTAAAGACTCTATCCCAGAGTCCCAGTTGGATCAGAACTCTAATTTTGATTTCAGTTTTCGCCTTATTTTCATCTATTTTGTGAAAAAGCTTCTAAAACCTCCTTGTTTGATCAAAATTCTGAGAGTTTTAGTCGAATTAGGACTTTGTTTCAGAGTCCCAGTTGGACCAGAACTCCAATTCTGATTTCAGTTTTCATCTTGTTTTCTCAAAAAGCTCTCATAATCTTCTTATCTGTTTTCAGAAGAATCAAAATTTTTAGAGTTTTAGTCAAATTAGGACTCTGTCTCAGAGTCCTGATCGGATCAGGACTCTTTTCTAATTTTTGTTTTAACTTTCATTTTCACTTGTTTAAAACCTTTTCCCTTCTTTTTGAAAAAAAATCCAATTTTATAGAGTTTTAGTCAACTTAGGACTCTATTTCAAGAATTTCAGTTGAACTAGGACTCTGACCTTAATTTCGTTTTTCAACTCATTTTATCAAATTTTGAGAAAACCTTTTAAAAACTCTTTTATTTATCTTTCAAAAATAGCAAAATTCTAGAGTTCTAGTCGAACTAGGACTCTGTCCCTAGAGTTCCGGTCGGGTCAAAACTCTATACTGATTTTACTGCTTGTCATTATTTTCACTTGTTTTCGAAAAGCCTTTCATATGTTTTCTAAAACAAGCAAAATTCTAAAGTTTCAGTCGAATCAGGACCCTGTCCCAAAGTCCCAATCGGTTCAGAACTCTACCATGATTTCATCTGTTACCTTTATTTTACTTATTTTTCGAAAAACAAATCCAAAATTTTAGAGATTCAATTGAACTAGGACTTTGTCTTAGAGTTTTAATTGGATTAGGACTCTAATCCAGATTTCAAATTTCATCTTATTTTCACATGTTTTCTAAAAACTCTCTCAATTATTGTCAGAAAACCCAAAAAATTCTAGAGTTTCAGCCTAATCAGGACTCTATCCCAGAGTCCTAATCCGGTTTGGACTCCATTCTGTTTTTTGTTTCTACTTTCATTTTTATTCTCTTTACTTGTTTTCTAAAAATTAGTCCATTTTGTAGAGTTTCAGTTGATTCATGACTCTTTCAGAGTTTCGATTAAGTTAGGACTCTCACCCTAACTGCTTTTTCTGACTTATTTTCACTCATTTTGAGAAAATCATTGAAAAACTTCCTCATTTGGTTTTCAAAAACCTAAAATTTAGAGTTTTAGCTGGTTTAGGACTCTAGTCTAGGGTTTCAGTTCGCTTAGGACTCCATTTTTAAAACTCCTAATTTTCATTTAATGCTTATTTACTCTGTTTTGAAACAATTTTCAGTCTTTACTTCAACTTTTTCAAAACCCTGATGTAAAGCCCGTTCAGTTGGCACCACATCCGAAGGAGTCTTGATCCAATTAGAACTCTGGTTGATTAAAAACTTTTAGATTCAAAACCAATTCCAAATTCTAAATCTATTTCTGAAAACTTTCATTTTCAAGCTTTAAGAATCACTTTTGAAAATCAAGTAGGGCACACTCTAGGTGGCACCACATTTGAAAGAGTCAGGGTTAGATTTGGGTTAATCAGTGTCCTAATTAGGTTAGGAGTTTGAAAAGGTCCAAATTGATTTTTAAAACTTCATTTTACTTTAGTATTTTTAAAACACATTTTTAACTTTTGAATTTAAGCCTTTAAAAAACCAAATGTGGGCCCACAGGGGTTGACGCCACATTTGGATTGATTTAGGATTTAATTAGGACTTAGGTAGATTAGGTAGAGTTAGGCTTAGGTTAGGGATTTTCAAAAAAACTGCCCCCTTAGTTGGTTTTAGATAGGATTTTGAAAAAGTCAAAGAGGGCATTAATTAGCCCTAATTAAGTGGGATTTCAAGAGGCTATAAAAGGGAACCCAAAGGGGGTTGTTTTTTATAAGTTCTCACTCTCTCTCTAAAAAATTCATTCTCTCCTCTCTCCCTCAGCCTCCTCCATTGGACCCACTCCAAGGTAAGATTTTCTTCTTTTTCTTTTTTCTTTTTTAGTGTTTTTCATGATTATTTCATGTATTTCACTATTATTGCCCCATCTAAGCATGCTCCTCATTTTTTTGCTTAAACCACATGCTTAATGATCCAAAAATCTGATCTAATGCTGTATTAAAGTGTTTTCATATTTTTAATCCATTGGAATATATTAGAATCATATTTTTGTTGTTTATGCTAAAGAAAAGAAGAGATTCGACCCCTCCATGGATCGAACCCCTCTTTCAAGAGCTAAATCAAAATTTATTTCATGCTTCCTGTATTTTTTTATTTATTTCAAGCTTATGCATGCATATTTCCATAATTTGATACATTGAAGCATGCCTAATAGCCTTAGTTTCAATTTTATAGTTATTTATCATGCTTAAATTGAATTTATTTCATGTAATGCAATGTTAGTTGTCTATCTTGATTTCTAGCTGTCCGTTTCTCTATTTTTTTTGTCTATTTATGTTCATCATAAAAATCTAATTTTTTTATGTTAGAATCATCCATTTGTCTTATGTTTTTAATAAAAAAATATGGGTTTTTTAATGTTCAGTAACCCTGTTAAAAAAAATCTAAGTTGAGTGTTTGTCTCTGTAGGCTATCAAACTGGACACAGAATCAGGGTCGACTTGTCCCTGTTATACCTCCTAAACGGGAACTGTTTTGCAAAACCCACAAAAACCAAAGTTATTTTTATATATGACTACTATTTACTCTGAATTTTTCATAATTTTTTCAGTCTGTATGAACCTCTTTTCTGATTTAATACCGAGACTGATACAAAACCCAGGTTCTGTAACAGGCCTATTTTCAAAATTAAAACCCTGATTTTCCGAAGTCACTCAGCCCTAACCCTGAGATTTTTTTTAATGTTTTAAGTCTTGATATAACCATTGATATGTTTAGAATCGTTTCCCAAAATTTGGGAAAATATTGAATACTTTTAGACTCTGAAACATCAAAAATACCAGAATCTGCTCGAAAAGCCTATTTCTTGTTTTCAAAATTTTCATCTTCAATGTTTCAGTCATAAATCAAGTTTTATAAATTGTTTTTTCAACTCTGTAATTTCCATCTGATTTCTCAGGATGTCAGGGATCTGTAGACTCAATTTGAGCTCAATTTGAGCTCCATTTGAGCTTGTTTTGAACCCCCTTTGGCCAAAACACTGAAACCGGTTTTCCCCCTTTTTTATTTTTATCAAAAAATCAATTATTTTCATAAAATATCTTATTTGCTTATTTTTTTTCCAAAAGTATGCATAATTTATAGGTTCTAGGATGTTCCTAAGGTTATTATGAGTCTTCAAACCAGTTTTGAGATTTTTCTAAAATCATTTTGCATGTCATTCATGTGTTTTATTAAAACTATTTCTTTGAAAACCCTAAAAATAAGGGCAAAATTATCATTTTCATTTAATATTTCCAATTTTGGGCAATATTTTAATATTTAAATATTTTAAACATGTTCTCAAACATGTCAACTACTTTTACAATCAATTTTATCAATTTTGAATGCCTCAAATTAAAGATATTTCAAATTTGTCTTAGGAAAACCCTGATTTCAAGGCCATAGTCTTGTTTTTAAGGGTATTTTGGTTATTTTGCCCTAATTTCGAAATTCAATCTTTTAAATAAAGTTGATCTTCATATCTTATTCAATCATACATGCATCCAACATTGTATTTCATAAATTTTCATTTAAGCTTTAAAAAGGCTTATATCCGAATAAATCCATCAATTTCTAGACACTGTTGGATAAATCCAGAAAAGTAGACAATTTTGCCATTAACAAGTTTTCTAGTTTTGCAGGGATATCCAGAAAAGCCGACAATTTTGCATATTTCAATGTTTTCTAAACATTTTTCTCCTTTTACAATCAAGTGGGTCATATTCAATTCATATATGTGGCCATAGTCAGGGATATGAGGCGAATTTACTTCATTGAAGTTCTTTAAGGCACCTAAATTCTCTTTTTCAAATAATTTTCTCAAAATTTCTTCAAAAAGAATATTTTCACAAAGATAGCATCCATACATCATTTAGGTTAGAATGCATCATGAAAAGGATTTCACAAGTTTACACGCCCTTCTTTTTTATCAAATCAAGAATCCAATTTCAAGAAAATTGATTTCTCAAAGTTATCCTGAAATTTCTTCAGAAATTGATTTTTCTCAAAACATTAAGGTTTCCTTTTCATTAAAAATAATTTCAAGGGATTTCCAAATGCTTTTCTAAGTCCCAAAAATCGATTTTCCAAGTTCCAATACCTTCTCAAAGTTCAAATTCAGAGAAATCAATTTTCTCTAAGTCATTTTGAGTTCTCTCAGAAATTGATTTCCTTTTTTCTCAGGAATGCTTTCTCAACATGATTCACAATTTTCAAGATGTCTCCATTTATAAATATTTCCTAGTATTTTTCAATATTCTAAGCATGTATCATGTTTTCAATAAAAAAAATTCTTTAAGTCATAGCACATGCCTGATTCTTTGTGCATTTAGGAAATAGAACATCGATTTAGACAAGTTGAGAAGAGCAAATCACTTGATTGATCCTTTGTTCAATTACCCCTGGTTATGGTGCCTAGAATAGTTGAACATCGTATCCACAGGTGAGTCCCATTCTTTGAAATTATCTTGCATTTTAAAACGAAGGCAAGTTATTTTCAAAAACTTTTTCAAAGGTCAGTTTGACTTGCAAAAGTAAAACTTTGCAATGATAATAGGTATGGACCGAAGATGGATCAGTACAAACTCCAGAGGATCGATCCGTACAGGATTTGGAGCGACCAAGGATCCAGAAACTTATTTAATCAAAAGTGAGTCGGATATGCATGCAAGTTTTGTACCTCGATCCAAACGTCTCGAGCTCAGAGGGACATTTACAATGGAAATAATAGAGTCAGGGGTATTTTAAAAAAAAATAGAAATAGAAAAGGGAATCAGAAGAAGATGAGGGACATGTGAGTAATTCCTCATAGAGCAGACCCCATGCCCAACATGGAGCTGCCCTGTGGAAGTCTCTCTTGCTCTCCCCTCTTTCTCCCTTTTCACGCATCCCCTCCCCTCTCTATCCCTCTTATCCTTCTCTTTCTCTCTATTATCTCCCTACTCCTCAGGAATGCTTTCTCAACATGATTCACGATTTTCAAGATGTCTCCATTTACAAATATTTCCAAGTATTTTTCAATATTCTAAGCATACATCATGTTTTCAATAAAAAATTTCTCTAAGTCATAGCACATGCCAATATTTTGTGCATTTAGGAAATAGAACGTCGATTTAGACAAGTTGAGCAAAACAAAGCAAAGCACTTGATTGATCCTTGGTTTAATTTCCCCTGGTTATGGTGCCAGGAACGGTTGAACCTCATACCGACAGGCGAGTCCCATTCTTTGAAATTATCCTGCATTTTAAAACGGAGGTGAGTTTTTTTCATTTTTTTTTAAGGTCAGTTTGACTTGCAAAAGTAAAATTTTGCAATGATAATAGATTTGACGACCGAGATGAGGCTTGTCATTGTCTGATCAATCTTCTGCTTTGCTCTATTCAACTTATCAAAATCGTGTTCTACAATGTTAGCTTTATTCCATGTGAACCTAGGAGCCTAGAATCAAACCCAGTTGCTATGGAAGAATATAGACTTAGGCATGATTTGGTAGGACCGATTGAGGAGGCATTATTCATGCTCACTTAGACTTAGGTCAAATGCAATCCTCCTCAATCTAGGATCTGATTGAAAATAATGTTTGCTTCTCATAGATTTTTCCAAAAATTCTACTTCTTTAGGTCATTAGAGCCTTTTGTTTTCTTGCATGTTGATCATATTTCAAAACAACCCAACTACTTTTACCTAATCACCACATTTCTGGGCTTTCTTCCAGAACCATAGTTCAGGACAAAGTCTCACAACTGGGCCACCTATTTGGGTTGATCCCCCTGCCACGTACCAAGGGCCATAGTCCAAAGTATATCAGCAAGCGCTTAAGGATGTTGGAAAACATGAGTCTAGAACTTAAAAAAATTGATTTATGCCATGTACATCAGGCTTCGGCTCAAGTATATCGGCACAACATGATTATATACAGATGATCTGAGCCTTAGAGCTAAGATTAGGGTCCAACAACTATTTCAAAACTTGTGCATCTAGAGTCAGTCTTTAGGGAATGATGTGTGTGCATACTTGTTTGTACAGGGTGTCATTGAATGTACTTTGATTATTTCCTTTTATTCTCTTTATTTTCTCATATTTTCCATAATTTTCTAAAAATACTGACTGATTTTTAAAATCCTCTATTTTTCATGAATTATCTAACATTTCTTTTTATTTTATCAAACCCTGGATGATTTTTTCAGAAAGCTCCTCTATTTTTTTTCAAAACTCCAAGTGATTTCCATCCTTCCTTTCCTCTGGATCTTGAAGTTTCAACCTTGTTTTTATACTGCCTGCAATTTTTCCATAAAAAATGTATACTTTTCAAGTCTCGTCCTTACTTCTTTTTTATTTTTCAGCCTATCCTGATGGCATCCAGTCAACTTGATTTAGTCTTTCCTGAGAACCATATCTCTTATGAGGTGCAACAAGGTCTCTCTAATCATCAAACTCTGAACACCGAACCTTTCATTCCCTGATGGTACTATTCTTGGCTCAAGAACTTCTCTCGTATATTCTCGGACCATCTGAGTGACTGCAGATTGGAACTGACATCAGCAGTAAGAGAACAAATCATCAATGGCAGTTTGATTCAAGCATTAGCAGATAGGTGGAATCCGCATACCTGTACCTTTTGGTTTCTGTAGGGAGAGATGACTCTACTACTGGACGAATTCTCAGATATCATGGGTTTACCTGAGCCAGCTGGTGATGATCCCTTAGAGCAACAATTCTGGATCAATGTCAAGGGACTCAACCCTCGAGATGTTTTAGCCCGGATGACTGGACGCAGATCCTGACCACTGATAGAAGTCAATGAGACTCAATGTGTTGATTGAGCTATACCGACAATATGGAGCATTTGAAGAAGTCAACTCCTTATCCCAAGGAGTGCGAGAAATGATTCAACATACAATGGTCTTATGCACAGTAGGACTAGCCTTCTTTTAGGATGGACAGAACTACGTTGATATCAGAATAGTATAACTTTTACAAAGATAGGGAAGTCGGCAAACCAACCATTTGTCAATTGCAATGGACGCACTTGATTTCTTATACCGTGGATTGACCCGTTTCATGCTCAAAGATTCAATCTTAGAGGAAGGGTGCATCTACGCCTTGCAGTCTTGGTTCCTTCGGCATGTGCCATCTCGTGCCAGCTCATTCAGATATAATAGCAAGAAGCCATTTCCCATTTCTCGGTACAGATTCTTAATCGAAAACCTCCATGAAGAAGAAATCGTGTGAGACTACTTCGACCGTCAGGAGTCACCCTCTCGATACACTTATGCATATGGCAAGCGATTCAAGTTACTCGAACCATTCTTCTCTGTTTATTATCAGCTAAAGAGATATGTCAGACAATTCTCATAGAGGCAGAAGCACATTGAAGCTCGACTCTTGTCAAGCATTATGCCAGAATTCGAACTGAAGTCTGCTCAATGGTTCAAAACATACCATTCTACCAAGCACAACTGGGATTCTTTTGTTACTCTCACTATTTTTCTTGGTCCTCGAGTGTCTTTCGATTATCATGAGTGGTGGCGAATTGTTTATCTGCCCCCTCTCTATCAAGTCTATTATTAATAAAAATATTCTTCTTCAACCATTAATCCTTATTATAGTTTGACGACCTCACCTATGTAACAAGGCATATTCTAGTTGTTTATTTCCTTTACAATAATAATAACACAATTTTCATGATTCCAATGACGTCCGAATCTCTGTTAATGGGATATCCTTCAAATTGTCAACCTAACTCTCATCAAATATTTTTCCCGTATTTGTTTTATCCCAAAACTATTCTTCAAAACTAACTGCCCATTTTATTTTGCAAAGAGCATTTGCAATCCTACATCGTTTAGCCAAGGTCTGGCAAGAAAACCACATCCATCCAACATATCGATTAGTCTTCTGCATCTGAAAAAGAAATGGCCTCTCCACAATCTCCCAGGGATCAGAGCCAGAAAGGCAATGATGATATTGATCTTCAGATGTATGCATTGTTTCAGAAAATGATGAAAAAGATGTTGACTGAGTAAACAGGGGATAGTTCAGGCAAAGCCAAGAAAAAGGCTAAGGTCGGACAGTGAAAAAGCATATAAAAATTTCAAAAAAGGTAGAGTCACCACGAAGACACTTCTGATGAAGCTGAATCAATGGGTGACACCGATGAAGAATATGAGACTCAACAGACACTCCGAAAGTCAACTCAAGGGCAAGGGTCAGCCTATAAGTCCAAGTATCAATCTGTTAATGACTTTGATCAGCCACAGTTCAAAGACGTGGTAAAAAAGGTCAAGGATCTGCAAGCTTGTGACAAGGGCAAGAAGGTCTTCACGAGTGAAGATTTTTATGATGGATTGGATGGGGATGACAATCTCAATAATCTCTCTAGGAAGTTCATCAAGTTTGATGGTTCAGGCGACCCTAAAGTACATCTCACCATGTTTTTCATTGAATGTGCCAAGTTCAAAAGGGACAACCGAGCTTTATTCCTTTGCTTCCCTCGCAGTTTGGAGGGAACAACAACTAAATGGTATTCAGAGCATATCAATCTCATCGAGCTGCGAGAATTCGATAAGGTGGTTAACCTGTTCATCGAACGATTCTTTTTCAATTCTGAAGCACTGCCAACGCTCAATCATCTCTATAATCTGAAGCAGAAAGATGACGAAATGGCCAGAGACTTCATTCACAGATGAAGATCCACTTGAAATCGAATGAGGGATCCGATAGCAGAAGGGCATGCATTGTCAGTGATCCTAAACAGTTTTTTTCAACCTCTAAGGGGCCTGATTTCTACCTCCCCAACACGATCCTTTGTCGAATTAATAGAGCGAGCTGAATGGCTCGAGTTGGAGATGGAAAATGGGGTCTTTGAGGGCATTACCATTGGAAGAAGCAGCTAAGATGCCAAGAAGAAGGCTCACTTCACTCTTTCTGTGAATTCCTTCAACAATAACAAAGCCAACAAAAATAATCATGGTAACAATTTAGATTTATTCAAAGGCCCAAAAGGAAAGTTGCCCAACAATGATAAGCCTCTCCAATCTAATCCCCAACATAAAGAGAAAGATCAGGAAAAACCAAAGTGCAAGGACTAGAGTACTGATCGAAAGGTCACTTCGCTGGACCAGACACTCGAAAGTATTATGGAATACATACTCGCAAGAGATTTTATCCGTTTGCCTAAAGCCGCTGATCCCCCAACAATTATGGGCAGATTCAAAGAACAGTTCTGCAAATTTCATCGGGCAGTAGAGCATGACATCGAGCATTGTTTCATCTTGAAGAACATTATCCAAGATTGCATCGACAAAAATCTTCTTGTTGAAGATGAGGAAGATACCAGTCAGCCATCTTGATCGAGCTTCTCCAAGAAACTGACAATACCAAGGCTATATCACTTCTTTCATTTTGCTTTTGTCATTTTAAGAGGGACAATGTAGTTCCAGTTCTCTTACCAATTTGTTATTCTTCTTCCCCAATGCATCAATACAATTATCAATTTTCCTCATAACTTGGCACCATATTCTTTATATATTGTTGCTCTTTCTCCTTCTTTGCAACATGCCTTTTTGCGAGGAGTAACCGCTTTTAGAGTGCCTCCCGAATCAATCAAGAAGCTCATTGCCAGTCTTTTCCTTGTTACCTTAAGGGAGCGTTCTTCAAATAACAATTACTTATCCTTTCGTCCAACATCTTTGTGAACACCCTAATTTTTTTAAAATTTTGCAAATATTTCATTTTTGCACCTGGGCCCCATTTTCTGAATAAATTGAGTCATTTTCAATCCAAATTCTAGTTATTTCTCGGATTCACTGGAATCCAAATTCATTTTACATGTCTGACTCAATTTCGGATCCGGGTCCAGTTCAAAATCCAAATCTGAGCCTCATTATCTAATTTTTAAACCAAAATTTCAAGAATACCAAAAATAATTTTTGAAAAGCTCAGACAGTCCATCCGGTGCCCGTTTGGATCCACTGCTCTATATTTCTCAATTCGAGGTTCAAAACTCGAATATTTCCTCAAAACCTGGATCAAAATCCGTTTTCTGAAGAAATTTTCAACAAATCAAACCCGGATTCTCAGAAAAATACTTCTTTTGTAAAATATTCCTAAATTCCTCAAAATTTGTTTAAAAACCCATAGCTTTAGAGTTTTATTTCAAAAATAAACAAAAAAATGCAGAAAACACAAAGAAAAAAAATGGTTTTAAAAAACCCTTTTTGGAAAATTTTGGAAAAAGCCCCTTACAACACTCGGTTTCAGAAGGTCGAGTTAGGGTTTTCTTCCGACCTTCTCTCCCTCTCTCTTTTTTTCCTCCCGAAAGCTCTTGATGGATCCACCCTCCATCGATCTTCTTCCCCATGGACGGCTTCCTCCCTCGCAAACCCTTCAATCCTCCTCCTCCTCGGATCGTTCGTCGATCCCCAACCGTCTCTGCCTTTCTCGACGCTTCTTCCCCCTCTATAAAAGAGGCACATGGAAAGGTGTTGAGGCATCGGGTGTTCACTTCGTTACCCTCTCCTCTTCCTCAACGACAAAGGACCTCCATCGCGAAAGAGAAGGATTCAACTTACCCAGAATCTCTGCAGCTTTTCTGTGTCGAGAGCCCCTTGGGAGGGGAGGTCGAAAATCCATCGCCGTCCATCATTCCATTGCAAAGATATCCATCATTTACATCCTGCAACTAAGCATATCAATCTTGAGGATCGAAGTCTGGGATCACTCGCCCTTCCATCTGAGACAAAGGGGATCAAACTTTCAGTGGCCACTACACAAACCTCCATTGATCGTCATTCTCCTCTCCCCTGCCACTAGCTCTACGCTTCCTCTGATTGTGAAGAAAGCACAGTTCAGTAAACAACGAACAAGAGGAGTCACCCTTTTGACCTCAAGATCAGTCGATTCAAGGTGAGAATTGTTCCCTTTGATTTCTCTCTCTGCGAATTCTCTAAACCTTCTTCTTAAATTTTGTGTGACCATCAATCAACCTCTCCTCTCACCATCCGTTGGAAGCAATGTTTTACAGTATCGGTATGCCCATAGCATTACCGATCTGTATATTGCAAAAACCTATAGATGGTTCCCCTTTTAATTTTCTTTTTTTTATCTCTCAGCAAAAAGCATATTCTACAATGACAAGTTGTATATGGCAACGTCGACCTGTAGATGGAGACATGTTATGGGCTTCATTTTCATTCTTATTACAATATGTTATTTTCTGTAATTTTATTTTCTACTCTAAGTCAATGTCATCGTCCTCCTGCATCTGGAAGTAACCCCTGTCGTAAGGTCCGATCTGATCCAGTATCAGATCGGGCGTTACTCAGCAATGGTCTTCCATTGATCTTGCATCCCATCTATAATTGTTATCTTGTTTGTCGTGAATCTTTTTCATCATCGAATTACATTTTTCTTTTTATCCATTATGTCCCCACTAACCCCTTTCATCAACCGACTTTGCTTGTTTACCTTGTTGGTTATAATTTTCCCATTATATGTGATCACTTTATTTCATCACTTTGCTTTCTTGTTTGTCTCAAACATGGTTGATTGTTATAAGAGATACTCAGAACCTATTCTAAAGGAAGCAATGGAAAATCCACAAGGACCTGCCTAATTATAAAAACCATTGACGTTAAAGGGGGTGATATTCTCGATGTAAACTACAACACTAGATGGGTTTTTGAATCACCCAATGTCATGTATTATCCTGTATTGCTCATTTGGACAGTAGCCCCGAAGGAAAATGCTAGGATTAAGACAAATTCATATCAGATGGCAAAAAAAAAAGTGAATAAAAAAAAACAAAAATATATAAAGGAAGAAGAGATATCCCCAGATAGGCTCTTAGTGTTTCCGTTCACGGATACTTTGTCCCCCTGTAAATGAGGGATAGTCGTTGTATTAGTGTAGAAGATGGGCCTCGTATGCATAGAAGTCTATTTGCTGAGGGCAATGGTCAAGACCCTAATCCTGAACTAGGAGCTCCCTCCTTGTTATTTCATAGATTAGGAAGTTGTCAAGGCATGTGCAAGAGTTGGGGCCAAGATTTCCAGGGATATTCCAGGAGTTTCGAAGATGGGGTGGACAAAAGGATAATTGAATTATCACTTTGCCTCTTGTGTGGGCCATATCAGGGATAACCATCGATAGTCAGAGGTTATCAACAATCACACAGTATTGGTCATCGTCTCTCAGTGTTAAATCAAATTCCCTCATCTTGTTTGATTTCCTGTTTTCTCCTGATTATCAATCCTATATCTTGCTTTGAGTATCTGTTGGTTCCACTCGTGAGTTGTATCTCGATTCCTTGGACCCACTCTGATTTATAACCTACATTTATCCTATTCATAATCATTAATATAGGTTATGACCCATGTAGCATTACCAGCTAATTGGCATTAGCATCCACATATCTCTGCTTGATATGATGTGTCGTGAAGCATTTCTTATGAAACCCAGCAGGAAAATGAGAGACAATCTGAGCAAGCCATTGAAGGAAACTTGTTATACTGTGTATTCATATCCTTTGATTTCTCGTTATAGCACAGGGATTTTATGGGCTTTCTGCAGGCTGTCTAATTCACTTGATCTGTAACTAGATTATAAATTCATATCTTTTGCAATTTTGATCTTGTCATATGCACTGTCTGATTTCCAATAAGTCAAATTTCTTGTAGGATGTCACACGGCAGAATTGCTTTGTAGCAGTATGAATTCACTACAGCGTGTCTTCACTTGGCTTTTGTGCTTTGGACTCATATTACTTTTTTTTTTGTATATATATCTCTTTTCTCTTCCAGCTACTTCATCCTTAAGCAGTGAAGGATGTATTATATTGAATTCCCTTCAACAGTTCTCTTTTTGTTACAGTTATCTAGAATTAAAAGTGCATCTCCTGTTGCTCAGCAGCAGAAGACTTCAAATCTCATGCTGTCAAACAGATCTATTTATATCACCTGCATTAGTTGTAATCTTGCATGTTCACATCATGCCCATCATGGACTATACTTTGATCTGTTGCACTCACATTTTTTTTTCTTCACACAGTACCTACAATACCCTTTTACACCTCACACAACCTACACTTATCGCTACATTTTCATAGCTTTGCCACCATCCATACACACTAACATCTGCATATCTCCCGTGTTGGTCATCTTCAGACTCCCACTTCAGCATATTACAAACATATCTAGCACCCCCCATCTGGCCATCTCTATGTTTCCCCAGGCACAACATCTGTTCCATCTCTTCACAGCAACTCAAGGAGTTGTTGTGATCATTTTGGTTGTACAACAGTTCACAGAATCACTGCAACCTCCATCTTTCCACAGCAACTCGAGGAGTTGTTGTAATCATTTCAGTTGCCCAACAGTTCAAAGAACTACTGCAACTCATATATATATATATATATATATATATATTTTCTTTTCTCAGAGTTGCTGTGATCTCTTAACAATCCTTGCATCATTGAGCATAGCAGCCTCCCCTACTTCTTCACCTTATATTCACTTTCCAGCACATCATCACTTCCATGTGTGCACATACACTGTGTGTACACTCCATCCCTGGCTCAAGCCCCATCTACTTTTAGCATATTTTATTATTTTTAGCTGTGTATCTGCCATCACTTCTAGTTCTAGTACTCATACCTGTGGTGTCCTAGTTACCCTATGTGAACACCCCAAAATTTTCAAAGTTTTATAAAAAATGTCCTTTTTGCCCTTGGCCCCATCTTCTGGGAAAATCAAAATAATTTCAAAGCCAAATTTCAGTTAGTCTTCAGATTTTTTGAATTAACTTCCATATGGATATATCCGATTCGATTTTGGATTCGAATCCAATGTTTTAAACCCAAATTTGAGCCTCGTTGTCCAAAGTTTCAAATTAAAATTTCAAAATACCAAAAATAATTTTTGAAAAGCTCCGACAATCCATCAGGTATCCTGTTGGATCCATAACCCCGTTTTCTCAATTCGAGGTTTTAAACCTCAAATATTTCCTAAAAATCCAGATATAAACCCATTTTATGAAGAAATTTCCCCAAAATAGCCTTGAAATCTCAGAAAAACTCTCTTTTGTAAATATTTTGCAAAAATACAAAAAAAATCAGTCTTAAAACTTTATCTCCTCGTAAATTTTAGGGTTTTATTTCAAAATATAAAAAAATATGGAAAAGCAACACAAAAACCAAACAAATCAGAAAAATTATGCGAAAAACAAATATGTTTCAAGCTTTTTAAAGTTGTTTTTGCTAAAAAACTCATTTGAAAAACCGTTTTACAAAAAGTTTCTTTAAAAGAATCCTCTTTTTGGAAAAAAGAGAAAAATGCAAACGACCCCCTCCCGCGCATTTCCTCCTCTGGAAGCTTCGTTCGCAGGATGACTCTCCACCTTCGATCTTCAACAGACCCTTCTCCTCCCCACCTTCCATCTTCAAACACTTTCCCTTCTCGAGGATTCCAGCTCCCCTCTAAAAGGAAGCCTCCAAGCCCCTTCGAAAGGGGGGATGATCTGTAAGCAATATCCACTCTCTGCCTCTCGCATCTATCCGTCTTCAACCGATCGCTTCTTCACCTCTGCATTACCCGTCTTCTCTTTACATGACCCATTCTATTCCATCCCACTCGATCGATTCCACCCCTCTCGATCCATTTTTCATCCATCATCCGCCGCTTCATCCATTGCAATCAAGCATCCAGCCATCCTCTGCAAGTGGCCGACAACAATCCCTCTTCACGGAACCTCCTCTACAGGTAAGTGACAACCTTCCGCTATTTTCTTTTTTTTCCTTTTCTTTTTTTTTTCTTTCCTGTACGCATTCCTTTCCCTTCGTATTCAACATCTCCCTATTCCAATTTTCGTTCCTCTTCATTCCCCCTTTTTTTTTAAAAAAAAAAAGCAAGCTAGTGGAATCGTCCTGTAATATACGCAAGATCGATCCACCCAATTGCGACATCAATGGAATCCACTAATTTCAACATTTTTTCCCTCTTTTCTGTTACGCATCCACCGTTATATGGCATCACCTTCTGCTCCAGTTTTAGAATGAATGTTTTCAACTTAGTAGTGTTGTTCATCTACTTTCAATATTAACTATATTCTTGCCTTTGGTATTTACTTATTTTTTTTTCTTCACAAACCTTTAATCATCTCAAACACCTCTTACATTTCAGTTTCTCATTTAACTTTAATTTTTGGTTTTAGATGACATTTGATTTATTCATCGCATCATTTTATATATGTTACATGCAATTGTTCAATGCAATTGTTCAATGCAATTGTTCAATACATTTGAGGCTGTCTTAGTCCAACTTCTCACTTGTTTTCATCCCTCCTGTTCCATGAATTTTATATTTATAATGCATACTCTATTTTGCCATTACGTTGTTTATTTCCTCACGGGTTTTCTGTTTTGAATTAATCGTATCTTCCCTCTCATTTTGTCAGCATTGGGTCAACATCATTTCATTTTTTGGATATCTTCAGTTATAATCGTGCATCCCTATGATTTGGTTTTCTGTTGTATCATAGCTACGTGATCGTTCATATTTATGGTCTGTTTGTACTGACCCTGCATTGTATGAGCTGTTTTACCTCTCGTTAGTCATGCTTCCATTCCTGGGTATATAGTGTTTACAGTTTGCACATTTTTTTTCCTTTTTCTTTTTCTCATCTACGAAGAAAACAATGCAGAGCCCGGTCTCTGTGGTATGTCTTGCTACTGCCATGATCCTATCCTATTTAACATTTCACAGCAGTACCAGAAGCAAGAAGCACCAATATGATTCCCAGGTATCTCCTGTAAAAAGCCCTCAAATACCCGTGAGTGAGAATTGGAGAAGTTTTCATGTTTTGAGTGATGTTTTCCTTTTTCTACGTCGTCATTTTCTTTTTACCAGGAGTCTTGAATGGTGAAACGTTGTAGGTAAAAGCATTAAGCTATAGGATTTTGTGAATGGAATTCAGGAAGGGTAGATCGCAAGGATATTCAACAATTACAACTATTTTTTTTTTTGGAACTTCATGATGATGGGTTTGTGGCCATTTTTTTTAAGCCTATAGTCTTCCTGTACCTGATTATTCATCTTTTGGGTGTTTTGCAGAGAAATACGGCTAAAAGAGTTTCCCCCTTTAATATGATTGCCTAATTTGAGGTCAAGTGAGATGAGTTATTTTCTTAAATATTTTCAAAATTAAGGTCAAGTGAGACCTCACAAAAGAGTTCCTCTCTCTCTTCTTTCTTTTCTTTTCTCTTCTCTTTTTCTTTGTCTTTTATTTTCTCCCTTAAAAAAGGAGGAAATATAGGTTGGAAAGGAAAAGAGAAGGAAGAGAGAGAAATACCAAGAGAGGAAAAATTTTACGATGATCACAGGTTTGGCGACCGTGATGGGACTCGTCTCCGTCTGGTTGAATCTATGCTTTTTCTTTGCTTTGCTTTGATATTATCTAAGTCTTTATTCTACAAATTTCAGTTTCATTTCCATGCAAACCTTAGGAGCCTAGACTCTGTCCTAAGCTGACATAATGCATATAGGATCTAAGTATGGTTTGGTAAGACCATATTGAGGAGATTATTCCATGTTCACATTAGATTTAGGTCTGAAATACAACTCTCCTCAATTCTAGGGATTGAATGTAAATAATGTATGCAAGTGTATGCTTCTCTTCATTTAAATCTATCTCTTTAGGACTTGCATTAGAGCTTTCTGGTTTTATCTGCATGTTGAACATGTTTTTGAAAACATTCTTACCTATATTGTCCTGGTTTTCACGTTGTTGGGCTGTCTCACTGAACCATAGTTCGGGAGAGAGCCTCACAACTGGACCACTTATTTGGGTTCGCGCCCCCCTAACACGTACCTAAGGGCCATAGTCCGAGGTATATCGATAGGTGCTCAAGGATGTTGGGAAACCATTATCTTAGAACCATAGATATATTTCTATGCCACGTACTTCGAGCTTCGGCTTGAGTATATCAGCATATCTTGATTGAAATCAGATGATCTAAACCTTAGAGTTAGGATTAAGGTCCTATAAGCCATTTCAAATATTGCATCTAGAGTCAGCCTTTAGGGAGTGTTGTGTGCGCATACTTGTTTGTGCAGTTTTTGTGATGCGATATTTCTCTTATATATATATATGTATCAAACCTTTTCAAAAACCCTGGGTGTATTATTCAAAACTTCCCCTTTATTTTTTTAGAAACCCCAGGTGTATATTTTCATCTACCTACATTTCTTTTCTCTTTTAGATCAAATTTTCTTCAAAACCCTGGAAAATTCCTTTAAATATTTCTTGATCTTTCGAAAATTTCCAAGTTTGATTCTTCAAGAGTCTATCCGTAAGTCATGCATTTTATCTAATTCTCCTCATTTCTTCTTTGCTTCAGTATCATTTCGATGACGTCCGATTCCCGCGATGCTATCTTTCCTAGAGATCATGTCTTCTATCAGATACAAGATGGATCCCCGGATCATCGGGTCATCCAGTCTCATCCCTTCTTTCCTCGGTGGTATTATTATTGGTTCGCCACCTTTTCACATATGTTCCCAGACCACTTGGATGACTGTGGATTGGAGATGACATCGACAAAGGGCAAGCAAGTCATCAATGGAGCTTTGATTCAAGCTATGGCGGAATGGTGGAATCCACGTACCTGCACATTTTGGTTTCCATGGGGAGAGATGACTCTATTAATGGACGAATTCAGCAATATCATGGGATTGCCCGAACCACCTGGTCAGCTAGATGATCCTATCGAGCAGCAGTTCCTGATCAACATCAAAGGGGTAAATGTTCGAGAAGCTTTGGCCAGAGCAACCAGGAGCAGATCTTGGCCTCTCACATAGATCAATGGGAATCAGTTCATTGACCTGTTCGAACTCTATCGCAAGTACGAAGCTTACGAAGAGGTTGACATCTTGTCTCGAACAGCAAAAGACAAAATTCAACATGCCATGATCTTGTGCACAATGGGGTTTGCTTTCTTCCAAGATGGTCAAAATTTCATAGATATCAGAGTTGCCCAACTCTTTCGAAGATGTGGAAGCAAGCAGATCCGTCAGCTTTCAGTTTCTATGGCCGCTTTAGCCTTTCTTTACCGAGGCTTGACTCGTTTCGCTCTTGGGGAGACCATTCTAGTGGAAGGATGCACTTATGCCCTGTAGTCGTGGTTCCTGCGACATGTTCCATCGAAGGCCAGTTCCTTCAGATTCAGTAGTAAGCAGCCAAAGTTAGCCATTCAGTGTCAAGCATTGATCGAGAAACTGCATCAAAAGGAGATTGTTTGGGACTTCTTCGACAGAAAGGAATCGATTCCTCGTTATATTTATGCTCGCAACAAGCACTACAGATTGCTTGGCCCCTTCTTCTGCGTCGAATATCAGCCAGAAAGGTGTCTCAAACAGTTTTCGCAGCGGCAGGTTCATGCCAACATCCGCTTCCCGACGGGTAACATGCCAGAATTCAATCTGTAGTCGGATTAGTGGTCTGGAGCATACCATGTCACCAAATATACTTGGGACTCCTTCATTACTCTATCTGTATTTCCTGGATCAAATGTATCTTCTGAATATTAAGAGTGGTGGCAAACTGTCTGCCCACCCTCTCTTTGTCTTTGAATATTACTATCAATACAATTTACTTTTTGGGCTAAATTTTATTCTTTTATTTTGTTTTATAGCGCAAATGGTCACAATTCTGGTGACGACCTCATTCTGGGTAAATGGGACATTCCTCCTACTTCTTTTCTATATCTTTTATCATGGTTGACTGTAAACACCCCAAATTTTCATCTTCATTCAGTGTTCATCCATTTCATGTGTCATTGCATATCATTGCATGCATTCAGCATATCATTTCATAGCATTGCATGTCATTACATCTCATTTTCGAGATCCAACACTCTTGTTTTCAAAACATTTAATCCAGATTCGAGTTTTAAAACTTTTCTTTCAAAATTCAATTTCAAAACCTGGGTTTTATCCAACATTCTGTCATTTTCCGACCCCCACAACCGTATATTTCAAAATGTTTCCTCATAAAACAATCTGGATTAATTTTAAACTCAATTTCAGTTGATTTCAATTCTCAGATGAGGCCCATTTAGGTGGTCACTTCTGGATTCATTTATTTATCAAAAATCTCAAAAATTTTAGAGTCCTAGTCGGATCAGGACTCTGTATTTCCATCTTTTTGAACTTTTTTAAAACTCCATTCTGATTTTAAACCAATTTTAGTCATATCCCTTGTCCATTTCCTCCATTTCGGCCAAAATCTTAGAGTCCTAGTTGGATCAAGACTCTTTTTCCAAAGTCCTAGTCAGATCAGAACTCTACTTTTTACTATCTTTTCTACCTGTTTTGGGAGAAAACCTTTTAAAACCTTCTATTTTGGCCAAAATCTCAGAGTCCTAGTTGGATTAGGACTCTTCTTTAAGAGTCCCAGTTGGATTAGGACTCTTCTTCAGAGTTCCAGTCGGACTAGGACTCTGTCTTTTGTCACTATTTTTACCCGTTTTTAACCAAGTCTTTCAAAATTAGTCAAAAACTCAGAGTTTTAGTCAAAATAGGTCTCTTCTCAGAGAGTCCTAGTTGGATCAGGACTCCGATCCTGATTTCAATTTTGAGAGAATCTTTAAAAAATCTTCCCATCTATCAAAACTTTACACTTTTATCAAAGAATTTCAAAATTCTGGGATTTTATCCTAGAGTCCTGATTCGATCAGGACTCCTATCCAAAATTTGCTTTCATACTCCATTTTCACTGATTTTCAAAATTTCTGTTTAAATTTTATCATTTGCTTATCAGAAAATAAAAAATTTTTAGAGTCCTAGTCGAATTAGGACTCTTCTTTAGAGTCTTAATCAGATCAGGACTCTAAACCAAAACTTCAATTTTATCCTGTTTTTTAGCTGTTTTTCAAAATTCTCTTATTTGTCTTCTCAGAAAATCCAAAAATCTGAGAGTCCTAGTTCAATTAGGACTCTGTCCCCAGAGTCTCAGTTGAATTAGAACTCTGTTTTATTTCAATATTTGTTGTTGTTTTTACTGTTCTCACAATTTCTTTCATCTGTTTTTTAGAAAATACCAAAAAATCTAGAGTTTCAGTCTGATCAGGACTCTGTCTCAGAGTCCTAATCCAGTCAGGAGTCTGTTCGGGAGTCTGTTTTTACCTCCATTTTTATTCTTCTCTATTTGTTTTAAAAAATTAGGTCATTTTATAGAGTCCAGTTCATTCAGGACTCTATTTCAGAGTTCTGATTGAGTTAGGAGTCTAACCCTGACTGCATTTTCTGACTTGTTTTAGCATTTTTTGATAAAATCTTTCAAAAATTTCTTCATTTGGTCTTTAAAACCCAAAATCTCAGAGTCTTAAAAATCCAGGACTCTAATCCGGAGTTCCAGTTCGCTTGAAACTCTATTTTTAAAAAATTCTGAATTTCAGTTGTTGATTTTAACCCCTTTTCGAAGTTATTTTCAATGTTTATTTCAAAGTTTTCAAAACCTGATGTGGGCCCACTCAGTTGGCGCCACATCCAGAGGAGTTTTGACCCAGTTGAAACTCTATGCCATTTCAAAACTTTTAATTTCAAGCATACTTTTGAAAATCTTTTGAAAAAACTCTCAATTTCAAGCTTTAAAATCATTTTTTGAAAAGTCAAGTGGGGCCCACTCAGGGTGGCGCCACATTTGAAGAAGTCGAGGTTAGACTAGGGTTAGTTAATGTCCTAGTTAGGTTAGGGGTTTAGAGCAGTCAAAAGCAATTTTAAAAATCCATTTTATTTAAGTTTTAAACCATTGGTTTTTAAAGGTTTTAAATTCAAGTTTTAAAAACCAAATGTGGGCCCACACTAGGTGGCACCACATTTGGACTTTTTAGGGTTTAATTAGATGTTAATTAGGGATTAATTAAAGTCCATTTAGGTTAGAATCCTCTAGGAAAATCGTGGTCCTTAGTGGATTTATTAAAAAGAGTCCAAAAAAATCAAAACTCTTCCTAAACAAATAAAAAAAAATCTATAAATAGGGGACCTAAAGGGGGTCAAAGGAGGTTCTTTTCTCTCTCAAATTTTTGTGGCTTCTCTCTCCTCTCCAGCACCTCCACCTTTCTCCATTGCAGCTGCAACCTCAAGGTAAGGTTTTTTTTTATAATTTTTTTACTTTATTTAATATTTTTCCATGTTTTTAATATGGATTTAACCATTGGTATCATCCCTTTCGTGGATTAAACCATGGATTCAACTTCAAGAACCTCAAGCTCCATCCAAGAATATGATCTAACCTTATTTTACTGTTTTTCCAGGGATTCTAATCCATTAGAATCGTTTATTACATTATTTTTTATGTTTTTAACCAAGAAAACATGAGATTTATCCGTTAAATGGATTAAATCCATGATTTCAATGGTGAAAATAAATTCCAGCCATGAATTCCCTGTGTTTTATTTATTTTTTTACTTATTCATGTTTATTACATGTGTTCCAGCATATAAATTAATTTTGTTTTATTGTTTAAGTATTTTTTTTATTGTTTTCATTGATTAATGCATGTTTTATTAAGTTTTATTAAGTTTTATTAAATTTCTGTGTGTTTTAAGCTTAAATCAGTAAAGAGCATGTTATTTCGGATTGCAATATTCACTGTTAATTTCTGATTTTTTTATAAGTGATACATGGATGTATAAATAGACTACTGTAAAAAAATCAGAGGATTTGGAATTCAGAAACTCTGTCAGAAAAATCAGACATCAAATCGTGATTTTCAACCTTTAAAATCGTTGTTTAAATTCCAGAGGTACCTTGCAGTTGTGTTATTTTTCTCATCCTATATCCGATTTGAGATCCGTAAAGTGCTGTGGATTCATGTTAAGATGATAAATTTACTGTGAAGTTTTGATAATTTTTGGTCTCTGTTTAGTATTTTTCCTTTGTCAGAGAATCAGATTTCAAATTTAAAACTCGTTAGGGTTTATCCGAACCCTAATCAAACTTCTGTTGCTCATAGATCCCAAACTACAGATCCGATTCATGATCTGTAAAACAAGAGTCTTGTTATTTTTCTGATCACTGTTCACTGCTAAAATCTCAGATATTTTGGATGAGTACTGCTATTTATTCATGAATTTTCAATCGAAAATGTCTGTTTTAACTCATGTTTGATTCACAATGTGTAAGTCCAGATTGCCGGAAGGTTTCTCCCTAACCGGAGATGGATTTTCCGATATGTAAAAAAGAAAACTTTTGTTTATTTGTCTAGTTTGTCTCTGAGAAAATTCAGAAATTTTGATGGAGGATTGACCCCTGATTTGGGTCTAACTCTGAAACTGGTTTGTGACCTAGGTTAAAAATAGCATATTTTAGGGTTTTAATGCAATTTTCGGATTAAAATAATGTCAAAAATTATTTTTATGATTCCAATATGACTGTAGGGTCATAACAAGTGCAGGTATCAATTTTTACGAATTTTGGAATCCGTTTGATGCCTAAATTAATCAAATTGCAAAAAAGGGCACCCGTAGGATCCTGAAACACTGCCAAAATCACAATTTTTGTGATATTTCTTGATTTTTGTGCATAAGTGTGTGTTTTTATGGTTTAGTCATGTTTAGTATCATACTAGAATGTTTCATATTTAATTTTATGTTTATTTGACTTCATTTAATCCATAACACCAAAGTTTTTACCAAAATAATTTCTAAAAACCCTGATTTCGAGGCCATAGTCTTGCTATTAGGGGAAATTTGGTCATTTGACCTCAATTTCGAAATTCTAAATCCTAATTTTCATATTTTTAATCATGTCATGTCATATTTTGTTTAATTTATTTTCATTTTAATTCCAAAACTTGCATTTTACAAAATATCTTTCTAAAAACCCTGATTTCAAGGCCATAGTCTTGCTATCAGGGGTATTTTGGTCATTTTGACCCCAATTTCGAATTTCTAAATTCCATCTTTATTATGTATTCAACTTTATTTCATATTTTGATTTAAGGAATCATGTAAAAAGGCTTATATCTAGCAAATCAAGTAATTTCCATATATTACTGGATAAACCTAGAAAAGCCGACATTTATTCACTAACCAGTTTTTTAGTTTTGCAGGGACATTGAAGACTTTAATTTTCATGTATTTAAATTCAATTATTGATGTAAATTAAATGTAAACTTTGGAATAAGAATTTCAATTTCTGCTTAGATTAGGATTTGCATTGCATATAGTTTAATTCTGCAAATTTTAATATCTGATGAATATACCATTCATGCATATTTTTATAAATTCACCATTGTCTTCATGAATGGCACATACACTAGCTCTTATGGACTTGACAAACTCGGTGGAATTCGTATTTATGGCCATAGTCAGAATACGAATGAGACCCAGATTTGTAATCTTTGTATTAGCCACATTCAGCCTACACTCTTAGGCTAACTTCAAAATGCACTACATTTCTCAAAATACAAAAAGATTTTCTAAATTCCTCAAAATCATATTCATTCATTTGCCAATTCCGATTCCAACTCCAATTCAGAGAAATCGATTTTCTCAAAATTTCTTAAGTCTTACTTAGAAATCGATTTTCTCAAAAGCATTGAGTTTCAAAGAATGATCCAAGTCTTTCTCAAAGTTCAAATCATGATTTTCCAAGTTATATCTTCAATACCAAAGTTCAAACTTTCTCAGAATTATCCAAGTTCTCTCAGAAATTGATTTTCATAAAACTTCAAGATTCCTCAGAAATCGATTTTCATTTTCCTCAGAAATATTCTTTCACCATGATTCACGATTTTCCAAATGGCATGTTTTCCAAGAATTTTTCAAGTATTTCAAATATTCAAAGCAAACATCATATTTTCGAATTTGCATTTTCAGAAAATTCATAGCACATGACTGATTCTTTGTGCATTTAGGAAATTGAACACGATTTAGACAAGTTGAGCAAAGCTAAGCACACTTTTGATCCTTGGTTCAATTACCCTTGGTAAAGGCGTCAGGAACGGTTGAACCTCGTACCGACAGACGAGTCCCATTCTTCGGAATTATCCCCCATTTTAAAACGGAGGCAAGTTATTTTCAAAATCTTTTTCAAAGGTCAGTTTGACTTGCAAAAGTAAAATTTTGTGATGATAACATTGACGATCTCGTCTAGGTAACAAGGCACATTTCTCCGTTATCATAAAAATGATAACACAATCATCACAAGTCTTGTGATGACCCAATCTCGGGTAATGGGATAATCTCTTGAAATTGTCTACCAAAATCCTTTATTCTTGCTTTTCCTCAAAAATTATGGTTTTCAAAAAAGCTTTTCCATACTCTGACCATTCCCGTATTCTGCAGGAAGACTTTGGCATCTCAAGATGGTTTAGACAAGAGCTGGTAAGCAGACTGTTCAGCAGCACATCGACAGCGAGCAAGAAGAAATGAACTCTCCCAGATTATCCAAGAAACACGACTCAGGAGGCGAGAGCGATGTTAATTCTGCTATGTACAAAGTCTTCCAAAAGATGATGTCCAAAATGATGGCAGAACAAGCTAAGGTTGTTCCAAAGAAAGCAGCTTCTAAAAGCAAGATTAAGAAGAAGCCCCTGAAAAAGCATGTCAAGATTAGTAAGCAGAAAATCCGGCATGACAGTACCTCAGAGGACTCGGAGTCATTAGAAGAAGTCTCTGAAGAAGAAGAGCAAATGATGTATGTCCCGAAGCATCTGCGACAGTCTAAGAGGGCAGTTGAAGAACTTGCATAAGTAAGCAAACCCAAGTATAGGGCCCTTGCAGAGGATCCGATCCAAGCATTGACAAAGATAGTCAAGGATCTGCAAATCCGGGACAAGGGAAAGAGATCATACACCAGGCAGGACTTCTATCTTGGATTAGAAGGGGATAGCAATCTGGAGAACCTCCCCTAGAAATTCATCAAGTTCGACGGAACCGGAGATCCTAAAGCTCATTTGGCCATGTTTTTCGCAGAATGCGCCAGGTTCAGCGAAGATAATCGAGCCCACTTTCTTTGTTTTCCCCGCAGTTTGGAGAGGATAGCTACTAAATGGTATGCCGAGCATGTCAATTCCATTGAATTGAGAGATTTTGACAAAGTTGTCAACATGTTTGTTGAGCGCTTTCTGTTAAATACAGAAGATCTCCCTACGCTCAACCATCTGTACAACCTCAAGGGGAAACCCAATGAAAAGGCCAGAGATTTCATCCACAAATGGAGGAGTATTTGTAATAAGATGAGGAATCCCATTTCTGAGGAGCATGCCCTTCAAATTATCCTCAATAACTTCTCTCAGCCTCTGAAAAGCCTCATTTTTCCATACCCGTCCAAATCATTTATCGAGCTAACAGAACGAGCAGAATGGCTCGAGATGGGAGTGGAAAGTATGAAGGTGTCACTCTGGCCAAGAATGTTCAGGATCCAAAGAAGAAAGCCCATTTTACCTACTCAGCCGATGTTCCAGGTGACAATGAGGGCAGTAGCAGCAGGAATGGCAGTGACAGTGGCACGAAGCCTGATCAGAATAGAGGGAGAAAGGGAGAGTTCTTCAAGAACGATGATAAACCTCTCTCAAGTGGTTCTCAACAAAAATGGGATCTGCAGGAAAAGCCCAAACACATCAATTGGAGCAAGGATCAGAAATTCACTCCTTTGGACCAGCCTCTAGAAAAGGTCTTGGAATATCTATTGTCCCACAGAATGGTGAAACTTTTCAAAATTGCAGATCCGCTCGTGATCATGGGAAGGTTGAAGGAGCAATATTGCAAGTTCCACAGGGCAACTGGGCACGATACAAAATATTGCTTCGTCCTGAAGCATTTGATCCAGGACTGCATTGACAAAAGCATCCTCATAGAAGATGATAAGGAAGGCAAAATGGAAATCCTTTCTGCCCCATTCCCAAAACATTCCGCATCAATCATTTCAGAAAATTCATTCCTTCCACAAAGTCATATACATCCATGCTTCGGTGAAGACATAAGTCTTCAGCATCAGGTAATGGTTCTACATCAGGATCAACCTGCATCTTAGAAGATGGACATCTTCTCATTTTTAAACCAAAAGCATGCATCAGTTGAGAACGAAAAAACTCAAGTTTTTCCAAAAAGATTTCTTAAGGAAGCTTGCGCAGAGGAAGCAGAAACCTCTAAGGCAGCAGAAGAGCGGGCCAATAATCTTCAGAAACCGATTACAACGCTCTCCAACATTTCCATCTTCGAATTGACTCATGATTCTCCCAAGCATCGAGAAAAGCTAGATGATCTGTTAAGAAATATTAAGGTGAATCCGGGCACCACGCCAGAGGATATGGCACATATCATGAATCAAGCGATGACTAACGCGCCTATCACCTTTTCCGATGAAGACTTGCTGAAGCCTCATTCATTTCATAACAATGCATTGTACATCGTGGTAAGGACTAGGGGCATGACTGTCCCACATGTACTTGTCGATGGAGGCAGCAACCTCAACATTTGCCCAGAAATGACAGCGAAGGCCTTAGGATTGAAAGAAGAAGAATATGTGCTTGATCCTATTACCATCTATGGCTTCGATAATCATGGATAGACTGCAAAGGGCAAGATCTTTTTGGAAATCTTTATTAACTACTCAGTGCATACAGTTCTGTTCTATGTCGTCAAAGTGACGCCCACTTATAATCTTCTATTGGGACGAACATGGATTCATAATGCTAATGTTGTTCCATCAACCCTCCACCAGTGCATAAAATGGTCCAAGGGAGGAATGATTACCACCATTCTGGGCGAAGATTCTGAAGAAAGGCTGCCACAACCTATGATTCCCCGTCTCACATTTACAACAAACATTCCCAACATCCGAGAAGCCGATGAAATCAACCTCAGTGAGAGCTTAGAGATGCTGAAGCAGAAAGAGGTCATGGATGAAGAAAATCTTGCAGCCACGATCCAATGGTAGAGACTTTGTTTCTTCAAGTTAGGAGGATGCATCAATTACACCTCCTTCAAAGATCATCCCTTATTTTCTCAGTTTTCCAAAGCCAAAAAAGGATTTGATCTGCTGATAAAACATGGATATCAGCCATTCCGAGGCATGGGAAAAAATGAAGATGGTATAGTGGAGACAATCATTCCTACTCAGCATTCAGACAATTCAGGGTTGGGGTTCACCAGCCAAGATTCCACCAAGAAAACAGTTTTCGTCAAAGGAAGCAAATGAGAAGATGATGCCTTAGTTTTCCTGCTTTTCTGTTCTCATTTCTGTGTTTAAATCTTGTAGGGACAACACAGTCCCATCTTTTGTCAGTCTTGTAAATATTGCACTTCCAATCAATAAAAAGATCAACTTTCTCTTCATATTTGAGCATCATTAATTCTTTTTATATTTTTGTCTGTGACATTCATTTTTTACCTTGTACAAAAAGCTTGTGTTAGCTTATACTTTCTCTTAAAAACCTTTCTTAGCGTTTTCAGGATCATAACTCCTGAATCAATGAAGAAATTCATTATCAATCCCAAATATTTAAAATTGGTAAGGATTCCTAAGATGAAAGACAGAGCAGAGGTCAGCCAGGCAGCAGAGCAGACCGAAGAGCTAGCAGAATTTGATTCCACTATCAAAGAATTGCCAGAATTTGCTCACATTCAGAAGCAGGATGAATCATCATCTTTAGTTCAAGATCCAACTGAGGATATCAACATTGGTTCAGAAGATGATCCAAAAATTCTCAAAATCGGTTCGGGTCTAAATGCAGTTGAAAAAACAAGACTCATCCAATTTCTTAAGCAGCATCAAGAGGTATTTGCCTGGACTTACGAAGATATGACAGGATTAGATCCCAAGCTGGTTGAGCATCGACTCAAATTGAAACCAGATTCCAGACCAATCAAGCAAAAACTGAGAAAATTGGACCCTCGAATTGAGCAGCAAGTCAAGGAAGGTCTTGAAGATTTATTGAAAGCAGGCTTCATCAAAGCCATTGATTACCCCAATTGGTTGGCAAATATCGTGGCAGTTCCTAAAAAGAATGAGAAAGTTTGGATCTGCATTGATTTTAGGGATCTCAATAAGGCTACCCCGAAGGATGATTATCCACTTCCCAACATTGATCTGTTGATCGATAGCACGGCGGGGCATGCCATGTTTTCTTTCATAGATGGATATTCAGGCTATAATCAGATCAAGCTGGCCGTTCGTGATCAGTCAAAGACTTCATTTACTACACCATGGGGAACCTTCTGCTACACTGTAATGCCATTCGGGCTAAAAAATGCCGGGGCAACTTATCAAAGGGCAATGACCGTTATTTTTCACGATCAGATGCAAAAAAATATGGATGCATATGTGGATGACATTCTGGTTAAGTCTAAAGAAGAAGAGGATCACCTTGATGCTCTTAGTCAAGTTTTTGAAAGGCTCATTCTTTATAAATTGAGACTTAATCCTCAGAAATGTGTTTTTGGAGTAGAGTCTGGCAAATTGTTCGACTTCATAATCAGCAAGAAAGGAATAGAGGTGGATCCGGCTAAAGCAAAAGCCATTATTGACATGCCACCTCCAACCAATTTAAGCGAACTGCGAAGCCTTCAAGGGCGTATTCAGTCTATTCGCTGATTCATCTCCAATTTGGCTATGTGATGTGAACCTTTCAATCATTTACTAAGAAAAGGAGTTAAATTTGAATGGGGATCAGAATGCCAGCTCACGTTTGAGCGCATCAAGCAATATCTCCTTAATCCACCAAAGTTGGGGAAGCCTCTCTTATTGTATATTTTTATCAATCAGAATGCCTGTGGTAGGTTCCTCGCACAGTATGAAGAAGGCAGTTTGATAGAGCATGCCATCTACTATGTGAGCAAAGAAGAAATATTCTCAGATGGAGAAAACTTGTCTAGCTCTGGTTTAGATGTGCCAGAAATTAAGACATTATTTGTTGGCATCTGAAATCAAATTCCTTTCAAAACTTAATCCTCTCAGATACATTCTGGAGCAACCATTTCTCACCGGACGAATTGCGAAATGGCAGGTCCTTCTAATGAAATATGACTTAGAGTATGTCTCTCAAAAGTCTATTAAAGGTCAAGTGATCGCAGATTAGTTGGCAGATTTTCCCCTAACAGAAGAAATTAAAGCAGAGGATGATTTTTCTGATGAGCACATCTGCAATGTCCAACAGCCTCCAGTTTGGAACCTATTCTTCGATGACTCTAAAAATATGTCTGGCATAGGGATTGGAGTCTTGTTAATCACTCCAGAAAAAGAAATGATCTCTTATTCTCTCAAGCTTGGTTTTCAATGCACTCACAATATGGTCGAGTATGTAGCTTTAATACAAGGCCTCAAAATTCTGCAAAGTTTCAATGTCAAGAAAGTGCATGCCTTTGGCAATTCATTACTTGTTGTCAGACACTTAACACTGATTTTCAAGTGAAAGATTCAAAATTGATCCCATATCAGAAGATTGTCCTAGCTCTTGTGGACAACTTCGAAGAATTTCAGCTCAATCACATCAGGAGAGAGCACAATCAGATAGCCGATGGCCTAGCCAGCTTGGGCTCCACTTTATCATTTAAGGGCAGTAAACCATGTTGTTCTTTCGAAGTTGGTAGACTTGAACAACCTGCTTTCATTTCAACCATACAAGTAAATCAAGTCGATCAGAAGGAGAAGCCTTGGTACCAAAATATCAAAAATTTTATTAAGACTAGTGAATTTCCACCATAAATGCCAAAAAGGGAGCAACGTGCAATTCAGCGTATGTCTACCCATTATTTCATTCTCGCCAATGTCCTCTACCGCCGTGGGTTCAGTTCTGAGTATGCCAGATGTTTAGACAAAGAAGAAACTATGGAAATTATCGAAGAGGCACATGAAGGAATTTGTGGTGGCCATGTTGGCTATCAAACTCTCGTCAAACAGATCGTCCGAACAGGGTACTACTAGAATACCATGCAACAGGACTACCATCATTTTGTAAAGAGGTGTGTCAAGTGCTAAATGCACGCACCTTCCATCCATGCGCCGGCCACATATCTATAATCAGTTGTTTCTCCTTGGCCATTTTCTATGTGGGCGTTCGACGTCGTAGGCCCAATTACCCCTTCTGCTTCCAACAACCACAAATACTTTCTGTCTGCGACAGAGTATTTCACCAAATGGGTTAAAGTTGTCACTATGCGCACAATAGAAGGCCGCCATGTGGTTTCTTTCATTCACAAGAACATTTTTTGTCGCTTTGGCATACCATATGATATTGTTTCAGACAATGGAAGCCATTTCAAAAATTTGAGGATGAAAACCTTCTGTTCTAAAGTCAAAATTTGCCATCATTTCTCATCTCCCTACTATTCTCAAGGAAACGGCCAAGCAGAGGCCACCAATAAGATTTTGATCCGTATTTTGGAAAGGACTGTGAGAACAGGTCGAGATTGGCATGAGAAAATTCATGATGCACTTTGGGCGTATCGAACCACCATTCGGACTCCAACTAATGCCACCCCTTCAGAACTTGTTTACGGAACTGAAGTAGTGTTACCTCTTCATGTCCAGAAGCCCGCTCTCAAATTTGCTTTCCTTATAGAATTGCCACTTGATCAATATCAGCAACAAAGATTGGTGCAGCTGGATCTGCTGGATGAAAAGAGACTCAAGGCAGCAGAGCATGCTCAAGCTTATCGTCAGAGGATAGCTCGACACTATGCCAAGTCTGTCATTGAGAGAAAATTTGAGTTAACGATTTGGTGCTCACATCGACAACTCATCTTAAGCATCGACCACGGGGCAAGTGGTCACCCAATTGGGAAGCCCCCTATGTGGTTAAGGAAGCATTGCCTCGCAATTCATATCGTCTGATCAACGCAGATGGGGTGAAAATACCAGATCCCGTCAATGCTCTGCATCTGAAGAAATTTTATACTTAAAATGTTCATTTCAACCTTTTGTACTATCCAAAGAGTCATTTCACTGAAATAATGATCTTCTATCAATTCTTACATTCTTTTCCATAATACTGAGGCATTTTCATTTTTGATCTATAATCATCTTCCTTCATCATATGCAGGCAGGATTAGACAAAAACTCTTTTTCTCAAAATTCTACCAATTTTCCAATTGATCTTGTGATCTGTATTAATTTCATTCATTTAGTCCATTTCTTAATTTTTACCAGTTTTTGGCAAATTTTAACAATTTTTCGTCAAATTTTATTATTAAATTTTATCCATCTTTATCTTAAAAAATACCCTTTCAGGTTAAGGGATAAACCTGATGCCTCCTTTCATTGAGGTATTCTTTTTATTGTTTTCCCCCGTTCAGGATAAGAGGATAAGTCCTGAAAGTAGACCACATACAGTTAAAATATTATGGTCCATTGAATTCAGAATTTTCACCAAAGATCTTTGATTTCTAAATTCATTTTGAAAATCTAGCTCATCTTCACAACCCAGTCCTCGCACTGGTTATCACTCAACTTTTCAATCATATATCAGGCTCATTTGAGAAATCCAGTCCTCGCACTGGTAACTCTCTAAATTCAACTTTCTGATCAAAGTCTTTCCTTCTACAAAATTCAAGTTCTGACTTAAAATTTCCCAAAATTTGATGTATTACCAAAGGATCCAGCAACTCGCTGGTCATGTATTCCAAAGGATCCAACACTCATTGGTCATGTATTTCAAAAGGATCCAGCAGCTCGCTGGTCACGTATTTCAAAAGGATCCAACACCCGTTGGTCATGTATTTTCAAAAGATCCAGCTTTTGCTGGTCATGTATTTCCAAAAAGATCCAACAGCTTGCTGGTCATGTATTTCCAAAAAGATCCAACACTCGTTGGTCATGTATTTCCAAAAGATCCAGCAGCATGCTGGTCATGTATTTCAAAAGGATCCAACACTTGTTGGTCATGTATTTCCAAAAGGATCCAACACTCGTTGGTCATGTATTTCCAAAAGATCCAACAGCTCTCTGGTCATGTATTTCAAAAGGATCAAATACTCGTTGGTCATGTATTTCCAAAAGACCCAGCTTTTGCTGGTCATGTATTTCCAAAAAAGATCCAACGCTCGTTGGTCATGTATTTCCAAAAGGATCCAACTTTTGTTGGTCATGTATTTCCAAAAGATCCAGCTTTTTGCTGGTCATGTATTTCCAAAAAGATCCAGCTTTTGCTGGTCATGTATTTCAAAGGTTCCAGATTTTTGCTGGTCATGTATTTCAAAGGTTCCAGCTTTTGCTGGTCATAGATTTTCAAAATCAAAGATTCAGCTCAATGTCTCATCAAAATTTATATCGAGTGATTATTTCATAAGAGAATTCTAGAATATTATGCCAATTTTCTAAAAGCATGTGTTTATTCCAAAACATTTTATCACACAAAAAAGAATTACCTCAGATTACTTCTAGTATTCCTTCCAAAAAGGTGAAACTTTTTGCGAAAAAGGGATAAAATTCAGATATTTTCCCTGTTGATCAACCAATACGATGAAAGAAGTATCCTCGATATGATTGGCGAAAGAAATATTTAATGATGTTGAAAAGCCAGAAGCGAATTGATACTGATCATGGCTATAACGCATGTTTAAAGACGACTATCTGGCAATCAGGCAGTGGAAATATCTTGAGCTATAAATAGAACCACTCCATCCATGTCTCCTCATCCATTTAAAGTTGCAATCAAATATCTACAAAAGGGATCTCTTAATTATCGTCGAGATGAAGACGAATAGGCGAGCTAGACCCCCGTGGTCAAAGAAGATTTGGATCATCTCCAAGATGAAGGAGTTTGTGAAGGATGCTTCCAGAGAAAGTTCAGATCACCGTCGAGATGAAGGCGAGTGTGATGAATCTACCGACAAACCCTAAATGATATTTGATTTTTGCTATCATTCAAAGACCTTTTGAGCCAATACCATCAATATAATGCCTGAGATAAAAGAAGGATCGGAACATCTCCAAGATGAAGGAGTTTGTGACGTACCCTTCCCCGAAAAAGAGAGAAAAGTCAGGACACATCCAAATAAAGGATGGTGTAAAAAGCCCGAGAAAGCCCAATGACTCAAAAAGAGTGCAAAAAGATCATCATGGGAAAACATCCATATATCAAACTGCCAAAATTGCCAGAAGTCATCTTTTCTCATGCAAGATTCCTTTATCAGTATATTTTCACTACTTGTTTTTATGAAGTTAAGAATATTTCTTCTTTTCTCATATCAAGGAAATGGATAGCTTCCTTGAAGAAAATCATCAGCGCTAAAGTTTTGAATTTGACTCTTAGAACCGAGGAGTTAACCTCGATGGAGGAAATACTCTAGGTAAAAGAGGAAGTATCTTTTGCACACACGTGCACATTTTCAAACATTTGAGTCAACTATAATTTTATCTCATTGGCAAAAATTTTTTAGCTACTCCAAGAATGAAATAAATATTCAATATTCATTTTGATGCAACCTAGCAATGTTTATATTTTCCAAAAGAGTTGCCTCCTTCAGAAGAAGTATATCTTCCTGTCCCATCACGGTTTCTTTACTCGAGAAATCCGTATGGTTGTTTTCCACTCAAGTTAAGGGTCAAAACCTGAATTTTCTGCGAGAGGTCATTAATTTCAAAAGCTATTTTCAATCTCAGCAATGAGACACCCATGTCATCCCTTTTCCAAAGCTTTAGAGAACCCCATCTTCTTCCTTTCACAAACCCCTTTCGGATTTGTTTGTCCAAACTCCGAAGGTCCCATCATGGTTTCTTCGTCCAAGGATTCCATTTGGTCGTCCCTTTCAGGCTAAGGGTTAAGCCTGAACCTCGTGCCACAGGGTATCTTCCTTTTCAGGTTTGGGTTAAACCTGAGTCTTGTTCCAACAAAATTCCTCGTTTTGACGAAGTCTTTTCTTCCAGTCCCATCATGGTTTCCTCATCAAAGGAATCCATGCTTCATATATCCATCCAGGAAAGGATCCCACTTAGGCTTTATCTCACAAGGCATTTTCCGAAAATGTCCCATCAAGGTCCTCATGTATTCCTTTCCCCATTCAGGCTATCTTGATCTATCTTCGTCCCATCCAGGTTAAGGGATAAACCTGAGTCATTCCAAAGACTAATATTGTATCACCCATGAGACTTGATCAAAATTCTTATCTTTCATCATTTCGGGATCTTCATCCAAAGACCCATCACAATTTCCTCATTTCTATTATTTAGTCATATCATTTTCGAGGATTTCATCTCCCCAAAACCATTCATGATAAGGTTTTAAGCCTGAAAAGTCATATTTTTCAAAATAATTCTTTTATACCCAGTTCAGGTCTGCTGACTGAGACATTTTTAAAATTTGGAGTGTTTTCTTTGCCACTAAGCTCGGCTTTCAATCGACTTAGTAGCAAAGAGGGGCATATGTGAACACTCCAAATTTTTCAAAGTTTTGTAAAAATGTCCTTTTTGCCCCTGGCCCCATCTTCTGAGAAAATCAAAATAATTTCAAAGCCAAATTTCAGTTATTCTTCAGATTTTTTCAATTAACTTCCATATGGATATATCCGATTCGATTTTGGATTCGAATCCAGTGTTTTAAACCCAAATATGAGCCTCGTTGTCCAAAGTTTCAAATTAAAATTTCAAAATACCAAAAATAATTTTTTAAAAGCTCAGACAATCCATCAGGTATCCTGTTGGATCCATAACCCCGTATTTCTCAATTTGAGGTTTTAAACGTAGAATATTTCCTAAAAATCTGGATATAAACCAATTTTCTGAAGAAATTTCCCCAAAATAGCCTTGAAATGTCAGAAAAACTCTCTTTTGTAAATATTTTGCAAAAAAAAAAATAGTCTTAAAACTTTATTTCATCGTAAATTTTAGAGTTTTATTTCAAAATATAAAAAAAATATGGAAAAGCAACACAAAAAAAAAAAAAATCAGAAAAATTATGCGAAAAACAAATAGGTTTCAAGCTTTTTAAAGTTGTTTTTGCTAAAAACCTCATTTGAAAAACCATTTTACAAAAAGTTTCTTTAAAAGAATCCTCTTTTTGGAAAAAAGGAAAAAATGCAAACGTTCCCCTCCCGCACATTTCCTCCTCTGGAAGCTTCGTTCGTGGAATGGCTCTCCACCTTTGATCTTCAATAGACCCTTCTCCTCTCCACCTTCCATCTTCAACCACTTTCCCTTCTCGAGGATTCCAGCTCCCCTCTAAAAGGAAGCCTCCAAGCCCCTTCGAAAGGGGGGATGATCTGTAAGCAATAGCCACTCTCTACCTCTCGCATCTATCCGTCTTCAACCGATCGCTTCTTCACCTCTGCATTACCCGTCTTCTCTTTACACGACCCATTCTATTCCATCCCACTCGATCAATACCACCCCTCTCGATCCATTTTTCATCCATCATCCGCCGCTTCATCCATTGCAATCAAGCATCCAGCCATCCTCTGCAAGTGGCTGTGATCATCGAAATTTTTTTCCTCTCTCGTTGGTTTCTCTCTCTTCCTTCTCTTTTTCTTTTTTCTAACCTCTATTTTCCTCCTTTTTGAAGGGAGAAAAATAAAAGAAAGAAAAGAAAGAGAGAAGAGAAAAGAATAGAAAGAAAGAGAGAAGAAGAACTATTTTGCGTGGTCTCACTTGACCTTTATTTGAAAAAAAATATTTAGAAATTTAACTCGCCTCTGTTTTGAAAATTTGCAGGAAAATGGAGAGACGGGATTCGCTCGTCGGTACGAGGTTCGACCGTTCTTGGCGCCTTTACCAGGGGTAATCGAACCAAGGATCGAATCTATGCCTTTTGCTTTGCCTAAATATCATCTAAGAATTTATCCTAAAGATCTAAATGCACAAAGAATCATGCTTGTGCAATGCAAGGATGTATGCTCTTTTGAAAGATGTTTTCGAAAAATCTCCAAGTATTTCTGAGATGATCTTTATAATGACGTGAAGAAATGATTGAATCTAACTTAGAACTTTGAGATAAATCAGAGACGTTCTAAGTTCTTGAAGTAAAATCAGATTTGAAGAATGAATCTTGAGAATGATTTGAAACTTTGAAATGAAAGGAAATGAAGTTTCAAAGTAAAAAATGGGCTTTGAATTTGAATTTGAATTTAGGAAAGGAAATGAATACTTGAGATGGAATTTGAATTTAGATTTTGAAGTTGGAAATTTAGAATGGATCTGAGAAAATTAAATGGTATTCAAGAATAGAAATGGATTTAAGAGATTCAGACTAGATCCGAAAATGGAATTAGAATCTAGAATTGGAATTGGATTCCGGATCCTAAACAGAATGGGACCTGAGAATTGAAATTCAAGATGGACTTGGGTTCTGGATCCTAAAATGGATTTGGATATGAAGTCTGAGATCCAAAAGTGGAATTGGACTCTGGATCCTAAAGGGGAATTGGATCTGAAGTCTGAGATCCAATATGGGTGTTGAATCCTGGATCCTAAAATGGATTTGGAGTTAAATTCAGAAGATGAATCAAGAACTTCCAAGTTTAATTTGAACTTGGAAAATGAATTTTAGAAATTGAATCTTTGAATATACAAATGAATTTCAAAGTCAAATTAGACCTTGAATTTGAAATTTAGAAGATGAATCAAGAACTTCCAAGTTTAATTTGAACTTGGAAAATGAATTTTAGAAATTGAATCTTTGAATATACAAATGAATTTCAAAGTCAAATTAGACCTTGAATTTGAAATTGGAAGATGAATCAAGAACTTCGAAGTTTAATTTGAACTTGGAAAATGAATTTTAGAAATTGAATCTTTGAATATACAAATGAATTTCAAAGTCAAATTAGACCTTGAATTTGAAGTTTAGAAGATGAATCAAGAATCTCAAAGTTAAATTGAACTTGGAGATTGGATTGGAGTTTTGAATGAATTTGGAATTTCAAAGTCAAATTTGATTTTTGAAATCTGATTTGAATCTAAATATAAAATGAATTTGAAATCTCAAAGTTAAATTGAACTTTGAGATTGAACATAGAATTTTGGAAAATGAAAGGATGAATCGGATTTGATAAGGCTTGAAGATAGATTGAGGAAGATATTTACATTTACTTGGAGTTTTTGGAAAATGAGTTTTTGAAAGTATGATGTAATTCTAACCTAAATGATGAATGAATTTGAAGAATTTGAAATTGGATTTTAAAATACTATTCCATTCTTTAAATGAATTAAAACAAGATTGAAGATATAATACATCATTGACTATGGTAATTGAATGTATTATATAATAATCTATATTTAAATTCAAGAGAAGAATAAAATACATTTGGTGCTTTTATAGAATTTAAAATGAAATTAACTCTCAATATACCCTGACTATGGCCATTGGTATATATTTTGAGTCAATTTTAATTTAAATTCTAATAAAAGGAGAAAATATTTAAGGAAATATGATGAATTTTGAAAATGGATCCAGTGTGGATCCAGTGTTATTTCGTAAAAGATAAAAATCCTAAGTTTTGTCCACACCCTGACTATGACCATTGATGTGGATCATCAACTTAGGATTGATTTACCTCTTACAAAGTGGTGCACGTGCCATTCGTGTTTCACCAATGTGAGATTTTGAGAAATAAAGACAAAAGCATGAAAATAAGTAATTCATGATATTTTACAATGCTCATTCATTCTATCTAACACAAATAATGTAAATTCTCATTAAGATCTAATTATTACATTTATTTAAACTAAATCTGAAAATGTCAGGGCTTCCTAAATCAAAGAAGAAAGACAACTAACAACTATAAAAGAGATTGTGAATATCAAATGATAAAATGTTCATGCATATGTCTCAAATGTAATACATCATGCTGATGGGAAATCATATATCTGAGTGCACAAGGGATACTTTAAACTAAGCAGGAAATGAATGTTGGAATACATGCTTAATATCCTAATTTAATGAGAGAATAGATATTATACGAATGTATATGCACATTAAACTAAAGAAAACCAAACTAAGAAGGCATAAACAATGATATTATGTGAAATGTTGGATCAAGACTATACCCTTTGCAGCAAACCAAAGGCTGACTCTTGAATTAACATACCAACTGCCTCATGTTTCATACAAACAGATGGATCCCAGTTTTATGGCAAAACTTTCACTAACCTTGTAGCTAGATGTAGACGAAGTGATAATTCAGGTGGAAGTGGAGAGATGGACTGAGAGGATATGTTATTGACACAGGAAATTATAGCAGCAGTCGGGTTCTGGTACCACAACAATGCTTATTACTGTTGTAAGCACTATGAAGGTGCATTGCACTGTAAGGTGCTTAGGTGATGCAATGAGTGGGGTGCGATATGCAGAGAAGTGGCTCTGGTAAATGCATGGATACAAGGTGATAAGATGTGACAAAATGAAGCACAATGTATGGTGTCATAAGGATTGGGGCAATTGATCTATTGTGGGAGGTAAAGGTGCTGGCGCAACGAGATGCTGCTGTGGCTTATGCTGATGCAGAGTGGCAGCATGCAAATAGTGGAGTGCAGTGAACAAGGAATATCATGAGGGCTAATTCGGCAACCACGGGATGCCATGGTTCTGTAGGCATATGTTGCGATGGACATGCAGTAAAGATGTGAGTGTAACTATGTGGATGTGAAGTGAGAGACTGCCTTATTGTGAAATGGTGACATGTAAGGGTGGCTTGCAACCTGGCTATTTTGAGACAACCATGTGCGACTGGTAGCTGTGAAGAACTGTGAAGACCTCAGCAAATGGAGGTTGCTATAAGGTCTTGCTATTGTCAAAAATACTAAGGTGGGATTACAACAAACACAATCGTAACCTAAGAAGGTTATAGCAGCTTGTTAAACATGAATAAAATTAATAATTTCCCCTTGATAGCATATGAATGAACAAACAATCTTACAGAACTCAAATTCTGATTCTAGAGTGGAAATATATATTTTTTTTAATTTTCCCAACATACCTGGTAACTGCTCGTATCTATGCTAATTTCCATGCTAACTAGTCATACTACCTATGCATGCGGGTTATTATGAAATTCTTCTCAAAGGAAAAAAAAGAAAAGGTAACATGATGAAGCCTATCTGCAAAACTTAGAAGAAAAGGGATGCCTGAACATCAACATACAGGTACCATACCTTGGATTTTTACTGCAGAAATCAGATATGGTTATTTTCGGTGGTAGCTGCTGATGATGGCCACATACGCTCCTGTAAAAAGAAAAAAAATTATCAGATCTAGGTCTTGAAAGCTATAGGCATCGATCCGATCACAGGACCCTTGCTGGGTCCCTATAACTGGAATATCTTCTGCCCTTGATTAAAACTGGAATATGGTTCTTGTATTAAAACTCTCAGAATGCCGCCAGTTATCCATTCATCGATCCATGATATTGGTAACCTTCAATAATTGCTGGAAAGTCGCAGCAACAAATAGGCCGAGTTTATTCAGATGATGTTAAGCACTCCACTTGTTATATCCCAATAATTGAAACTATCGAACATACCGAAGAGAGAAAGAAATCTGAAGACATACAGACACCATGGAGTATTACAGTGGGTATTGTAAAACACAGAGACATTGCTGAACTTTCAAGTTTTTTTTTATTTGCCAGGCACGCACTTCGAGCATATTGGATGACGACCATACAGCTTCATTGACGTCAGGATCTTATGACATAGGCCCTATTGATCTCTAAATTCATTTTCCACATAGTTAATTCTATATCTTCACTTCCTGTTTTTACATGTAAGTGATGATTTTCTCTTAGTAACCATCATGCAGAAGGGAATGGATGCCATTGGAGACTTGTCGAGAAAGTAAAATCCATTGATGGGTACCTCACAAGATAAAAATTACAGAAAGGAAGTAAAAAGATTATACTAACTCAATTGTTTCAGTCAACTGAACTTAAAAAAAACTAGAAAAAAATTGGAATATGCTGATAGGTTAATAACTGAAGATAGAATCATCACCTTAAAAGCTTGCATGATATGATTCTCATAGGAATCCTTATGGTTGAACAGTATATGTAAATTGAAAAGTTGGAAGTGTAGTGATGATTCAACCCATTTGAACGATATTTAAACTAAAATTTAGATAATAAAATGGCTGAAGATAAAGGCTGACGGGTGGCAGGATGGAAGAGCTGAAACAAATTGTGCTTAAAAAAAAAAACATAAAAAAAAATCAATATAAAGAATGTATGTAAAAAAACAAAAAAAAAAGAAAATAATACTGATTGAAGGCTATCAGACATGATGCAAGCCTACCAACGTATTTAAAATACACTAATTCAAAACAATATTAGAATATCCTGATTTTTGCTATGTCATGGTGGACCTAAATAGGAGAAGATCATGACCATTGATAAGTCCTGATTTCAAATTTTCCATTATTGAATTTGCCAACGAGGTAGGTGCATATTAACATAATCGGATTGACCTCCACTGCTCGACATATCCCAAACCGACCTCTGCTACTTTCATGCTTTCACGATAGAGTGAGACAGTGAAAGCCCACATGTGAAGCATGAGGATCACACGATATAGTTGAGTATCATAAGATCCAGCGCTATTCAGGAATGAACTTACCGATGTATAGACCCCCATCATCATTGATCCATTAACTTCTGAAGAAGACCTTAGTGCAGCCTTATCAAGGTAACAAAATGGCTTAAAACTGCTTTTGATAACATTGAATCGTTCCCCAGGGACGAATCATCAACAGAACCGCAAGGAGGAATGCAGGAAACATATGGAAGGACTGGACCCTCGAAGAGCATCAACTTCCAGGTAATAAAAGCAGAAGAATAAATGAAGAAATCTATAGTAAGTCGAGAAACAGAGGAGGTGAAATAATGGGACGAAATACTCAGAGCAGCCAAAATGTAGAAAACAAACACCATCCTACGTTGCCAGCGTTAACATCAAATGCTAGAGAGTAATGAACAATAGTAAAAAAAAAAAATGAAACAAGGGATTAAATATCATGATAACAGTAAAAAAAAAGATAAAAGAAGAAGATGGAAGGTGTTGGAACGCGAGCATTCCATTTGCTGTAGCATCGGGTGGATTGATCCTGCTATACGCAGGTCGATCTCCCCATTGATGCGTAAAATAGAAGAAAAAGAGATGAAGATAAGCTAGAATCGAAACAAAGGCAAAGTATACAATGATGTCTAAAAAAAAGTCAAAAGATGGAAAGAGGATTCTTACCTGATTTTTTTTGTTTTTTTGTTTAGGGGTATTCGACCTTCTTTGGAGTGGTTGCGAAGGAAATCAACTCGGAGGACCCTTCTCCAGCTCCTTTTTTTTTTGCAGAGGGATGCTTTAGAGCGAATGGCACAAGTGGAGGGGTTTCTTCCTCGATCCCTCAAAGAATGGCTTCAGGGAAAATGGTAAAAGGATAGGAGAGATGGGGAGTCGATCAATGATGATCAGAGTAAAAACAAAAAGATCCCCCCAATGCATGGAATGGCCTCCTTTTTAAAGGCGAAAGAGAAAGCTCCAGAAGGGCTTTCGTTAGAGATGAAGGGTCAGGAGGGAAGGGAAGGCCTGTGAGGTCGTTGGTCATCGACGGTGTTGCGGCCATCTCTATGGAGCTTGCGATGAGAGGAGTGCGGCTGAAGGGTCAGAGATGGGAAGATCGCACATGGGGGGAGTGGAAGCTTCGTGAAGGAGAGGGGCGATCAAGATTTCTGTTGTTGATGGGCGGCGATGGAGAGGGGGTTCGAAGATGGGTGGTTTTGAAGAGGAGACTGGTGAGGAGGAGAAGACGGCTGAGGGTTTCAGCCAGAGAGAGATAAGGGAAAACCCTTTTGGCCTCCGACCCCTTGCGAGAAAAACCCTAAAAAGCAATTTTGCAAGCTCCCTCCATTTCGTTTTCAAGATTTTATAAAAAGGAAGTTTTTAATAAAATTTTGCTAAAAAGTGCTTCTTTATAAAACTCGATTTTTTTTTTTGTGAAAGGTATATATTATTATTTCATTTTTTTTCTATTTTCTTATTATTATTATTTATTATTTTTTTTTTATTTTTTGGTCATTTTTGGAAATAAGAGTCTAAAACCTAAGCAGTAGGAGAGATGAAACTAATAATTTTTTTTTTTTGCATTTTTTAATAAAAATTTACAAAAGAGAAGTTTTTGAAAGTTTGGGTTTGATTTCTTCAGAAGATAGGTTCGGACCCAAGTTTTTGAGAAAATATTCGAGTTTTAAACCTCGAATTGAGGAATATAACATGATGGGTCCGAACGGATACCGGACGAAGTGTCTGAGCTTTTCAAAAGTTATTTTGGTAATTTTTTTTAGAAATTGATTTAAAAATTGGACAACGAAGCTCAGATTTGGATCTTTTATCTGGATCCGGATCCGAAATTGAGTCATATGTATAAAATGAATTTAATTTCAAAAAGATTTGAGAAATAAAATGGGATTTAGATTTAAAAGTGACTCAATTACCCAGAAAATGGGGTCAAAGGGCAAAAAGGGAATATTTACAACATTTTGAAAAATTTGGGGTGTTCACAGATGCCCCTCTTTGCTACTAAGCCGGTTGGAAGCCGAGCTTAGTGGCAAAGAAACACTCCAAATTTTGAAAAATGCCCCGGTCAGCAGATCTGAACTGGGTGTGGGAGGATTTATTTTGGAAAAGCGGCTTTTCGGGCTTAAAACCTTATCCTGAGTGGCCTTGGGGAGATGAAATCCTCGACAATGATATGACTGACTAATAGTAATGAGGAAATCGTGATGGGACTTTGGGCAGGGATCCCAAGATGGTGAAAGATCAGAATTTTGATCAAGTCTCATGGGTGAGACAAGATCTGCTTTTGGAATGACTCAGGTTTAACCCTTAACCCGGATGGGACGAAGATATATTTCAAAATAACCTGAATGGGGAAAGGGATATATGATGACCTTGATGGGACATTTTGAGAGAAATGCCTCGTGAGATGAAATTTTAAGCATGATCCTTTCCTGAAGGAATGTATAGAGAGTATGGATTTCCTTGTAGGAAAAAACCATGATGGGGGTGGAGGTTACCTCGTCGAAACGAGGTTCAGGTTTAACCCAAACCTGAAAAAGGAAAATACCGCGAGGCACGAGGTTCAGGTTTTACCCTTATCCTGAAAGGGACGACCATACAGAATCCTCGAAAGAGGAAGCCGTGATGGGACAACAAATGCATCGCGAAAGCGAGATTCAGGTTTAACCCTTGTCCTGAGTGGGGGGAAATCACACGAATTTCTCAAATGAAGAAACCGTGGAAGGACTAGAAAGGATATCTAGTCGAAAATGAGACTCAGGTTTAACCCTAACCTGAACGGAAAAAGACGCCTCGCGGAGCGAGGTTCAGGCTTAGCCCTTAACCTGAAAGGGATGACCATACGGAATCCTTGGATGAAGAAACCATGATGGGACCTTCGGTATTTGGATGAACAAATCCGAATGGGGTTTGCGAGAAGAGAAAAATAAAAGATTCCCTAAAGCTTGGAAAGGAGATGATCTGGGGTGTCTCATTGCTGAGACTAAATCAGCTTTCTAAAACAGACGACCTCTCACAGAAGGTTTTTGGGTTATACCTCGAGGAGCGAGGTAACAAGTTTAATCCTTAGCCTGAATGGATACAGGATCCTCGAAGAGCGGGAAAACTGTGATGGGTCTTCTTAGACTTTGCACAACAAGTCCAAGAGGGTTTTTTGCAAAAAGATGAAAAATGGGGGTCCCTAAAGCTTGAAAAGGGATTGTTCTTGGGTGCCTCATTGCTGAGACTGAAAATAGCTTTTGACAATAACAAACCTTTTGCAAAAAGTTCAGGTTTAACCCTTATCCTGAGCGGGAACTGTCTATGGTGGGACAGTGGGTAACGCAGGGAAGTGTGTGAATCTGAGAGCGCTCAGATCAGACGAAAGGAAAGGACTTTTCAGTCCTTAGGAGGGATGACGTCAGGATACGTCAAATCGAATATCAAGTTCTTTCTTCCTTTTGGGATAATGAGAGATTATTGCCAATAAGATGTTAAGAAAAAATGTAGTTGATCTAAAAATGATTGAATTGTGGATGAAAATATCACCTCTTTCTACATAGAGTATTAGCTTCAATTGGGCTAACTCTGTAGAATCAAGAGTCAAATTCAAATTTGTTGCTGTTGAGTTTCTTCGGGGAAGATATCAATTTCCCTGATATGAAAAGAAGAGGAAATATTCTTAGCTTCATAAAAGCATCTGAATGAGAAGGTATTGATAAAAGAATTTCACATAGATAAAGATGGTTCCTATCTGTTTCGGGCAGTTTGATATCCTGGGCATTTCCCATGATGATATTTTTGCACTCTTTTGAATCATGGGGCTTTCTTGGGTTCTTTCACATCATCCTTCATTTTGGAGATGTCCTGACTTTTCTCTCTTTTTCGAGGAAGGGTACGTCACAAACTCCATCTTGGAGATGCTCCGATCCTTCTTTTTCTTTCTCAGGAAATATGCTTGATGATTGTAAACACCCCAAGTTTTCCTCCTCATTCAGTATTCATCCATTTCATGTGTCATTGCTTATCATTGCATGAATTCAACATATCATTGCATTGCATAGCATAGCATTGCATGTCATTACATCTCATCTTCGAGATCCAACACTCCTGTTTTCAAAATATTCAATCCAGATTTGAGTTTTAAAACTTTTCTTTCAAAAATCAATTTTAAAACCTGGGTTTTTAATCAACATTGTGTCATTTGCCAACCCCCAGGACCTTATATTTTGAAGTATTTTCTCAGAAAACAATCTGAATTCATTTTAAACTCAATTTCAATTGATTTCAATTCTCAGATGAGACCCATTTAGGTGGTGTCGCTTCTGGATTCCTTCATTTATCAAAAATCTCAAAAATTTTAGAGTCCTAATTGGATTAGGACTCTTTTTCCAGAGTCCTAGTCGGATCAAAACTCTACTTTTTACTACCTTTTTACCTGTTTTCGGAGAAAACCTTTTAAAATCTTCTGTTTTAGCCAAAATCTTAGAGTCCTAGTTGAATCAGGACTCTTCTTCAAGAGTCCAGTCGGATCAGGACTCTTCTTTAGAGTTTTAATCGGATTAGAACTCTAATCTTTCACATCCATTTTCAATCAAATCTTTCAAAATCTTTTAAAATGAGTCAGAAACTCAGAGTTTTAGGGCTCTGTTCAGAGAGTCCTAGTTGGATCAGGACTCCGATCCTGATTTCAAATTTTGAAAGAATCTTTCAAAAATCTTTTCATCTATCAAAATTGTTGCGCTTTTATCAAAGAATTTTAAAATTCTGAGGTTTTATCTCAGAGTCCTGATCAAATCAGGACTCTACCCCAGAGCCCTGATCGAAGTAGGATTCTATCCAAAATTGATTTTTTTTCACTTCATTTTCACTAGTTTTCAAAAGCTTTGCTTAAATTTCATCACTTACTTATCAGAAAATCCAACAATATAAGAGTCCTAGTTCAATCAGGACTCTGTTCTCAGAGTCTCAGTTGAATCAGAACTCTGGTTTATTCCAATATTTATTATTATTTTAACTGTTTTCACAAGTTCTTTCAACTGTTTTTCAGAAAATACCAAAAAAATCTAGAGTTTCAGTCTGATCAGGACTCTGTCCCAGAGTCCTAATCCAGTCAGGAGTTTGTTCTAGAGTCTGTTTTTACTTCTATTTTTATTTATTTTCATTTGTTTTTCAAAAATTAGGTCATTTTGTAGAGTCTAGTTAATTCAGGACTCTATTTCAGAGTTCTGATTGAGTTAGGAGTCTAACCCTGACAGTATTTTCTGACTTATTTCATCATTTTCGATTAAATCTTTTTAAAAACTCCTTCATTTGGCTTTTAAAAATCTAAAATCTCAGAGTCCTATAAATCCAGGACTCTAGCTCAGAGTTCCAGATCACTTAGAACTCTATTTTCAAAACTTTGAATTTCAACTGTTGATTTTAACCTTTTTTTTTAAAGCCATTTTTAGTATTTATTTCAAGTTTTTCAAAACTTCGATGTGGGGCCCACCTCGTTGGCTCTGTATCTAGAGGAGTTCTGACTCAGTCAAGACTCTGTACCATTTCAAAACTTTCAATCTCAAAGTCTACTTTTGAATCTCTTTTAAAAAACCTCTCATTTTCAAGTTTTAAAATCGTTTTTGAAAATTCAAGTGGGGCCCACTCGGGGTGGCACCACATTTAAAGAAGTCAAGATTAGACTAGGGTTAGTCATTGTCCTAGTTAGGTTAGGGGTTTAGAGGAGTCAAAATCAATTTTGAAAATCCATTTTATTTAAGTTTTAAACCATTGGTTTTTAAAGGTTTTAAATTCAAGTTTTTAAAAACCAAATGTGGGTCCATACTAGGTGGTGCCATATTTGGACTTTCTAGGGTTTAATTAGGGATTAATTAGAAATGAACGGCGGCTAAGCTATTTCATAACCAACGGGAAGTCTCCACTGCTGACGCAACTCCGTACCGACGCTTCCTTATTAGGGAGCTTTGCTAGCCTTTCTTTCAGAACCTTTCTTATAGACAGCGTCGTGGCTTCGCACCTTTGCGTAGCTCGGTCCAACGTGGAAGCTCCGTACCTCGCTTCGCTTGCTTACGTACGAAAAACCTTTCTTTCTTCGGATGAAGGGAAAGAGGAAGCTTGCTTCCGGTGCGTTTGAATGCGTAGCGTTAGTGGAACTCTTCCTAACAAACCCCAAAAAAAAAAATTCTATAAATAGGGGACTTCAAGAGGTCAAAAAGAGCTCTTTTTCTCTCAAATTTTCGTGGTCGCTTTCTCTTCTCCAGCACCTCCACCTTCCTCCATTGCAGCTGCAGCCCCAAGGTGAGTTTATTTAATATTATTTTATTATTATTTTATTAGTTTTTATGATTTTTCAATAGATTTCACCATGGAAACTCTTGTGTTCATGGATTTAACCATGGATTTCATCCAAGAACCCCAAAATCGACCCAAGAAGATGATCTAACTCAGTTTGAGGGTGATTTCAAGGGTTCTAATCCATTAGAATCGATGAGAGGTACGTTATTCATGTTCTTAACCGATGAAACGTGAGATTTGCCCGTTAAATGGGTTAAATCCATGATTTCAAAGGTGAAAGCAAATTCCAGCCATGGATTCCCTGTATTTTATTTATTTGTTTGTTTATCCATGTTTATTACACGTTTTCCAGCATAGAAATAATTTTTATTCACTGTTTTATGGTTTATTTTATTGTTTTTCATTAGTTAATGCATATTTTCTCAAGTTTCTTATATTTCTGTGTGTTTTTTAGTTTAGAACAGCAAAAAGCATGCTGTTTCGGATTGAAATATTCGTTGTTTATTTCTGATTGTTTTATATGTGATGCATGCATGTCTAAAGAAACTACTGTAAAAAAATCAGAGGTTTTGGATCTCGGGAACCCTGTCAGAAAAATCAGACATCAAATCGGGTTTTTAAATCTTTAAAATTGAAGTTAAAATCAAGGAGGTAACTTGCTGAGATGATATTTTTCTCATCTTATATCCGATTTTAGATCTGTAAAACACCATGGATTTATATTGATTAGATCTAGCTACTGTGAAATTTTCAGAATTTTTTATTGCTGTTTAGTATTTTTCCTCTGTCAGAGATTTTGATTTTCAATTTAAAACTCATTAGGGTTTACCAAAACCCTAATCAGACTTGTGTTATTCATAAATCCCAAACTATAGATTCGATTCATGATCTGTAAAAAGTGAGTATTGTTATTTTTTTGTCAACTATTCACTGTTAAAATCTCAGATATTTTGAATGAGTACTGCTATTTATCCCGGAATTTTCAATTGAAAGTATCAGTTAGGACCAAAGTTAAAATCAATATATTCAAGTCCGGATTGTCGGATGGGTATCTCCCTGGTTTTAAAGGCTTTTTCAGATCTGTAAAAAGGAAAAGTTATGTTTTTCTGTCTATTTGTTCTATGTAAAATTTCATAGATTTCCATAGAGGTTTGACCCCTGGTTTGGATCTAACTCTGAAACTGGTTTGTGACCTAGGTCAAAAATAACATATTTTTAGGGTTTGATGCTATTTTTGGATTAATTTAATGCCAAAAAAAAATATTTTTATAATTATAATTTGATATTAGGGTTATCACAAGTGCAGATACCAATTTTGAGGATTTTTAGAATCCGTTTGATGCTTGAATGGCTTGAATTGCAAAACAGGGCACCCGAAGAATTCCAAAACACTGAAAAAATCACAAAATTTGTGATATTCTTGGATTTTCGTGTATAAGCATATATTTTTAGGGTTTAATCATGTTCATAATCATATTAGGATACTTTAGGTTAAATTTGATGTTAATTTGATTTCATTTAGTCCTTAAAACCCAAGTTTTTACCAAAATCTATTTCAGAAAACCCTGATTTCAAGGCCATAGTCTTGCTATCAGGGGCAATTTGGTCATTTGACCTCAATTTCGAAATCCCTAACCTTAGTTTTCATGTGTTTAAGTATGTCATATCATATTTTAGCCTAGTTTATTTGCATTTGAATTTCAAAACTTGCATTTTACCAAATATCTTTCTGAAAACCCTAATTTCAAGGCCATAGTCTTGTTATTAGGGGTATTTTGGTCATTTTGACCCCAATTTCAAAATTTCATATTTTATCTTTATTATTTCTTCATATTTTATCATTTTTATTTAAGGGAATCATGGAAAAGGCTTATATCTAGCACAATCCAGTAATTTCTAGATATTACTGGATAAACCTAGAAAAGCCAACATATTTTCATTAACCAAGTTTTCTAGTTTTGCAGGTACATTGAAGACTTTAGTTTTCATGTATTTAAATTTCAATAGTGATGTAAATTAAATTAACTTTGGAATAAGAATTTCAATTCCTGCATAGAATAGGATGCATTGCATATAGTTTTAAGCTTTGATATATAACTGTTATGTATGCCAATTCATGCATATTTTTACCAATTCACTATGGTTTACACGAATGGCACATACACTAGTTTTTATGAAGTTTATAAACTTGGTGGAATTCGTATTTATGGCCATAGTCAGAATATGAATGATACCCAGATTTATGATCTTCACATTAGCCACATTCAGCCTACACTCTTAGGCTAACTTCAAAATGCATTGCATTTCTCAAAAATACAAAAAGTATTTCTCAATTCCTCAAATCCATATTCATTCATTTCATGCATTTGTCAATGCCAATTCAAATCTCAATTTGAAGAAATTCATTTTCTCAAAATTTTCTAAGTCATACTCAAAAATCGATTTTCTCAAAATATGGATTTGCCAAAGATATTTCAAGTATTTTCCAAGTTCCAAATTCGATTTTCTAAGTTATATTTTCAATTTCAAAGTTTGAATTCAAAGAAATCGAGTTTTTCAAAGTTATTTCACATATCTCAAAATCGATTTTCACAAAATTTTTATATTTCTTCAGAAATCGATTTTCACTTTCTCAAATACAACATCTCAAAAATAATTCACAATTTTCAAAGAGTTTATTTTCCAAGAATCTTCCAAATATTTTCCAATCTTTGAAGCAAACATCATGTTTTCAAATGTGCCATTTTAGAAATTCATAGCACATGCCTGATTCTTTGTGCATTTAGGAATTAGAATATGGTTTAGACAAGTTGAACAAAGCAAAGCATTTGATTGATCCTTGGTTCAATTACCCCTGGTAAAGGCGCCAGGAACGGTTGAACCTCGTACCGACAGGCGAGTCCCATTCTTCGGAATTATCCCGCATTTTAAAATGGAGGCGAGTTATTTTCAAAATCATTTTCAAAGGTCAGTTTGATTTGCAAAAGTAAAATTTTGCGATGATAACAATGATATAGGTTCATTGGTCAAAATTCTCAAGATGATAGCAGAAATCAAATATCTTTTAAGGTTTGTCGGTAGGTCCATCACATCCGCTTTCATCTCGACGGTGATCCGAACTTTCCCTGGAAGAATTTGCCACAAGCTTCGTCATCTTGGAGATGTTTCAAATCTTCTTTGGCCCCAGAGATCTAGTTCGCATAGTTCGTCTTCATCTTGACGACAATTGAGAGATCCTTTTTGCGGATATTTGATTTACAGCTCAAATGACTAGGGAGATATGGATTGGGTAGGTTCTCTTTTACTGCCCAGGATATTTCCACTGTCTTACTGCCAAAGAATGTCTTTAAGAATGTGTCATAGCTATGATCAATATCAATTCGCTCATGGCTTTTTAACATCATCGAATTTTTCTTTGCCGGTCATATCGAAGATTTTTCTTCATCCTCTTGGTTGACCAATAGAAAAAGCTTGAATTCAGTTCTTATTACGCAAAAGTCTTGCTTTTTTGGAAATAATACTAAAGGTGGTTTGAGGTAATTCTTTATATGATGAAAATTTTGAGATCAATAATGACTTGATAACAAATTGAAAAAATATTCTTAAAATCTTTGATGAAAGAGATCGCTTGATATCAAATCGATACGTCCATGACAAAATTCTCCTCTCTTTTTCCCCAAAAAGAGAGACTCAGGCTTAAGCCCTTACCTGAATGGGAAGTTGGAAATACTCCTCTTTTCCCCAAAGAGGAGGTGTTTGCAAAACAGAACTTTCGAAGAGAAATTAAGTTTTCGTCAAAACTCCCTATCTCTAGGCTTCTCTTATGGAAAGGCGGCCGAAAAACAAAGTTTGAGAAAATATCACAGAGGAACGAGTCCATCACACTCTCCCTAGAAGAGGGTCCTCTGTGAAGGGGTTGGCCAAAGATGAGAAAAATGGGGGCCACAAAAAGAAATGAGCTTCCATCGAAGCTCTCCCTAGAAAAAGGGTTCTTTTGTGTAAAGTTGGTTGTTGTTTTGCAAACTGTTCGCGAAGAAAACGAGTCCCTTCAAACTCTCCCTGGAAAAGGGTTCTTGCGAACGAAAGATGGTTGCATGCGAAAGGAACGAGCTCCCTCGAACTCTCCCTGAAGAGGGTCCTTCGCAAGAGAAAAAGATTGATTTTTGATAAAATGATGACCTGAAGGTCGAAATTGAGAATTTAGAGCTTGAATGATGAGGATTGGTTAGTACAAAGACTGAACCGGGAAGGCTAACTGATCAGTCAGCCAGACACTAGCACGAGTGCTAGATGTACCAGCATGAGTGCTAGATGTACCAGCATGAGCACTGGATTTCAAAAATGCCCCAGTACGAGCGCTGGGTCTCGAAAATGCACACCGGCACGAGTACTGGGTTTTCGAGAGATGTACCCCAGTACGAGCACTAGGTTTTCGAAAAATGCACCCGAGTACGAGCACTGGGTTTTCGAAAATGCATACCAGCACGAGCACTGGATTTTTCAACGGAGATTTGAACAGAAGATCGACATTCTAAGATGCTTGAGAATTGAATAAGAATGATTGTCGGTGTTTTCAGGATTATCCCTTATCCTGAAGGGGAAGTTCAAGGAGACTTCGGTCCAAAATATGATTATTAGATTGACAGGGAAAATTCAAGAGAAAATAAGGATATACAAAAGCGAAAAATCCAAGTCGGAACTCGGTTTTTCAAATATAAGAAATGAGTGAGAATTGAGTTTGAAAAACTCGAATTCTTGACACAATTGATTTGTCCAACACGAGCATTGTGTTCAAAAGGAAGTTCAAGTTGGAACTTGAGACTTCAAAAATAAGAATATACCAAAAGGAAAATCCGAGTCGGAACCCGGTTTTTTTAAATATAAGGAAATGAAATGAGAATTGAGTTTGAAAACTCGAATTCTCAAAACAAGGATTTGTCCAACACGAGCATTGGATTCAAAAGGAAGTTCAAGTCGGAACTTGAGCCTTCAAAAATAAGAATATACAAAAGGAAAATCCGAGTCGGAACCAAGTTTTTTAAATATAAGGAAATGAAATGAGAATTGAGTTTGAAAACTCGAATTCTCAAAACAACGATTTGTCCAACACGAGCATTGAATTCAAAAGGAAGTTCAAGTCGGAACTTGAGCCTTCAAAAATAAGAATATACAAAAGGAAAATCCGAGTCGGAACCCGGTTTTTTAAATATAAGGAAATGAAATGAGAATTGAGTTTGAAAACTCGAATTCTCAAAACAACGATTTGTCCAACACGAGCATTGGATTCAAAAGGAAGTTCAAGTCGGAACTTGAGCCTTCAAAAATAAGAATATACAAAAGGAAAATCCGAGTTGGAACCCAGTTTTTTTTAAATATAAGGAAATGAAATGAGAATTGAGTTTGAAAACTCGAATTCTCAAAACAAGGATTTGTCCAACACGAGCATTGGATTCAAAAGGAAGTTCAAGTCGGAACTTGAGCCTTCAAAAATAAGAATATACAAAAGGAAAATCCGAGTCGGAACCAAGTTTTTTAAATATAAGGAAATGAAATGAGAATTGAGTTTGAAAACTCGAATTCCCAAAACAACGATTTGTCCAACACGAGCATTGGATTCAAAAGGAAGTTCAAGTCGGAACTTGAGCCTTCAAAAATAAGAATATACAAAAGGAAAATCCGAGTCGGAACCCGGTTTTTAAATATAAGAAATGAGTGAGAATTGAGTTTAAAAACTCGAATTCTCAACACAAAAATTTGTCCAATACGAGCATTGGATTCAAAAAGAAGTTCAAGTCTGAACTTGAGACTTCTAAAATAAGAATATACAAAAAGGAAAAATCTGAGTCGGAACCCGGTTTTTAAGTAAAATAATGATAAAAAAAATTGAAAAAATGAAATCCTGAGTCGGAACTCAGATGGGAAGGAAATGATTCTAACCCGGGAGTCGGAATTTGAAAGATTGACAAAAGCATGAATAGATTTTGATAAGGAAGATGAGAGATTCATTCGAGATCCTTGACCCAAGGTGGCCTAAGACCAGAATTTATTTATGATGAGTTAAGTATTTTTCTCTATCCTGAGAGAGTATAGAACAAAATTTTTAGGTGATTTGAAGAATTTATAGGAAATAATTCAGGTTTATCCCTTAACCTGAAGAGGAATAAATGGAGAAAAATTTAAAGAAATTTATTAAAAATTTATTTTGAAGAAGAATTTCACGGGTAGCAGCGATGCTCCTATGAGGGGTGTCAGGATTATCCCTCATCCTGGATGGGAACACCTCGGACAACGAGGGTCAGGTTTTTCCCTTTACCTGAGAGGAAAAATAAAAAGAATACCTCATTGAAAAGAGGCATCAGGTTTATCCCTTAACCTGAAGGGTTTTTTTTTTTTTTTTAAAGATAAAGGAATAAAATTTAATAAAATTTGACAAATTGATAAAATTGATAATAAATTGATTAGATAAAAAAAAATAAAAACTGAAATGAACGCAATTTAATAACGATAACCAAGTTATCAAAGAATTGGTAAGATTTTTAGAAGAGGATTCGTCTGATCCTGCCTACATTATGATGAAGGAAGATAAGTATAGATCAAAATAAAATGCCCCAGTATCAGGGAGAAGGATGTGAGAATTTAAAAAAAAATATTGCTTTATTTGAAAAGACTTTTGAGGAGTACAAAAGGTTATGATGAACAATTCAAGTGTAAAATCTTTTCAAATGTAAAACATTAATAGGATCGGGCAGTTCCACTCCATCTGCGTTGATCAGATGATAGGAATTGCGAGGCAGCGCTTCCTTAACTATATAAGGGCCTTCCCAATTGGGTGACCACTTGCCCTTCGGTCGATGCTTGAGATGAGCTATCGATCTGAGCACAAGATCATTGACTCGAAATCTTCTCTCAATAACTGATTTGGCGTAGTGCGGAGCTATCCTCTGACGGTAGGCCTGAGCATGTTCCGCTGCCTTGAGCCTTTTCTCATCTAGCAGATCAAGTTGTACCAATCTCTGCTGCTGATATTGATCCAACGGAAGCTCGATGAGCGATGCAAACTTCAGTGCAGGCTTCTAAACGTGGAGAGGTAACACTACCTCAGTCCCATAAACGAGTTCTGAAGGAGTAGCATTGGTTGGAGTCTGAATGGTGGTTCGGTACGCCCACAGTGCATCGTGTATCTTCGCGTGCCAATCGCGGCCCGTTTCCACTGTTCTTTCCAGGATGCGGATCAAAATTTTGTTAGTGGCCTCTGCCTAGCCATTTCCTTGAGGATAATAAGGAGTTGAGAAGTGATGATGAATCCTGAATTTCGAGCAGAAGGTTTTCATCTTTTCATTCTTAAAGTGGCTGCCATTGTTTGACACAATATCATGTGGGACGCCGAAACGGCAAAGAAGATTCTTATGAATAAATGAAACCACATGTCGGCCTTCTACTGTTCGTAGAGTGACAACTTCGACCCATTTGGTGAAGTATTCTGTAGCTGCGAGGAAGTATCGGTGGCCATTAGAAGCTGAAGGAGTGATCGGACCGACTACATCAAAGGCCCACATTGAAAAGGGCCAAGGAGAGACCGCGGATTGCAAGTATGCGGCTGGCGCATGAATGGAAGGTGCGTGCATTTGACATTTGACGCACTTCCTTACAAATTGATGGCAATTCTGCTGCATGGTTTTCCAGTAGTATCCTGCCCGAATAATCTGCTTGACGAGTATTTGGTAGCCAACGTGACCACCTCAAATTCCATCGTGGGCCTCTCGGACAACTTCCATGGCTTCATCTTTATCTAAGAACCTGGCATACTCATAACTGAATCCACGACGATAAAGAGTATCGGTCAGGAGGAAATAACGGGCTGACATGCGCTGAACCGCGTGTTGCTCTTTTCTTGGCATTTCCGCTAGGAATTTACCAGTTTCGATGAAGTTTTTGATGTCTTGGTACCAAGGCTTCTCTTTCTGAGTGGCTTGGTTCACTTGTTCAACTGGAATGTAGGCAGGTTGATCAAGTCTGCCGATCTCGAAGGAACGACAGAATTCACTGTCTTTAAAAGAAAAAATAGAGCCTAAGCAGGCTAGGCCATCGGCTATGTGATTGAATTCTCTTTTGACATGGTTGAGCTGAAATTCTTCAAAATTGCCTATGAGGGCTAAGGCAATCTTTTGATAAGGGATTAACTTTGAATCCTTGACTTGCCATTCAACATTAACTTGACTGACAACAAGTAATGAGTCGCCGAAGGCGTGTACTCTCTTGACACCAAAGTCTTGCAAGATCTTGAGGCCTTGTATTAGAGCTTCATACTCGGCCATATTATGAGTACACTGGAAGTCGAGTTTGAGGGAATAAGGGAGCATCTCCTTTTCAGGAGTGATCAGCAAGATCCCGCTTCCTATACCAGTTATGTTTCGGGCTCCATCAAAAAATAGAGTCCAAATTGAGGATTCCTGAACACTGCAAATGTGATCATCAGGGAAATCATCTTCCGCTTTGATCTCTTCTGTCAATGGGAAATCTGCCAACTGATCTGCAATGGATTGACCTTTGACTGACTTCTGGGAAACATATTCCAAATCGTACTGCATCAGTAGAGCTTGCCATTTTGCAATCCGTCTAGTAAGGAAAGGTTGCTCAAGGATGTACTTGAGAGGGTTAAGTCTTGACAGAATTTTGATTTCTGATGCCAACAGATAATGTCTAAGCTTCTGACACATCCATACTAAGGCTAGACATGTCTTTTCCATCTGAGAATATCTCTTCTCATAATCGATGAAAGTCTTGCTGATGTAGTAAATGGCATGCTCTATCCAGCTGCCTTCCTTGTACTGTGCAAGAAATCCGCCATAAGCATTATGGTTGACGGAAATATATAAAAGGAGCGGCTTTCCAAGTTCTGGTGGCTTCAGAACTGGCGGATTGAGAAGATACTGCTTGATGCGCTCAAATGAGAGCTGACATTCTGGTCCCCACTCAAACTTTACTTCTTTTCTCAGCAAGTGGTTGAAGGGCTCGCATCTCATGGCTAAATTGGAGATAAAGCGATAAATAGACTGAATGTGACCCTGAAGGCTTCACAACTCTTTAAGATTAGTGGGAGGCGGCATATCAATGATCGCCTTTGCCTTGGCGGGATCTACTTCTATGCCTTTCTTGTTGATCATGTAGCCAAGCAGCTTGCCTGACTCCACTCCGAAGACGCATTTCTGTGGATTGAGTCTCAACTTGTAGAGAATAAGTCTTTCAAAGACTTGGCCGAGGGCATCAAGATGATCCTCTCCTTCTTTGGACTTGACCAGGATGTCATCCACATAGGCGTCCATGTTCTTGTGCATTTGGTCATGAAAGATAACTGCCATTTCTCTTTGATAGGTTGCCCCAGCATTCTTGAGTCCAAACGGCATGACTGTATAGCAAAAGGTACCCCAAGGCGTGGTGAAGAAAGTTTTGGATTGGTCACGAGCGGCCAATTTGATCTGATTATAGACCGAGTATCCATCCATAAAGGAGAACATGGCATGGCCTGCCGTGCTATCGATCAGAAGATCGATGTTGGGGAGTGAATAATCATCTTTCGGGGTGACTTTGTTCAAATCTCTAAAATCAATACAGATCCGGACTTTGCCACTCTTCTTGGGAACCGCCACAATGTTAGCCAACCAGTCTGGATATTCAATGGTCCGAATGAACCCTGCTTTTAATAACTCTTCAAGTCCTTCTTTAACTTGCGGTGCTACTCGAGGATCCATTTTTCTTAATTTCTGCTTGATTGGTTTGCAATCTGGCTTCAACACAAGGCGATGCTCGACTAATTTGGGGTCTAAGCCTGGCATATCCTCATAAGTCCAAGCGAAGACTTCCTGATGCTGTTTGAGGAAGTAGATGAGCCTTTCCTTCTCATCTGAACTCAAACTCGAACCAATTTTGAGGATCTTTGGATCATCTTCTGAACCAATACTGACATCCTTCGTTGGATCTTGAACCAACGGTGATGGTTCATCCTGCTTCTGAATGCTGGCAAATTCTGAATCGCTGAATCGAACTCTGCTAATTCTTCGATCTGCCCTGTCACTTCGCTGACCTCTGCCCCCGCCTTTGCCTTGCAGGTTCTGGCCGGTTTATTTTGAAAAAAGTTGGTATTGATAACGAGCTTTTTGAACGATTTAGGAGCCATGATTCCGGCAATCCTGAAAGCGAAAAGAAGGCCTTTGAGAAAAAGAGGTAAGATATTTTAAAAATAGCCTTTTGTACAGAAACAGAGAGCGACAAAATAGACGAGGATATAAGCAAAGAATTTGTGTACACCAAGATGAACAGAGAAAACAAACTTTTCATTAATTAAGTAAACTTTGATATTTATAAGTGATTGTTTGAAGGAAAGAAAGAAACTGGGGCGGATTTTGCCCTTACAAGATGACAGAAAGAAAGGAAAAAGCAGAAAACACTGGCATTGTCTTCTTTACTGGGCTACCTTGACGAAGGTGGTCTTTCTGTCGGATGACTGACCTGTGAAACCCAAGTCTGTACCGGTGACATGCTGAGCAGGGACGATTGGATCTAGAATGCCGTCTTCATCTTTGCCCAGGCCCCTGAAGGGCTGATAACCGTGCTTCATCAGAAGATCAAACCCTTTCTTAGCTTTGGAGAATTGAGAAAACAGAGGGTGATCTTTCAATGAAGTGCAATCGAGGCATCCTCCTAGCTTGAAGAAGCGAGGTCCCTGCCACTGAACTACTGCGGTGACATTTTCTGTCGGCTGAACTTCTTTCAATTTCAGCATATCCAGGCTTTCACTCAGATTGATCTCGTCGACTTCCCTGATGCTTGAGATGTCGGCAGTGAAAGTAGGACGGGGGATCATGGGCTGTGGGAGTCGCTCTTCCGGGTCCTCTCCTAGGACTGTAGTGATCATGCCTCCCTTCGACCACTTGATGCATTGGTGCAGGGTTGATGGAACAGCATTGGCATTGTGAATCCAAGTGCGTCCAAGCAATAGATTGTATGTTGGCGGTACATTGACCACATGGAAGAGAACAATATGCACCGAATAGTTGATGAAGATTTCAAGAAATACCTTCCCCTTGGCTGTCTGCCCATGGTTATCAAAACCATAGATCATGATCGGATTCGGGGTATATTCCTCTTCTTTTAAGCCCAATGCCTTGGCTGTCATCTCCGGACAGATATTGAGGCTGCTGCCTCCATCGACGAGCACACGAGGGACTGTCATGCCCCTGGTTCCACCACTATATAAAGTGCGTTGTTGTGGAACGAATGAGGTTTTGGCAAATCCTTATCCGAAAATGTGATTTGCGCATTCGTCATTGCTTGATTGACGATCTAAGCTATGTCTTGCGGTGTTGTGCTAGGTTTGACTTTGATCTTTCTGAGCAGATCTGCTAGCACTTGTTGGTGCTCTGGGGAAGTATGGGTCAGATCTAGGATCGAAATGTTGGATAAAGCAGTAATTGGCTTCTGAACTGACCCTGAATCTTCTTCTTTCTTCGAAGCTGCCTTGATAAAGCGCTTCGGGATCTTGGGAACTAGCTTGGCAATTTCTGCCGTTGCCTTTGTTGGTTTGCTGGAAAATGCAGTGACATCCGCCCTCTTGGCGGAAGACTGTGCTTGGCGAAGGACTAGGACCTGATGTTGATCTTGAATGTCCTGTTTAGAACATGGTTGGATGCTACCTTGAAGAGCGAATGCTTGTTCCGTGATGATCGAAGTTGAATGTATGGGAAATGGTTTGGACAAGATTTCTGGCTGTTCTTCTTTATCCTCTATTAACAGGTTCTTGTCGATGCAATCCTGGATGATGTTCTTTAGGACAAAACAGTGCTCTGTGTCATGTCCCACAATCCGGTGAAACTTGCAGAATTTATCCATCCATTTTCCCATAGTAACGGGAGGATCTGCTACCTTGGGAAGCTTGATCATTCCCTTAGACATCATATATTCCAGGATGTCTTCGCGGGACTGTTCCAGAGCTGTGAACTCTCGGTCGTAACTCCAACCCTCATGCTTCGGCTTCTCGGACTGCTTTGCTTCTGGCTGAGGTGTTGACTGAGCAGGTTGTTGCTTGACAAATTTTCCCTTCTGGGCTGCAGAGTTTGTCCTTTCGACCTTGGAGTGCCCTACATTTTTGTTACGATTTTTCTTGCTCTTCTTGCTGCCAGAACTGCTGCTGCTCTGATTTGACAATTCTGTAGCATAGGCGACGTGTGCCTTCTTCTTTTGGTCAGGATTTCCTCTGACAAAAGAATATCCTTCGTACAGACCATTGTCTAAGCCAGTCTCGAGCCATTCGGCTCTCTCAATTAGCTTGATGAATGATTTGGCGAGCGAAGTGGAAATGAGGTTCATCAGAGGCTGGGCGAAATTATTCAGAATAATCTGCAGAGCGTGCTCCTCTGGGATGGGAACCTTCATTCTGTTACAGGTGCTTCTCCACCTGTGGATAAATTCACTGGCTTTCTCATTCTCCATCTGTTTTAAATTGTATAGATGATTGAGGGTTGGTGAGGCTTCGACATTAAACATGAAGCGCTCAATGAACAAGTTCACGACCTTATCGAACTCTCTTAGTTCGATAGGATTAATGTGGTCTGCATACCACCTGGCTGCTACCCCTTCTAAGCTACGAAGAAAGCAAATGAATAACGCCCGATTGTCTTTCCTGAAACGGCCGCATTCGGCATAAAAGGTGGCCAAATGAGCCTTAGGGTTGCTAGTTCCGTCAAATTTAAGGAATTTGCGAGGGAGATTTTCCAGATTGTCATCCCCATCCAGACCATGATAAAAATCTTTGCCAGAGTAGGTCTGCTTGCCTTTGCTTTTGGCCTGGATATCCTTGATGGCCTGATTCATTTCTTTCATCTGCTCTTGAATCGGGTCATTAGCCGGAACGGGCTTGTTTATCGATTCGAGCTCTGCAGCAGTCTTTACAAACTGCGGTGGAGGATTCTGATGATAAACAAACTACTCTTCCTCTTCCGATTCTTCAACTGATTCTGTTTCTTCAGAAGTGGTGTCAGGCTGTACCTTCCTTCTAACAATCCTGACTGGTTTCTTCACAGCCTTCTTCTTTGGTTTGCTATTTGGAGCGACCTCCTTCTGACTGGCCTCGGCCTGTTCGGACATCATTTTGGTCATCATTCTTTTGAACAGATTATACATGGCAGGATCTATATCATCTGCTTGGTTCTGTCCCCTGACTGATTTGGGGGAATCCATCCCTTCGGCCTCACTGTCGCTGTGTTGAGGAACTGTTTCTTTTCCTGCCCTTGTTACAACCATTTTGCCAATGCCAGTGATTTCCTGTGAAGGTGAAAGGAATGGTTAGGGTTTGGAGAAATTTTTTGAAAATACGGCCTTTTGAGAAAAGAAAAGAATTGATAGACAAGTTTAGCCAAGTCATCCCATTACCAGGGATTGGGTCATCACAAATTTTTACGATAATTGTGTCACCATTTTGTGGCAACAAAATGCGCCTTATGACCTAGGCGAGGTCATCCATCATGATGAGAGATAATCTAAGAGAAATATAAGAGAGAAGTCTCACCACTAGGGATGAGGTCGTCACGGGAATCGTGACCATATAATTCAATAAATTTTTGCTATAAAGAGTTTTTTTATTAAAAAAAAAGTTGCATTTTTATTGATGACAAAATTTAAATACAAAGAGAAAGTGGGCAGACAGTTTGCCACCATTCTCGATACTCCGATGATACATTAGGACCAGGAAACATAGACAAAGGAATGAAAGAGTCCCAAGTGTATTTGGCGATGTGGTATGCCCCAGACCACTGATCCGACCGTAGATCGAACTCTGGCATGCGGCCTGTCGGAAAGCGAGTGTTGACACGAACCTGTCGCTGCGAAAACTGTCTGAGACACCTCTCTGGCTGATAGTCGACGCAGAAGAAAGGGCCGAGCAATTTGTAATGCTTGTCACGAGCATAGGTGTATCGAGGAATGGTCTCTCTTCTGTCAAAAAAATCCCAAACGATCTCCTCCTGATGCAGTTTCTCGATCAAAGCTCGGTACTGAATGGTTGACTTTGGCTGCTTACTGCTGAATCTGAAAGAACTAGCTTTTGATAGTACATGTCGCAGGAACCACGACTGCAAAGCATACGTGCATTCTTCCACCAAAATGGTCTCTCCAAGAACGAAACGAGCTAAGCCTCTGTAGAGAAAGGCTAGAGCTGCCATGGATACTGAAAGCTGACGGGTCTGCTTGCTTCCCCATCTTCGAAAAAGTTGAGCGACTCTGACATCGATGAAATTCTGACCATCCTGAAAGAACGCCAGTCCTACTGTGCATAGGACCACGACATGCAAAATTCTTTCTTTCGCTGCTCGAGATAAGGTATCGACTTCTTCATAGGCTCCATACTTGTGATAGAGTTCAAACAGATCAATGAACTGACTTCCGTTGATCTCCGTGAGAGGCCAGGATCTGCTCCCTGTAGCTCTGGCCAATGCTTCTCGAACATCTATCCCCTTGACGTTGATCAGGAACTGTTGTTCGACTGGATCATCTGGCTGATCAGCTGGTTCTGGCAATCCCATGATGTCATTGAACTCGTCCATTAGCAAAGTCATCTCTCCCCAGGAAAACCAAAACGTGCAAGTACGTGGATTCCACCGCTCTGCCATAGCTTGAATCAGACTGTCGTTGATGGTTCGCTTGCCAACTGCCGATGCCATCTCCAATCCACAATCATCCAAGTGGTCTGGGAACATACGCGAGAAGGCGGTGAACCAAGAATAGTACCACCGAGGGAAGAAGGTACGAGACTGGATGACCCGATGATCTGGGGTTTCATCCCTTATTTGATAGAAGACATGATCCTTGGGAAAGATAGCATCGGGAGATTCGGATGCCATCGGAATGATACTGAGGCAAGAGAGGAAAAGAGTCAGATAGAATGCAGGACTTACAGATAGACTTTTGATGGGAAGAGGGATAAACATAATTTCCTGGAAATTTTGTAAAAAGATCAAGGGATTTTGAAGAAAGAATTTCCAGGGTTTTTAAAGAAAGATTGACACAAAAGAGAAAATAACGTAGGTAAAGGAGAAATATACACCCGGGGTTTTTGAAAATAGAGGAAGTTTTGAACAGTACACCCAGGGTTTTGAAAGAGGTTCGATATATATAAGAGAACACAAGGAAAACATTGCATAATCATAGCTGCACAAACAAGGATGCGCACACAGCACTCCCTAAAGGCTGACTCTAAATGCAATATTTGAAATGGCTTATAGGACCTTAATCCTAACTCTATAGTTCATATCATCTAATTCCAATCAAGGTATGCCGATATACTCAAGCCGAAGCTCGAAGTACGTGGCATAAAAGATAATTCTCCGGTTCTAAGGTAATGGCTTCCCAACATCCTTGAGCACCTACCGATATACCTCGGACTATGGCCTTTACGTACGTGGTAGGGAGGCGCGAACCCAAATAAGTGGTCCAGTTGTGAGGCTCTCTCCCGAACTATGGTTCAGTGAGACAGCCCAGCAACGTGAAGACCAGGACAATATAGGTAGGGATGTTTTCAAAATATGATCAACATGCAATAAAATCAGAAAAGCTCTAATGCAAGTCCTAAAGAGATAGATTTAAATGAAAAGAAGCATACACTTGCACACATTGTTTACATTCAATCCCTAAGATTGAGGAGAATTGTATTTAAGACCTAAGTCTAATGTGAACATGGAATAATCTCCTCAATATGGTCCTACCAAACCATACTTAGATCCTATATGCAATGATGTCAGCTTTAGGACAGAGTCTAGGCTCCTAAGGTTTCCATGAAAATGTAGCTGACATATGTTAGAATAAAGACTTAGATTATATAAAAGCAAAGCAAAGGCATAGATTTAACCGGACGAAGACGGGTCCCATCACGGTCGCCAAAACTGTTATCATCGCAAAATTTTTCCTCTCTCGTTGGTTTCTCTCTCTTCCTTCTCTTTTTCTTTTTTCTAACCTCTATTTTCCTCCTTTTTGAAGGGAGAAAAATAAAAGAAAGAAAAAAAAGAGAGAAGAGAAAAGAATAGAAAGAAAGAAAGAAGAAGAACTATTTTGCGCGGTCTCACTTGACCTTTATTTGAAAAAAAATATTTAGAAATTTAACTCGCCTCCGTTTTGAAAATTTGCGGGAAAATGGAGAGACGGGATTCGCTCGTTGGTACGAGGTTCGACCGTTCCTGGCGCCTTTACCAGGGGTAATCGAACCAAGGATCAAATCTATGCCTTTTGCTTTGCCTAAATATCATCTAAGAATTTATCCTAAAGATCTAAATGCACAAAGAATCATGCTTGTGCAATGCAAGGATGCATGCTCTTTTGAAAGATGTTTTCGAAAAATCTCCAAGTATTTCTGAGATGATCTTGATAATGAAGTGAAGAAATGGTTGAATCTAACTTAGAACTTTGAGATAGATTAGAGAAGTTCTAAGTTCTTGAAGTAAAATCAGATTTGAAGAATGAATCTTGAGAATGATTTGAAACTTTGAAATGAAAGGAAATGAAGTTTCAAAGTAAAAAATGGGCTTTGAATTTGAATTTGAATTTAGGAAAGGAAATGAATACTTGAGATGTAATTTGAATTTAGATTTTGAAGTTGGAAATTTAGAATGGATCTGAGAAAATTAAATGGTATTCAAGAATAGAAATGGATTTAAGAGATTCAGACTAGATCCGAAAATGGAATTAGAATCTAGAATTGGAATTGGATTCCGGATCCTAAACAAAATGGGATCCGAGATTTGAAATTCAAGATGGACTTGGGTTCTGGATCCTAAAATGGATTTGGATCTGAAGTTTGAGATCCAAAAGTGGAATTGGACTCTGGATCCTAAAGGGGAATTGAATCTAAAGTCTGAGATCCAATATGGGTGTTGAATCCTAGATCTTAAAATGGATTTGGAGTTAAATTCAGAAGATGAATCAAGAACTTCCAAGTTTAATTTGAACTTGGAAAATGAATTTTAAAAATTGAATCTTTGAATATACAAATGAATTTCAAAGTCAAATTAGACCTTGAATTTGAAATTTAGAAGATGAATCAAGAACTTCCAAGTTTAATTTGAACTTGGAAAATGAATTTTAGAAATTGAATCTTTGAATATACAAATGAATTTCAAAGTCAAATTAGACCTTGAATTTGAAATTTAGAAGATGAATCAAGAACTTCCAAGTTTAATTTGAACTTGGAAAATGAATTTTAGAAATTGAATCTTTGAATATACAAATGAATTTCAAAGTCAAATTAGACCTTGAATTTGAAGTTTAGAAGATGAATCAAGAATCTCAAAGTTAAATTGTACTTGGAGATTGGATTGGAGTTTTGAATGAATTTGGAATTTCAAAGTCAAATTTAATTTTTGAAATCTGATTTGAATCTGAATATAAAATGAATTTGAAATCTCAAAGTTAAATTGAACTTTGAGATTGAACATAGAATTTTGGAAAATGAAAGGATGAATCGGATTTGATAAGGCTTGAAGATAGATTGAGGAAGATATTTACATTTACTTGGAGTTTTTGGAAAATGAGTTTTTGAAAGTATGATATAATTCTATCATAAATGATGAATGAATTTGAAGAATTTGAAATTGGATTTTAAAATACTATTCCATTCTTTAAATGAATTAAAACAAGATTGAAGATATAATACATCCTTGACTATGGTCATTGAATGTATTATATAATAATCTATATTTAAATTCAAGAGAAGAATAAAATACATTTGGTGCTTTTATAGAATTTAAAATGAAATTAACTCTCAATATACCCTGACTATGGCCATTGGTATATATTTTGAGTCAATTTTAAGTTAAATTCTAATAAAAGGAGAAAATATTTAAGGAAATATGATGAATTTTGAAAATGGATCCAGTGTGGATCCAGTGTTATTTCGTAAAAGATAAAAATCCTAAGTTTTGTCCACACCCTGACTATGGCCATTGATGTGGATCATCAACTTAGGATTGATTTACCTCTTATGAAGTGATGCACGTGCCATTCGTGTTTCACCAATGTGAGATTTTGAGAAATAAAGACAAAAGCATGAAAACAAGTAATTCGTGATATTTTACAATGCTCATTCATTCTATCTAACATAAATAATGTAAATTCTCATTAAGATCTAATTATTACATTTATTTGAACTAAATCTGAAAATGTCAGGGCTTCCTAAATCAAAGAAGAAAGACAACTAACAACTATAAAAGAGATTGTGAATATCAAATGATAAAATGTTCATGCATATGTCTCAAATGTAATACATCATGCTGATGGGAAATCATATATCTGAGTGCATAAGGGATACTTTAAACTAAGCCGGAAATGAATGCTGGAATACATGCTTAATATCCTAATTTAATGAGAGAATAAATATTATACGAATGTATATGCACATTAAACTAAAGAAAACCTAACTAAGAAGGCATAAATAATGATATTATGTGAAATGTTCGATCAAGACTATACCCTTTGCAACAAACCAAAGGCTGACTCTTGAATTAACATACCAACTGCCTCCTGTTTCATACAAACAGATGGATCCCAGTTTTATGGCAAAACTTTCACTAACCTTGTAGCTAGATATAGACGAAGTGATAATTCAGGTGGAAGTGGAGAGATGGACTGAGAGGATATGTTATTGACACAGGAAATTATAGCAGCAGTCGGGTTCTGGTACCACAACAATGCTTATTACTGTTGTAAGCACTATGAAGGTGCATTGCACTGTAAGGTGCTTAGGTGATGCAATGAGTGGGGTGCGATATGCAGAGAAGTGGCTCTGGTAAATGCATGGATACAAGGTGATAAGATGTGACAAAATGAAGCACAATGTATGGTGTCATAAGGACTGGGGCAATTGATCTATTGTGGGAGGTAAAGGTGCTGGCGCAACGAGATGCTGCTGTGGCTTATGCTGATGCAGAGTGGCAGCATGCAAATAGTGGAGTGCAGTGAACAAGGAATATCATGAGGGCTAATTCGGCAACCACGGGATGCCATGGTTCTGTAGGCATATGTTGCGATGGACATGCAGTAAAGATGTGAGTGTAACTATGTGGATGTGAAGTGAGAGACTGCCTTATTGTGAAATGGTGACATGTAAGGGTGGCTTGCAACCTGGCTATTTTGAGACAACCATGTGCGACTGGTAGCTGTGAAGAACTGTGAAGACCTCAGCAAATGGAGGTTGCTATAAGGTCTTGCTATTGTCAAAAATACTAAGGTGGGATTACAACAAACACAATCGTAACCTAAGAAGGTTATAGCAGCTTGTTAAACATGAATAAAATTAATAATTTCCCCTTGATAGCATATGAATGAACAAACAATCTTACAGAACTCAAATTCTGATTCTAGAGTGGAAATATATATTTTTTTTAATTTTCCCAACATACCTGGTAACTGCTCGTATCTATGCTAATTTCCATGCTAACTAGTCATACTACCTATGCATGCGGGTTATTATGAAATTCTTCTCAAAGGAAAAAAAAGAAAAGGTAACATGATGAAGCCTATCTGCAAAACTTAGAAGAAAAGGGATGCCTGAACATCAACATACAGGTACCATACCTTGGATTTTTACTGCAGAAATCAGATATGGTTATTTTCGGTGGTAGCTGCTGATGATGGCCACATACGCTCCTGTAAAAAGAAAAAAAATTATCAGATCTAGGTCTTGAAAGCTATAGGCATCGATCCGATCACAGGACCCTTGCTGGGTCCCTACAACTAGAATATCTTCTGCCCTTGATTAAAACTGGAATATGGTTCTTGTATTAAAATTCTCAGAATGCCGCCAGTTATCCATTCATCAATCCATGATATTGGTAACCTTCAATAATTGTTGGAAAGTCGCAGCAACAAATAGGCAGAGTTTATTCAGATGATGTTAAGCACTCCACTTGTTATATCCCAATAATTGAAACTATCGAACATACCGAAGAGAGAAAGAAATCTGAAGACATACAAACACCATGGAGTATTACAGTGGGTATTGTAAAACACAGAGACATTGCTGAACTTTCAAGTTTTTTTTTATTTGCCAGGCACGCACTTCGAGCATATTGGATGACGACCATACAACTTCATTGACGTCAGGATCTTATGACATAGCTGCCCCTATTGATCTCTAAATTCATTTTCCACATGGTTAATTCTATGTCTTCACTTCCTGTTTTTACATGTAAGTGATGATTTTCTCTTAGTAACCATCATGCAGAAGGGAATGGATGCCATTGGAGACTTGTCGAGAAAGTAAAATCCATTGATGGGTACCTCACAAGATAAAAATTACATAAAGGAAGTAATAAGATTATACTAACTCAACTGTTTCAGTCAACTGAACTTAAAAAAAAATAGAAAGAAAATGGAATCTGCTGATAGGTTAATAACCGAAGATAGAATCATCACCTTAAAAGCTCGCATGATATGATTCTCATAGGAATCCTTATGGCTGAACAGTATATGTAAATTGAAAAGCTGGAAGCATAGTGATGATTCAACCCATTTGAACGATATTTAAACTAAAATTTAGATAATAAAATGGCTGAAGATAAAGGCTGACGGGTGGCAGGATGGAAGAGCTGAAACAAATTGTGCTTAAAAAAAAAAGAAACATAAAAAAAAAATCAATATAAAGAATGTATGTAAAAAAACAAAAAAAAAGAAAATAATACTGATTGAAGGCTATCAGACATGATGCAAGCCTACCAACGTATTTAAAATACACTAATTCAAAACAATATTAGAATATCCTGATTTTTGCTATGTCATGGTGGACCTAAATAGGAGAAGATCATGACCATTGATAAGTCCTGATTTCAAATTTTCCATTATTGAATTTGCCAACAAGGTAGGTGCATATTAACATAATCGGATTGACCTCCACTGCTCGACATATCCCAAACCGACCTCTGCTACTTTCATGCTTTCACGATAGAGTGAGACAGTGAAAGCACACATGTGAAGCATGAGGATCACACGATATAGTTGAGTATCATAAGATCCAGCGCTATTCAGGAATGAACTTACCGATGTATAGACCCCCATCATCATTGATCCATTAACTTCTGAAGAAGACCTTAGTGCAGCCTTATCAAGGTAACAAAATGGCTTAAAACTGCTTTTGATAACATTGAATCGTTCCCCAGGGACGAATCATCAACAGAACCGCAAGGAGGAATGCAGGAAACATATGGAAGGACTGGACCCTCGAAGAGCATCAACTTCCAGGTAATAAAAGCAGAAGAATAAATGAAGAAATCTATAGTAAGTCGAGAAACAGAGGAGGTGAAATAATGGGACGAAATACTCAGAGCAGCCAAAATGCAGAAAACAAACACCATCCTACGTTGCCAGCGTTAACATCAAATGCTAGAGAGTAATGAACAATAGTAAAAAAAAAAAAATGAAACAAGGGATTAAATATCATGATAACAGTAAAAAAAAAGATAAAAGAAGAAGATGGAAGGTGTTGGAACGCGAGCATTCCATTTGCTGTAGCATCGGGTGGATCGATCCTGCTATACGCAGGTCGATCTCACCATTGATGCGTAAAATAGAAGGAAAAGAGATGAAGATAAGCTAGAATCGAAACAAAGGCAAAGTATACAATGATGTCTAAAAAAAAAATCAAAAGATGGAAAGAGGATTCTTACCTAATTTTTTTTGTTTTTTTTTAGGGGTATTCGACCTTCTTTGGAGTGGTTGCGAAGGAAATCAACACAGAGGACCCTTCTCCAGCTCCTTTTTTTTTTGCAGAGGGATGCTTTAGAGCGAATGGCACAAGTGGAGGGGTTTCTTCCTCGATCCCCCAAAGAATGGCTTCAGGGAAAATGGTAAAAGGATAGGAGAGATGGGGAGTCGATCAATGATGATCAGAGTAAAAACAAAAAGATCCCCCCAATGCATGGAATGGCCTCCTTTTTAAAGGCGAAAGAGAAAGCTTCAGAAGGGCTTTCATTACAGATGAAGGGTCCGGAGGGAAGGGAAGGCCTGTGAGGCCGTTGGTCATCGACGGTGTTGGGGCCATCTCTATGGAGCTTGCGATGAGGGGAGTGCGGCTGAAGGGTCAGAGATGGGAAGATCGCACATGGGGGGAGTGGAAGCTTCGTGAAGGAGAGGGGCGATCAAGATTTCTGTTGTTGATGGGCGGCGATGGAGAGGGGGTTCGAAGATGGGTGGTTTTGAAGAGGAGACTGGTGAGGAGGAGAAGACGGCTGAGGGTTTCAGCCAGAGAGAGATAAGGGAAAACCCTTTTGGCCTCCGACCCCTTGCGAGAAAAACCCTAAAAAGCAATTTTGCAAGCTCCCTCCATTTCGTTTTCAAGATTTTATAAAAAGGAAGTTTTTAATAAAATTTTGCTAAAAAGTGCTTTATAAAACTCGATTTTTTTTTTGTGAAAGGTATATATTATTATTTCATTTTTTTTCTTTTTTCTATTTTCTTATTATTATTATTTATTATTTTTTTTATTTTTTGGTCATTTTTGGAAATAAGAGTCTAAAACCTAAGCAGTAGGAGAGATGAAACTAATAATTTTTTTTTTGCATTTTTTAATAAAAATTTATAAAAGAGAAGTTTTTGAAAGTTTGGGTTTGATTTCTTCATAAGATAGGTTCGGACCCAAGTTTTTGAGAAAATATTCGAGTTTTAAACCTCGAATTGAGGAATATAACATGATGGGTCCGAACGGATACCGGATGAAGTGTCTGAGCTTTTCAAAAGTTATTTTGGTAATTTTTTTAGAAATTGATTTAAAAATTGGACAACGAAGCTCAAATTTGGATCTTTTATCTGGATCCGGATCCGAAATTGAGTCAGATGTATAAAATGAATTTAATTTAAAAAAGATTTGAGAAATAAAATGGGATTTAGATTTAAAAGTGACTCAATTACCCAGAAAATGGGGTCAAAGGGCAAAAATGGAATATTTACAACATTTTGAAAAATTTGAGGTGTTCACAGTGGCCACCAACAATCCCTCTTCACGGAACCTCCTCTACAAGTAAGTCACTGTGATCATCACAAAATTTTTCCTCTCGTAATATTCTCTCTCTTCCTTCTCTTTTCCTTTCCACCCTCTATTTCCTCCTTTTTTAAGGAAAAAATAAAAGAAAGAAAAGAAGAGAGAAGAGAAAAGAAAAGAAGAGAAGAGAGGAATTCTTTTGCGGGTCTCACTTGACCTTAATTTTGAAAATATTTGAAATAACTCGCCTCCATTTTGAAATACTTGCGGGAATACTGGGAGACGAGATCCGCTCGTCGGTACGAGGTTCGACCGTTCCTGGCGCCTTTACCAGGGGTAATCGAACCAAGGGTCGAATTTATGCCTTTTGTTTTGCTAAGAAATTATCTAAGAAATTATTCTAAGTCTAAATGCACAAAGAATCATGCTTGTGCAAATGCAAAGATGTGTGCTCTTTTCAAAAATGTTTTGAAGAATTCTCAAGTGTTTCTGAGATGAATCTGATAAAGTGAAGAAATGATTTCTAACTTAGAACTTAAGATTAAAGTTCTAAGTTTTTAGAATAATCAAGAGCTTGGAAAAATAAATCTGGATTTTTGGAAAATGATTTTGAAGTTTTGAGATAAAAGGAATTTTTCAAAGTCATAAATGGACTTTAAATCAGAATAGAAATGAAAATGGATTTGAATCAGAAGGAAAAATGGAATTGGGAAATTTGAATAAAAATTGAGAAATGAAATTGACTTAAAAGTTGGATTTTCAAGATGAAATCCGAATCCAATATCTGGATTCTGAATAGAGTTCAAAGTTGAATTTTAAATTTAGGATCTGAAATGGAAACTTGATTTGAAATTTGGAATGAAATGGAATTGGTTTTAAGAATTGGAATTAAAGTGGAATTTGGATTTGGAATTTTGAATGGAATTGGATTCAAGATTTGGAATCCAAGAAGGTATTTAGATCTAAAATCCGAGGTCCGAGATAGGGTTGGAAGATGGAGTTGGATCTGAAGTCTGAGATCCAAAGTAGAATTGGATTCTGGATCCTAGAATGGATTTGGATCTAAAGTCTGAGATCCAAAATAGAATTGGATTTTTGGATCCTAGGATGGATTTTGGATCTGAATCTGAGATCCGAGGTGAATTGGGTTCTGGATCCTAAAGAATGAATTTTGGATTTGAAGTCTGAGACCCAAAGTAGAATAGGTTTCTGGATCCTAGAATGGAATTTGGATCTGAAGTTTAAGATCCAAAGTAGAATTGGATTTATACTTGGAAATCTGGATCTAAGATTAGGATCTAACTTTGGTTTTGGGTTTTGAAAAGTCCAAATAGGACTTTTAAAGATGGATCTGGGTTTTGAAAACCCAGATTGAACTTGGGAAGGTTTGGATTTTGAGATTCAGAGTCAATCTCAACTTTGATTTAAAACTTGAAGAAAACTTGATTTTGAATCAAAAGATGAATCATAAACTTCAAAGTTTTAATTGAACTTTGAAATTGAATTTTACATTGAGTTGGAATTTTGAAGTTTGAATATAAAATGATTTTGGAATTTCAAAGTCAAATTGGACTTTGAAATTGAATTTTTGAATCTTGAAATGAGATAGAATTGGATTTGAATAAGATTTGATCTGAGAAATGAAGAAGAAGAATCACTTGGAATTTTGAAAAGGAAATTTTGAAAATATGATGCAATTCTATCCTATATGATGAATGAATTTGAATAAGTTTGAAATTGGATTTGAAAATCATATTTTATTCTTTAAATGAATTTAAGAAAGACTAATGATATAATACACTCCTGACTATAGTCATTGAATGTATTATAGAATAGTCATATCTAAATTCAAATGAAGGATAAAATACCCTTTTGGTACTTTTATAGAATTTAAAATGAAATTAACCCTCAATATACCCTGACTATGGCCATTGATATATATTTTTGGTTAATTTTAAGTTAAATTCTGATAAAAGAAGAAAATATTTTTAGGAAAATATGATAAATTTTGAAAATGGATCCAGTGTTATTTTGTAAAAGGTAAAAATGCTAAGTTTTGTCCACACCCTGACTATGGCCATTGATGTGGATCGTCAACTTAGTATCAATTACCTCTTACGAAATGGTGCACGTGCCATTCGTGTTTCACCATTGTGAGAATTTGAGAAATAAAGACAAAATGTATGGAAAACAAGGAGTTCAATGATATTTACAATGCTCATTCATTCTACCTAAAGCAGGAAATGTAAATTTTCATTCCAATCTAACTATTACAATAGATAAAACCAAATGTACAACCCCAAGTAATGATATATTTTACATATTTCCTGAAAAACAACCAGGTTAGTAATGAAAAAGAGAAGGAAAATCATATATATATGGAAATCAAATGGTAAAAATATATGTATGATAAAAAAAGGATGGAAAATGGCACATATATGTAAATACATACGTGCACATATGTACATATATACATATAACATGTGCTTAGTAAAGATAAATGAGGATGTGCCCAACAGGTACAGCCAACTGAGTTTGCTGCAAGCTTGATTTGTAATTTACAGCAATGAGGCTATAGCAATTTAGGGTATTGCTGTAGATGCAGAAAAATCATCGCAGCGATGATTGTCGTCGGCAGATGAAAGGAAACTACAACACTGTTGGGAATTGTGCATACAGCTAAGTAAAAAAGTGCCCGAGTGTTGATGCAATAAAGTGGGGACAGTAAGGGTTGCTGGAGCTGTAACGCACAGCCAGCGAGTGAACGCTATTCTGCTACAGTGGGTACTCTTTGTGAGTTGCAGCAAAGGAACAGATGGGAATGCAAACAAGCAAGGCCTGTGCAGTGAATGCTGTAAAATATATATATATATATATATATATATATATATATATATATATATATATATATATATATATATATATATATATATATATATATATATATATATGAAATGGGTATGATATATCAGTAAATGAATAAGGCTGTAACATGTAATGGAAAGGAAAAGAACAAAGCGAATGTAGTGATGTGCGAGTGATAAAAAGAGTGTAATGGAGGTGATGAATTAGCAGGTGCGACAAGGGGGGGGGGGGGGCTGAGTGTGAATATATGGCAGCTGTGAAGGAAATGGACAACAGACCTGTCAGACATCAGCTGGGTGAATCCTAAGGGTTGTATGGGTGTAACTATATGACCTATTTCTAAGCATTAGTAAAATTTCCTGCAAGGCTACGGTTCCTTGACCTGGTGGGACTATTGAAGGTCTATGAATCCACGCAGGGCTATCTGCAACCTTAGGTGGGCCTCTTGAATTCTGCAGTGGTGATTAGCCCTTGCAACCTTTGCACCGAGCCTTCACGCAAAACTCTCAAAAAAATAAGACTCATCACTTATGACCTGTCTTGGATTAGTCTCACGGTGCCCTGATATCATGCCACAAAATATATCAAGATGATTGACATATAAATGTTAATACCTACCACAACCCAGGATCAATAATTCCAAATAAACTGATGGTGCTGAACAGGTGAAGTGGAGAGTTATGCTGAGGATTCAAAAAAGGTATTCACGATCAGATGGAATGCTTTAGTAAGATTGTTAATGACATACATGAATGGCAGCAAAATCAAAGACATAGAAGTACATGTATAGAGAGGAACTGATGTTAACTGCACTCAATGTAACACATCAATGAAAATAGAGGATCAATAATAATAATAAAAGAAATAACATGCAAGAGATAGCATGCTGGGATGCAAAAACAATAAAAGATCCATAGCATGAGACCATGAATGATCAGATGGAGTATTGAACTTAAGATTAACATAAACTGGTGTTTATATTTGCATAACTGGAGAACTCCTGTAAAACGAATGGTAAAAAAAATGAAGTGCCCTGAGAATAAGGGGAGTTTGCTTTCCACAGCAACTCAGGGATCTGACCTTAGAAGTTAGCCCAAATATTTCATTGAAATTCAAAGACAGACACAGAAAAAAAAAAGAAGGGTATTATTCTTAACAAATACTTAGTAGATCTCGACCGAGTCCAGTGATGTAATAGGACTCGTTCACTGCTTTAGAGGTGAACCAACATTCGCTCGCTGAACTCTGGAGAGCACATCTCCTCACTTAACAACTTTTCTCATGATATTGAAGCCAGCAGCATTTCAGATTTGAGTTGGGACTTCACGTGGGAGGCCCACTTTACCCCTAATGGCAGCTAACCGACTCGACAAATCAATGTTAGAAATCAAATATTCAGAGCAAATTGATTTGGTTTGTTATGAAACAAAGATGATCCACTGATTTATGAATTAGGCTAATGCAAGATTTGTTTTCACAGGGATTTTAAACCATCCATGACAGATTCTTCAGTACAAAAATTTGTTCCTGTAATAATCAAAACTCCCAAAACATTCATAAGGCCATAGTGGATGAATGGCAGTTAATCATCAAAAAGTCAGTCCCAACCGTAGTATCAAAGCTTTGGTTGTGAGTGTGCCTAAAAGAAATTTTATTTGGCATGACTTGGATTAGGCTATGGCTTAACCCAGGAGCACCTTGGGACTTCAGTCCTATCCCAATGACAGCCATTTTAGCTCCATACGATAAAACTCCCTTTATTATTTGTTTGCTCTTCTGCTTCTTTTTTTTTTAGACACCACGATGTCTGTAATGATACCAGGCCCATCTTTTACCCATCAAAAGATCCTCAGGGTATCCTTGGCCATACCATTATCTCAGAGGAGCACTTCCTGGACATCACTCGGAAGGATTTTGAGCTTGGTGGGAAAAATGAGATGGTTCATCAAACTGGTCACTTCCTGATAATTGCTACCCTAAACAGATTGCCATGTGATATACCTTATAGAAGTGTGAAAAAAAATGTCATGAGAATGTAAAAGCTAAATTTACATTGAACCATGGAATGTCCAACACAACATTACTGTGTGTAAGTAGATTGGATAATTACAGATGGTGGAATCCAGAAATAGAAGAAAGATGAAACCACTTTTGAACTTACCTGGATGGGCGATATAGAGGATGTAAGTATGCGAGCAATGAACATCCACTACTCAGAAACAGGAATGTAACACTAAATGGAAATTAACATCAAGTGAATGGCATGATGTGGTGAAACAGAGAAGGTATGAACATACAGGGGACGTTAGATGACAGTCATACGATGCCCACAACATAGCGAAATAATAACATGATGTAAACTCGAACTCTCTGAATATATAGATTATGAATATATCGATTATGAATATATCTCACAATTGAAACCCATTTGTTCCAAAAAAAAAAAAATGACAGAAGATATACAGATAATATTCCAATCAAGAAACAAAACAGGGAATGGGTAGATAAAGTCAGAGAAAACAGAATATAAACAAGCTGGAGGGTGGTATTAGGAGGTTTTTGAATCATCGAATACTCAGAAATAAAAGACAATAAAAGTTCAATTAACAGGATGGATGATCCGATCCTTAGAAATAAAATGTAGAATAAACCATTCGATATGCACATCTTGTAGTAATCGGAAGATCGAACGATAAAATAAGGAGAAAAGGAAAGAGTAATAAAATAAAAAAGGGAATAATGTAGGAATTTCGGGAATTCCTTTGATGTCGCACAGGATGGGTCGATATTTGCACAAGCAGCATCGACACCACCAATGGTGCATCAATGGCAGCTCTAAAAAAAAATGAAAGGAAGAAAAATTAAAAAGGAGGAGAAAAGAACTTTACTCGGTTTACAGAGTTTCTGAAGGAGGAAAGAAGAAAGGCGGACGTTCGATCGTCTGTCCTGGATGGGGGAGATGCTGGATGGAAAATGGGTTGAAGTCCTTCCTTTAGAAGATCAACCTGATCACCGATGGAGTTGCCGCCCCTGAAGAGGATGGGGTGCCTCTTCTTAAAGAGGGTCTGGATGATTCGAGAGTGAAGGCTGTTGCAAATGAATGGAGGAGAACGAGAAGGCTGTTGAAAATCGGACGGTGGTGAGAGAAGAAGAGGGAAGCGCAGGAGGAGTCCGTTGCAGCTTTTCCCTATTTCAAAAAGGTGGTTCCCTTTTTAAGAATTTTCTGAAAAATGGTTAAGGAGTGAGGTTTTTGGTAAAAATGGCTTCAAAAGCTTGAAAATCATCCGTTTTCTTTGTAGCTTTTCCCAATTTTTTGGTTTTTGGTTTATTTTTCAATTTTTTTGTTATTTTTAGAATAAAATCCTAAAGTTTGTGAGAAAACAAGGATTTAAACTAATTTTTTTGGTGTTTTTTGTAAAATATTTACAAAAGAGATTTTTTTTTTTGAGAATTTTAAAAGTTTATTTTGAGAAAATTTTCTTCAGAAATGGGTTTGATCCGGTTTTTGAGGAAATATGGATTTAAAGTCCTGGATTCGGATCCGAAATTAACTTTGAATATACCAATATGGAATTTAATTCAGAAAATCTGAAGAATGAGCTTTGAAAATGCTTTGATTTTCTCAGAAAACGGGGTTAGGGGCAAAAGGGTCATTTTTACAAAACTTTGAAAAATTTGGGGTGTTCACAGATGCCCCTCTTTGCTACGAAGCCGGTTAAAAGCCGAGCTTAATGGCAAAGATAACACTCCAAATTTTGAAAATAACACTCCAAATTTTGAAAATGCCCCAGTCAGCAGATCTGAACTGGGTGTGGAAGAATTATTTTGGAAATATGGCTCTTCAGGCTTAAGTCCTTATCCTGAATGGTTTTGGGGAGACGAAATCCTCAAAATGATATGATTGAGTAAAAGATGAGGAAATCGTGATGGGACTTTAGATGGAAATTCTGAAATGGTGGGAAACAAGAATTTTGATCAGGTCTTATGGGTGAGACCAGATACTCTTATCAGAATGATTCAGGTTTAGCCCTTAACCTGGATGGGACAAAGATATATCAAAAAGTGTTTTGAATGAGGAAAGGAATACATGAGAACCTTGATGGGACATTTTTGGAAAAATACCTCGTGAAATGAAGCTCAAGTAGGATCCTATCCTGGATGGATATACAAAGCATGGATTCCTTGATGGGAAAGCCATGATGGGACTGGAAGAGAACATCTCGTCAAAATGAGAAATCTCATTAGAACGAGACTCAGGTTTAACCCAAACCTGCAAGGAAGATACCTCGCGAAGCGAGGTTCCGGGTTAACACTTAACCTGGATAGGAAATCTACCATACGGATTTCTCAAATGGAGAAAACATAATGGGACCTTTGGGACTTGGACGAACAAATCCGAAAGGGGTTTTACGAGAGGAAGAAAATATAGGATTCCCTAAAGCTTCGAAGAGGGGAAGAAATTGGGTGTCTCATTATTGAGACTGAAATAGCTTTTAAAGTAAATGACCACTCGCAGATGGTTCAGGTTTGACCCTTATCCTGAGTGGGGACACCATACGGAATCCTTGACTGAAGAAACCGCGATGGGACAGGAAGAGATACTTCAACTGAATGAGGCAACTCTTCTGGAAGATATAGACAACGCTAAGTTGCATCAAAAATTGATATTGAATGTTTATTTCTTTCTTGGAATAGCTAGAAAATTTTGCCAATAAGATAAAATTATAGTTGATTCAAATGTTTGAAAATGTGCACGTATGTGCGAAGATATTCCCTCTTTTACCTAGAGTATTTCCTCCAATGAGATTAACTCCTCAGTTTTAAGAGTTAAATTCAAAATCTTGGCGCTGATGATTTTCTTCAAGGAAGCTATTTATTTCCTTAATATGAGAATAGAAGAAATATTCTTAATTTCATAAAAGCAGGAAATGAAGAGATATTGATAAAAGAATTTTGCATGAGAAAAAAAATGACTTTTGGCAACTTTGGCAATTTGATATCTGGGTGTTTTCCCACGATGATCTTTTGCACTCTTTTTGAGTCATTGGGCTTTCCCGGGCTGTTATGTCATCCTTCATTTGGATGTCCTGACTTTTCTCTCTTTTCCAGGGAAGGGTACGTCACAAACTCCTTCATCTTGGAGATGCTCTGATCCTTCTTTCTCTCAGGGATTGTATATGATATTGGCTCAAAAGGTCTTTAGATGATAGCTGGAATCAAATATCTTTTAGGGTTTGTCGGTAGGTTCATCGCATCTGCCTTCATCTCGACAGTGATCCGAACTTTCTCTGGAAGGATCCGTCACAAACTCCGTCATCTTGGAGATGTTTCAAATCTTCTTTGGCACCGGGGATCTACTCGCTTAATTCGCTCTCATCTTGACGACAATTGAGAGATCCCTTTTGCAGATATTTGATTGCAACTTTTAAACGAAAATGAGAAGAGATGGGTTGAGTGGATTTTTTTTATAGCTCAAGATATTTCCACTGCCTGATTGCAAGAAAGTCATTTTTTTAAACATGCACCACAGCCAAGATCAATATCAATTCGCTTTTGGCTTTTCAACATCATTGAAGATTTCTTTTATTGATCATATTGAGGGCGTTTCTTACATCCTTTTGGTTGATCACTTAGGAAAAGATTTTGAATTTTACCTCTTTTCACAGAAAGTTTTACCTTTTTGGAAAGAAATACTAGAGGTAGTCTGAGGAAATTCTCTTTGTACAGTAAGAATCAACAAATGCTTTTAGTAAATTGGCAAAGTTTTCACGAATTCTTTGTGAAATAATCACTCAATATAGATTTTGATGAGAACTTGAGTTGTATCTTCGATTTTGGAAATACATGACCATCAAAAGTTGGGACTTTTGAAATACATGGCCAGCAAAAGCTGGAACGTTTTGAAATACATGACCAGTGAAACTGGAACGTTTGAAATACGTGACCAACGAGTGTTGGATCTTTTGAAAATACCTGACCAGCGAAAGCTGAAACGTTTGGAATACCTGATCAGCAAGAGCTGGAACGTTTGAAATACATGACCAGCGAAATGCTGGGACATTTTGGAAATACCTGACCAACGAGTGTTGGATCTTTTTGGGAAATACATGACTGGTTATGAAAAACTGAATTTTAATAAAAAGGTTGAGAATGATCGAAATTGGGAGATTATAACCCGAGGGCTGAGAAAATGGTGAATTTTTTTAAAACATTGTACCCAGAGGTTGGAGAATTGATAATCTTGAGAGATTTTGGAGATATGAAGGTTTGGAAATGATAGATTTTGAGAGATTGAAACCCGTAGGTTTGGTAATGAGAGAATGGAGAAATCGCAACCTGAAAGTTTGATTTATGGAATAGGTTGATTTGGGAGCTCGAAAATTGTGAGCTGGGACTTTTTGAAATACATGACCAGCGAGAGCTGGGTCTTTTGGAAATACACGACCAAAAGCTGAGTTCTTTTTTGGGGACACATGACCAACAAAGCTGGAACGTTTGAAATGCGTGACCAGCGAAAAGCTGGAACGTTTGAAGTACCTGACCAGCGAAGAAGCTGGAACGTTTGAAATACATGACCAACGAGTGCTGAATCTTTTTTGGAAATATCTGACCAGCGAAAGCTGGAACGTTTGAAATACATGACCAGCAAAATGCTGGAACGTTTGAAATACATGCCCAACGAGTGTTGGATCTTTTGAAATACCTGACCAGCAAAAGCTGGGACGTTTGAAATACCTGATCAGCGAGAAGCTGGAACGTTTGAAATACATAACCAACGAGTGTTGGATCTGACCAGCAAAAAAAAAAAAAAAAGCTGGAACGTTTGAAATACCTGACCAGCAAGAAGCTGGAACGTTTGAAATACATGCCCAACGAGTGTTGGATCTTTTGAAATACCTGACCAGCAGAAGCTGGGACGTTTGAAATACCTGACCAGCGAGAAGCTGGAATGTTTGAAATATATGACCAACAAGTTGTTGGATCTTTTTTTGGAAATACCTGACCAGCAAAAAGTCGGAACGTTTGAAATACCTGACCAGCAAGAAGCTGGAACGTTTGAAATACATGCCCAACGAGTGTTGGATCTTTTGAAATACCTGACCAGCAAAAGCTGGGACGTTTGAAATACCCGACCAGCGTAAAGCTGGAACGTTTGAAATATATGACCAACGAGTGTTGGATCTTTTCGGAAATACCTGACCAGTAAAAACTGGGACGTTTGAAATACCTGACCAGTAAAAACTGGGACGTTTGAAATACCTGACCAGTAAAACCTGGGACGTTTGAAACACATCAGCTTTTGGGAGTTTTTAAATCAGAACTTGAATTTTGTAGAAGAAAGGATTTTGATCAAAAGATTGAATGTAGAAAGTTATTGGTGCGAGGGTCAGATCCTCCAAATGAGCTCAATGGATGATTGGAGTTTTTTGGGAAATACCCTAGTGCGAGGTCTGGGTTGTAAAAGATGAGCTAAACAAAGTGAAATTTTCAGAGAATAAAGATTCTTTGGTAAAATTTAATGGACCATCATAGTATAATTGCATGTGGTCCACTTTCAGGATTTTATCCCCTTGTCCTGAACGGGGGGGAATACAATAAAAAAAGAGAATACCTCATTGACAGGAGGCATCAGGTTTATCCCTTAACCTGAAGGGGTATTTTTTAAAGATAAAGGTAGATGAAATTTTAATAAGATTGAAAAATTTGTTAAAACTTGACAGAGATGAGCAATAGCTTGATGAAAATTCAGTCAAACAAAAAAGTAAACCAAATGAAATGAAAAGACCACAAGATCAATTGAGAATTAACAAAATTTGAGGAAAAGAGCTTTCGTCTAATCTTGCCTGCATATGATGAAAGAGGATGATTATAGATCAAAATAAAATGCCCCAGTATCATGGAGAAGAATGTAAGAATTGATAGAAGATCATTATTTTATTGAAATGGCCCTTTTGAAGAGTACAAAGGCTTTAGAATGTACATTTCAGGTGTAAAACTTCTTCAAATGCAGAACATTGATGGGATCTGGCATTTTCACTCCATCTGCGTTGATTAGACGATACGAATTGCGAGGAAGTGCTTCCTTAATCACATAAGGGCCTTCCCAATTGGGTGACTACTTGCCCCGTGGTCGATGCTTGAGATGAGCCGTTGATCTGAGTACCAAATCGCTAACTCAAAATTTTCTCTCAATGACAGACTTGACATAATGTCGAGCTATCCTCTGTTGATAAGCTTGAGCGTGCTCTGCTGCTTTGAGCCTTTTTTCATCCAGTAAATCTAGTTGCACCAATCTCTGTTGCTGATACTGATCAAGTGGCAATTCTATAAGAGAAGCAAATTTGAGAGCGGGATTTTGGACATGGAGAGGCAATACTACTTCAGTTCCGTAAACAAGTTCTGAAGGAGTGGCATTAGTCAGAGTCCGAATGGTGGTCCGATATGCCCAAAGTGCGTCATGAATTTTCTCATGCTAATCTCGATCTGTCTTCACAATCCTTTCCAGAATACGAATCAAAATCTTATTGGTAGCCTCTGCTTGGTCGTTCCCTTGAGGATAATAAGGAGCTGAGAAGTGATGAGAAATTCTGAATTTAGAACAAAATGTTTTCATCCTCTCATTTTTGAAATGGGTTCCATTGTCTGAAACAATGTCATGTGGTATGCCGAAGCGGCAAAGAATGTTCTTGTGAATGAAAGAAACCACTTGGCGGCCTTCTACTGTGCGTAGAGTAACAGCTTCAACCCATTTTGTGAAATACTCTGTCGCAGCCAGAAAATATTTATGGCCGTTGGAAGCAGAAGGAGTAATCGGGCCGACGACGTCAAAAGCCCACATAGAAAATGGCCAAGGAGAAACAACTGATTGTAGATATGAGGCCGGAGCATGAATATAAGGTGCATGCAATTGGCACTTGACGCACCTCTTCACAAATCTATGACAGTCCTGTTGCATGGTATTCCAATAGTATCCTACTCGAACGATCTGTTTGACGAGAGTTTGATAGCCGACATGGCCACCACAAATCCCTTCATGTGCCTCTTGGATGATTTCCATAGCTTCTTCTTTGTCTAGACATCTGGCATATTCAGAACTGAAACCACGGTGGTAAAGGACATTGGCGAGAATAAAATAACGGGTAGACATACGTTGAATTGCATGTTGCTCCCTTTTTGGCATCTCGGGTGGAAATTCACCAGTTTCAATGAAATTTTTGATGTTTTGATACCAAGGTTTCTCCTTCTGATTAACCTGGTTTACTTGCATAATTGAATCGAAAGCAGATTGCTCAAGTCTGCCAACTTCGAAAGAACGACATGATTCACCACCTTTGAAGGATAGAATGGAGCCCAGACTGGCTAAACCATCGGCTATCTGATTATGCTCTCTTCTGATATGATTGAGTTGAAATTCTTCAAAGCTGTCCACAAGAGCTAAGACGATCTTCTGATACGGAATCAATTTAGAATCTTTCACTTGCCATTCAGTGTTAACTTGACTGACAACAAGTAGTGAATCACCAAATGCATGCACTCTCTTGACGTTGAAACTTTGTAGAATTTTGAGGCCTTGTATTAGAGCTTCATACTCGGCCATGTTATGAGTGCATTGGAAACCAAGCTTGAGGGAATAAGGGATCATTTCTTTTTCTGGAGTGATTAGCAAAACTCCAATCCCTATGCCATACATGTTTTTAGAGCCATCGAAGAACATATTCCAAACTGGGGGCTGTTGGATATTACAGATGTGCTCATCAGAAAAATCATCTTCTGCTTTAATTTCTTCCGTCAAAGGGAAATCTGCCAATTGATCTGCAATCACTTGGCCTTTAATCGACTTCTGAGAGACATACTCTAAGTCATATTGCATCAGAAGGACTTGCCACTTCGCAATCCGTCCAGTGAGAAATGGTTGTTCCAAGATGTATCTGAGAGGATTAAGCTTCGATAGGAACTTGATTTCAGAAGCCAACAAGTAATGTCTCAACTTCTGGCACATCCAAACCAGAGCTAGACAAGTTTTCTCCATCTGAGAATACTTCTTTTCATAATCAATGAATGTTTTGCTCACGTAGTAGATGGCGTGCTCTATCAGGCTACCCTCTTCATACTGCGCGAGGAATCCACCACAGACATTCTGATTGACTGAAATATATAGCAAGAGAGGTTTTCCCAGCTTAGGCGGCTTCAAAAATGGCGGATTAAGGAGATACTGCTTGATGCGCTCAAACGAGAGTTGACATTCTGATCCCCATTCAAATTTAACTCCTTTTCTAAGCAAATGATTGAAAGGCTCGCATCTCATGGCCAGATTAGAGATGAATCTGCGAATAGACTGAATACGCCCTTGAAGGCTTCGCAGTTCCCTGAGATTAGTTGGAGGCGGCATGTCAATAATGCCTTTTGCCTTGGCCGGATCCACCTCGATCCCTTTCTTGCTGATAATGAAGCCGAGTAATTTGCCAGACTCAACTCCAAAAACACATTTCTGAGGATTAAGTCTTAATTTGTAAAGAATAAGTCTTTCAAAAACTTGACTAAGAGCATCGAGATGATCTTCTTCTTCTTTAGACTTAACCAGAATGTCATCCACATATGCATCCATATTTTTGTGCATTTGATCGTGGAAAATAACGGCCATCGCCCTTTGATAGGTTGCCCCGACATTTTTGAGTCCGAATGGCATGACTGTATAGCAAAAGGTCCCCCATGGTGTAGTAAATGAAGTCTTGGACTGATCACGAACGGCCAGCTTGATCTGATTATAACCTGAATATCCGTCCATGAAAGAAAACATGGCATGACCCGCTGTGATGGACAGTTTTGAAAATCAGAAGTTCTGGATCTCAAAATGACATGCTGTGCAGTGAAATGATATGAAATGTTCGTGCAATGCTATGCAAAGACATGTCTTACAAAGTTGCCACTCTGAATTTGGATTCGAAAATTCTGACTTCTGGTTAAGCACGAGATTTTGAGGATTTGCAATTTGAGGGTGTCTCTGAGTCTAAATAGAGAAGTTTTAAGACTCGAGAATGGAATTTTGGACCTTCTGCAAGGTTCAATCTTGGAAAATGACCATTTTGCTCTTTATTGCTTCTAAAGAACTGAAATATGATGATTGAGGGCGATGTCAGGGAAGTGAGTGAAAATTTGGGGTGTTTACAAGTACAAAGAAGACAGCTTGATAGAGCAAGCCATCTATTATGTGAGTAAGACTTTCATAGACTATGAAAAGAAATACTCTCACATAGAGCAGACCTGCCTAGCTCTGGTATGGATGTGTCAGAAGCTAAGACACTACCTGCTAGCATCAGAAGTCAAAATCTTGTCCAAACTCAATCCTCTCAAATACATCTTGGAACAACCTTTCCTCAGCGGACGAGTCGCAAAATGGCAAGTCTTATTGATGCAGTATGACTTAGAATATGTCTCGCAGCAATCAATCAAAGGCCAAGCAATTGCAGATCAATTGGCGGATTTTTCTCTGGCAGAAGAAGTGAAAGCCGAAGATGACTTCCCTGATGAGCAAATTTGCAATGTCCAGCAGTCTCCAGTCTGGAATTTATTTTTCGATGGTTCAAAGAATATGGCTGGAATAGGCATTGGGATCTTATTAATCACCCTAGAGAAAGAAATGATTCCATTTTCTCTCAAGTTAGATTTTCAATGTACCCATAATATGGCTGAGTATGAAGCCCTGATTCAAGGTCTAAAAATTCTACTAGACTTCAATGTCAAGAGAGTGCACGCTTACGGTGACTCATTACTCGTTGTCAATCAAGTTCGAGCCGAATGGCAAGTGAAAGATCAGAAGTTATTCCCCTATCAGAAAATTGTTTCAGCTCTTGTCAGCAAGTTTGAAGAATTTAAGTTATTCCACATCAAGAGAGATTTTAATCAAGTGGCCGATAGTCTAGCCAGTTTAGGCTCCATTATGACATTCAAAAATGGAGAATCTTGTCGCTCTTTTGAAATTGGCAGACTTGACCAACCTGCTTTCCTTCCAGCGGAACAAGTAAACCAGGCTGAGCAAAGGAAGAAACCTTGGTATTACAACATCAAAACTTTCATAGAAACCGGCGAATTTCCTCCAGAACTCTCAAAGAAAGAGCAGCGAGCAATCCAGCGTATGTCCACTCGATATTTCATTTTGGCCAATGTCCTCTATCGTCGTGGATTCAGCTCAGAGTATTCCAGATGTTTAGATGAAGAAGAAGCCAAAGAAGTTGTGCGAGAAGCACACGAAGGCATTTGTGGTGGCCACGTCGGCTACCAAACCCTTGTCAAGCAAATCATAAGAGCAGAGTACTACTGGAAGACTATGCAACAAGACTGTTATCATTATGTGAAGAAATGTGTGCAATGCCAGATACATGCACCTTCTATTCATGCTCCGGCAACTTATTTGCAATCTGTTGTTTCTCCATGGCCGTTCTCCATGTGGGCCTTCGATGTCGTAGGTCCCATCACTCCTTCAGCTTCAAATGGCCATAAATATTTCTTTGTCGCAACAGAATATTTCACCAAGTGGGTAGAAGCTATCACTCTTCGTACAGTAGAAGGCCGACATGTGGTCTCTTTTATTCACAAGAGCATCCTTTGCCGTTTCGGCATCCTGCAGGACATTGTATCAGATAATGGCAGTCATTTCAAGAATGAAAAGATGAAGACATTCTGCTCAAAGTTCAAGATTTATCATCATTTCTCTGCTCCCTACTATCCTCAAGGGAATGGTCAGGCAGAGGCCACTAATAAAATCTTAATTCGCATCTTGGAACGAACTGTAGAAACAGACCGTGATTGGCATGAGAAGATTCACGATGCATTATGGGCCTATCAGACCACCATCCGTACTCCAACAAATGCTACTCCATCAGAACTGGTCTATGGAACAGAAGTAGTGTTGCCGCTACATGTAAAGAAGCCCGCTTTGAAATTCGCATCGCTTCTGCTATTACCTCTTGATCAATACCAGCAGCAGCGACTGGTACAGTTAGACTTACTCGACGAGAGAAGGTTAAAAGCAGCAGAGCATGCTCAATCCTATCGCTAGAGAGTGGCCAGACAATACGCAAAGTCAGTCATCGAAAAAAGATTCAAAGTCAATGAGTTAGTGCTTCGATCCACAGCTTATCTCAAGCATCGTCTAGGCGGCAAATGGTCGCCAAATTGGGAAGGTCCCTATGTTATTAAAGAAGCATTACCCTGCAACTCATATCGGCTCATCAACGCCGATGGGGTAAAATTGCCTGATCCCATTAATGCTCGACACTTGAAAAAGTTCTACACTTGAAACATTTAGTCTCCTCTTGTAATCTTCCTGTTTCCTTCAAATAATGATTCAACTTTCTTTCCCAGTTACACTGGGGCATTTTTAAAATTTTGTTCTGTATGCAGGCAGGATAAACAAATTCCTCATTTCACGCACTTATGAATTCATGTGCATCAATTCATATTCATTTGCATTCAACTGCATTAACAACAATCTAGTCAGTATTGGGATTTCAACAAACAGTCCCATCACAATTCCTAATGTTTCAAAATGGGAAGGTAATCACCAATACTGAACCAAAACCCAGTGCTCGAACTGGTATTATTTCAAAATCCAGTGTTTAAACTGGTACATTTTCAAAATCCCAACTTTTTGAAAAAACCGAGTTCCAACTCAGGTTTTTATTCAAATCATTTTCTTCTGTTGATCCGGGTTCCGACTCGAGATCTCTTCATTCGAGCTCTGATTTGAGCTCTTCATTTCCCTTTGTTGATCCGAGTTCTGACTCGTGATCTCATTATCTTGTTTGAGCTCTTATTTGAGCTCTTCATTTTCCTTTGTTGATCCGAGTTTCGACTCATGATCTCATTATTTTATTCGAGCTCTTCATTTTCTTTGTTGATTTGAGTTTCGACTTGAGATCTCTTTGTCTTTTCCAAATCTAATTCAAGCACTTCATTTTCTTTTGTTGATCCGGGTTCCGACTCGTGATCTCTATATTTTATTCGAGCTCTGACTCGAATTCATCATTCTCCTTTCTTGATACAAGTCATTTCGATCCTCAAGGTCTGTCAATTGCTCAAATTTGATATTTTGCCCACTAATTTCCAATTTCAATCTTTGGATCATGCAATTCTCCAATTCCGACCCCTGGGTCACCCAATTTCCAATTTCAATTCCAATTCTCAATTCTCAATTTTGACCTCCAGGTCATTTAATTTCTAATTTTCGATCTTCGGGTCACTCAATTCTTAATTCCGACCTTTGGGTCACACAATTTCAACCTTTTGGTCTATCAATTCCCAATTTCGACCGTTAGGTCATTCAATTATCCAATTTCGACCTCCGGGTCATCCAATTTCCAAACAATCAATTTTCTAATTTCCAATTTCGACCTTTGCGTCAATCAATTTCAATATCTAATTTCAATCATTTTCTCTTGCGAGAGACCCGTTTAGGGAGAGTTCGAGGGAGCTCGTTCTTTTCGCATGCTATCCAATTTGTTCACTTAGCCCATTTTCAGGGAGAGTTTTGAAGGGATTCGTGTCTTCGTGAACCGTTTGCAAAATAATTCCCAATTTCACCCAAGGAACCCTTTTAAAGGGAGAGGCTCGACGGAGACTCGCTTTTCTTGTAACCTCCCAATTTCATACTAGGCCATTTCTGTCATGAAGGACCCTCTTGTCAGGGAGAGTGTGATGGACTCGTTCCTTTCATGACTCAAATTTTCTGACCTCACTATTATCGCCCCCTTTCCATAAAAGAAGCCTAATATTAGGAAGCTTTGACGAAAGCTTAATTTCTCTTCGAAAGTTCGTTTTGCAAACACCTCCTCTTCAGGGAAGAGAGAAGTATTTCCCATTTCCCATTCAGGTAAGGGCTAAGCCTGAGTCTCTCTTTTTGGGGAAAAAGAGAGGAGAATTTTCGTCACGGATGTGTTGAGCCGGACCTCAAATGCTCTCTTTCACCAAGATTTCAAGAAAATTTTGTCAATTTGTCAAATTATTTGTTGATTTCAGAATCTTTATTGCACAAATCTCTATGTACCTTCAGCATTACTTCCAAAAGAATGAAGCTTTTGCGAAAAGAGATTCAGAATTTAAATGCTTTCTATTGGCCAACCAAAAGGATGAAGGATAAATCCTCGATATGGCTAGAAAAGAAGATTCAATATTATTGAAAAGCCATAGATGATCGATATTGATCGCAGTCAATGACGCATCTTTAAAAACTATTCTTGTAAAGACGAGGCAGTGAAAATATCCTGAGCGCTAGAAAAGAGAGCATTCACCCAAGTCCTATCTCCTCAGAATCACCTAAGCTGCAATTAAATATCCGCAAAAGGGATCTCTCACTTGTCATCAAGATGAAGGCGAATTAAGCGAGTAGACCCCCGGGGCCAAAGAAGATTTGAAACATCTCCAAGATGACGGAGTTTGTGACGGATCCTTCCAGGGAAAGTCCAAAGCACTGTCAAGATGAAGGCAGATGCGATAAGCCTCCCGACAATCCCCAAAAGATATTTAATTTCAGCTATCATCCAAAGATCTTCCACACCCTGAGCCAATATCGTCAAAGAAGGATCAAAACATCTCCAAGTTGAAGGAGTTTGTGACATACCTTTCCCAAAAGAGAGCAAGAGAGGAAACAGAGAGAGGGAAAAAGTTAAAACATCTCCAAAATGAAGGAGACTGTAGCAAAAACCCAAAAGAGTGCAGCAAGATTATCATGAGAGAAGCTCTTAGGATATCAAACTGCCAAATTTATCAAGAATCCTCTTTAAATTTGTGAAATTCTATTATAAATACTCTTTCATCAACTGCTTTCATGATATCAAATTATCTTTCTTATCCATATCAAGGAAATTGATAACCTCCTGAAAGAAGGTTAATCGCAAGCAACTTGGACGCTAAATCTCGATTCTACGAAGTGAATCTCGTTTGGAGGTAATGCTTCAGGTAGAAAAGAAAGAATATTTTGCAACAATGTGTATCCTTTTCAAATACTTTGCATCAAAATTCTTAACATTTTGACAATATTTTTTAGCTATCCTGACGTGAAGTGAAAGCTTGATGTCTATTTTGATACATCCTGACACCAATTTTAAATCCCTCTGAAGGACTTGATTCCTTTCCTTCTTTGAGAGTGTGAGCTCTCAAATTCGCACACTTCCCTGTGTCCCCACTGTCCCACCATAGACAGTCCCATTTCGGTTTGAGGTCGAACCAACAATCATTTTCTCGCAAAAGGCAATTTCAAAAGCTATTTAGTCTCAGCAATGTGACGCCCAAGATCAGCCCTTTTCAAGCTTTAGGGAACCCATTTTCTTCCTTTTGGAAAACCCTTGTCGGATTTATTATGCAAAATCCGAAGGTTCCATCATGGTCTCTTCTTTCGAGGATTCCGCCCATTTTTCGCCCGATCAGGATAAGGGTACAAACCTGAGCCTCAATCAACGAGGTATTTTATTTTCCGCCCGATCAGGTTAAGGGTACAAACCTGAATCTCATTTCAATGAGATATTTCATTTTCCAAATTAGGTCGAGGGTTAAAACTTGAGCTTCGTTCCATACGAAACATTTTCTGTCCCATCCAGGTTAAGGGCTAAAAACCTGAACTTCGCTCTCACAGAGCAAATCTATTTTCTCTTTATTCTCCATTTCATATCTACCGTCTTCTTCGGGTTAACTTTTTCATACCCAGTCAGATCTTTCTAATTGAGGCATTTTTATATAGCCCAAATTTGGTGTGTTTTCTTTGCCACTAAGCTCAGCCATAAGCCGGCTTAGTAGCAAAGAGGGGCATCTGTAAACACCCCAAATTTTCACTCACCTTCTTGACATCGCCCTTAGTCGGCACATTTCAGTTCTCCGAAAGCAATGAAGGGCAAAATGGTCATTTTCCAAGATTAAACCTTGCAGAAAGTCCAAAATTTCATTCTTGAGCCTCAAAATTTCCATATTTAGGTTCAAAGACATCTTCAAATGGCAAAATTTCAAAATCCTTTTTCTGGACAAAAAGCTAAAATTTCCAAGTCCGAGCTCAGAGTGACATTTCACTGAAACATGTCTTTGCATCGCATTGCATGAACACTTTGCATCATTTCACTGCACAACATGTCATTTTGAGATCCAGAACTCTTGATCTTCAAAATTGTCTATCCAGATTTGATTTTTAAACTTTTTCAAATTGATTTTTAAAACCCTGGGTATTCAAAATTACCAAATTTTCCCATTTTACCCCAGGACTTTGAATTACAAAAATTTTCTCAATAAAAACAATCTGGATATTTGGATATTGATTTTAAAGATTTTATCTCAAAACTTTTTGCAAAAGATTTTAAATCTCTTTACAAATTCTTTTTTACATTTATCCATATTTTGCCCTGAAAAACCAATTTTTTCAAATTCTTGAAAATAAATAATGTTTTATTTCGTATTTTCAAATAAATGGAGCGGGACCCGCCTTTGAACTAGCATCATACTCAGACTCTCAGGTAAGTTGTTTATTCTCAAGCGGGACCCACCCGAAGTTCATACCAATTTGCGATTTTTTCTCAATATTTATTTATTTATTTTGTTTAGTTAGCGGGCCCAAACACATGTGGCACCCCATTTGAAAATAAAAGATTTTACAAAACAAAATAAAGCTTTATTTTCAAAAGGATTTTAAAAATGGATTGAGGTGGCATTTCCATAAAAGCCTCTCATTTAATTCACTATTCATCTTCTTTTTATTTCTTTTTATTAATTGGCTTATATAATTTTTTTTTTTAAGTTTTAAAGGAAACAGCCCAAAACGGCGCCACAGCCAAAAATTTCCTAAAAAAAAAATCATTTTACTTAAACCTTAGGTAAATGAGCCGAAAAGTTTGAAAATAATAAAACCACCCCTTTTAAAAAACACAGATTTTCGAAGTTAATGGGGCTTCGGTTTCACACTTTGCAAAAAATTTTCAAAAAAGGAAAAATGTAACGGAAGGTTTGAAAGGATTGCGATTTCTTTTCTTTTTGAAATGAAACTGAAAAATATCTTTAAAAGAGGGGGCCATTGATCGACAAAGGGGGGGATTGAAATTTGGTTTTGAGGGTTTTTGCAGGAGGAAGCTCTGCAGCGCGAGGGAGCACCCGATCTTCTTCAGCCCAGCCACAGGAGTCTTCCACCTCCAGCAGCTGCCGCACATCCTCACTTCAACCCCAACCACTGGAGAGCCGATTGAAAGGGGAGGGGGTCGATTGAAAGGAGGTAGCCGATTGAAAGGGGGAGGTCGATTAAATTGGAGGCGTTTTGGGTTTTGCAGTATCTCCACTACCAGCACCACCCTTCATCCTTCTTCATTCTACCAGCAGGAGATATAGCAACCATCCCACGGTTGTTGTCTCTTTAGCCTATCAACAGTTCAGCCACAGCAGAAGATCCAGCCGGCAGGAAAGGCAAGTTTTCTATTCATGACTACTTTGATTCTTGGAATCAGGTTCTACTTGATGGCCTCTTTGGTGGGCTTATGGTGTGTTACCATCTCTCTCATCAAATGTTGCTTGTTGCATAGCCAACTGTGTGTGTGTGTGTATGTCACATGTCACGAAACTTCATTTCCTAACTGTGACCTACAGTCGATGGGATTCTGCAGAACCATGGAAAAGTTATGTCTGCACTGGTATTGGGCATATATGTTGGCTGAGACAATACAGGATTCTGCCTTGTGGTAGCAGCACAATTTTATTGCATTTCTGTGGATCCGATATCAGAATATCATTACAGGATTAGGAAAAATATTGATATGTAACAGGATGCCTCTCTGATCATTGAGACGATCATTACTGGAAATTCAGGCCTATCCTATGAGTTTTGGCCTATCCCAATTCTGTGGTATTGTTAGAAAGCCTAGAATTGCAGTGCTTGTTTCAGGGTATTGTACAATATTCCATTTTCCCTATCTTACGTTTTCTTTCCTTTATTTCACTAGCATTATATTGGATGTGGAATGAATTATCCTTAGGGAATTCTTGGGGATCAAAGCCAGCTAAGTCAATTAAATCGTAGGGTGGTCTTTGCTTATTCTGTGCACATAATTAGCATACATTGCCATAAAAAGATACCATGCTTTCTTCTGTGCTGACCTAAGCCATGGAACATTTCTGAGGCACTTGAATGCAAATATGCATGTCTGTGTCTGTGTGCACGTGTCTGTCTTTTCATTGTGATGATGGCTACTAGTTGTTGATCAAAGGCTGACCACTGGTTCTGCATTAGAATCCCGTTTCACTGATCAGTTTTCTTTCTTAGCAGCCTAGCAGTTCGCTGCCAACAGAAATTCTTGAAAGGCTCACCATCTCTGTTGCATAAATACCACTTATCAGTAGTGACATAAAGTTCACATTTTCTTTTGAAAAGGGTTCATACAACTTGATTGCTACAAGTTTTGTGTAGAATAGCAATTGTCATCTATCATGCAAACAAGACTACATGTTCAATTTGCTGTTTTTTTTTTTTTTTTAAAAACACAGTGTATATGGTCTACTATTATATATCTATTGTCTTTGTGACTTTTCCCTATCATTCCCCTTTATAGGCGTGTCATCCATGCGTTCCTCATCCCCTGTCATTACTCTCTGTTGTCATTGCTTTAGTTGAGAAACAATGTATAGAGGGAAAGTCATGTTTATAAAATGAACTTGTTATTTCTTTTACAGCAAGACACATATGTGCTGGAACTTTCAGTAGGATAAAATGCCTATAGTTTGTTAATCATATCAACATAGTTTACAAAGGTTCATTTCACAGCTGGTAATTCATTTAGCCCATAATGCTCCCACAGTGCATTTCCTGCACATATCCATTTTCTGCAGGTGTGCAGTCTTGATAATCGGTCATGTTCACGGATAGATATTTTTATATCCATTCATGATTTATAAACCATCTCTTGCATGCTTTGTTATTGTTATATAAGGAAGATCCATACCCAGTTTTATCGAAAATTACCTTGTAATTTGGGAAATACGGCTGTGTGAAATTGCCTACAGAAACTGTATATACCTGTAATTTCTGGTTTTACCCATTATATGTAATTTCCATTAGTATGTACATATTTTATCATTAGATGCATATATATATCTATATACATATGTATATCTACCTATATGTATACGTATATATGTATATATATATATATGTATATATATATATATATGTATATATATACTTATATATATATATCCCTTCATGTGTACTTGTTATTACATATATTTTTCTTTTATCTTACTTTTGTAAATATATCTTCATTATCATATATCATTCATCATAAATTCAAGTATTTCTATATTTACCTGTATATCTTTGTTGTATATAGTATACATGTTCATTTCCTTGGTTATTTTGTACTAACTCTCATTTTGCAGGAAAATCTAGAAGAGGTTGATTCCTTGGCTCCATTTCAATTTTCTTTTACTTTATGTTATGCAATGTAACAATCCGATGTAAACCTTGGAATAAGATTTACTTTTACTGCTTAGATTAGGCCGCATCTCATATAGTTTGATTTCAGTATTATCCTGATTCTATGATGCATATATCTCAATTTTCAAAACCCACCGTGGATGAACACGAATGGCACGTGCACCAACTCTTAGAGAGTTGATGAACTCGGTGGAGTTCATATTTACGGCCATAGTCGGAATATGGACGAGACCCAGATCCATCTTCTCTCTACCAGTCACATTGAGCCTACACTCTTAGGCTATCTTGAAAATGCACCTCATATTTCCAATGTTTTCAAAATATTGTGAATTAATTCAAATAAACCCTGAATATATTCATGGTCACAGTCAGAATATGTGAAGGATTTACTTTGGTTTAATCCACATTTTTTTAACAAATTTTTCAGAAAGTTTTTCAAAGTGCATTCATTCATTCAAATCATCTGCATCATTCGGTTTTCTCATGATTTTCTCAAGAAATTTTTCACTTCATGGGACTCGATTTCTTAAGAAACTATGATGATATTCGGAGTTGGATTTTCCAAATCAAAGTTTTCCTATGATTTTCCTTGGAAATGTTATTTTCTTAAGATTCTTTTCAAAAGGAATTTCTCATCTTTCTCAAGAATCAAAGTTGATTTTCAGACATTTCAAAGACAAGATCCTCAGGATTTCAATTTCCTAAGTTCTAAATTTCCTTCTCCAATGAATCTTTCCTATAAATTTTCTATCCTTTTCATAAGAAAATTCTCAAAGTCTGAGTTTTCCCAACAAGTGCTTTCCTTTTTTCAAATGTTCATATTTTCTCAAGAATTCCTACAGTTTTCCTGAGATTCTTATTTCCTCATAATTTTCCAAGTCTTTCTAAGCTTTCTCAAAATTGTCCTAAGTTTCTTATTTTTCTAAGTCTTTATAAACTTTCTCAAAAATTTTCCGAGCTTCTCATTTCCTCATGGTTTTCCAAGTCTTTCTAAGTTTTCTCAAAATATTCCTGAGATTCTCATTTTTCTAAGTCTTTATAAACTTTCTCAAGATTTTCCCGAGATTCTCATTTCCTCATGGTTTTCCAAGTCTTTCTAAGTTTTCTCAAAATTTTCCTGAGATTCTCATTTCTTCATGGTTTTCTAAGTCTTTATAAACTTTCTCAAGATTTTCTCGAGATTCTCATCTCTTCAAGATTTTCCAACTCTTTATAAACTTTCTCGAGATTTCAAACCTTCTTCGTCTGAGTTTTCCTGAGAGATTGATTTCCATCTTTTTCCTGAGAAATGCTTTTCAACTCTAAATGTTTTCTAAGCATACATCATATTTTCCAATTTACATTTTCCAAAATTCTCATAGCACATGCATGAATTCTCTTTGCATTTAGGATAGAACACGATTTCGGTAATTTCACCAAGTCAAGCACAATTTTGGTCCTTGGTTCGATTACCCCTGTCAAAGGCGACAGGAATGGTCGAACCTCGTACCGATAGGTCGAGCCCCATCCCATGGATTTTCCCGCAATTTTCAAAATGGAGGCGAGTATTTAAAATAATTTCCAAAATCCGGTCAAGTTTGAATCGCGAAACCATTTCCCTCTCTCTTCCGCAAGGAAGGGAAGACGGGAAAATTTTTTGCGACGATAACAGTGTGGTGCCCGGCTTCACCTTGATCTTCCTCAGTAGATCATCCAACTTTTCCTGATGCTTGGGAGAATCATGAGTTAATTCAAAAATGGAGATGTTGGAGAGTGCTGTAATTGGTTTCTGAAAATCATCAGCCTGTTCTTCTGCTGCTTTAGAGGTTTCTGCTTTCTCTGTGCAGGCCTCTTTCTTGAGGAAACTTCTTGGGAAAATTTGAATTTTTTTATTCTTGACTGGTACACTAACTTGGTCAAGAAGCGATAGGATATCCATTTTCTAATACACAGGCTGATCCTGATGTAGAACCATTACCTGATGCTGGAGTTTTAGCTCTTCACTACAGCATGGATGTATATGACTCTGTGGAAGGAAAGAGTATTCGAAGATGGTTGATGCTGAATGCTTCGGAAATGGAGCAGATAAAATTTCCATTTTGCCCTCTTCTTCATCTTCTACGAGGATGCTTTTGTCGATACAGTCCTGGACCAAATGCTTCAAGACGAAGCAGTGCTCTGTATCATGCCCCATGGCTCTATGAAATTTGCAGTACTGCTCTCTGTACTTCCCCATGAATACTGGAGGATCTGCAATTTTGGGCAATTTCACCATCTCGTGGGACAGCAGGTATTCCAACACTTTCTCCAGAGGCTGGTCCAAAGGAGTGAATTTTCTATCCTTGCTCCAATTGATGTGTTTTGGTTTTTCCTGAAAGTCCCCTTTTTGTTGAGGACCAGTTGGGAGAGACTTGTCATTGTTTTTGAAGAACTTTCCCTTTCTGCCTCTATTCTGTTCAGGCTTCATGCCACTGCCGTTGTCATTCTTACTGCTACTGCCCTGATTGTCTTCGGGAATATCAGCTGAGTAGGTAAAGTGAGCTTTTGTCTTTGGGTCCAGGATGTTCTTGGCCAAAGCAACACCTTCATACATCCCATTCTCTACCCCCATTTCGAGTCATTTCGCTCGTTTTGTCAGTTCGATGAAGGATTTGGAGGGATATGGGAAAAGGAGACTTTTTAGAGGCTGGCAAAAATTGTTGAGGATGACTTGAAGGGCATGCTCTTCAGAAATGGGATTCTTCATCTTATTGCAAATGCTCCTCCACTTATGGATGAAATCTCTGGCCTTCTCATTGGGCTCCTGTTTGAGGTTGCACAAGTGGTTTAGGGTAGGTAGGGCTTCCGTGTTAAACAGAAAGCGTTCAACAAACATATTAACGACTTTGTCAAAATCCCTCAATTCGATGGGATTGACATGCTCAGCGTACCACTTGGCCGCTATCCCGTCTAGGCTGCGGGGAAAACAAAGGAAAAGGGCGCGGTTATCTTCACTGAACCGGGTGCATTCTGCGAAGAACATTGCCAAATGAGCTTTCGGATCGCCGGTTCCATCAAACTTGATGAATTTCCGGGGGAGGTTCTCCAGATCCTTGTCTCCTTCTAAGCCGAGATAGAAGTCTTGCCTGGTGTATGACCTCTTTCCTTTGTCACGGATTTGCAGATCCTTGACTATCTTGGTTAAAGCTTGAATCGAATCCTCTGCGGGGGCCCCATACTTGGGCTTATTTACTGATACTGGCTCTTCCGCTGGCCTTTAGACTGCCACAGATGCTTCAGAATGTAGATCAACTGCTCTTCTTCTTCAGAGACTTCTCCTGCTGACCCGGAATCCTTAGAAGTACTGTCACATTGTTTCTTCTGCTTGCTGATCTTGACTGGCTTCTTTATGGGCTTCTTTTGAGCCTTGGTCTTGGAAGCTGCCTTCTTGGGACCGGCTTTGGCCTACTCGGCCATCATCTTGGTCATCATCTTTTGAAAGATCCGGTACATGGCCGGATCAACGTCGCTCTCATCCCCTGAATCATGTTTCTTGGATAGTCTAGGAGAATTCATCTCCTCTGTTTCGCTGTCACTGTGTCGTTGTGCAAAAGTATCGATCCAGATTCGAGTTTTAAATACTTTAAAATTGATTTTAAACCCCTGGGCTTTTAAAATTACCAATTCTTCCCATTTTACACCCAGGGATTCGAATTACAAAAATTCTCTCAAGAAAAAGATTTGGATAGTTTTGACATTGAGTTTCAAAATTTCGTCAGTTGGAAAGAGGGGGACACAATTTCAAATTCATAAGACCTTATTTCAAACTTTTACAAAAAGGGCTCCGAATTTCTCCGCATCTTTCTAAATTTTTGCCCTAAAAGACCATTTTCTTCTAAGTTTTGAAATCAAGCCAAAGTTTGCTTCGTGTCTACTATTATAAAAGCCCCAAAAGAATTTATTTTGCTGTTATTTTAAATAAATAACGTGAGACCCGCCTTGAAGCGGTGTCACACTCAAATTCTCAAAATTTCTCTTATTTTCAAAAGAGTGCCCATTCGGAAGTGGCACCGATTTATAAAACTTTTTCATTCAACTTAAATTTTAATAAAATAATTAAGGGGCCCACGCATAGGTGGCGCCTCACTAAAGGTTTTGTTCTCAAATGAGTTTCAAATCAGGATGAGGTGGCATCACCCTGAAATACCCATTATTTTTTTTTGTTTCATTCCTTCGCTCGTTTTTTTTTCCTTTTTTTTTAAACAGCCCTAAAAGGTGCCACAGCCGGATCTTCCTAAAAAAAAATTGTTTACTTTACCTAAACATTAGGTAAAATAAACCAAAAAAAAAAAATCAAAGGCTAAGAGTCGTCCCCCTCCCAAATGGCGACATTTTCAAAAAATTTCAAAAGTTAGTTTTTGAGATTATCAAAACCTTTCAAAAATGAAATTCGAAAAGTTTCGATTTTTTTGGCTGAAAGGATGAATGTTTTAAAAAGGGGGCTTTGGCCACCCGAAAGAGGGACTTTTTTTTTCGACTTTCTTTTTTTCTTCTGGCTCTTCCTTCCTTTTTCATGAATCCCTCTGGATTTCCCCCTCTGTTTCCACTCCTTGTCCGACCTCATCAGAACCTGCGACCTTCCCTTTTCCCCTCACAGCTGCTCCCCATCCACTTTCAGCCCATCGCAGATCTCCATCCAGCGTTTTCAAAGGTTGTTGCCCCTTTTTCTGCAGCCTACCAGTCGTTTGATGCAGAAGATCCAGCCATCAGCTCCTTCATATTGCCTTCAGACAGCAGGCCGCTCATCCCCTTCAGCAGGACATTTGACGCAAAGATCCAACACTTCCTTATCTTCTTTCAATCCAGCAGCTGCAAAATCGCCCTTTTCTGCAGCCTACAAGACGTTTGATGCCAACATTTTCACCAATCCACCTTCAGCCCAGCCACAGGAAACCGCCCCTCCCTTGCTGGTGCAGAGGATCCACAAGTCCATCTATTGTTGCACGTCATCCTGCAGATTCGATAGCTTCATTATCACCAGTCGTGTGGTTGTATCCACCACACCTTCATCGATCTAGGGTATTCAGCGTCTCCTCCATCGAGCAGGAAAAGAGGTCCAACCCTTCAACCCTTGGTGGGCTGGGTGGCATTTCGTAGGGTGCAGAGGATCCAAGTAGTTGTTGCCCCTTTTCCTTCAAGCTCAGCAATAAAGAATCACCCTTTCACTACTATCTACCAATCGTTGGGTACAGAAAGATTGTGTATTTTTTTTTTGAAGAGATTATACGTTGTTTTGCTTGTTTGTCTGAATTTGTTTTGGGTGTGTGCTAGATTTATTGTTTGTGGATTGTGGGCATTTTAAATTTCTGACTTATGCTTATCTGGAGTTGTGTAGTTGGGAGTTCCAGAGTGCTGATTGTTTTTTTTTTTAAAAGTCCTCTGTGTGCTGATGATAGAAGCAAAAGAAGATGGTTGTACTGTCATTTGTTTAATTGGGGTCTCCTCTATAAACTGAATTTTAGATTTTTATTACTATGTTCATAAGTTACCTTAAAGGATATCATTTAAAACAGCATCTGTTATATGGATCTATCCATCTCAAAGTTTTTTTTCTCTAGAATATTTTACTCTCTGTAATATATTCATGGTCCTGTCCATACTACTAATCTTTTATTTTGTTGTAGGACTACTGTGCCATTATTTGGCACTACCCCCTTTGGCAGCTAGATACATTAACATTTGTTGTTTTAAATGATATAATAGATGTTTCATTTCATCTCAATGATGAAACGTTGGTTACTAAACAGTAAAATCTGTTTCATTTCATTACTTATGAATCTTACCATATAGGTTTTGTTGATGTCATGATCACTGAACTACTAGAAATCAATAGCTTAGCTGGGTTCAATGTGATTATATGTTATCTGTATGTGTAGATCATGATAAGGGAAGGCCATCGGTTTTTGCAGGAAATGAGGAGTGAACAAACTGCACATTTGAGTAATGTCCATCCAACGTTTAATTATCTACAACAGTTAATGGTCTCTTTGTTGTATATCTCCCTTACACTTTCCACAACATGTTGCCAACATCCTTGAAGTCATTCCATGATGCTTCTGCATCATCATATATCATGCACATTTTGTGTATCATGCATTTACCCATCTCTTCTTCTACAGGTATCCAGTCTTGATAATTAGCCATATTCATGAATGGATATATCCATATCCATTCATGATCTCTATATCATCTTTTGCATGCTTTGTTATTGATATATAGGGAAGCTCCATACCCAATTTTACTGAGAAATATGTTATAATTTGGGAATTACGGCTTTGTGAAATCACCTACAGAAACTGTATATACCCTGTATTTTCTGATTTTACCCACTATATATGGAATTTCAATTAATGTGTATTTTCTCATTATATGTATATATATATATCTATATATATATATCTATGTATATATATATATATATATATACTTATATTTACATATGGACCCCTTCATGTGCATTTATTTCCATATATGAGCATTCATGTAGCTATTTTCTCATATAAATACACCTCCATTGTTACGTCATTTAGCACAAATTTTAGCATTTTGATATATATATATATCTTCGTTGTACATGTTCTATATATGCTCATTTCCTTGTGTATCTTGTATATCCATTCCTTGTACTAATTCTCATTTTGCAGGAAGATCTGGAGGATGCTGATTCTTTTACACTGTATTTTTTTTTTTCATTTATTTTGACTTATGTCAGAGATATAACAATCAAACTTGGAATAATATTTACTTTTACTGCTTAGATTAGGATGCATCTCATGTAGTTTGATTCATGCAATATCCTGATTCTATGATTCATATATCTCATTTTGCAAAATCACCATGGATGTACACGAATGGCACGTGCACCCACTCTTAGAGAGTTGATGAACTCGGTGGAGTCCATATTTACGGCCCTAGTCGGAATATGGATGAGACTCAGATCCATTATCTTTTTACTAGTCACACTGAGCCTACACTCTTAGACTATCTTAAAAATGCACATCATATTTCCAATGTTTTCAAAATATTGTGAATTAACTTAAATAAACTCTGAACATATTCATGGCCACAGTCAGAATATATGAAGGATTTATTTTGACTTAATACACATTTTTCCAACAAATTTCTCAGAAAAATCTTCTCAAAGTGCATTCATTCATTCAAATCATCTGCATCATGGCATCATCTGCTTTTCTCATGATTTTCTCAAGAAAATTTCATTTTTTTTAAAAAAAAAAATTGATTCCTCAAGAAACTATGAAGATTCTTGAAGATTGGATTTCCCAAGTTAAAGTTTTCTCGTGATTTTCCCTGAAAATGTTATTTTCTTAAGATTCATTTTCAAAAAGGAATTTCTCATCTTTCTCAAGAATCAAAGTTGATTTTCAGATATTTCAAAGACAAGATTCTCAGGATTTCAATTTCCTAGGTTTTGTTTTTCCATCTCCAAAAAGCTTTCCTATAATTTTTTCATCATTTTCCTAAGAAAATTTTCAAAGTCAGAGTTTTCCTGATAAATATTTTCTTTTTCAAATATTCATCTTTTCTCAAGAACCTTCTCCATTTTCCCAGGATTTCATCCATTCACGATTTTCCCAAAACTTCATAAACTTTCTGGTTATTTCCAAATCCTTTCATCTGAGTTTCCTGAGAGATTGATTTTCTGAGAAATGCTTTTCAACTACAAATGTTTTCTAAGCATACATCATATTTTCCAAATTACATTTTACAAAATCTCATAGCACATGCCTGAATTCTCTGTGCATTTAGAATAGAACAAAATTTTGATAATTTAACTAAGTCAAGCACATTTTTGGTCCTTGGTTCGATTACCCCTGTTAAAGGCGGCAGGAACGGTCGAACCTCGTACCGACAGGTCGAGCCCCATCCCATGGATTTTCTCGCAATTTTCAAAAATGGAGGCGAGTATTTCAAAACAATTTCCAAAATCCAGTCAAGTTTGACTCGCGAAAGCAATTTTCCTCTTTCTCTCTCGCAGGGAAGGGAAAGAGAAAAATTTTGCGACGATAACACTGACCCCAGCCACTCCCCTTTTTCATTGACCCAGCAGGGTCTGGATCCATTGGGTTTAGACCATGCTGCCAATCTGTGCGTCCCAATCATGGCGCTAGTCGCTCCTGTGGGAGAACCCACATTTGTTGGGAAGTGGGCTACCGTTGCAGCCCTGGTCTGAGCCACTTAATGGTTCAGACTAGGTGCTTTTGCACACCTGTCCGTGACCTAGCATGGTCTGGACCCTCAGGGTACAGACCACGCTGGTTGGGCTAGACCCACTTTGTGGGGGTGCTAGCCACAATCCATGGGTATGCCCTTTCAGCCCACCCAATAGTTGGGTGTGGGCTGAAGGCTGCAACCTTGGTCCGAACCCTATGGTTCTGACTAGAGGCACTCTGTATTGGACCCAGTTGGGTCTGGCTTGACTCGGACCAGACCAGCTGGTCCACCTTGGCCCAGCCCCATTGGGCATTTGACCCAGCCGAGCCCCCACAATGGCAGCTCGTCTATGCTAGCTAGGTGCTAGTGCCCCTGGGTGAGCCAAGTTGTAGCCCAAAGGCCAGTGTTGCAGCATGGCAGCACTTGGTCTGCACTTAGAGTGCAGACCCAAGGCAAATCTGGGCCTATGTCCTAGTCGTGCAACATGCCCCATGAAGGCCTTAACCTTCCCCTTGGCACCACTCTTGGCACCGGGTGCTAAGGCATCCGACAACCCTTGCTGCCCCTTTAGCACCTCGTGGGGCGGGGTTAGCAGCCATGGTCTGAGCCATTCTCAGGCTCAGATCAGTGTCCTTTAGATCCCACAAGGTCTGGTCTAAAGGGGCAGACCTTACGTCCTTGCCCTTGGATCGGTTGGGACACCACCAACCGGTTACTCGTGAGGCCCCAGTTTGGTCTGAACCACCTTGGGTTCAGACCAAGGTGGGTTCGTGGGCCTAGCCGGATCTGATCTCACTGGGACTAAACCTAGCTACGCGTCCCTTGGTGTGATCATTGCAAAAAAAATTCCTCTTGGTTCTCTCTTTTCTTTCTCTTTGCCTTTCTAGCCTCTATTCCCTTTTTGAAGGGGAATAAAAGATAGAAAAGAAGAGAGAAAAAGAAAAGAAATAAGAGAGGAACTCTTTTGCAAAGGTCTCACTTGACCTTAATTTTGAAAATGTTTTGAAATTACTCGCCTCTATTTTAAAAAATTTATGGGAAAATGGAGAGACGGGATTCGCTCATCGGTACAAGGTTCGACCGTTCTTGGAGCCTTTACCAGGGGTAATCGAACCAAGGATTGAACTTATGCCTTTTTCTTTGCCTAAATATTATCTAACAATTTATTCTAAGTCTAAAAATGTACAAAGAATCATGCTTGTGCAATGCAAATGCAGAAATGCATGCTTTTGAGAAGATATTTTTAGAATTTTTTGAGATTTTCTAAGTGATTTTGAAATAAATTTGATAATGTAGTGAAGAAATGATTCAAAGAGTTGAAATTGATTTGAAAATGTTAGATTTTGAATCTGACTTAGAACTTGAAATATATCTGGAAAGAGACTTTAAATTTCTAAGTCTCGAAATAATCAGAGTTTGAAAAATAAATCTTGGATAAAGAGAAAAGGAAAATTGGAATTTAGAATTTTGAAATAAGAATGAAATTTCAAAGTCAAGATGAACTTTGAATTTGGATCGATTTTGAAAGAGGATCTTTGGTCTTGAGTTTTAAATTCAGAACCTAAAACAGGAACTGAATTTGGAAGTTAAATTTAGACTTGGGAAAAGTGAATTTTGAAAATAGAGTTGGAATTGGAATCCAGATTTGAAAATCAATGTGAGATTTAGAAATGGAATTGAGTTTGGAATTGGAAATCAAATTGGAAAATGGGATTGATTTAAAATATGGAATTCTAGAATTTGATCTGAAATCCTAGCTGGAATTGGATCCGAAGTCTGAAATCCAAGACGAAATTGAATCTGAAATCTGGAACCCTAAATGGAATTGGATTTGAAATATGGAATCCAAGATGGGATCTGATCCTAAATCTAGAATCCTAGATGGAATTTGGATCCTGGAATCTGGAATCCAAGACGGGATTGGATTTTTAAATCTAAAATCCAATATGAATTGCTTTTTGCAATCTGGAATCTAAGATGAGCTTAGTTTTAAAATTTTGAATCTAAGGTGGAATGGGATTTGAAATCTGGTTGAATTTTGAAATGGAATTTGGATTCTGAGAAATCCAGATGAATTTTAGAAATGGATTTGGATTCTGAGAAATCCAGATGAATTTAGGCATGGATTTAGATGCTGAGAAACCCAAATGAATTTGGAAATGGATTTGGATTTTCAGAAATTCAGATGAACTTAGAACTAAAATTGGTTTGAATTTCAAGATTGGAAAAGATGGAAAGGAGAATTTGAATAAAAAATGAGAATTTAAGATGAATCTGAATAGAGATTGAAAAAGGATTTAAAAAGACATTTTGAAAATGTATCTCAAAATCACTTAGATTTTCGAAGAAAATTTAAAAATATAATGTAATTCTATCCTAAATGATGAATGAATTAAAGAATTTTGAAAATTGGATATTGAAAAGCATATTTCATTCTTTGAGAAAATTGAAATAAGATTGAAAATATAATACATTTCTGACTATGGTCATAAAATATATTATAAGATAATCATATTTAAATTCAAATGAAGAATAAAACATATTTTGGTGCTTTTATAGGGATTGAAATGAAACTAACTCTCAATATATCCTGACTATGGCCATTTATATATATTTTGAGTTAATTTTAAGTTAAACTCTGATAAAGGTAGAAAATATTTAAAAATATGATGATTTTTGAAAAGGGACCTAGTGTGAATCCAATGTTATTCCATAAAAGATGAAAACCCTAAGTTTTGTTTAGACCTTGACTATGGCCATTGATGCAAATCGTCAACTTAGGATTTAATCACCTTTTATTAGAATGGTGCACGTGCCATTCATGTTCTCATTTGTGAATTTTTTAAAGAAAAGAGAAAAATAACATGAAACAAGTATTTCTAGCAAATATGCATGCTCATGCATTCTAATCTTGTGCAAAAAATGTAAATTCTCATTATAATCTAGTTATTACATCATCTAATAGAGTTTGGAGTTACATTAATCTCAAAAGGGGAAAATAACACTACATATTTCATGCAAAATTCAAGTTAACACAAGCAAAGGGGAGATGTTATATTGAAAAATTAACATGTATATCTCAGGGCTAAATGAGAATATACATATCTGAAGTATGTGCATGATATACTAAATTATTAAGGAAATGAATGCTAATATGTGCATCTATTACCCTAAGCTAGTGGTATGTAGTGTTTTTTGGAAGATAGCCTAAGAGTGTAGGCTCAGAGTGACTAGTAGGAAGATGCTGAATCTGGGTTTCGTCCATATTCCGACTAGGGCCGTAAATATGGACTCCACTAAGTTCATCAACTCCCTAAGAGTTGGTGCATGTGCCATTCGTGTACATCCATAGTGATTTTTGAAATAAAATGCATGAATCACATAATCAGGATACTTCAGAAATTCAAACTATATGATATGCATCATAATCTAAGCACAAAAGTAAATCTCTTATTCCAAAATTTCATTTAATTATTACATCACTAAATAAAATTAAAGAAAAAGGAAAAATTGCAGATTCCAGCTCCTTCCTTTGAATGTCCCTGCCAGACTTGAAATGGGGTTAGCTCAAATATGTGGGTTTTTCCAATATTTTCCACTAATATCCTGAGATTATTGGACTTAGTTGGATATAAACCCGATTTTCACACTTCCTTGATATTTGAAATGATGCAAATGCAAGAAAATCCAGTAATAAATAGTTTGAAACTCAGAATTGTGGTCAAAATGACCAAAATACCCCTAATATTGAGGTTATACCTAAAGGAATTTTGGTAAAATTTGAGATTTTGAAATTTGAATTGAACCAAATGATAATGAAATGCATAATGAGACATGATAATATGCTTCTAAACATATTAGGACTGTAAAAAACAGAATTGATGTTTGAAACTTGGCCAAAATAACGAATTTCACTTGTTTTTCGCCCGGATCGGGGTCCCGCGGGAACCCCGATTTGATGATACGGTTAAACTGATCATCAAACAGTTTTCAAATCATGCCAAATTCGGTAGAGAGTATCTCTCTACCCTTAGAAACAACATAGAATGATAAAATGCATGGAATGACATGGCTTAACTGCAAAATTTTAAAGAAAAATCTAAAATAAGCAAATTTCGCCTACGGGTATGAACCAAACATAGCATTTAACACAATAATGCAGAAATCCACCATAGAGATGTCTAATATTTTGCAGACTACTAAAGGACATGAAAATGAACATCTTTGGCTTTTACAAACCCATAATTTGACCTACGGTGAGTTTGGTAGCAGAGATTTGGTTCTGACAGGACTAAAATCAGCATGATCTGATGTGAAAATGAATAAAAATAATAATTGAACATTAAAATTTCTGAAAATTAAATGGGGAGCTACTGACATGCATATAAACAACTTTCATTTGTATGGATTCAGCATTTGATTAACTGGCTGAGAAATAAAAATATGACATTACACGCATAAACCAAAAGAGCAGATGTAAATACCAAAACAGAAGACCGAAATAAAAAATACAAAACTGACATGAAGACTGTCCTAAAAATTGCAAAATTTCAGAATCAAACGGGGGACATATAAACAACTTTCATTTGTAGGGGTTTGGCATTTGATTAACTGTCTAAGAAATAAAAATATGACATTACACGCATAAACCAGAAGAGTAGATGTAAATACCAAAACAGGAGACCGAAATAAAAAATACGAAACTGACATAAAAATTGTCCTAAAAATTGCAAAATTTCAGAATCAAATGAGGGACATTTAGAACATAAATTTCATTTTTTACAGATCTAGATTGGGAGCTATATTCAGGGTGAACTAGTCAACTTAAGTCAATCCAAAGTCTTAGATACTCAAATTAGGCTCTGACACGTGTCCCAAACTCTCAGATTTTTATCAGACATAAAAAAAATCAGAAAAATTTGATACAATATGATTAAATACTAGACTCAATCCCGAGTTCAGGGCATTTTTCGGATGAAAACTCGGATCTCACATGATGGAGAGCTCGATTTTACAAGTTGAGACCAAATATTCAGAACGTTTCCCGGGTCATAAAACCCGACTTGGAATTTTGAACTTTGAATGCAGTAAATGAATTCAAATGATTCTAATTTTTTTTTAAATTATCAGAGACAGCTATGGGCACGTAATATGAGTTTTTTGGCATTTTTAGGGAAAAATAAAAACATAAAATAACGAGTAGAGTGACTGACAAAAGCAGAGAATTACATAAACTAAACATAATTGAAATAAATGCTAAAAAAATCTAACTAATTCTTAAAATATGCTAAATTAACGAAACAAAATATGAACTAAACTTAACTAATGCATTAATGCTAAAAAATCATCAAGGAAGCATAATCCTTTTTTATATATGTTATTTTGTGAGAATGGTTTAATCCATCATTCAGACGCACCCTTTCTTCAAAACGAAAATTCAATATACAAATCGAGACAAGGACATTATTTCAATAGAACCAATTAGAATGGAAACTCACATTGTGTTCTTTTGCTATTTTGGAACCTCAGAGACGGGCGGCTACGGGATGGCTCCTTGAGAATGGACTCCAGAGAGGGCGTGAATTCAGAGGAAAACAAAAGAAGCTAAAAAATGGAATTCTAAGTTGAAGTTCAGATCCAAAGGGAAGGCCCTCCTGGACTGGGCATGGGCTAGGGATTTGTAGACTGCTGGAGAAATTTTGAAATTCAAACAGGAGGTCATCTGGACCCTCCATGTGGCACCATCTTAGAGAATGCTACTTTGGATTTTTGAAATAAATAAAATGCAAATTTTGCAAGTAAGACACCTAAGCAAAGGAGTTGGCTTGATTTTCTCTGCAGGAGCTTCCCATATGGCGCCACCTCAGAGGATGCCACCTTGGAGTTTTCCTTTATTTGAAATTCAAAGTCTTGTTTTCCTGGAAGAAGGAGAGACCTCCATGTGGCGCCACCTTAGAGTGGCTCTACACTGACATGTGTCAGAAGGAAAAACAGAGGAAGCATATGGCGCCACCTCAGAGAGAGTTTGAAACTTTTTCTGGAGGAAGCAGGGATAGACATGTGGCATTTCAGGGTGGTTCCACACCTGACAAGTGTCAGCTTGCTGGAGGAGATTCTTCAGATGGTGCCACCTCAGGAGGAATTTGAATATTTAAATTCTGGCTTTTTCTGATAGAGGCAGAGAGAGACATGTGTCACTTGCTTTTTCTAAGAAAAGCAGAGAGAGACATGTGTCACTTGCTATTTTTAAGGAAAGCAGAGAGAGACATGTGTCACTTTTTTTGAGGAAAGCAGAGAGAGACATGTGTCACTTGCTTTTTCTGAGGAAAGCAGAGAGACATGTGTCACTTGCAGAAGAGAACACCTCAGATGGTGCCACCTCAACGGGGGACAATTCTACTTTTTCTGGAGAAATGAGAGATGGACACGTGATGACTCAAAATGGCCGCAGAGTGACATGTGGCAAGGGATAGAGAAATAAAGGTGGTGGACATGTGGCGCTATTTTAGGGAAGCTCCACATTGACTCATGGCATGAAATGAAAGAAGGTGACTGACGACATGTGGCACCACTTTAAAGAGGCCCCACGCTGACACATGGCAGAGCATGGAAGGAGAGAGAAATGGCCCAGTGGCGCCAATTCAGAGACAAGGCTCCTATATTTTTAGGTTTTTCAAAATTCAAGTTTTAAAAAAGGAAAGCCCATGTGGCGTAACCTCAATGGGGACCCCACATCGCCTCTTTATTGAAATAAAAGCAAGCAAGTAAAACCTCTTTTTGGAATTTTCATAAAACTTAGACTAACTGGCAAATAAGAAATACTTGGCCTAATTGCGGAAATTTTGAAAAGACGTGGCCCCTGTAGGGCAATTTTGTAAAAGAATGATATTTGAAATTGCTGACAAAAGGGCAAAATCTGAGATAAAGTGGCTAAGTTCAAAGCTAAAATCCATATTGAAAACTATCCAGATCGTTTTCCTAAGAAAATCTTTTGAGATTCAGAGTCCTGGGGGTAAAATGGGAAGAATTGACAATTTTAAAGACCCAGGGTTTTGAAATCGATTTTTAAAAGAGTTGAATATTGAATCTGGATTGAAATTTTTGAAATCGAGAGTTCTGGACCTCGAAATGACATGTTATGCAGTGCAATGATATGAAATGCTCATGAGATGATATGCAATGACATGTCTTATGAAATGTAATCTTGAACCAGGATTTGGAGATTCCCGACTCCTGTCAGGAATAAAACTTTGAACATCTGAGCTAAAATAGAGAAATTTTGAGAGTTGCGGATGAAATTTAGACTTTTGCAAGTTTCAGGTTTAGAAAATTACCATTTTTCCCTCTAGTGATCTCGGAGAACCAAAGTATTATGATTGGTGGAGATGTCAGTAAGGTGAGTGAAAATTTGGGGTGTTTACAAATGGCCCTCTTTGCTACTAAGCCGGCTTGTGGCCGAGCTTAGTGGCAAAGAAAAACACACTAAATTTGGGCTATGTAAAATGCCCCAATTAGAAGGATCTGACTGGGTATAGAGATATTAGCCTAGTGAAAATGGTAGTTATGAAATGGAGAACGAAGAGGAATAGATATGCTCTGTGGCGGGGAAGTTCAGGTTTTTTCCCTTAATCTAGGTGGGACAGGAAATGCTTCGCATGGGAAAAAGCTCAGGTTTGACCCTTAACCTGATTGGGGAATGAAATACCTCATCAAAATGAGGCTCAGGTTTGTACCCTTAACCTGATTGGGTAGAAAATGAAATACCTCATCAAATGAGGCTCAGGTTTGTACCCTTAACCTGATCAGACGGAAAATGAAATACCTCATCAAGTGAGGCTCAAGTTTGTACCCTTAACCTGATCGGGCGGAAAATAAAATACCTCATCAAGTGAGGCTGAGGTTTGTACCCTTAACCTAATCGGGCGGAGAATGAAATACCTCATCAAATGAGGCTCAGGTTTGTACCCTTAACCTGATCGGGAGAAGAATGAATGGAATCCTCGAAAGAAGAGACCATGATGGAACCTTCGGATTTTGCACAATAAATCCGACAGGGGTTTTGCAAAAGGAAAGAAAATGGGGTCCCTAAAGCTTGAAAAGGGATTGATCTTGGGTGTCTCATTACTGAGACTAAATAGCTTTTGAAATTGCCTTTTGCGATAAAATGATTGGTGGTTCGACCTCGAACCGAAATTGGACTGTCTATGGTTGGACAGTGGGGACACAGGGAAGTGTGCGAATCTGAGAGCCCAGGCGCTCAGATTATAAAAAGAAGGGAAGGAATCTTGAAAACTCCCGTAATCAAGTCCTAAAGAGGGATTTAAAAATTGGTGTCAGGATGTATCAAAAATGGACATCAAGCTCTCACTTCACGTTAGGATAGCTAGAAAATATTGTCAAAATATTGAGAATTTTGTTGTTGATTCAAAGTATTTCAAAATGGTGCACATTGTTGCAAAATATTCCTTCTTTTTTACCAAAAGTATTACCTCCAAACGAGATTGACTTCATAGAATCAAGATTCGGAATTCAAATTGCGTGTGATTGACCTTCTTCAAGGAAGCTATCAATTTCCTTGATATGAATAGGAAAGAGATAATTTAATATTATGAAAGCAATTGATGAAAGAATATTGATAATAGAATTTCAGAAATTTAAAGAAGATTCTTGATAGATTTGGCAGTTTGATATCCTGGGAGCTTCTCTCATGATAATCTTTTTGCACTCTTTTGGGCTCTCTTGGGCTTTGGAGGAGTTTATTACATCATACTTCATTTTGGAGATGTCCTGACCTTTTCTCTCTTTCTTTTCCCTCTCTTGCTCTCTTTTTGGAAGGGTACGTCACAAACTCCTTCAACTTGGAGATGTTCTGATCCTTCTTTGCCTCAGGGATGATATTGACGATATTGGCTCATGGGTTGGAGATCTCTGGATGCTAGCAGAAATTAAATATCTTTTAAGAATTGTCGGGAGGTTCATCGCATCCGCCTTCAACTTGACGGTGCTTTGGACTTTCCCTGGAAGGATCTGTCACAAACTCCTTCATCTCGAAAATGATCTGAATCTTCTTTGGCCTCAGGGGTCTAACTCGCATAATTCGTCTTCATCTTGACGACAATTGAGAGATCCCTTTTTCAGATATTTAATTGCAGCTTAGGGTATTTGAGGAGACAGAGTTTGGGTGAACTCTCTCTTTTTCCTAGCGCTCAGGATATTTCCACTGCCTCGTTTTTTGCAAGAATGGCCTTTTAAAGATGTGTCATAACTGCGATCAATATCAATCATTTATGGCTTTGCAATAACATTTAATCTTCTTTGATGGCCATATCAAGGATTTATCCTTCATCTATTTGGTTGGCCAATGGAAAGAATTTGAATTTTGGATCTTCCTTTGTAAAAGCTTCACTCTTTTGGAGGTAATGCTGAAGGTATTTTGAGATAAAGATTTGTGCAATAAAGATTTTGAAAACAAGTAATTGATTGACAAATTGTTCTTGAAATCCTTTTGTGAAAGAGAGCATTTGAAAATCCGGCTTAACGCATCCGTGACGAAAATTATCATCTCCTTTCCAAAGGAGACGACTATCAGTTCACTGGGAACAATATCAGTTCAATTAAGAACGACTATCTCTGGGAATAATATCAGTTCAATTAAGAACAATCATCGGTTCGCTGGGAACTATATCAGTTCAATTAAGAATGATCATTGGTTCACTGAGAACAATATCAGTTCAATTAAGAACGACCAAGGGTTCACTGGAAACAATATTAGTTCAATTAAGAACGACTATCAGTTCACTTGGAACACTATCAGTTCAATGAAGAACGACTATCAGTTCACTTGGAACACTATCAGTTCAATGAAGAACAGGGACCATTATAGAGAGTTGGATCGCTTCTATGAATGGTTTCAGGATTATCCCCTTATCCTGAACAGGGAAATGGAAATTGGATGACTTGACGGTTGAAATTGAGAATTTGGTAATTTGAAAATTGGAAATTGGGTGACTCGAAGGTCGAAATTGAGAATTTGGTAATTTGAAAATTGAAAATTGGGTGACCCGGAGGTCGAAATTGAGAGAATTGAATTACCCAAGGGTCAAAATTGAAGAATTGAATGATCTGAAGATTTAAATTGGAAATTGGTGGACTCGAAGGCCAAATTTGAGAAATTGACTGACCTTGAGGATCGAAGTTGATTGGGATCAACAAAGGAGAATAAAGAGCTCGAGTCAGAGATCGAATAAAGTAAAGAGTTCATGAGTCAGAACTCGGAATGACAAAGGAAAATGAAGAGCTTGAATCAAAACTCGAACAAAGTAACGAGATCACGAGTGGGAACTCTGATCAACAAAGGAAAATGAAGAGCTCAAATCAGAGCTCGAATAAGGTAAAAAGATCAGAAGTCGGAACCCGGATCAACAAAGGAGAATGAAGAGATTAAATCAGAGCTCGAATAAGGTAAAGAGTTCACGAGTCGGAACTCGAAACGACAAAGGAAAATAAAGAGCTTGAATCAGAGCTCGAACAAAGTAAAGAGATCACAAGTCGGAACCCAGATCAACAAAGGAGAATGAAGAGCTCGAGTCAGAGCTCGAATAAAGTAAAGAGATCACGAGTCAGAACCCGGATCAACAAAGGAGAAATAATTTAAAGGAAGTCGAAACTCGATTTTTCAAAGGAAAAATAATTTGAAAGAAAACCTGAGTCGAAACTTGGATCTTCAAAGGAAAAATAATTTAAAGGAAAACCCGAGTCGGAACTTGATTTTTCAAAGGAAAAATAATTTGAAGGAAAATCCGAGTCGGAACTCGGATCTTTCAAGAAAAAATAATTTAAAGGAAAATCCGAGTCGGAACTCAGATCTTCAAAGGAAAAATAATTTAAAGGAAAATCCGAGTCGGAACTCAGATCCTCAAAGGAAAAATAATTTAAAGGAAAACCCGAGTCGGAACTCGGATCTTCAAAGGAAAAATAATTTAAAGAAAAACCCGAGTCGGAACTCGAATCTTCAAAGGAAAAATAATTTGAAGGAAAACTCGAGTCGGAACTCGAATCCTCAAAGGAAAAATAATTTGAAGGAAAACCCGAGTCGGAACTCAGATCTTCAAAGGAAAAATAATTTGAAGGAAAACTCGAGTCAGAACTCGGATCTTCAAAGGAAAAATAATTTAAAGGAAAACCCGAGTCGGAACTCGGATCTTCAAAGAAAAAATAATTTAAAGGAAAACCCAAGTCGGAACTCGGTTCTTCAAAGGAAAAATAATTTAAAGGAAAACCCAAGTCAGAACTCGGATCTTCAAAGGAAAAATAATTTAAAGGAAAACCTAAGTCAAAACTCGAATCTTCAAAGGAAAAATAATTTAAAGAAAAACCCGAGTCGGAACTCGGATCTTCAAAGGAAAAATATAAACCAACTTGAAAGTTGGATTTTGAAAAGAAAGAAATCTGAGTCGGAACTCAAATTTCTAAAAGAAAAAATTGACCAACCTGAGAGTTGGGTTTGAAAGAAAAATAAGTCTGAATCGGAATTCAGATCTTCAGAGGAAAACTCAATTAGAGTATCAAAATTTTGCAAATTGTCAGTGCGAGGACTGGATTTTGGAAAGAGGATTCTATCTGAAGAATTTTGAGGAAAAATCAACAGAGATTACAAACTGAAGTTAGGGATTGATGATTAGGATGAGAAATCATTCATAGTCTCAGGATTTATCCCTTATCCTGAATGAGAATTGAATTGGGTGCATAATTAATGCAAATGAAATACAAAATTAATGCAAATTGGTGCATATACATGCAAAATGAGAGATTGGTTTATCTTGCCTGCATACAGAATGTTTTGAGGTAAAGATAAATTTTCAAAAAAATGCCCCAGTATAACTAGGGAGGAAAATTTTGAATAAAAGAAGGATAATTGATAAATAAGGCAACAAGTTTCTTGATTGAGAGACGTCCTCAAGATCATTCCTCACAAGAGACACATTGTGAATAGGAAGGTTCTTGGTAGGGCAAAGACCTGATCAGATTCTGAAGGAATTTATTATTTAGAAGAAATGTGGTAGACAATTGAAAAAGTATCCCATTACTAGGGATTGAGTCATCACGGGAATCACGACAATTGAGTTGTCATTCTTTGCAAGAGAAATAAACAACGAAAATGTGCCATGTTACCTAGGCGAGGTCGTCAACCACAAGGATAACACCATTTTTGAAGAGATATCACTTGGAAAAACAATCCGCAAACGGATTTAGAATAAGGAGAAGGAAAAAGGGAAGGTGGATAAACAATTTCCACCGCAATAATCAAGGTATGCACGAGAAAAATAAGGTGAAGAATTTTTCCAAATAGACAAAAGGATTGAAAATCCAATGAGAGAAAACATATGATTTTGGAAAATCGCATGCAGGATAAAAATGAAGCTGAAAATTCGAGATCCAGTAGAATGGAAGAATAGAAAATCGCCTGGAGTCTTGAAAGAAATTAGATGTTTGGGAAAATCATCTAGGGTTTGAGAAAATAAAAGAAAATGATGAGAATATGGATATTTGGAAAAATATTTTTGGGGAAAATATGAGAGGAATAAAGATAATATAAAACAGCCACATCCTGCATAAACACTTATGCACATACAGCAATCCCTACAAGGCTGACTCTAGATGCATCATTTTGAAAAGCAGTTGTAGGACCCTAATCCTAACTCTAAATTCAGCTCATCTTTGTCTAATCCAGTTATGCCGATATACCCGAATCGAAATTCGAAGTACGTGACATATAATTTTCAACTCCGGTTCTAGGCTTTAGTTTTCCAACATCCTTGAGCGCCTACCGATATACTTCGGACTATGGCCCTTAGTACGTGATAGGGGGGCGTCAACCCAAATAAGTGACCCAATTGTGAGGCTCTGTCCCGATCTAGGGTTTTGGAAGAGAGCCCAGCAACGTGAAGACTGGGTAAAGATAGGTAAGGGAGGTTTAAAAAATGATCACATGCAAGAAATGGAGGGCTCTAAGTCCTAGAGAGATAGATTTTTGAAAACTTTTGAAGAAGCATACATTGTTTGCATTCAGATCCTAAATTGAGGAGAGTTGTGTTTAGACCTAAGTCTATGTGAGCATGAAGATATCTCCTCAATATAGTCCTACCAAACCATGCCTAAGCTATATGCAATCAATGTCAGCTAGGTTTAGAATCGAGGCTCCTAGGTTCGCATGATATCAGAAAGTAAAGAGCTGACATTCTGAGAACACAATTTTGATAATTGAAGTAAGTCAAGCACACTTTTGATCAGACAAAGACAAGTCCCATCTCGGTTGCCAAACCTGTTATCGTCGCAAAATTTTTCCCTTCATTGCGGGAGAGAGGGGAAACGATCCTGCGAGTCAAACTTGACCAGAGTTTGAAAATTGTTTTAAAATACTCACCTCGGTTTTGAAAATAGCAGGAAATATTCCATGGAATGGGACTCGACCTGTCGATACGAGGTTCAATCGTTCCTGGCACCTTTACCAGGGGTAATCGAACCAAGGATCAAATGTGTGCTCGACTTAGTTAAATTATCAAAATCGTGTTCTATACTAAATGCACAGAGAATTCAGGCATGTGCTATGAAATTTTGTAAAATGCATGTTGAAAAACATGATGTATGCTTAGAAAATGCTTTGGAGTTGGAAAATGTTTCTAAGGCAAAAGATGAAAATCAATTTCTCTGGAAAACTCAGATAAAAGGATTTGAAAATCATAAGAAAGTTTCTGAGTATGTGAGAAAATCCTGGGAAAGTGGAGAGAATTCTTGAGAAAAGATAAACATTGAAAGAGAAAATGTTTGCCAGGAAAACTCCAACTTTGAAAATTTTCTTGGGAAAATGATTGAAAATTCATAGGAAAACTCTTTGGAGAAGGAAAATCAAAATTCAGGAAACTGAAATTCTGAGAATCTCAGCCTTGAAATATTTGAAAATCGATTTTGATTCTTGAGAATGATGAAAAACTCCTTTTGAAAATGAATCTTAAGAAAAGAACATTTTTCAGGGAACATTGTGGAAAACTTGACTTGGGAAAATCTAACTTTGGAAATTTTCAGAGTTTCTTGAAAAATCGATTTCCTTGAAAAGGAGAAATGCACATGATTTCATGATGTGAACTATCCTGAATGAATGGATGTCTTTTTATGAAAGCATCTTTTCAGGAAAAATATGCAATTTTAAAATTAAAGGTAAGATTACCACATATTCCGACTATGGCCATAAATATGCTTGTAATTTACTTAGTTAATTCTAAAATATTTTGTAAAATTGAAGATATGCAGTGCTTTTTGAAAGATAGCCTAAGAGTGTAGGCTCGGTGTGACTAGTAGGAAGATGCTGAATCTGGGTCTCATCCATAACTAGGGCCGTAAATATGGAGTCCATCGAGTTCATCAACTCCCTAAGAGTTGGTACACGTGTCATTCGTGTACATCCATAGTGATTTTTTAAATAAAATGCATGAATCACATAATTAGGATATTTCAGAAATTCAAACTATATGATATGCATCCTAATCTAAGCAGAAAAGTAAATCTCTTATTCCAAAATTTCATTTAATTATTACATCGCTAAATAAATTAAAAGAAAAAGGGAAAATTTTAGATTCCAGCTCCTTCCTTTGAATGTCTCTGCCATACTTGAAATGGGGTTAGCTCAAATATGTGGGTTTTTCCAATATTTTCCAATAATATCCTGAGATTATTGGACTTAGTTGGATATAAACCCGATTTTCACACTTTCTTGATATTTGAAATGATGCAAATGCAAGAAAATCCAGTAATAAATAGTTTGAAACTCGGATTTGTGGTCAAAATAACCAAAATACCCCTAATATTGAGGTTATACCTTTAAAATCCGGGGTTTTGAAGGAATTTTGGTAAAATTTGAGATTTTAAAATTTGAATTGTACCAAATGATGATGAAATGCATGATGAGACATGATGCTATGCTGCTAAACATAATAGGACTATAAAAATCAGAATTGATGTTTGAAACTTGGCCAAAATAACGAATTTCGCTTGTTTTTCGCCCAGATTAGGGTCCCGCGGGAACTCCAATTTGATGATGTGGTTAAACTGATCCCCAAACGGTTTTCAAATCATGCCAAATTCCGTATAGAGCATCCATCTACCCTTAGAAACAACATAGAATGATAAAATGCATGGAATGAACGGACATGCATAATTTCAAAGAAAACTCTAAAATAAGCAAATTTCGCCTATGGGGATGAACCAAACGTAGCATTTAACGCAATAATGTAGAAATCCACCATAAAAATGTCTGATATTTTACAGGCTGCTAAAAGACATGAAAATGAACATCTTTGGCTTTTACAGCTCCAGGATTTGACCTACTGTGAGTTTAGTAGCAGAGATTTGGTTCTGACAGGACTAAAATCATCATGATCTAATGTGAAAATAAATAAAAATAATAATTGACCATCAAAATTTTTGAAAATTAAATGGGGAACTACGGACATGCATATAAACAACTTTCATTTGTAGAGGTTTGGCATTTGATTAACTGTCTAAGAAATAAAAATATGACATTACACGCATAAACCAGAAGAGTAGATGTAAATACCAAAACAGGAGACCGAAATAAAAAATACGAAACTAACATAAAAACTGTCCTAAAAATTGCAAAATTTCAGAATCAAACGGGGGACATTTATAACATAAAGTTCATTCTTTACATATCCGGATTGGGAGCCATATTCAGGGAGAACCAGTCAACTTAAGTAGATCCAGAGTCTCAGAGACTCAAATTAGGCTCTGACACGTATCCCGAACTCTCGGATTTTTATCAGACATAAAAAAAATCAGAAAAATCTGATACAATCAGAATAAATACTAGACTCAATCCCGAGTTCAGTGCATTTTTTGGATCAAAAATCAGATCTCACATGATGGAGTGCTCGATTTTACAAGTCGAGACCAAATATTCAGAACGTTTCCCGGGTCATAAAACCCGACTTGGCATTTTGAACTTTGAACATAGTAAATGAATTCAAATGATTTTGATTTTTTTTAGATTATCAGAGACAGCTATGGGCACGTAATATGAGTTTTTTGGCATTTTTAGAGAAAAATAAAAACATAAAATAACGAGTAGACTGACTGACAAAAATAGAGAATTACATAAACTAAACAAAATTGAAATAAACGCTAAAAAAATCTAACTAATTCTTAAAATATGCTAAATTAACGAAACAAAATATGAACTAAACCTAACTAATGCATTAATGCTAAAAAATTATCAAGGAAGCATAATCATTTTTTATATATGTCGTTTTGTGAGAATGGTTCAATCCATCATTCGGACGAACCCTTTCTTCAAAACGAAAATTCAATATGCAAATCGAGACAAGAGCATTATTTCAATAGAACCAATTAGAATGGAAACTCACCTTGTGTTCTTTTGCTGTTTTGGAACCTCAGAGACGGGGCGCTATGGGATCTCTCCTTGAGAATGGACTCCAGAGAGGGCGTGAATTCAGAGGAAAACAAAAGAAGCTAAAAAATGGAATTTTAAGTTGAAGTTCAGATCCAAAGGGAAGGCCCTCTTGGACTGGGCGTGGGCTAGGGATTTGTAGACTGCTGGAGAAATTTTGAAATTCAAACAAGAGGTCATCTTCACCCTCCATGTGGCGCCATCTCAGAGAATGCTACTTTGGATTTTTGAAATAAATAAAATGTAAATTTTGCAAGTAAGACACCTTAGCAAAGGAGTTGGCTTGATTTTCTTTACAGGAGCTTCCCATATGGCGCCACCTTAGAGGATGCCACCTTGGATTTTTCCTTTATTTGAAATTCAAAGTCTTGTTTTCCTGGAAGAAGGAGAGACCGCCATGTGGCGCTACCTCAGAGTGGCTCTACACTAACATATGTCAGAAGGAAAAACAGAGGAAGCATATGGCGCCACCTCAGAGAGAGTTTGAAACTTTTTCTGGAGGAAGCAGGGATAGACATGTGGCATTTCAGGGTGGTTCCACACCTAACAAGTGTCAGCTTGTTGGAGGAGATTCTTCAGATGGCGCCACCTAAGGAGGAATTTGAATATTTGAATTCTGGCTTTTTCTGAAGGAGGCAGAGAGCGACATGTGTCACTTGCTTTTTCTGAAAAAAGTAGAGAGAGACATGTGTCACTTGCTTTTCTTGAGGAAAGCAGAGAGAGACATGTGTCACTTGCTTTTTTTAGGAAAGCAGAGAGCGACATGTGTCACTTGCTTTTTCTAAGAAAAGTAGAGAGAGACATGTGTCACTTACAGGAGAGAACACCTCAGATGGCGCCACCTCAATGGGAGACAATTCTACTTTTTTTGGAAAAAGGAGAGATGGACACGTGGTGACTCAGGATGTCCCCAGAGTGACACATGGCAAGGGATAGAGAAATAAAGGTGGTGGACATGTGGCGCTATTTTAGGGAAGCTCCACATTGACACATGGCCTGAAATAAAAGAAGGTGACTGACGACATGTAGCGCAACCTTAAAGAGGTCCCACGCTGACACATGGCAGAGGATAGAAGGAGAGAGAAAGGGCCCAGTGGTGCCAATTCAGAGACAAGGCTCCTATATTTTTGGGTTTTTCAAAATTCAAGTTTTATAAAAGGAAAGCCCATACGGCGTAACTTCAATGTAGACCCCACATCCCCTCTTTATTGAAATAAAAGCAAGCAAGTAAAACCTCTTTTCAGAATTTTCATAAAACTTAGACTAACTGGCAAATAAGAAATACTTGGCCTAATTGCAGAAATTTTGAAAAGAGGTGGCCCCTGTAGGGCAATTTTGTAAAAGAATGATATTTGAAATTGCTGACAAAAGGGCAAAATCTGAGATAAAATGGCTAAGTTCAAAGCTAAAATCCATATTGAAAACTATCCAAATCATTTTCCTAAGAAAATCTTTTGAGAATTAGAGTCCTGGGGGTAAAATGGGAAGAATTGACAATTTTAAAGACCCAAGGTTTTGAAATCGATTTTGAAAAGAGTTGAAATTCGAATCTGGATTGAAATTTTTGAAATCGAGAGTTCTGGACCTCGAAATGACATGTTGTGCAGTGCAGTGATATGAAATGCTCATGCGATGATATGCAATGACATGTCTTATGAAATGTAATCTTGAACCAGGATTTGGAGATTCCCGTCTCCTGTCAGGAATAAAACTTTGAACCTCTGAGCTAAAATAGAGAAATTTTGAGAGTTGCAGATGAAATTTAGACTTTTGCAAGTTTCAGACTCATAAAATTACCATTTTGCCCTCTAGTGATCTCGGAGAACCAATCTGTGATGATTGGTGGAGATTTTAGGAAGGTGAGTGAAAATTTGGGTTGTTTACAAGCTCCAACGTGGTGAATTTTTCATCACCTATAATGTTTAACCCTTGTGTATATCAGTAATTTGATTAATGAGCATCTGGAATTTGCTGCTCTCTCTCCTAAAAAAAATGGAATGATATTTTGGGTCTGCTTTGAATTTGGTTACCTAGCTTTCAGGTAGTCGAATCACAAAAAAAAATAGGTAAATAGATATAATTGTGGATTATAGAACTTGGTTGGGGCTTACAGATGAGGCCATCTTGTCAGGCCACGGCGTTTGCCCAATAACTTCCAAAAATCCTGCTATTCGGGAACAAGTAGGTGAGGCAATCAATAACCCTACCTTTCCTCTTAGCGCATCATATAGTCTATTGGGTTGGGTTATGCCCTGCCTTAGACCATTTTTCTCCCGGCTCCCGAAAGGAATTGATGGTTAATTAGAGTTGATTTATTCCCTATTTGAGGGCCCATCCATTGGAATATATTTCAAGTTTCTTGAACAACCATCCGTGTACATCTCTATCTTATATATTGCCATCACATGAGAATTAAGAGATCTTATTCCTCCCAGATTAATTGCTTTACATTTGTAGATAATCCCCAGCCCATCTTTTGCTGCATTTTTATATCCTCCCTTGTGTCTTATGCCTCCGTACATGTTCATTCATTTTATCAATTTGAGTAGCAGGTGTTGTGCATCTAAAAGGTTAGGCATTACATTCATCTTCTGATGTGTCTTCCATCGCATCACAATCTAGCACCACTATTCTTCTTTTATTTTCTTTTTGGGACTCACAGACTCCCAAAGGTTGTGTTGAGAATAGTGAGATGTGTAATATTGCTTTCAATCTCCTACAGTTTAGTTATTGCTTGTGGATGATGGATTTATGGCTCATGCATGTATATCTTTTCTGAAATTTTAGAATGGGTTGAGAGATCTGGTATCTAAAAAGTGGCAAAGAGAATATTTGTCCAAGCTCTGGGGCCTCCTTTAGCAAAGGAAGCAAACAGTCTTCCGTTTAATTGTGGTGGTTCAATTAAGGACCAAAAGTTAGGCAGATCTAGAGTTTGAGAAGATTTCTAGTTGAAAGAGAATTTTGACTTCTTTTACTGTTGAATCCACAAAAACATGTTACTATAACAAGGGATGAAGTTCAAGGGGCCTGGCCTACTGATGTGATTCATTGTGGCCTGTTATTTGTTGTTAGCATGACACTGGTATGCACATTTTACATCTGAAGATGTGTTCAGAGATTTAATAGTTGACTGAGTAGTCAAGCCTAGTGATTGGCATGGTTAGTCCAAGGAACGTAAGAAAGAGGTTTGGACCATCAGTCTTATCTCCTCCGGATCGAATCAGAAACTTTTGGTTGATGTAGAAATATGAGAAGCATATTCCTACCAGAGATTGGTTTCTGACTTGGTTTTTGTAGGTGACTGTTTTGTTATTCGATTAAATTCAACTTCCCTCATTTTTTTTTAGCTTGTGGCCCTGCAAAGTTATTGACTTATGTTATTGAGTAGTCTAAGAATATGGGTAACTTTCATCATGTCTCAGAGACTTGACTCAATTAAGGAACCGATCCTGAATGTCGTTAGCATTTCTTTTTTTTCTTTTTCTTTTTCTTTTTCTTTTTCTTTTTCTTTTTTTGCCCTCATAGATAATACTCGATGCCCATCATCACTACAGTCCCCAATCACCTTATTACATCTATGTACAGCACCTCCTTTACCCCTTGTATTGATTGTATATGGTTTTGGTTTCATACCCTACCTGCAGCACAACAGCTACTTGTTGCATAGCTGTTGACATTTCTCCTTTTATACTAGCACCTTATCACTCCAACAATAGCCCATCCTGCATACATATAGGGAACCACCTTCAGCTCTCACAGTATTGCCAGCATGGTTTAACCTATGTTGTTCCAGCATAGCATGTACATACGCTTAGTTCCAGCCTAAGCATACCCTTCCCCTTCACTGTTGCAACTATAGCAACGGTTACACTCAGCCCCTACCACCTACATGTCATTTTAATAGGCATGACTGTGTTGAATTGATGATATGTGCACATCATTTAGGTCATTCTCTCACAGCAACAGTGCTTCAACACCTGTTGTTCCTGTATACCCTCTTTGCAGCCTTGCCACTAGTTAGGATTCTTCTGTTGTCATATCCGTTGCAGGTTCACTACCTCTGTTACACACACACACCTGCACCTCTCACCATAGTGCTCCCAGTATACTGAATTCCACTCACCTATCATCTTTGCAGCAGCATCCTCATCACTTCTCATCATACCATCATACCCTTACCAAAGCAAGTTCATTCTCTTATCTCACTCAGCAACACTGCTGAATACTATATACAAGTCCAGCATCATTTTTTTTACATGAGTCCCCATTAGCTTTAGGCAAAGATACATGGGTTATCATTTTAGTCTAAAGGCATCAGATATATATCCCTCTCCCATGGACTTCTATTATGTTCATATGCATCTAGGCATGCATATTCTTATATGCATATATGTATGTATTTAGCCATGAGCGTCTCACCTGCATCCTAAGTTCATTTCACATCAGGGGATATTGTTGACTCCTCCTTTATTCATACTAACTCACTTTGCTTTGCATACATGAAAATTGTCATTTCCCCCTCCTAGGGCTAGAGTCTCTTGTAATTTTAATTAAGATCAATTTTGTAATAGCTAGATCATAATGACAATATCTACCTTTCGGCACTAGATAAAAATGTATGAGCATGTACATATCTTAGAAATCACTTGTTTTCATATCATTCTTCTCTTCTTCTTTTTTCAAGAATTTACGAATGGGAACACGAATGGCACGTGCACCATTCTAATAAAAGGTGGTTAAATCCTAACTTGACTATTTGCATCAATGGCCATAGTCAGAGTGTGAAGAAAACTTATGGTTTTCATCTTTTATGGGATAACACTGGACCCACACTGGATCTTTTTCAAAAATCATCATATTTTTAAATATTTTTTTCCTTTATCAGAGTTTAATTTAAAATTAACTCAAGATATATATCAATGGCCATAGTCAGGATATATTGAGAGTTAATTTCATTTTTAACTCTATAAAGGCACTAAAATGTATTTTATTCTTCACTTGAATTTAAATATGATCATTATATAATACATTTTATGACCATAGTCAGAAATGTATTATATCTTCAATCTTATTTCAAATCATTTAAAGAATGAAATATGATTTTCAAAACCCAATTTCAAATTCTTTTAAATTCATTCACCATTTAGGATAGAATTACATCATATTTTTCCAAAAAAAAATCATGTTATTTCAAAATCCAAGTAATTTTGAGATAATTCTCCAAATATCTCCTTCACTTCTTAAATCAATCTTCAATTCTTATAAATTCAAATTCTTCTTTCTATTCTTAAATTCTATTTTATTTCAGAAATTCAAACTTTAATTTCAAAGTCCGATTTGACTTTGAAATTTCAAATTCATTTTATATTCAAAATTCAAATTCCAATTCAAAATCAAATTTCAAAGTTCAATTCAATTTTGAAATTCAAAATTCACTTTCAGGATTCAATTTCAAATTCAATTTAACATCTCAGATCGTATTTTCAAAGTTCAAATTAAACTTTGGAATTCCCAAATTCATCTTCTGATTTTTAAATTCAAGTTTAAAATCAAGTTTATTCTTTATTTTTCAAAATTTCCAAAGCTCTATCTAAAGATTGAGTCTTGATTCTCAATTCAAAATCAAGGTTTTAAGACTGATTCTGAATCTCAAAATCTAATTTTTCCCTAAATTAAAGTCCACTTTTAAATTCAAATCTGGATTTCCAAAATCTAGATTCATTCTTAAAGTCTCATTTGGATTTTCAAAATCCAATTCCATCTTAGATTCTATATTTAGAACTCAATTCCACCTTAGATTCATATTTTCAAATCCAATTCCATTTAGGATTCCAGATTTTGAATTCAAATTCCATCATGGATTCCAAACTTCGGATCCAATTCCATTTAAGATTTCAAATTTTGGATTCAATTCCATCTTGGATTCCAAACTTCGGATCCAATTTCATTTAGGATTTCAGATTCCGGATTCAATTCCATCTTGGATTCCAGACTTTGGATCCAATTTCATTTAGGATTCCAGATTTTGGATTAAATTCCATTTAGGATTCCAGATTTCAAATCCAGTTCCATTTTCAATTTCTACCTTCAAAAAAACCATTTTCAAATCTATTTCTTAAGTTTAAATCCAAATCCAAATCCTCTTTGAGGTTATGAAATTAAGAATTCCTTTTTCAGAATCAGTCCATTCAAATTCAAAGTCCATTTTGACTTTGAAATTCCATTTTTTTTCTCAAAATTCTATCTTAAGTTCCAAAAATCTCCTTTTCTCCTTATTTCTTCAAATCAAAATCCATTTTCCAAACTCTGTATTCCAAGACTTGGAATTTCAAGTCTCTTCTTCCAGATCTATTTCAAATTCTGAGTTAGATTCAAAATCTAACTTTTTCAAATCAATTTCAACCCCTTGAATCATTTCTTCATTACATTATTAAACTTATTTTCAGAATCACTTGGATAAATCCCAAAAATTCTAAACTATTTTCTCAAAAGTATGCATCCTTGCATTCATACAAGCATGACTTTTTATGCATTTTAGACTTAGAATAAATTCTTAGACAATATTTAGGCAAAACAAAAAGGCATAAAATTTGATCCTTGATTCGATTACCCCTGGTAAAGGCACCAGAAACGGTCGAACCTCGTACCGATGAGCGAATCCTGTCTCTCCATTTTCCCACAAATTTTTCAAAACAGAGGTGAGTAATTTGAAAATATTTTCAAAATCAAGGTCAAGTGAGACCTTTGCAAAAGAGTTCCTCTCTCTTATTTCTTTTCTTCTCTCTCTTCTTTTCTACCTTTTATTCCCCTTCAAAAAGGGAATAGAGGCTAGAAAGGAAAAGAGAGAAACAAAAGAAAATTTTTTTACAATGATCACAGAAGTTGGCGACCGTGATGGGACTCATCTCTGTCCGACCGAATTTGTGCCTTTTGCTTTGCTTTGATGTTATCTAAGTCTTTATTCTTCAAATGTCAGCTTCATTTCCATGCAAACCTTAGGAGCCTAGACTCTATCCTAAAGCTGACATAATGCATATAGGATCTAAGTATGGTTTGGTAGGACCATATTGAGGAGATTATTGCATGCTCACTTAGACTTAGGTTCGAAATACAACTCTCCTCAATTCTAGGGATTGAATACAAACAATGTATGCAAGTGTATGCTTTTCTTTATTTTAATTCTATCTCTTTAGGATTTGCATTAGAGACGTCTGGTTTTATTGCATGCTGAATATGTTTTCAAAAATATCCCTACCTATATTGTCCTGGTCTTTACGTTGCTGGGTTGTCTCACTGAACCATAGTTCAGGAGAGAGCCTCACAACTAGACCACTTATTTGGGTTAACGCCCCTCTACCACGTACCTAAGGGCCATAGTTCGAGGTATATCGGTAGGTGCTCAAGGATGTTGGGAAGTCATTACCTTAGAACCGTAGAAATATGTCTATGCCACGTACTTTAAGCTTTGACTTGAGTATATCGGCATACCTTGATTGGAATCAGATGATCTGAACCATAGAGTTAGGATTAAGGTCCTACAAGCCATTTCAAATATTGCATTTAGAGTCAGCTTTAGGGAGTGCTGTGTGCGCATCCTTGTTTGTGTAGCTGTGATTCTATGATGTTTATATATACTTCTTATATTACCCTATATTTTCTAAAATCCTGGGTATATTATTCAAAATTTCCTCTTTATTTTCAAAACCCAGGCATATATTTTCTCTATCTGCATTCTTTTTCTCTTTTTCAAATTTTCTTCAAAAAACCCTGAAAATTCTTTTAAATTCTTTGGATCTTTTAAAAAAAAATCAGGTTTTTATCCATTCTCATTTCTTCAAGAGTCTATCCGTAAGTCCTGCATTCTATCTGATTTTCCTCATTCTTCTTTGCCTCAGTATTATTTTGATGGCATTCAATTCCCTCGATGTTGTCTTTCCCAGAGATCATGTCTTCTATCAGATAAGAGATGGATCCCCAAATCATCGGATTATCCAGACTCATTCCTTCTTCCCTCGGTGGTATTATTCTTGGTTCGCCACCATCTCGCGTATGTTCCCAGATCACTTGGATGACTGTGGATTGGAGATGGCATCAGCAGTAGCCAAGCAAACCATCAACGGAAGTCTAATTCAGGCTATGGCAGAGTGGTGGAATCCACGTACCTGCACATTTTGATTTTCATGGGGAGAAATGACTCTACTGATGGACGAATTCAATGACATTATAGGATTGCCCGAACCAGCTGGTCACCCAGATGGTCCTGTCAAGCAGCAGTTTCTGATCAACATCAAGGGAGTAGATGTTCGAGAAGCATTAGCCAGAGCAACAGGGAGCAGATCTTGGCCTCTAACTGAGATTAGCGGAAGTCAGTTCATCGACCTGTTTGGACTCTATCGCAAGTACGGAGCTTACGAGGAGGTTGACACATTGTCCCGAGCAGCGAAAGACAGAATTCAACATGCCATGATCCTATGCACAGTGGGATTAGCATTCTTTTAGGACAGTCAGAATTTTATTGATGTAAGAATTATCCAGCTCTTTTGAAGATGGAGAAGCAAGCAGACCCATCATCTTTCAGTTTTCATGATCGCCTTAGCCTTTCTTTACCGAGGCTTAGCTCGCTTTGCCCTTAGAGAGACTATTCTGGTAGAAGGATGCACCTATGCCTTGCAGTTGTGGTTCCTACGACATGTGCCATCAAAAGCCAGTTCTTTCAGGTTCAACAGTAAGAAGCCGAAGTCTATTATTCAGTATCAAGCTTTGATCGAGAGTTTGCATCAGGAGGAGATCGTTTGGGATTACTTTGACAGGCGAGAATCAGTTCCTCGCTACACCTATTCTCGTAGCAAGCGCTACAGATTGCTTGGCCCCTTATTTTGTGTTGATTATCAACCAGAGAGGTGTCTTAGACAGTTTTCGCAGCGGCAAGTTTATGCCACCATTCGCTTCCCGACAGGTAACATGACAAAATTTAATTTGCAGTCGGATCAGTGGTCTGGGGCATACCATGTAACCAAATACACTTGGGACTCTTTCATTTCTCTTTTTGTATTTCCTGGACCCAATGTATCTACTGAATATTAAGAGTGGTGGCAAATTGTCTATCCACCTTCTCTTTGTCTCTGAATCTATTATCAATAAAATTTACTTTTTGTTCTACTAAAAAGTATTTTGGGCCAAACATTATCTTTATAAGCATAAATAGTCGTGATGCTTATGGCGACCTTATCCCCGTCAATGGGACATTCTTTTAAATATCTTCCTCGTTCTTCTTCAATATCTTTTATCATGGTTGACGACCTCGCCTAGGTAATAAGGCACATTTTCAGTTGTCATAAGAATGATGACGCAATTGTCACAAATCTTGTGACGACCCAATCCCTGGTAATGGGATAATCCTTTTAATTATCTACCAAGTCCTCCATTCTTTTCTCAAAATTTTATTTTAAAAAGTTTCTTCCTCACCCTAACCATCCCCTTATTCTTCAGAAAGCATTGGCATTGTCAGAATGGTTCAAACAAGGACTGGAAAGGAAACGGTTCCTCAGCATAGCGACGGTGAGGTGGATGAAATCGACTCTCCTAAGTCAGTCAGAGGACAAGGTCAAAACAAGGGAGATGATATTGATCCCGCTATATACGATCTATTTCAGAAGATGATGGTTGGGATGATGTCGGAGCAAGCTGAGGCCAGTCTGAAAAGAGCAATTCCTAAGAGCAAACTGAAAAAGAAGGTTATGAGGAAGCCAATTAAAATCGTCAAAAAGAAGATTCAGCCATACACTACTTCTGAGGACGCAGAATCAGCGGAGGAAGAGTCAAAAGAGGAAGAACAATTTATGTTCAAACAGAATCCCTCGCAACAGTTCGTGAAGATCACTGAAGAGCCCAAGTCTGTGAATAAGCCCAAATTTGGGATCCCGACAGAGGATCCAATGCGCAAGCAACTGATGAAAGTGACTTGAGCAGTCAAGGACATTCAGGACAAGAGCAAGGGCAAGCAAACCTATTCAGGTGAAGATTTCTACAATGGCCTAGATGGGGATGACAATCTAGAGAATCTCCCTCGCAAATTTCTCAAGTTCGATGGAACTGGCAACCCTAAAGCTCATCTGGCCATGTTTTATGCATAATATAGTCGCTTCAGGAAAGACAACAGGGCTTTATTTATTTGCTTCTCGTGCAGCTTGGAAGGAACAACAGCTAGGTGGTACGTAGACTACATCAACCATATCGAACTACGAGAGTTCGATAAAGTAGTGAACTTGTTTATCGAGCGCTTCATGTTCAATGTTGAGACCTCGCCCACTCTCAACCATTTGTACAATCTGAAGCAGAATGAGAACAAAAGAGCGGGAGAGTTCATCCACAGGTGGAGAAGCACCTGTAACAAAATGAAGGTTCCCATCCCAGAGGAGCATGCCTTGCAAATCATCCACAATAATTTTTCCCAACCTCTGAGGAATCTCATCTCCACGTCTCCTGCAAAATCATTCATCAAGTTGATTGAGAGAGCCGAATGGCTGGAAACAAGACTAGACAATGGCCTTTATTAAGGTTATCCATTCGTCCAAGGTAACCTCGAGCAGAAGAAGAAGGCACATTTCACCTATTCCACAAATATCTTAGGCGGTAGCAGCAGTGCTAGCAGCAAGAAAAACAAGAAGAACCACAGCAAGAACTCAGGAAGTTCTAAGGCTGAAAGAACAAACTCTGCATCCCAGAAGGAAAAATTCGTCAAGCCACAGCCTGTTCAGTCGGTGCCACAGCTTGAAGAAAAACATTAGATAAAACCAAAACACGATGGCTGGAGTTATGACGGAGAGTTCACAGCTCTAGAGCAAACCCGGAAACATGTTGTGGAATATATGTTGTCAAAGGGGATGGTCAAACTCCCTAAGGTGGCCGATCCTCCAGTTGTTATGGGTAAGTGGACGAAAAAATTCTGCAAATTCCACCGAATTATAGGACATGACACTAAGCATTGTTTTGTCCTCAAGAATGTCATCCAGGATTATATCAACAAGAATCTGTTGATCGAGGATGAGGACGAAGAGCAGCCTGAGATCTTATCCAAACCTTTCCCCAAACATTTAGCTTCAGTCATTTCAGAGCAAGCAGTTTTTTTTCAGAACAGTGTTCAGTCATGTTTTAGCTAAGACATCCAGGATCAGCATCAGGTCCTAATGTTGCGTCAAGTGCAGTCTTCCACTAAGAAGGTGGATATCACTTCAATTCTCAGCAACAAGAAACCAGTGAGTGAGCCAACAAAGGTGATAGCAGAAGCCACCAAGCAGATTCCCAGGATTCCAAGACGCTTCATCAAGCCAGCTTCAAAGAAGAATGAAGATGCTAAATCAGTTTAGAAGCATATCACGACATTGTCGAACATCTCCATTCTGGATTTGGCCCTTGCTTCTCCGAAATATCAGCAAGTTCTGGATGACCTATTAAGAAAGATCAAGGTCAAGCCGAGCATGACTCTACAGGACATGGCTCAGATTGTCAACCAAGTCATGACCAACACACCAATAACTTTTTCAGATGAGGATTTGCCAAAACCTCATACATTCCACAATAATGCTCTTTACATAGTGGTACGGACCAGGGGCATGATTGTCCCACATGTGCTCATTGATGAGGGCATCAACCTCAACATTTGTTCGGAGATGACAGCTAAGGCCTTGAGCCTGAAAGAAGAAGAGTATGTGTCGGATCCCATAACCATCTACGGCTTCGACAATCACGGGCAGACTACCAAGGGAAAAATCTTTCTCGAGATTTTCATCAATTATTTAGTGCATATCGTGTTGTTTCACATGGTTAATGTGCCACCCACGTATAATCTTCTGCTAGGGCGCACTTGGATCCATAATGCCAATGTTGTTCCTTCTACCCTTCACCAGTGCATCAAATGGCTGAAGGGAGGCATGATCACCACCATTCTGGGAGAAGATCCGGAAGAAAGACTCCCGCAGTTGATGATTCCCCGCCCTACTTTCACCGCTGACATCCTGAGCATCCGGGAAGTTGATGAGATCAATTTGAATGACAGTCTGGATTTGCTGAAGCTGAAGAAAATCCAAGCAACAGAGAATGTTGCAGCAGTGATTCAGTGACAGGGAACTCATTTCTACAAGCTGGGAGGGCGCCTTAATTGTGCTTCTCTTAAAGATCATCCTCTTTTCCCTCAGTTCGAAAAAGCCAAGAAGGGATTCGATCTTCTAATGAAGCATGGCTATCAGCCCTTCAGGGGTCTTGGGAAGAATGAAGACGGCATCCTAGAGCCGATCATCCCCGCTCAACACAACACCGGTACAAGTTTGGGTTTCACTGGCCAGATATCAGGCAGAAGAACTGTAAACATCCCAAATTTTTCTCATCCATTCTCAGAAAATCCTCCTTGTGTTGTGCCAACCCTGTTAGGTCAGCGTAGGAGTCAAACCTCGAGTATGTTTCAAAAAATTACCACTTTACCCACTTTTATTAGGAAAATTATCATTTTACCCCTAGGTCATCTCGGCCCCCAGTCAGTCGGAGTCAACCAAACTCATTCTCAAGTTCAGAATAGTTAGAATATCAATCATTTCAAGCTCACTTGAGCTCACAGTGATAAGGTGTAAACACCCCAAATTTTCACTCACCTCCCCTACATCTCCACCAAACATCATCATTCAACCTCTGAAATCGTCGGAGGGCAAAATGGTCATTTTCTGAGCCCGGACCTTGCAAAAGTCTAAATTTCATCTGAAACTCTCAAAATTTCTCTATTTTTAGCTCAGATGTTCAAAATTTTACTCCTGACAGGAGATAGACATCTTTGAGTCTTGGCTCAAGATTATATTGCATAAGACATGACATTGTATATCATTGCATGAGCATTTCAAATCACTGCACTGCACAGCATGTCATTTCGAGATCCAGAACTCTTGATTTCAAAATTTTCAATCCATATTAGAATTTTAACTCTTTTCAAAATTGACTCCAAAACCCTGGGTCTTCAAAATTATCAATTCTTCCCATTTTACCCCCAGGGCTCTGAATGTCAAAATATTTTCTCAGGAAGACGATCTGGATAGTTTTTAATGTGGATTTCAGTCACTTCACCTCAGATTTTGCCCTTTTTGACAATTTCAAATATCTTTCTTTTACAAAATCGCCCTACAAGGGCCAACGCTTTCCAAAATTCTTGTTTTGCCCATTAGTCCAAATTTTATGAAAATTCCAAAAAGAAGTTGTGGTTTTATCCTTATTTCAATAAAGAAGCAATGTGGGACCCACACTGAGGTGGTGTCACACAAGCTTTTCTTTTGAAAAATTTGAATTTTGAAAAAACCCAAAAATATAGGAGCCTTGTCCCCTGGATTGGTGCCACTTGTCTTTTCTCTCTCCTCCCATTTCCATGCCAAGTGTCAGTGTGGGGCTACCCTAAGAAGCCGCCACATGTCATCCCATTTATCTACCATGTGTCACCCTATCCATCCTGCGCCATGTGTCATTTCAAAGAACACCAGGAGATGCCAAGTGTCATAGGTTGTCCTGTCTAGAAAAGTGGAGCTTGTCTCCTCTGAGGTGGCGCCACTTGAAGTGTGTCTCCTACAGGGGACACGTGTCAACCTCTTACTCCTTCTAGAAAAGTAGCCTGACACATGTCTCTCCCTACTTTTTTCAGAAAAGTAGGAGACACGTGTCACTAATAGATTCCTCCAGAAAAAGTAAGCTTGTCTCCTCTGAGGTGGCGCCATCTGGAGTGTGTCTCCTGCAGAGGACACATGTCAAGCTCTCATTTCCTCAGAAAAAGCAAATGCCATGTGTCATTTCTGTGAACACCCCAAATTTTTCAAAATATTGTAAATATCCCCGTTTTGCCCCGTTGCCCCCATTTTCTGGGTAATTGAGTCAGTTTTAAATCTAAATTCCATTTTGTTTCTCAAATTTTGTTGAAACTAAATTCATTTTACATATCTGACTCAATTTCGGATTCAGATCTAGATCAAAATCCAAATCTGAGCTTCGTTGTCCAATTTTTTTTTTTTGAACCAAATTCTCAAAATTACCAAAATAACCTTTTAACAGGCTCAGACAGCTCATCCGATATCCGTTTGGATCCATCACGTTATATTTCTCAATTCAAGTTTCAAAACTCGAACGTTTTCTCAAAACCTGGATCCAAACCCATTCTCCTGAAGAAATTTCTCCAAAATGGCCTGAAATTCTCAAAAAAACACTTTTGTAAATATTTCTCAGAAAAATACAAAAATTTAGTGTTTAATCTTTGTTTTCTTGTAAAATCTTAGATTTTTATTCCAAAAATAAATAAAAAAATGGAAAAATAACACAAAAAACAAAAAAAATCGGAAAAACTACAAGAAAAATAAATGACTTAAACTTTTTTAAACTATTTTTTACTAAAAACCTCAATTTTAAAACATTTTTACAAAAATTTTCTTAAAAGGGGAATCCTCTTTTTGGAAAAGAGAAAAAATCCCAACAGTTTGCTCTCGCGCTCCATCCTTACCACCGTCAATCTTCAACAGCCTCTTCCTTTTCACCTTTGATCCTTAACCAATCCATTCTGGAATCATCCGGGGTGTCTTTAAGAAGAGCCACCCTCGCCTTCTGGAGATCATCGAGTCTTCTCTGCAAAAATCCATGAAATCCATCATCATCGCATTCCCAGCTAACGAAGTCTTCTGATAATCCATCTTCTACCCTTCCATGTGCATCTTCCTCTGTTCGATCGATTCCACCCCTCTTACATCGAATCGCCTCTTTCGCCCAGTCCCCCTCTTCTTCAATTAAATCCCACATCAGGACTCTCGGCCGCCCCCCTCTTGATTCCTCAGAATTAGCCAAGGCAAAGAGATCATCCCTGCAGTGAGACCACGAATTTATCTTTCGATCAACCGAAGAGTCTTCAGCTCCGACAATACAAGCAAAACAGGTAAGAATTTCTTCTCCCCTTGGAATCTGGTCTTTCCTTCCGATTTCCTTGCTTTATGCCCATTAACGCACCATGAATGGCATTGGGTTGCCTATAGCAATCCCAATATATTTCTGTGCCACAACGAACGGAATCCTACATTCCAACATATTTTTCATTTCTCTTCTTTCTTTATTATTTCATTTTTTATTTTATTTTGCTCTGATTCGTAGTCAATTTATCTCTAATTTTCAGTTATTGTTTCTTGTTTACATTGAAATCTCTCCTCTTCATCCGGTTTATCTAGATTTTGCTTACTTCTTTATCTTCATTTTCTACGGTGAGCTTTTTTTTTTTCTTAATTAGAGGGAAACCACCCAAAACCACTCGGATCTATCATAATTTCCTCCCTTAGTTTATTTGTCAAAGCCCATTCCCCTTTTATGTTTTACCAGTTTATTTAAATCTTGTGTTCCGGTTTATGGTTGATTTTTTTTTTTTTTTTGCGCTTATCGTAATTTCCATTTTGTATTTAATTACCATTTTACTTTTGTTGATCCTGGTTCATTGATTTTCAAGAGATCACCACGTGATTCCCTGTGCATTGATTCAATATCTGCCTATGTTTCTCTTTATGCCAATTTTTTTTTTTATCAGTAATATGGTTACTTTCATTTTGCTTAATTTCATTTCAGCAGGAGTCTTAGTTTTATGATCCCATGCTATGCTCATATCAATTATACCATATTAGTTGTAGGTATGAATTCTTTAGCGTATGCCTGTTAAATTCACAAGCATCTGCATGACATTTCACCTTTTTTTTTTATCCTGCATTCACCTGCAAGCCTCTGGTATCATACGATACCTGTGCATCCTCTGTTAATAATAACGTCTGATTCATTCTCGCCCACAACCACCTTTTGTTGATCATTGTTTACTCACTTTATGACGATTGTGGTTATGAGGCATCATTGTCTATTAAGAATTCCTCGACATCATCAAGGGTAACAGATCAACGCCTATTGAGAAATCGTGGAGGTCTCGCAAAGACATCATCAATTCATTTGAATGTCATTTTTTTTTCCTTTTCTTGGTCAAATCAGCATTTGCTTTCTCGTGTTAGTTTTTATTCTATCTATGATACATCCTCCCCTCAACCTTTATTTCTTTTCTGATTGTAAAATCGATGACCTTTGTTTGGAAATTTTTTTTTTGAGTGTCCACCCTTGCATGAGCAGAAGTCCATTTTCACTGATATATCTGTGATGATCAATAGATTTTCATTGACTCCTGGTGTTGTTATTAAGCTCTGCAAGGAACGTAGGTACAATTGATTCCAAATATGAATCATGTTGTGTTTCCTTTGTGTTGGTCCATCAGAGACCGATCCTACTGTGGTTCGACCAGTTCATTGTCTAGCAGGGTTTTGAATCAATGGAAAATTCCATCTGGATGTATATCCATAACAGTATCAAATGCAGCGATTGATGAAGCATGGTCAAACAGGACCAGGTATGATGCTACCGTGATCAAATTCACTTGCCCCATAAGTCGATGCACAACTTTTGCCTATCTCGAATTGATAAGTCACAAGAGCCTCACACGAGTGACTCTCCAAGAGGACAGCCATTGATTTAACATTTACTTAGAAAATTTGTTCAAATTTCTGGAATCTTGCTTATAGAATGTTGAAGCCGAGGCAACCTTGCCATGGCTCGTTCAGCCAACAGAGATCAACTTATATCCCTGTCACTCGCTATCTGTCAGCAGCAATGTGGCTTGTTGAACTTGGCCAGTTCTGAGAAAGGAAGGAAAATGCATAACTCTCAGATAAGCATTTGCCATCAGTTTTACGATTGCTGAATACCAACCTTCAATATATTTGCCAGACTACAGTGACATTTAGGTCTATGATTTCCCTTTTTCTAATGCATTCTTTCATGCTTCAGTATGGTACAATTTTGGACAATGATCACAAAAGCATATGCCAAGCATTGGTGACCTTTGATAACATTTGCATCAGCTGATGGTGTTTGGGCCACAATTCAGCGGTCAGAGGGAGATTCAATGCAGTACCATAAAATATATATTAGTTCTGAAAAACCAGAGAACTTCATTCGTCTGTCACACCACTCTGTGATACAGGCTTCATGTCTATAGAAAGTCATTTTATAGTATTTCTGCAACTATTAAGTATTTCTCAAAATCTAGGATTTTTTTTTACATTCTGGTAGCCACTTACCTTAATCATTGTTAAACATTGTTGCATTATTGCATTATTGCATTCTGCATATGTTAGTGTGGTTATATCAAAAATGTTATGTTGCCTACATTCTCGTTACACCCCTTTTACAGCCACAACATACCCTCATGTGTAGCACTGTTTACCTTGTTGACAGAAGTAGCTCCCATCATTCTGCCTTGTTAGCTCCTGCATTAATATATATATATATATATATATATATATATATATATATATATATATATATATATATATATATATATATATATATATATGTTACTTCCTGCATTTCCTGTCATCCCAGCCATCAACTCCCAGCACTGCACTTGCAGTAGTAGCTTCCAACATTCCACTAACTCCCCTAACTTCATTATCATTTACCTCACACAACCCTCCATAGCATATTGCACATTCACTTTAAACATCACCTGCTGCTTATCCACACAGTAAGTCACTCTACTTATGGCTTATGTTTACCTATATCTGCCATATGCTATAGTAGCCTTCTACAGCACCTCACAGCACAACACTTACCATCTGTTCATCGGCATTACATCTATCATAACATTGTCTATCCGCAACATTTGTTCCTCATACTGCTGAACCATCAGCCGTATCTCTCTACACAGCATCCACTGCTGTACCTTCCTGTTGCATCCATCAGATTATCTCTCATCCACCTACATTGAGTGTATGTCACATGTAATATGTCTGTATATATACATATATATATATATATATGAATATATATCTATACGTGTATATATGTACATATATATATGTATATACTCGTATATATATATATATATATATGTGTGTGTATAGGCATATAGGTATGTATGTCATTCTCCATCTTTTCCATCATTTATATCTTAGTATATGAACATTTTCTTAGATATCCATATGATATATGCCATTTTTTTTTTTTTTCTTCTTCATGCTAACCAAGTGTTTTGCAGGAAATACACGAAAATAACTATCTTCTTGGAGATTCTTTCAATTTTTAATCAGATTCAAGTTGTAATAGCTAGATTTGAATAAGAATTTACATTTCCTGTCTTAGGTAGAATGAATGAGCATTATAAAATCACAAATTACCTGTTTTCATGCATCTTTTTCCTTTATTTCCCAAATTCTCACAAATGGTGAAACACGAATGGCACGTGCACCATTTCGTAAGAGGTAAATTAATCCTAAGTTGATGATCCATATCAATGGCCATAGTCAGGGTATGGACAAAACTTAGGATTTCTATCTTTTACGAAATAACACTGGACCCATACTGGATCCATTTTCAAAATTCATCATATTTACTCAAATATTTTCTTCTTTTATTAGAGTTTAACTTAGAATTAATTCAATATATATACCAATGGCCATAGTCAGGGTATATTGAGAGTTAATTTCATTTTAAACTCTATAAAAGCACCAAAATGTATTTTATTCTTCACCTGAATTTAAATATAGATTATTATATAATACATTCAATGACCATAGTCAAGGATGTATTATATCCTCAATCTTATTTTAATTCATCCAAAGAATGAAATAGCTTTTCAAAATCCAATTTCAAAATTCTTTTTAAATCATTCATCATTTAGGATAGAACTGCATCATATTTCAAAATTACTTTTTCAAAAACTCCAAGTGATGTAAATATCTTCTTCAATCAAATCTTCAAATTCTGTTCATCTTTTTCAAATTCTATTTCATTTTCCATCTCAGAGTCCAATTTAACTTTGAGATTTCAATTTCATTCCATATTCAAAAATCCCTAATCATTTTCAAAGTTCAATTTTACTTCGAAAATTCAAATTCATTTTCAAAAAGCTCCAATCAAAAGGTTCAATCTTAACTTTGAGATTCTTGATTCATTTCAAATCCCAGGATTAAATTGACTTAAGATTCATCTGTATATTCAACATTCAACTTCTAAAAATTCCCTTTTCCCAAACTCAAATCAGACTTAGAAATTCTTGAATTAACTCCAAGTCTATTTTTTTTCTAAAATTCAGCATTCATATTGGATCTCAGACTTCAGATCCAATTCCTCTTTAGGATCCAGAATTCAACACTCATGTTGGATCTTAGACTTCGGATCCAATTCCTCTTTAGGATCCAGAGTCCAATTCCACTTTTGGATCTTAGACTTCAGATCCAATTCCTCTTTAGGATCCAGAGTCCAATTTTACTTTTGGTTCTCAGACTCCAGATCCAATTCCCAATTAATATCCAGAATCCAATTTTGCTTTGGATCTCAGGCTTTTAGATCCAAAAATCCATCTTAGGATCCAGAATTCAATCACACTTTAGATCTCAGATTTCAGATCCAATTCTCCTTTAGGATCCAGACTCCAAATTCACTTTGGATCTTAGACTTCAGATCCGAATCTATTTTAGGATCCGAAACCCAATCTCCATTCCCAATTCTAGATTTCAAATTCAATTCTACTTTCGAAATCTTACTTTCTTTTTCTTAAATCCATGATTAAATTCAAAGTTCACCTCTGACTCTGAAACTTCATCTCCTTTCATTTTCAAAACTTTAAATCATTCTTTCTCTAAGTCAAAGATTTACTCTTTCGACTCTGATTTACTTAGACTTAGAAATTTCCTGATCTATCTCAAGTTCTAAGTTAGATTCAATCATTCTTCACTCCCTTATCAAGTTCATCTCAGAATAACTTGGAGATTTTCAAAATATCTTTCAAAAAGAGCATACATTATTGCATTGCACAAGCATGATTCTTTGTGCATTTAGATCTTTTTAGGATAAATTCTTAGATTATATTTAGGCAAAGCAAAAAGGCATAGATTCGATCCTTGGTTCGATTACCCCTGGTAAAGGCGCCAGGAACGGTCGAACCTCGTACCGACGAGCGAATCTCGTCTCTCCATCTTTTTCCCGCAAATTTTCAAAACGGAGGCGAGTAATTTTTCTAAATATTTTCAAATAAAGGTCAAGTGGGACCGCGCAAAAGGATTCCTCTTCTTTCTTTCTTTCTTTCTTTCTTTCTTTTCCCTCCTCTTTCTCTTTTCTTTCTTCTATTCTTCTTCCTTCAAAAAGGAGGAAAATAGAGGTTAGAAAAGGAAAAGAGAAGGAAGAGAGAGAAACAAGAGAATAGGAAAAATTTTGCGATGATCACAGATTTGGCGACCGTGATGGGACCCGTCTTCGTCCGGTTGGATCTATGCCTTTGCTTTGCTTTTATATAATCTAAGTCTTTATTCTAACATATGTCAGCTACATTTTCATGCAAACCTTAGGAAGCCTAGATTTTGTCCCAAGCTGACATCATTGCATATAGGATCTAAGTATGGTTTGGTAGGACCATATTGAGGAGATTATTCCATGTTCACATTAGACTTAGGTTTTAAATACAACTCTCCTCAATTTTTAGGGATTGAATACAAAACAATGTATGCAAGTGTATGCTTCTTCTCATTTAAATCTATCTCTTTAGGACCTGCATTAGAGCCTTCTGGTTTTATCTGCATGTGATCATCTTTTTTGAAAACATCCCTACCTATATTTTCCCGGTCTTCACGTTGCTGGGCTGTCTCACTGAACCATAGTTTGGGAGAGAGCCTCACAACTGGACCACTTATTTGGGTTTGCGCCCCCCTGCCACGTACCTAAGGGCCATAGTCCGAGGTATATCGGTAGGTGCTCAAGGATGTTGGGAAGCCTTTACCTTAGAACTGGAGAAATATCTTATATGCCACGTACTTCGAGCTTCGGCTTGAGTATATCGGCATACCTTGATTGGAATCAGATGATCTGAACCATAGAGTTAGGATTAAGGTCCTACAAGCTATTTCAAATATTGCATATAGAGTCAGACTTTAGGGAGTGCTGTGTGCGCATCCTTGTTTGTGCAGCTACGATTATGCGATATTTTCCTTGTGTTCTCCTATGTATATCAACCTCTTTTAAACCCTGGGTATACTATTTAAAATTTTTTCTCTATTTTCCAAAAACACCAGGTGTATACTTTTCCTTTTACCTACATTCTTTTCCCTTTTGTGTCAGAATTTTTTCCTTAAAAAAAAAAAACCCTGGAAAGTCTTTTCCTGAGCCCCTTGATCTTTCGAAAATTTCCAGGATTTGTGTCTATCCTTTTTTCCATCATCAAAAGTCTATCCGTAAGTCCTGCATTCTACCTGACTCTCTTCCTCTTTTTGCCTCAGTATCACTCTGATGGCATCTGAATCTCCCGATGCTATCTTTCCTTGGGATCATGTCTTCTATCAAATAAGGGATGGAACCCCAGATCATCGGGTCATTCAGTCCCGTACCTTCTTCCCTCGGTGGTACTATTCTTGGTTCACCGCCTTCTCGCGTATGTTCCCAGACCACTTGGATGATTGTGGATTGGAGATGGCATCGGCAGTTGGCAAGCGAACCATCAATGGCAGTCTAATTCAAGCTATGGCAGAGAGATGGAATCCGCGTACCTGCACGTTTTGGTTTCCATGGGGAGAAATGACTATGCTAATGGACGAGTTCAATGATATCATGGGATTGCTAGAACCAGCTGGTCAGCCATATGATCCGGTCGAGCAGCAATTTTTGATCAATGTCAAAGGGGTAGATGTTCGAGAAACATTGGCCAGAGCTACAGGGAGCAGATCCTGGCCTCTCACAGAGATCAGCGGAAATCAGTTCATCGATCTGTTCGAACTCTACAACAAGTATGGGGCCTACGAAGAAGTCGATACCTTATCTCGAGCAGCGAAAGAAAGGATCCAGCATGCCATGGTCCTATGCATAGTAGGGATGGCATTCTTTCAGGATGGTCAGAATTTCATCGATATCAGAGTCGCCCAACTTTTTCGAAGATGGGGAAGCAAGCAGACCCATCAGCTTTCAATCTCCATGGCAGCTCTAGCTTTTCTCTACAGAGGTTTAGCTCGATTTTCCCTCGGAGAGACCATTTTGGTAGAAGGATGCACGTATGCCTTGCAGTCGTGGTTCCTGCGACATGTACCGTCAAAAGCCAGCTCTTTTAGATTCAGCAGCAAGCAACCGAAGTCAGCCATTCAGTGCCGAGCTTTGATCGAGAAACTGCATCAGGAGAAAATCGTTTGGGACTTCTTCGACAAAAGAGAGACCATTCCTCGCTACATCTATGCTCGTGACAAGCATTACAAACTGCTCGGCCCTTTCTTCTGCGTAGACTATCAGCCAGAGAGATGTCTCAGACAGTTTTCGCAGCGGCAGGTTCGTGCCAACACTCGCTTCCCGACAGGTCGCATGCCAGAGTTCGATCTACGGTCAGATCAGTGGTCTGGAGCATACCACGTCACCAAATACACTTGGGACTCCTTTATTCCTTTGTCTATATTTCCTGATCCTAATGTATCATCAGAGTATCAAGAATGGTGGCAAACTGTCTGCCCACCTTCTCTTTGTATTTAAATTTCGTCATCAATGAAAATGCAAGCTTTTATTCTGATAAAAAGCCTTTTGGCCGAATCTCATTTTATTTCATATAGTTATGGATTCATCCCCAGCGATGAGACTCCTTTTTGTCTATTCTCGCCTAGGTCATAAGGCGCATTTTATCACCATAAAAGGATGACGCGATCATTGCAAAAATTTGCCAATTCCTTCCCTCATGCCTTTTCTAAAAGAAATCACATTTTCAAAAATTTCCTCCGAACCCTAATCATTCCTTTCACCTCAACAGGAAATCACTGGCATTGGCGAAATGGTTGTAACAAGGGCAGGAAAAGAAACAGTCCATCAACACAGCGACAGTGAGGCCGGAGGGATGGATTCCCCCAAATCGGTCAGGGGACAAAATCAGAATCAAATAGATGATATCGATCCAGCCATGTATAATCTGTTTAAAAGAATGATGACCAAAATGATGGCTGAGCAGGCCGAGGCCAGTCAAAAAGAAGTTGTTCCAAAGAACAAGCCAAAGAAGAAGGCCATAAAGAAGCCAGTCAGGATTGTTAGAAAGCAAGTACAATCCGACACCACTTCTGAAGAAACAGAATCAGTTGAGGAGTCAGAAGAGGAAAAGCAATATGTTTATCATCAGAATCCTCCACCGCAGTTGGTAAAAACCACTGCAGAGCCCGAATCAATCAACAAGCCCGTTCCAACTAATGACCCGATGCAGGAGCAAATGAAAGAAATGAATCGGGCCATCAAGGATATTCAAGCTAAAAGCAAGGGCAAGCAGACCTACTCCGGTGAAGATTTTTACCATGGTCTAGACGGGGATGACAATTTGGAGAATCTCCCTCGCAAGTTCCTTAAATTCGACGGAACTAGCAACCCCAAGGCTCATTTGGCCACCTTTTATGCCGAGTGCGGCCGCTTCAGAAAAGATAATCGGGCGTTATTCATATGCTTTCCTCGTAGCCTTGAAGGGGTAGCGGCCAGGTGGTATGCAGACCACATTAATCCTATCGAACTACGAGAGTTCGATAAAGTTGTCAACTTATTCATTGAGCGCTTCATGTTTAATGTTGAAGCCTCACCAACCCTCAATCATCTGTACAATTTAAAACAGATGGAGAATGAGAAAGCCAGTGAGTTCATCCACAGGTGGAGGAGCACCTGTAACAGAATGAAGGTCCCCATCCCGAAGGAGCACGCCCTGCAGATTATTCTGAATAATTTCGCTCAGCCTTTAAGGAACCTCATTTCCACTTCACCTGCCAAGTCATTCATCAAATTAATTGAGAGAGCCGAGTGGCTCAAGACCGGCCTGGACAATGGTCTATATGAAGGATATCCTTTTGTCAGAGGAAATCCTGATCAAAAGAAAAAGACGCACGTCGCCTATGCCGCAGGATTGACAGATCAGGGCAGCAGTGGTTCCGACAAAAAGAAGAACAAGAAGGGCCGCAACAAGAACTCAGGACATCCCAGTGCCGAAAGGACAAACTCGGCAGCCCAGAAGGGAAAATTTGTTAAGCCCAATCAACCAGCGCCCCAGCCAGAAGCGAAGCAGCCAGAAAAGTCAAAGCACGAAGGTTGGAGTTATGATCGGGAATTCTCAGCCTTAGAACAGTCCCGCGAAGACATCTTAGAATATATGATGTCGAAAGGAATGATTAAGCTCCCCAAGGTGGCGAATCCTCCTGTCGCTATGGGTAAATGGACTGACAAGTTCTGCAAGTTCCATCGGACTGTCGGACATGACACCGAGCATTGCTTTGTTCTCAAGAACATCATTCAGGACTGTATTGACAAGAACATGTTAATTAAGGACGAGGATGAGCAGCAGCCAGAAGTCTTGTCCAAACCATTCCCTAAACATTCAGCTTCGGTCATCTCAGAGCAAGCATTCTCTTTGCAAGACAGTATCCAACCATGTTCTAGGCAGGACATTCAGGATCAACATCAGGTCCTAGTCCTTCACCAGGCACAGTCATCCGTCAAGAGGGCGGATGTCACCCCATTTTCCAATAAATCAACAAAGGCAGCAACAGGAACTGCCAAGCTAGTTCCCAGGATCCCGAAGCGCTTTATCAAGGCAGCTTTGAAGAAAAAAGAGGCTTCAGGGTCAATTCAGAAGCCGATTACTGCATTATCCAACATCTCTATCTTGGACTTGACCCACGCTTCATCTAAGCACCAGCAAGTGCTAGAAGATCTTCTTAGAAAGATCAAAGTCAAGCCTAGCACGACCCCGCAAGATATGGCTCAGATCGTTAATCAGGCCATGACGAATGCACCAATCACTTTTTCTGATGAGGATTTGCCAAAGCCTCATTCGTTTCATAACAACGCCCTATACATAGTAGTGCGGACCAGGGGCATGACAGTCTCTCATGTGCTCGTTGATGGAGGTAGCAGCCTCAATATCTGTCCAGAGATGACGGCCAAGGCATTGGGCCTAAAAGAAGAGGAATACACCCCAGATCCGATCACTATCTACGGTTTTGATAACCATGGGCAGACAGCCAAGGGGAAGATATTTCTCGAAATTTTCATCAACTATTCGGTACATACGGTCCTGTTTCATATAGTGAATGTGCCACCTACATACAATCTGCTCCTCGGACGCACTTGGATTCACAATGCCAATGCGGTCCCATCAACCCTGCACCAGTGTATCAAATGGTCGAAGGGAGGCATGATCACCACGGTCCTAGGAGAGGATCCAGAAGAACGACTCCCGCAGCCGATGATTCCCCGTCCCACTTTCACTGCCGACATCCCGAGCATTAGGGAAGTCGACGAGATCAATCTGAGTGAAAGCCTGGATATGCTGAATCTGAAGGAAATCCAGCCAACAGAAAATGTCACTGCAGTTGTTCAGTGGCAGGGACCTCGCTTCTTCAAGCTAGGAGGACGCCTCGATTGCACCTCAATTAAAGATCACCCTCTGTTTCCTCGATTCTCAAAATCAAGGAAAGGATTTGATCTTCTGATGAAGCATGGGTATCAGCCCTTCAGGGGCCTAGGCAAAAATGAAGACGACATTCTGGAGCCGATCATCCCTGTTCAGCATGTCACCGGCACAGGCTTGGGTTTCACAGGTCAGTCATCCGGCAGAAAGACCATCTTCGTCAAGGGAGCTCAGTAATGAAGACAATGCCAGTATTTTCTGTTCTCTTTCCTTTTTGTCATCTCGTAAGGGCAAGATCCGCCCCAATTTCTTTCCTTGTCTCAAACAGTCGCTTGTAAAATATCAAAGTTTACTTAATCAATGAAAAGTTTGTTTGCTCTGTTCATCTTGGTGTACACAAATTCTCTGCTTATATCCTTATCTATGTTGTCATTCTCTATCTCTGTACAAAAGGCTATTTTTCAGATATTTTACCTTTTTCTCAAAAGCCTCCTTTTCACTTACAGGATTGCCGTGATCATGGCTCCTAAATCATTCAAAAAGCTCGTTATCAATGCCAACCTTTTTCAAAATAAACCAGCCAAAGCGTGCAAAGCGAAGGCAGGGGCAAAAGTCAGCAAAATGACAGAGCGGATTGAGGAGTTGGCAGAATTCGACTCGACAATTCAAGATTTGCCAGCATTCAGAAGCAGGATGAACCATCGCCGTTGGTTCAGGATCCAACAGAGGATGTCAATATTGGTTCAGAAGGTGATCCAAGAATCCTCAAAATTGGTTCCAGTCTAAGTTTTGATGAGAAGGAAAGGCTCATCTACTTCCTCAAACAGCATCAGGAAGTCTTCGCTTGGACTTATGAAGATATGCCAGGTTTAGACTCCAAGTTAGTCGAGCATCGCCTTATGTTGAAGCCAGATTGCAAACCGATCAAGCAAAAACTAAGAAAAATGGATCCTCGAGTGGGACCACAAGTTAAAGAAGGACTTGAAGAGTTATTAAAAGCAGGGTTCATTCGGACCATAGAATACCCAGATTGGTTGGCGAACATTGTGGCAGTCCCCAAAAAGAATGGCAAAGTTCGGATTTATATTGACTTTAGAGATCTAAACAAAGCAATCCCGAAAGATGATTATCCACTCCCCAACATCGATCTTCTGATCGATAGCACGGCAGGCCATGCCATGTTCTCCTTCATGGATGGATACTCAGGCTATAATCAGATCAAATTGGTCGCTCGTGACCAATCCAAAACTTCCTTCACCACGCCTTGGGGTACTTTTTGCTATACAGTCATGCCGTTTGGACTCAAGAATGCCGGGGCAACCTATCAGAGGGCTATGGCAGTGATCTTTCATGATCATATACACAAAAACATGGATGCCTACGTGGATGACATTCTAGTCAAATCTAAAGAATGCGAGGATCATCTCGATGCTCTCAGCCCAGTCTTTGAAAGACTTATCCTCTACAAGTTGAGACTCAATCCGCAGAAATGTGTCTTCGGGGTAGAGTCAGTCAAGCTGCTTGGCTACATGATCAGCAAGAAAGGCATAGAGATGGATCCTGCCAAAGCAAAGGCAATCATTGACATGCCGCCTCCCACCAACCTCAAAGAATTAAGGAGCCTTCAGGGGCGCATTCAGTCTATTCGACGTTTCATCTCAAACTTGGCCATGAGATGCGAGCCCTTCAATCACTTGCTAAGAAAAGAAGTCAAATTTGAATGGGGACCAGAATGTCAGCTCTTATTCGAGCGCATCAAGCAATATCTTCTCAATCCACCAGTTCTGAAGCCACCCGAACTTGGAAAGCCGCTGCTCTTATATATTTCTGTCAACCACAATGCTTGTGGCGGATTTCTTGCGCAGTATGAGGAAGGCAGCCGGATAGAGCATGCCATCTACTACATCAGCAAGACCTTCATCGATTACGAGAAGAGATATTCTCAGATGGAAAAGACATGTCTAGCCTTAGTGTGGATGTATCAGAAGCTGAGACATTATCTAATGGCATCAGAAATCAAGATCCTATCGAGGCTCAACCCTCTCAAATACATCCTTGAGCAGCCTTTCCTTACTGGACGGATTGCGAAATGGCAAGTCCTCCTGATGCAGTATGATTTGGAGTACGTTTCTTAGAAATCGGTCAAGGGTCAGTCCATCGCAGATCAGTTAGCAGATTTCCCGTTGACAGAAGAGATCAAAGCAGAAGATGATTTTCCTGACGATCGCATCTGCAGTGTTCAGGAATCTCCACTTTGGACTCTATTCTTTGATGGAGCCAGAAATATGTCTGGTATAGGAATTGGGATCTTGTTAATCACTCCTGAAAAGGAGATGCTCCCTTATTCCCTCAAGCTCAATTTCCAATGTACTCACAACATGGTTGAGTATGAAGCTCTAATACAAGGCCTCAAAATTTTGCACGACTTTGATGTCAAGAGAGTACACGCCTTCGGCGACTCATTACTTGTTATCAGCCAAGTTAATGCTGAATGGCAAGTCAAGGATTCAAAGTTAATCCCTTATCAAAAGATTGCCTTAGCTCTCATAGGCAACTTTGAAGAATTTCAGCTCAATCATGTCAAGAGGGAATACAATCACATAGCCGATGGTTTAGCCTGCTTAGGCTCTATTTTGTCTTTTAAAGACAGTGAATCCTGTCATTCCTTCGAGATCGGCAGACTTAATCAACCTGCCTACATTCCAGTTGAGCAAGTGAACCAGGCCGCTCAGAAGGAAAAGCCTTGGTATCAAGACATCAAAAGCTTTATTGAAACCGGTGAGTTTCCAGCAGAAATGCCAAGAAAGGAGCAACATGCGATTCAACGCATGTCAGTCCGCTATTTTATCCTTGTCAATACTCTCTACCGTCGTGGGTTCAGTTCTGAGTATGCCAGATGCTTAGACAAAGACGAAGCCATGGAAGTTATCCAAGAGGCGCACGAAGGAATTTGTGGTGGCCACGTCGGCTACCAAACACTCGTCAAGCAGATTATCCGCGCAGGATATTACTGGAAAACCATGCAGCAAGATTGCCATCAATTTGTAAGGAAATGCGTCAAGTGTCAAATGCACGCACCTTTCATTCATGCGCCAGTCGCATACTTACAATTTGTGGTCTCTCCTTGGCCCTTTTCAATGTGGGCCTTCGACGTGGTGGGTCCAATCACTCCTTCTGCATCTAATGGCCACAAATACTTCCTCGCGGCTACAGAATACTTCACCAAATGGGTCGAGGTTGTAACTCTGCGAACAGTAGAAGGCCGGCATGTGGTTTCATTTATTCACAAAAATCTTCTCTGTCGCTTCGGCGTCCCACATGATATTGTGTCAGATAATGACAGCCATTTCAAGAATGAGAAGATGAAGACCTTCTGCTCGAAGTTCAGAATTCATCACCACTTCTCAGCTCCTTACTATCCCCAAGGGAATGGCCAGGCTGAGGCCACCAACAAGATTTTGATCTGCATTCTGGAAAGAACAGTGGAAACGGGCCGTGATTGGCACGAGAAGATGCACGACGCACTTTGGGCATACCGAACCACCATTCGAACCCCAACCAATGCTACGCCTTCAGAGCTTGTTTATGGGACGGAAGTGGTGTTACCTCTACATGTTCAGAAGCCCGCACTCAAGTTTGCGTCGCTCATTGAACTTCCACTTGATCAGTATCAGCAGCAGAGGATGATACAGCTTGATCTACTAGACGAGAAAAGACTCAAGGCAGCAGAGCACGCTCAGGCCTATCGTCAGAGGATAGCTAGGCACTATGCAAAATCCGTTATTGAGAGAAGATTTCGAGTCAATGATCTTGTGCTCAGATCGACAGCTCATCTCAAGCATCGGCCAAAGGGCAAGTGGTCAGCCAATTGGGAAGGCCCTTATGTGGTTAAGGAAGCATTGCCCCATAATTCCTATCGTCTGATCAATGCAGATGGAGCGGAATTGCCAGATCCTATTAATGCTTTACATTTGAAGAGATTTTACACTTAAATTCCTAGCCTTTTGTACTCTTCAAAAGAATCTCTCTCAATAAAGCGACGATTTTTCTATTAAATTCTCACATCTTCTCCCTGATACTGGGGCATTTTTATTTTTGATCTATACACGTCTTCCTTCGTCATATGCAGGCAGGATTAGACGAACTCTTTTTCTGAAAAACTTGTCAATTTTTCAGTTGATCTATTTTTATTTGGCATCTATTTCATTTTCCGATTTAATTGAATTTTCATCGATTTTGTCATCCATTTTTATCACTTTGTCAAGTTTTATCAAGTTTTTATCAAACTTTTTTTTAATTTTATCGATCTCCCTTGCAGGTTAAGGGATAAAACCTGAACTACTTCCCATAAACTCTTCAATTCCCACCAACCTTATTCATTCTTCCTCAGGATAAGGGGAAATCTTGAAGTAATCAAAGTTCGGACCATCTTGGGTCAAGAATCTTAAATAAGTCTTTTCAATCGTCAGAATCTATCCAGGCATTTTGTCAATTCTTCTAAAATTCGACTCTTGGGTAGGAATTATCTCCTTCTCATCTGGGTTCCGACTCAGATTTTCCCTTTTGTATATTCTTATTTTTGAAGTCTCAAGTTCCGACTTGAACTTCCTTTTGAATCCAACGCTCGTGTTGGATAATTCTTTGTTTTGAGAATTCGAGTTTTCGAACCCGATTCTCACTTTCTTTCTTGTATTTAAAAACCGGGTTCCGACTCGGATTTTCCTTTTTGTATATTCTTATTTTTGAAGTCTCAAGTTCCGACTTGAACTTCCTTTTGAATCCAACGCTCGTGTTGGATAATTCTTTGTTTTGAGAATTCGAGTTTTTGAACCCGATTCTCACTTTCTTTCTTGTATTTAAAAACCGGGTTCCAACTCGGATTTTCCTTTTTGTATATTCTTATTTTCGAAGTCTCAAGTTCCGACTTGAACTTCCTTTTGAATCCAACACTTGTGTTGGATAATTGTTTGTTTTGAGAATTCGAGTTTTCGAACCCGATTCTCACTTTCTTTCTTGTATTTAAAAACCGGGTTCCGACTCGGATTTTCCCTTTTGTATATTCTTATTTTTGAAGTCTCAAGTTCCGATTTGAACTTCCTTTTGAATCCAACGCTCGTGTTGGATAATTCTTTGTTTTGAGAATTCGAGTTTTGGAACCCGATTCTCACTTTCTTTCTTGTATTTAAAAACCGGGTTCCGACTCGGATTTTCCTTTTTGTATATTCTTATTTTTGAAGTCTCAACTTCCGACTTGAACTTCCTTTTGAATCCAACACTTGTGTTGGATAATTCTTTGTTTTGAGAATTCGAGTTTTCGAACCCGATTCTCACTTTCTTTCTTGTATTTAAAAACCGGGTTCCGACTCGGATTTTCCCTTTTGTATATTCTTATTTTTGAAGTCTCAAGTTCCGACTTGAACTTCCTTTTGAATCCAACACTTGTGTTGGATAATTCTTTGTTTTGAGAATTCGAGTTTTCGAACCCGATTCTCACTTTCTTTCTTGTATTTAAAAACCGGGTTCCGACTCGGATTTTCTTTTTTGTATATTCTTATTTTTGAAGTCTCAAGTTCCGACTTGAACTTCCTTTTGAATCCAACAGTTGTGTTGGATAATTCTTTATTTTGAGAATTCGAGTTTTTGAACCCGATTCTCACTTTCTTTCTTGTATTTAAAAAACTGGGTTCCGACTCGAATTTTCCTTTTTGTATATTCTTATTTTTGAAGTCTCAAGTTCCGACTTGAACTTCCTTTTGAATCCAACGCTCGTGTTGGATAATTCTTTGTTTTGAAAAATTGAGTTTTCAAACCCGATTCTCACTTTCTTTCTTGTATTTAAAAACCCGGTTCCAACTCGGATTTTCCTTTTTGTATATTCTTATTTTTGAAGTCTCAAGTTCTGACTTGAACTTCCTTTTGAATCCAACACTTGTGTTGGATAATTCTTTGTTTTGAGAATTCGAGTTTTCGAACCCGATTCTCACTTTCTTTCTTGTATTTAAAAACCGGGTTCCGACTCGGATTTTCCCTTTTATATATTCTTATTTTTGAAATCTCAAGTTCTGACTTGAACTTCCTTTTGAATCCAACACTCGTGTTGGATAATTCTTTGTTTTGAGAATTCGAGTTTTCGAACCCGATTCTCACTTTCTTTCTTGTATTTAAAAAACGGGTTCCGACTCGGATTTTCCTTTTCGTATATTCTTATTTTTTGAAGTCTCAAGTCCCGACTTGAACTTCCTTTTGAATCTGATGCTCGTGTTAAAAATTCGAGTTTTCAAACTCAATTCTCACTCATTTCTTATATTTGAAAAAAACCGAGTTCCGACTAGGATTTTTCATTTTCCCTAAATTTTCATCAAAATGTCCATTCTATTTCCCCTTCAGGATAAGGGATAATCCTGAAACACCGGCAATCATTCTCGCTTAATTCTCAAGTATCTTTGAATGTCGGTCTCATTTTTCAAATTCTCCTATTGAACCATCCAGTGCTCGTGCTGATGTGCATTTCGAAAACCCGGTGCTCGTATTGGTGTGCATTTTAAAAACCCAGTACTCGTGCTGGTATGCATTTCAAAAATCCAGTGCTCGTACTGGTGCGCATTTTTCAAAAACCCAGCGCTCGTACTGGGGCTTTCTTTTTGAAATCCAGTGCTCGTGCTGGCACATCTAGCGCTCGTGCTAGTGTTTGGCTGACTAATCAGTTAGCCCTCCAGGTTCAGTCTTTGTGCTAACCAAGCATCATCATTTCAAGCTATAAATTCTCAATTTCGATCGTCAGGTTACCATTCTATCAAGAATCAATCTTTTCTTGCGAAGGACCCTCTTCAGGGAGAGTTCGAGGGAGCTCGTTCTTTTTGCATGCAACCATCTTTCGTTCGCAAGGACCCTCTTCCAGGGAGAGTTTGAAGGGACTCATTTTCTTCGCGAACAGTTTGCAAAACAACAACCAACTTTACACAAGAGAACCCTTTTTCCAGGGAGAGCTTCGACGGAAGCTCGTTTCTTTTGTGGCCCTCGTTTTATCATCTTTGGCCAACTCCTTCACAGAGGACCCTCTTCTACGGAGAGTGTGATGGACTCGTTCCTCTGTGATACTTTCAACTTTGTTTTTCGGCCACCTTTCCATAAGAGAAGCCTAGAGATAGGGAATTTTGACGAAAACTTAATTTCTCTTCGAAAGTTCCGTTTTGCAAACACCTCCTCTTTCAGGGAAGAGAGGAGTATTTCCAACTTCCCATTCAGGTAAGGGCTTAAGCCTGAGTCTCTCTTTTTGGGGAAAAAGAGAGGAGAATTTTGTCATGGATGTGTCGACTCGATATCAAGCGACCTTCGTCAAGAATTTTCTAGAATACGTTGCCAATTTGCTATCAAAAGTCATTGTTGATCTCAAAATTTTCATCGCACAAAGAATTATCTCAAACTACCTTCAGTATCATTTTCAAAAGAGCAAGACTCTTGCGAAGTAAGAGCTAAATTTAAGCTTATTCTGCTGGTCAGCCGAGAGGATGAAGAAAAATCTTTGATATGATCGGCAAAGGAAAATTCAATGATGTTGAAAAGCCATAAGTGAACTGGTATTGATCATAGCTGTGGCGCATTCTTAAAGATTATTCTTTTGGCGGTAAGACAGTGGAAATATCCTGGGCAGTAAAAAGAACCTACCCAATCCATATATCCTCAGTCATCCAAGCTAAGCTGTAATCAAATATCCGCAAAAGGGATCTCTCAATTGTCGTCGAGATGAAGGCGAATTAAGCGAGTGGACCCCCAGGGCCAAAGAAGATTTGAAACATCTCCAAGATGACGGAGTTGGTGACGGATCCTTCCAGGGAAAGTTTGGATCACCGTCGAGATGAAGGCGGATGCGATGAACCTACTGACAAACCCTAAAAGATATTTGATTTCTGCTATCATTTAGAGATTTCAACCCAAGAACCAAGGTCATAATTCCCGAGAAAGAAAAAGAAGGATCGGAGCATCTCCAAGATGAAGGAGTTTGTGACGTACCCTTCCTCGAAAAAGAGAGAAAAGCCAGGAGCATCTCCAAAATGAAGGAGGATGTAAAAGAACCCAGAAAAGATCCATGGTTCAAAAGAGTGCAAACAGATCATCATGGGAAATGCCCAGGATATCAAACCGCCCGAAACTATCAAGAATCATCTTTTTCTATGTGAAATTCTTTATTAATGTCTTTTCACTTAATTGCTTTTATGAAGCTAAGAATGTTTTCCTCTCTTTTCATGTCAAGGAAATTGATATCTTCCTTGAGGAAACTCAACAGCAACAAATTTGAATTTTAGGTCTCAAATTCTACAGAGTTAGCCCAATTGAAGCTGATGCTCTAGGTAGAAAGAGGTGATATTTTCACACATGAGCACAATTCAATCATTCCAAATCAACTACAACTTTTGGCATCTTATTGGCAATACTTTCTGATTATCCCAACATGAAGTGTGAACTTGATGTCCGTTTTGACGTATCCTGACGTCATCCCTTCTTAGGACTGAAAAGTCCTTTCCTTCCGTCTGATCTAAGCGCTCTCAGATCCGCACACTTCCTTGTGCTCCCCACTGTCCCGCCATAGACAGTTCCTGCTCAGGATAAGGGTTAAACCTGAACTTTTTGCAAAAGATTTGTTATTGTCAAAAGCTATTTTTAGTCTCAGCAATGAGGCGCCCAAGAACAACACCTTTTTAAGCTTTAGGGACCCCCATTTTTATCCTTTTGCAAAAACCCCTCTTGGACTTGTTGTGCAAAGTCTAGAGGCCCATCACAGTTTTCCTCGCTCCTCGAGGATTCTGTATCCATTCAGGCTAAGGATTAAACCTGTTGCCTCGCTCCTCGAGGTACCACCCAAACCTTCTGCGAGAGGTCGTCTGTTTTTAGAAAGCTGATTTTAGTCTCAGCAATGAGGCGCCCAAGATCATCCCTTTTCCAAGCTTTAGGGAATCCCTTGTTTTTCTCTTCTCGCAAACCCCTTTCAGGATTTGTTCGTCCAAATTCTGAAGGCTCCATCACAGTTTCTTCATCCGAAGATTCCGTATCATCCCCCACTCAGGTCAAGGATTAAAATCTTAAATCTTCTTCTGATGATATGTTCCTTCCTGTCCCATCACGGTTTCTTTTGTTTAAAGAGTTTGTATGGTCATCCCTTTCAGGATAAGGGTGAAGCCTGAATCTCACTCCGTGAGGTACCTTCCTTTCAGGTTTGGGTTAAACCTGAGCCTCATTTTGACGAGGCAATCTTCCTGTCCCATCATGGCTTTCCCCACAAAAGAATCTGTGCTCGTTGTACATCCATCCAGGAAAGGATCGTCCTTGAGTTTCATGTCACGAGGCATTTCTCTCAAAATGTCCCATCGAGGTCTGCTTATATTCCTCCCCATCCAAATTATCTTGATCTATCTTCGTCCCATCCAGGTTAAGGGCTAAAACCTGAGTCATTCCAAAGGGCTGATCTTGTCTCACCCACGAGACTTGATCAAAATTCTTACCTTTCACCATTTCGAGATCTTCGCCCAAAATCCCATCACGATTTCCTCACTTCTATCATTCAGTCGTATCATTGTCAAGGATTTCATCCCCCCAGGACCATTCGGGATAAGGTCTTAAGCCTGAAAAGTCGTGTTTTAAAAATAAATTCTTCCACACCCAGTTCAGGTTGGCTAACTGAAACATTTTTCAAAATTTTGAGTGTTTCTTTGCCACTAAGCTCGGCTTTTAACCGGCTTAGTAGCAAAAAGGGGCATCTGTGAACACCCCAAATTTTTCAAAATGTTGTAAATATCCCCATTTTGCCCCGTTGCCCCCATTTTCTAGGTAATTGAGTCAGTTTTAAATCTAAATTACATTCTGTTTCTCAAATTTTGTTGAAACTAAATTCATTTTACATATCTGACTCAATTTCGGATTCGGATCTAGATCAAAATCCAAATCTGAGCTTCGTTGTCCAATTTTTTTTTTTGAATCAAATTCTCAAAATTACCAAAATAACCTTTTAACAGGCTCAGACAGTTCATCCGATATCCGTTTGGATCCATCACGTTATATTTCTCAATTCAAGTTTCAAAACTCGAACGTTTTCTCAAAACCTGGATCCAAACCCATTCTCCTGAAGAAATTTCTCCAAAATGGCCTGAAATTCTCAAAAAAACACTTTTGTAAATATTTCTCAGAAAAATACAAAAATTTAGTGTTTAATCTTTGTTTTCCTGTAAAATCTTAGATTTTTGTTCCAAAAAAAAAATGGAAAAATAACACAAAAAACAAAAAACAAATCGGAAAAACTACAAGAAAAATAAATGACTTAAACTTTTTTAAACTATTTTTTACTAAAAACCTCAATTTTAAAACATTTTTACAAAAAATTTCTTAAAAGGGGAATCCTCTTTTTGGAAAAGAGAAAAAATCCCAACAGTTTGCTCCCGCGCTCCATCCTTACCACCGTCAATCTTCAACAGCCTCTTCCTTTTCACCTTTGATCCTTAACCAATCCATTCTGGAATCATCCGGGGTCTCTTTAAGAAGAACCACCCTCGCCTTCTGGAGATCATCGAGTCTTCTCTGCAAAAATCCATGAAATCCATCATCATCGCATTCCCAGCTAACGAAGTCTTCTGATAATCCATCTTCTACCCTTCCATGTGCATCTTCCTCTGTTCGATCGATTCCACCCCTCTTACATCGAATCGCCTCTTTCGCCCAGTCCCCCTCTTCTTCAATTAAATCCCACATCAGGACTCTCGGCCGCCGCCCTCTTGATTCCTCAGAATTAGCCAAGGCAAAGAGATCATCCCTGCAGTGAGACCACGAATTTATCTTTCGATCAACCGAAGAGTCTTCAGCTCCGGCAATACAAGCAAAACAGGTAAGAATTTCTTCTCCCCTTGGAATCTGGTCTTTCCTTCCGATTTCCTTGCTTTATGCCCATTAACGCACCATGAATGGCATTGGGTTGCCTGTAGCAATCCCAATACATTTTTGTGCCACAACGAACGGAATCCTACATTCCAACATATTTTTCATTTCTCTTCTTTCTTTATTATTTCATTTTTTATTTTATTTTGCTCCGATTCGTAGTCAATTTATCTCTGATTTTCAGTTATTGTTTCTTGTTTACATTGGAATCTCTCCTCTTCATCCGGTTTATCTAGATTTTGCTTACTTCTTTATCTTCATTTTCTACGGTGAGCTTTTTTTTTTTCTTAATTAGAGGGAAACCACCCAAAACCACTCGGATCTATCATAATTTCCTCCCTTAGTTTATCTGTCAAAGCCCATTCCCCTTTTATGTTTTACCAGTTTATTTAAATCTTGTGTTCCGGTTTATGGTTGATTTTTTTTTTTTGTTGCGCTTATCGTAATTTCCATTTTGTATTTAATTACCATTTTACTTTTGTTGATCCTGGTTCATTGATTTCCAAGAGATCACCACGTGATTCCCTGTGCATTGATTCAATATCTGCCTGTGTTTCTCTTTATGCCAAATTTTTTTTTTTATCAGTAATATGGTTACTTTCATTTTGCTTAATTTCATTTCAGCAGGAGTCTTAGTTTTATGATCCCATGCTATGCTCATATCAATTATACCATATTAGTTGTAGGTATGAATTCTTTAGCGTATGCCTGTTAAATTCACAAGCATCTGCATGACATTTCACCTTTTTTTTTTATCCTGCATTCACCTGCAAGCCTCTGGTATCATACGATACTTGTGCATCCTCTGTTAATAATAATGTCTGATTCATTCTCGCCCACAACCACCTTTTGTTGATCATTGTTTACTCACTTTATGACGATTGTGGTTATGAGGCATCATTGTCTATTAAGAATTCCTCGACATCATCAAGGGTAACAGATCAACGCCTATTGAGAAATCGTGGAGGTCTCGCAAAGACATCATCAATTCATTTGAATGTCATTTTTTTTTCCTTTTCTTGGTCAAATCAGCATTTGCTTTCTCGTGTTAGTTTTTATTCTATCTATGATACATCCTCCCCTCAACCTTTATTTCTTTTCTGATTGTAAAATCGATGACCTTTGTTTGGAATTTTTTTTTTTTTGAGTGTCCACCCTTGCATGAGCAGAAGTCCATTTTCACTGATATATCTGTGATGATCAATAGATTTTCATTGACTCCTGGTGTTGTTATTAAGCTCTGCAAGGCACGTAGGTACAATTGATTCCAAATATGAATCATGTTGTGTTTCCTTTGTGTTGGTCCATCAGAGACCGATCCTACTGTGGTTCGGCCAGTTCATTGTCTAGCAGGGTTTTGAATCAATGGAAAATTCCATCTGGATGTATATCCATAACAGTATCAAATGCAGCGATTGATGAAGCATGGTCAAACAGAACCAGGTATGATGCTACCGTGATCAAATTCACTTGCCCCATAAGTCGATGCACGACTTTTGCCTATCTCGAATTGATAAGTCACAAGAGCCTCACACGAGTGATTCTCCAAGAGGACAGCCATTGATTTAACATTTACTCAGAAAATTTGTTCAAATTTCTGGAATCTTGCTTATAGAATGCTGAAGCCGAGGCAACCTTGCCATGGCTCGTTCAGCCAACAGAGATCAACTTATATCCCTGTCACTCGCTATCTGTCAGCAACAATGTGGCTTGTTGAACTTGGCCAGTTCTGAGAAAGGAAAGAAAATGCATAACTCTCAGATAAGCATTTGCCATCAGTTTTACGATTGCTGAATACCAACCTTCAATATATTTGCTAGACTGCAGTGACATTTAGGTCTATGATTTCCCTTTTTCTAATGCATTCTTTCATGCTTCAGTATGGTACAATTTTGGACAATGATCACAAAAGCATATGCCAAGCATTGGTGACCTTTGATAACATTTGCATCAGCTGATGGTGTTTGGGCCACAATTCAACGGTCAGAGGGAGATTCAATGCAGTACCATAAAATATATATTAGTTCTGAAAAACCAGAGAACTTCATTCGTCTGTCACACCACTCTGTGATACAGGTTTCATGTCTATAGAAAGTCATTTTATAGTATTTCTGCAACTATTAAGTATTTCTCAAAATCTAGGATTTTTTTTTACATTCTGGTAGCCAATTACCTTAATCATTGTTAAACATTGTTGCATTATTGCATTCTGCATATGTTAGTGTGGTTATATAAAAAATGTTATGTTGCCTACATTCTCGTTACACCCCTTTTACAGCCACAACATACCCTCATGTGTAGCACTGTTTACCTTGTTGACAGAAGTAGCTCCCTTCATTCTGCCTTGTTAGCTCCTGCATTAATATAGATATATATATATATATATATGTTACTTCCTGCATTTCCTGTCATCCCAGCCATCAACTCCCAGCACTGCACTTGCAGTAGTAGCTTCCAACATTCCACTAACTCCCCTAACTTCATTATCATTTACCTCACACAACCCTCCATAGCATATTGCACATTCACTTTAAACATCACCTGCTGCTTATCCACACAGTAAGTCACTCTACTTATGGCTTATGTTTACCTATATCTGCCATATGCTATAGTAGCCTTCTACAGCACCTCACAGCACAACACTTACCATCTGTTCATCGGCATTACATCTATCATAACATTGTCTATCCGCAACATTTGTTCCTCATACTGCTGAACCATCAGCCGTATCTCTCTACACAGCATCCACTGTTGTACCTTCCTGTTGCATCCATCAGATTATCTCTCATCCACCTACATTGAGTGTATGTCACATGTAATATGTCTGTATATATACATATATATATATATATGAATATATATCTATACGTGTATATATGTACATATATATATGTATATACTCGTATATATATATATATATGTGTGTGTATAGGCATATAGGTATGTATGTCATTCTCCATCTTTTCCATCATTTATATCTTAGTATATGAACATTTTCTTAGATATCCATATGATATATGCCATTTTTTTTTTTCTTCTTCATGCTAACCAAGTGTTTTGCAGGAAATACATGAAAATAACTATCTTCTTGGAGATTCTTTCAATTTTTAATCAGATTCAAGTTGTAATAGCTAGATTTGAATAAGAATTTACATTTCCTGTCTTAGGTAGAATGAATGAGCATTATAAAATCACAAATTACTTGTTTTCATGCATCTTTTTCCTTTATTTCCCAAATTCTCACAAATGGTGAAACACGAATGGCACGTGCACCATTTCGTAAGAGGTAAATTAATCCTAAGTTGATGATCCATATCAATGGCCATAGTCAGGGTATGGACAAAACTTAGGATTTCTATCTTTTACGAAATAACACTGGACCCATACTGGATCCATTTTCAAAATTCATCATATTTACTCAAATATTTTCTTCTTTTATTAGAGTTTAACTTAGAATTAATTCAATATATATACCAATGGCCATAGTCAGGGTATATTGAGAGTTAATTTCATTTTAAACTCTATAAAAGCACCAAAATGTATTTTATTCTTCACCTGAATTTAAATATAGATTATTATATAATACATTCAATGACCATAGTCAAGGATGTATTATATCCTCAATCTTATTTTAATTCATCCAAAGAATGAAATAGCTTTTCAAAATCCAATTTCAAAATTCTTTTTAAATCATTCATCATTTAGGATAGAACTGCATCATATTTCAAAATTACTTTTTCAAAAACTCCAAGTGATGTAAATATCTTCTTCAATCAAATCTTCAAATCCTGTTCATCTTTTTCAAATTCTATTTCATTTTCCATCTCAGAGTCCAATTTAACTTTGAGATTTCAATTTCATTCCATATTCAAAAATCCCTAATCATTTTCAAAGTTCAATTTTACTTCGAAAATTCAAATTCATTTTCAAAAAGCTCCAATCAAAAGGTTCAATCTTAACTTTGAGATTCTTGATTCATTTCAAATCCCAGGATTAAATTGACTTAAGATTCATCTATATATTCAACATTCAACTTCTAAAAATTCCCTTTTCCCAAACTCAAATCAGACTTAGAAATTCTTGAACTAACTCCAAGTCTATTTTTTTTCTAAAATTCAGCATTCATATTGGATCTCAGACTTTAGATCCAATTCCTCTTTAGGATCCAGAATTCAACACTCATGTTGGATCTTAGACTTCGGATCCAATTCCTCTTTAGGATCCAGAGTCCAATTTCACTTTTGGATCTTAGACTCGAGATCCAATTCCTCTTTAGGATCCAGAGTTCAATTTCACTTTTGGATCTCAGACTCCAGATCCAATTCCCAATTAAGATCCAGAATCCAATTTTGCTTTGGATCTCAGGCTTTTAGATCCAAAAATCCATCTTAGGATCCAGAATTCAATCACACTTTGGATCTCAGATTTCAGATCCAATTCTCCTTTAGGATCCAGACTCCAATTTCACTTTGGATCTTAGACTTCAGATCCGAATCTATTTTAGGATCCGAAACCCAATCTCCATTCCCAATTCTAGATTTCAAATTCAATTCCACTTTCGAAATCTTACTTTCTTTTTCTTAAATCCATGATTAAATTCAAAGTTCACCTCTGACTCTGAAACTTCATCTCCTTTCATTTTCAAAACTTTAAATCATTCTTTCTCTAAGTCAAAGATTTACTCTTTCGACTCTGATTTACTTAGACTTAGAAATTTCCTGATCTATCTCAAGTTCTAAGTTTGATTCAATCATTTCTTCACTCCCTTATCAAGTTCATCTTAGAATAACTTGGAGATTTTCAAAATATCTTTCAAAAAGAGCATACATTATTGCATTGCACAAGCATGATTCTTTGTGCATTTAGATCTTTTTAGGATAAATTCTTAGATTATATTTAGGCAAAGCAAAAAGGCATAGATTCGATCCTTGGTTCGATTACCCCTGGTAAAGGCGCCACGAACGGTCGAACCTCGTACCGACGAGCGAATCCCGTCTCTCCATCTTTTTCCCGCAAATTTTCAAAACGGAGGCGAGTAATTTTTCTAAATATTTTCAAATAAAGGTCAAGTGGGACCGCGCAAAAGGATTCCTCTTCTTTCTTTCTTTATTTCTTTTCCCTCCTCTTTCTCTTTTCTTTCTTCTATTCTTCTCCCTTCAAAAAGGAGGAAAATAGAGGTTAGAAAAGGAAAAGAGAAGGAAGAGAAAGAAACAAGAGAATAGGAAAAATTTTGCGATGATCACAATTTCCTGCTCTCTTCAGAAAACTAGAATTCAAATATTCAAATCTCCTCATAGGTGGCGCAGATCCTGAACTTCTACCTTTTCCAGGTTGTCTGAGATGGCGCCACATGGCTTGGCCCTCCTTCTCTCCCCTCTGCCACGTGTCATTCTCTGCTTCTTTCAGAAAAAGCAGGTGACACATGTCTTCTTCTACCTCCTTCAGAAAAAGTAGAGGACACATGTCTTCTCCCTACTTTTCTCAGAAAAGTAGGAGACACATGTCACTCCTGGCTTTCTTCAGAAAAAGCAAACCATTCAAAATTCAAACAAAGCCTAGGTGGCGCAAATCCTGAGCTCTAATTTTTCCAGATGGCCTATGAGGGCGCCACATGTCCCTTCCCTCCTTTTCCTCCCTCTTGCCACATGGCATCGTAGGAGCCACTCTGAGGAAATGCCATATGTCAGTCCCTCCTTTCCTGCAGAAAAAGCAAAATTTCAAACATTTGAACTCCCCAGAGGTGGCGCCACATGGCATGCCCCTACTGTTCCAACTTTACACCTCAGAACACCTTTTGAGGTGGCGCCATTCCAGGACTCCACTTGGCTCCATTTTGATTTTTTTATTTTATTTTTAATAAAAGTAGCCCACCATGAGGTGGCGCCACCTGAGGACTCCCTACAAAAGGTGAGTTTGAATTTCGAATTCCAAGAGAGCACCCTCTGAGGTGGCGCCATCTGGGAGTTCCCTGCAGAGAGAATCAAGCAAGCTTTTGAAAAAATTCCAAATTCCCCTGCTGAGGTGTCTCACCCACAAAATTTCCATTTTCTTTTATTTTTCTCAAAAATCAAAATAGCCTCATGAGGTGGCGCCACCTGAGGGCTCCCTGCAAAAGCCAAATTCGAATTTCAAACCCCCAGATAGCACCCTCTGAGATGGCGCCACATGGAGGGCTCAGATTGAGCCTGTTTGAAATTCAAAATTTTTCAGAAAATCTATAAAAACAAGGCTCCACGCCGAGGAGAAGGAGCATCATTGGAGACCATTTTGTGAACTTGAAAATCCGACCTAGCCTCCCTAAAATCTGATTCTGAACTTTGGAAATCATGCCCCCTTTGGCTCATTGGAGAAGGTGGAGTAAAGTTCGTGCAGTGGCCAATTCGCTTCAAGCATAGGTCGATTTTGGTGAACCATCTGAAGCCCGGAGTGAAGGTCGAAGGAAGCTCGTGATAGCCGCCCCTTTCAAGAGCTTCTACGCTGCGTAACGAAGCAAGGTGCACTTCTTTTCCCCTTGATGTAATTCCATAATCCGATTTGGGAGTCGTTTGAAGAAAGAGCTCATCCGAGAGATGGATTGAGCTATTCTCATAAAATGACATATATAAAACGTTTAATTATGCTTTCTTGATGATTTTTAACATTCATGTAGTTAGCTAGGTTTAATTTTCATTTTATTTCATTAATTTAGCACATTTCATGAATTAATTAGGATTAGTTTAGCATTTATTTCAACTCTGCTCATTTTCAGTAGGTCTATGTTTTTGTCAGTCAGTCCACTCGTCATTTCATGCATTTTTTTTTATTCAAAATCCCAAAAAAATCACAAAATGCGCCCTTAGGTGTCCCTGAAATTTTGCCAAAAATTCGGAGGCATTTGAATTTGTTTACTGCGGTAAACATTCAAAATGGCAAGTCGGGTTTTGTTACCCGGGATGCGTTTTGAAAATCATTTGCCGACTTGTAAAATCGAGATATCCCTCATGGGAGATCCGATTTTCGATCCGAAAGATGTTCTCAACTCGGGAGAATGTGTCATTTTTAATATTATTTTCTCAGATTTTTATGATTTTTTTTAATGTCTGAAAAAAATCCGAGAGTTCAGGACACGTGTCAGAGCCTAATTTGGGCCTCTGAGATCTTGGATCGACTTGGGGCTAGGGTTTCTCTTTGTGTGTTGCTCTAAATCCAAAACTGTAAAAAGTGAAAGTTGTGTCCGAGATGTCCTCTGTTTGCATATGAAAGCCTGTGATGTTTAGAACAGTATTGATACCTGCTTCGGATTTTTTTTGTCAGTTCTCTGTTTTGCTACATTTGTCTGTTCTGTTAGTTTAGGCAGGAATAGTTATATTTTTATCTGTGTTTCCGTTGATCAAATGCCAAAGTCACAAACATGAAAGTTGTTTATGTGGGTGTCGTGCGTAGCGCTGATTAATTTCATAAATTTCCATGGCTGTCTTATATTTTTTTGGCATTTTACATCAGATTAGGATGATTTTTACCTCTGTCAGAACTAAATCCCTGTTGCCGAACTCACCATGGCTCAAATCCAGAGGCTGTAAAAACAAAAAATGTTCCATTTCGGGTCTTTTAGCAGTCTGCAAAATATTAGAAGTTTCCATGGTGTAAATCTTGCATTATCATATTAGGCATTGCATTTGGGTCGGATCCATAGGCAAAATCCACCATTTTAGGACTTTCTTTGAATTTTAGCATTTAAATCATATCATTTCGTGATTTTTAGCATTCTAGGTTGTTTATCAGAGTAAGTAGATGCTTCATACCGAATTTGGTGCAATTTGGAATCCATTTGAGGTTCGGATTAGCCATAATACCAAAACAAGGTCCCGCAGGACCCGGATCCAAGTGAAAAACTAGCGAATTTCGTTATTTTTGATAAATTGCAAAATATCAAATTCTGATTTTACAGTCCTAATGTGTTTAGCAGCATGTCATCATGTCTCTTACTGCATTTCATCACCATTTGATTCAATTTGAATTTTGAAATCTCAGTTTTACCAAGTTTTCCTTCAAAAAACCCTGATTTTAAAGGTGTAACTTTAATTTTAGGGATATTTTGGTCATTTTGACCCCAATTCCGAATTTCAAACTGTTTTTCACTGAATTCCCTGCATTTACATCATTTCAAATATCAAGGAAGCATGAGAATAGGGTTTATATCCAATAAAATCCAATAATTTCATAATATTATTGGAAAATCTTGGAAAAACCCACATATTTGAGCTAACCCTATTTCAAGTTTGGCAGGAACATTCAAAAGAAGGAGCTGAAGTCTACAAATTTCTTTTATTTCCTTTATTTAGTGATGTAATAATGTAAATTTTGGAATAAGAGAGTTAATTTTCTGCTTAGACTAGGATGCATATCATATAGTTTGAATTTATGCAATATCCTGCTTATATGATTCATGCATTGTTATTTCAAAAGCACTATGGATGTTCACGAATGGCACGTGCACCAACTCTTAGGGAGTTGATGAACTCGGTGGAATCCATATTTACGGCCCTAGTCGGAATATGGACGAGACCCAGATCCATCATCTTTCTAATAGTCACATTGAGCCTACACTCTTAGGCTATCTTGAAAATGCACATCATATTTCCAAAGTTTTCAAGATCATGTGCATTAAATCAAATAAACTCTGAACATATTCATGGCCACAGTCAGAATATGTGAAGGATTTACTTTGACTTAATACACATTTTTCCAACAAGTTTCTTAGAAAATCTTTCAAAGTGCATTCATTCATTCATATCATTTGCATCATGAAACCATTGGTTTTCCCATGATTTTCTTAAGAAAACTTTATTCTCAAGAAATCAATTTCTCAAGAAACTCTAAGAATTTTCCAAAATCGATTTTCCCCAAGTCAAGTTTTTCACAGTTTTCCTTGGAAAATGTTATTTTCTTAAGATTTTCAAAAAGAATTTTCCAATCTTCCCCAAAGATCAAAATCGATTTTCAAGTATTTCAAGGTTAAGATTCTCAGGTTTTCAACTTCCCAAGTTTCAATTTTCCTTTTCCACAAGGGATTTCCAATGAATTTCCATCATTTTCCTAAGAAAACTCTCAAAGTCCAAGTTTTCCTAAGAAGTGTTTCCCTTTTCAAAGGTTCACCCTTTTCTCAAGAATCACTTCCATTTTCCCAGTATTTTCAACCATTCATGATTTTCCCACAACTTCATGAACTTTCCCGTGATTTCAAAAACCTTTTTTTTTTCACATGAGTTTTCCTGAGAAATTGACTTTCAGCTTTTTCCTGAGAGAATCTTTTCAACTCCAAATATTTTCCAAGCATACATCATGTTTTCCCAAGCTGCATTTTCCAAAATCTCATAGCACATGCCTGAATTCTTTGTGCATATAGGGTAGAACACGATTTTGATGATTTAACTAAGTCAAGCATAGTTTTGGTCCTTGGTTCGATTACCTCTGTTAAAGGCGCCAGGAACGGTCGAACCTCGTACCGACAGGTCGAGCCCCATCCCATGGATTTTCCCGCAAATTTTCAAAACGGAGGTGAGTATTTCAAAACATTTTTCAAAATCCGGTCAAGTTTGAAGCGCGAAAGCATTTCCCTCTCTCTCTTCCGCAAGGAAGGGAAGACGGGGAAAAATTTCGCGACAATAATAGGTTTGGCGACCGAGATGGGACCTGTCCTTGTCTGACCTAAATTATGCTTGACTTAGTTTAATTATCAAAATTATGTTCACTAAATGTCAGCTCTTTACTTTCAATATCATGTGAGCCTAGGAGCCTAGATTCTGACGTAGCTGACATTGACTGCATATAGCTTAGGCATGGTTTGGTAGGACCAGATTGAGGAGAAATTTTCATGCTCACATAGACTTAGGTCTAAATACAACTCTCCTCAATTTAGGATCTGAATGCAAACAATGTATGCTTCTTCAAAGATTTTCAAAAGTCTATCTCTCTAGGATTTAGAGCCCTCTATTTCTTGCATGTGATCATTTTTTCAAAACCTCAATTACCTATCATTACCCGGTCTTCACGTTGCTGGGCTCTCTTCCAGAACCATAGTTCGGGACAGAGCCCCACAACTGGGCCAACTATTTGGGTTAACACCCCCCTACCACGTACCGCGGGCCACAGTCCGAAGTATATCGGTAGGCGCTCAAGGATGTTGGAAAACCTTACCTTAGAACCGGAGTTGAAATTCTATGCCACGTACCTCAGATTTCGATTCGGGTATATCGGTGTAACTGGATTGGACAAAGATGATCTGAACCTAGAGTTAGGATTAAGGTCCTACAGCTGTTTTCAAATGGATGCATCTAGAGTCAGCCTTTTAGGGAGTGCTGAATGTGCATAAATGTTTGTGCAGGATGTGATTGTATGTATGATTTTCTCCATTCTTTATATTTCCCAATGTTTTTTTTTCTCATTAGGTCTTTTTCAAAATATCTTTATTTTCCACAAGATCTTTTTCTCAAACCCTAGATGATTCTTCCAAATATCCCATTTCTTCCAAAACTCCAGGCGATTTTACATTCTACCTTTCTACTGGATCTCGAGTTTCTAGCTGCATTTTTATCCTGCCTGCAAAATTTTTCAAAATTTCTCACATTTTCCTAAGTCTCATTCTGAGTCTTTCTCTGTTTTCAGTTCGATGGCATCCAGTCAAGTCGATCCTATCTTTCCTGAAAGTCACATCTTCTTTGAGGTGCGACAAGGTCGTCCTGAACATCGAGCCCTTAGCACCGGAACTTTCATCCCCCGGTGGTATTATTCCTGGCTAAAGAGCTTTTCCCGAATGTTCCCGGACCATTTGAGCGAGTGCGGATTAGAGTTGGCATCAACAGTCGGAAAGCAGACCATCAATGGCAACCTGATCCATGCAATGGCGGAGCGATGGAATCCTCGGACGTGTACCTTCTGGTTCCCATGGGGAGAGATGACCGTTTTAATGGATGAATTTTCAGAAATCATGGGGTTACCAGAACCAGCCGGTCAACCAGGAGACCCATTAGAGCATCAATTCCTTATCAATGTCAAGGGTTTGGACCCCCGAGACTCCTTGGCTCGTATGACAGGCCGCCGATCTTGGCCCCTGGTCCAGTTGGAAGGAAATGAATATGTCGACCTACTTGAATTGTACCGCCAGTACGGGACCTTCATGGAAGTCAGTTCGCTATCAAGGACAGCTAAAGAAATGATTCAGAATGCAATGGTTCTATGCACTGTAGGATTATCCCTCTTCCCAGATGGACAAAACTACATGGACATCAGGATAATCCAACTTATGAGAAGATGGGGAAGTCGGCAAACCAATCGCCTCTCCATAGCCATGGCAGCGCTCGCCTTCTTATATCGTGGTTTGACCCGATTCTCACTTGGAGAGTCCATTTTAGTTGAAGGATGCATCTACGCACTTCAGTCCTGGTTTTTCCAGCATGTTCCAGCCCGAGCAAGCTCTTTCAGATACAATGGTCCAGAACTCCTTCCGGTGGCGCAGTACCGGTCTATGATCAACAACATTCAAGAGGATGACGTTGTTTGGGACTATTTTGATCGGCAAATATCTCCTCCCAGATATACCTATGCTTATGGCAAGCGGTTCAAGTTGCTAGGACCATTCTTCTGCACTTACTACCAACCAGAGAGATGTGTTCGGCAGTTCTCTCAGAGGCAGCAGTATGTCGAAGCCCGACTGTTATCAGGAGCTATGGCAGAGTTCGACCTCACTTCCGCACAATGGTCTGGAGCATATAACTCTGCCCGCTACGGCTGGGATTCCTTTGTCTCTCTTAAAATCTTTTCAGGTCCTAGAGTGTCCGCCGACTATCGTGAATGGTGGCAAATTGTTTGTCCCCCACCTCTTTGTCAAGATCAATAAAATCTTATTCTTCTCATTTTAATAAAATTCTCTTTCCTTCTATTGTGGTTTGACGACCTCGCCTAGGTAACAAGGCATATTTTCGTTGTTTATTTCTTTTGCAGAAGGAATGGCAACACAATTGTCGTGATTCCCACGATGACTCAGTCCCTAGTAATGGGACATCTTTTCCAAATTGTCTACCATATTTTCAGCAAATATTTCTTCCAAAAGCTAATTCCTTCATAATCTAATCAGGTCTTTGCCCTGCAGAGAGCATCCATACCATTTGATGGTTGAGACAAGATCAGGCAAAAGAACCACGGCATCCCAGTACTCGTCAGCCTCGGAAGAAGAAATGGGTTCCCCTCGATCCGAGAAGAGTCAAGAGCATCAGCAAGAAGATGACGGCATAGACCCTCAAATGTATGCCATGTTCAGAAAAATGATGAATAAGATGATGAATGAGCAGCCCGGGACCAGCTCAGAAAGGAATCCATTCAGAGAAAAGTTCCACAGTCGTAGGAGTAAGAAGGCTCCCAAGAAGCAGATCCAGCCAGAAGAGATTTCAGATGAATCAGACTCAACTGAAAACACAGATGAAGAATATGAGGTGCCTCCGGCATTTCAGAAGCGTGGCCAAAGTAAAAGCCGCAGATCAAAGAGCAGAGATAAAGAAGAGCCTTTGCAAGCGCAGTTTAAAGAAATGGCCCGAGTTGTCAAAGATTTGCAAGCCCGCGACAAGGGCAAGAAAATCTTCACCAGTGAGGACTTTTATGACGGCTTAGAAGGGGATGATGATCTGGAGAATCTCCCCCGAAAATTCATCAAATTCGATGGTTCTGGCGACCCAAAAGCGCACCTTGCCACTTTCTTTGCTGAATGCTCTCGGTTTAAGAGGGATAACCGAGCATTGTTTCTATGCTTCCCCCGCAACTTGGAAGGAGTTGTAGCTAAGTGGTATGCTGAGCATATCAACCCCATCGAGCTCAAGGAGTTCGACAAAGTTGTGAATCTCTTTATTGAACGCTTCTTGTTCAACACAGAAGCGCTGCCTACACTAAGTCATCTCTGCAATTTAAGGCAGAATGAGAATGAAAAAGCACGGGACTTCATTCACAGATGGAGATCAGCTTGTAATAAGATTTGAGATCCTATCTCAGAAAGGCATGCATTGTCCTTAATCCTCAACAATTTCTCGCAGCCGTTAAGAGGATTGATCTCCACAGCACCATCTAGGACCTTCATTGAGCTGACTGAACGAGCCGAATGGCTCGAGCTGAGTGTGGAAAATGGAGTCTATGAAGGCTTCACCTTTTCCAAGAACAACTCCCATGGTGAGCAGAAGAAGAAAGCTCACTTCACTTATTCTGCCAGCAACAACAACAAAGGCCAAAATCGATACAAAGGGCAGAAGAAAGATTACTGCTACGGCACAGGCAATTCGAACAACAAGGATCAGAAAGCAAAGCCTGCTCCTCAGTACAGCAAGCCTCCTCAGCAGGATCAAGGGTCGAAACTGCGTGAGAAGACCAAACATGAAGGATGGAGTTACGACAGAAAATTTACTCCTCTTGACCAATCACTCGAGGACGTGCTCGAGTACATGCTATCAAAAGAGATGGTCAAATTGCCCAGATTGGCCGATCCCCCTGTGCCCATGGGGAAATGGAAAGATCAGTTCTGCAAGTTCCACAGGACAGTGGGACACAACACCGAGAACTGCTTTGTTCTCAAAAACATCGTGCAAGATCTCATTGAAAAGAATCTATTGGTAGAAGGAGAAGAAGAAGAGAAAATGGACATTCTCAATCACCCCTTCCCTTCGCACACCACAGCAGTCGTGTCTGCACAACCATTTCTACCGCATGAACATATCAAACCATGTTCTGCGCAAGATCTCCGAGTTCAGCATCAGGTGTCGGTGCTACGACAAGCAGCTCTAGATTCCAAGAAGATGGACTTAATTTCAGCATTCGGTAAAATGAAAGTTGCGGAAGCACCTGTGAAGTCAGTTCCCAAATCAAAAGGGACTCCTGATTTCTTCAAGCAAATCATCAAACCTAGGCCAGAAAGGTCAAGTCAGAAGCCTCTGACCGCTTTATCCAATGTCTCCATCCTTGACTTTGCCAAGAATTCTAGCAAGCACCGACAAGTACTGGATGATTTACTCAGGAAAATCAAAGTTAAGCCCAGTACCACTCCCGAAGACATGGCACAGATTGTGAACTCTGCCATGACCAATGCACCAATCACCTTCTCAGATGAGGACCTTCCAAAGCCTCATTCCTTTCACAATAATGCTCTTTACATCGTCGTTCGAGTCAGAGGAATGACAGTACCGCATGTGCTAGTCGATGGAGGCAGTAGCCTCAATATTTGCCCTGAGATGACCGCAAAAGCATTAGGGATCAAGGATGAAGAATATATTCCAGATCCCATCACTATCTATGGGTTTGACAATCATGGTCAAACGGCCAAGGGCAAGATATTTCTGGAGGTGTTTATCAACTATTCAGTGCACTCCGTCCTCTTTCACGTGGTTAATGTACCACCAACCTACAACCTGCTGCTCGGAAGGACGTGGATTCATAATGCTAATGCAGTGCCTTCCACCCTCCATCAATGTGTGAAGTGGTCAAAGGGTGGAATGATAACCACGGTACTGGGAGAAGACCCAGAAGAAAGGCTCCCGCAGCCCATGATTCATCGACCATCATTCAATGCAGATATTCCCAGCATCAGGGGAAGTGAAGAGATCAATCTCGGAGAGAATCGAGAAATACTTCAGGCATCATCAGAGCCATATCTGCACACAGTAGCCACGACCCGATGGAAAGGTCCTCAATTCTTCAAGGTTGGAGGTCGAATCGACTACAGCACCATTAAGGATCATCCCTTGTTTCCTCAATTCATGAAGTCAAGAAAGGGATTCGATTTACTCCTGAAGCATGGCTATCAACCCTTCAAGGGACTCGGCAAGAACGAAGATGGCCGCATCGAGCCAATGATCCAGAAACATCGTCCCCACAGAGCAGGACTAGGGTTCTCCGGAGGAAGCTCATCAAGGAAGACTGTTTTTGTCAAAGGAGCACAATGAAGACCATTTGTTATTTTCTTTCTATTCTTTTCCAAATAAATGTCTCATTTTACCAATGTCACTGATCAATTCAATCAATAAAATTCCAAGTTTCTTTGTCTATCCGGATGCCATCTACTCCCTTTCTGTCTGTCTCATCATTTTATAATTCAATGTCATTTTATGCGTGGTTCTCTTCAAATGATTGCTTGCCTTACTATAGGCCAATTTGTCTGAACCAGATTTCTTCTCCAAAATTTCAGAATGACTTCTCGGACAATCAAGAAGCTCGTTCTCAATCCCAAGGCCTTTCAGAAGTCGACAACAATTCACAGAATCAAAGCAAGCACCGGAAATGATAAGATTGCAAAGTAGTCAGATGATTGTGCAGAATACGATCAGTCTCTTCAAGAATTACCAGAGTTCGCCGTTGTTCAGAAGCAAGATGAACCATCTCCTCTAGTACAAGATCCAACTGAAGGTGTCAATATCGGTTCAGAGGAAGATCCCAAAATTCTCCAGATCGGAACCAGTCTGAGTCCGGAAGAAAAGAAAAGGCTTACAGATTTTCTCAAATGGCATGAAGAAGTGTTCGCATGGACATATGAAGACATGCCAGGCTTAGACCCCAAATTGGTCGAGCACCGACTCGTCTTGAAGCCGGAGGCTAAACCAGTTAAGCAGAAGCTGAGAAAAATGGATCCAAGAATAGAACAACAAGTCAAGGAAGGACTTGAAGATCTACTCAAAGCAGGATTTATCCGACCTATTGACTATCCAGATTGGCTAGCCAATATCGTCGTTGTCCCAAAGAAAAGTGGCAAAGTAAGGATCTGCATAGACTTCAGAGACCTCAATAAGGCAACTCCGAAGGATGACTATCCACCTCCAAGCATCGATCTTCTAGTCGATAGCACGGCAGGACATGCTATGTTCTCTTTCATGGATGGATATTTCAGCTACAATCAGATTAAGTTGGCTGCCCGCGACCAATCTAAAACTTCCTTTACTACGCCTTGGGGCACTTTCTGCTATACAGTTATGCCTTTTGGGCTCAAGAATGCTGGAGCAACATATCAACGGGCAATGGCTGTTATCTTTCACGATCAGATGCGCAAAATCATGGATGCGTATGTTGATGATATCCTCGTGAAATCTAAAGAGGGAGAAGATCACCTCGAAGCCCTTGATCAAGTCTTTAAGAGACTCATTCTTTACAAGTTAAGGCTTAACCCTCAAAAATGTGTCTTTGGAGTCGAATCAGGCAAACTGTTGGGTTTTCTGGTCAGCAAAAAGGGAATTGAAGTTGACCCGGCCAAAGCCAAGGCTATCATTGATATGCCACCCCCGAAGAATCTCAAAGAACTACGTAGCCTTCAAGGACGTATGCAGTCAATCCGGCGATTCATTTCCAATTTGGCGATGAGATGTGAGCCCTTCAACCACTTACTCAGAAAAGGAGTCAAGTTTGAATGGGGACCAGAGTGTCAGCAATCGTTCGATCGAATCAAGAAGTATCTTCTTAATCCTCCCATCCTGAAGCCGCCAGAATTGGGAATGCCTCTTTTATTATACATCTCAGTTAATCAAGTCGCATGCGGTGGATTCTTGGCACAATACAAAGAAGGCAGCCTGATAGAGCACGTCATTTATTACGTGAGTAAGACTTTCATAGATTATGAGAAGAGATACTCTCAAATAGAGAAGACCTGCCTAGCTCTGGTATGGATGTGTCAGAAGCTAAGACACTACCTGCTGGCGTCAGAAGTCAAAATTTTGTCTAAACTCAATCCCCTTAAGTATATCTTAGAGCAACCTTTCCTCAGCGGACGAGTAGCAAAATGGCAAGTCTTACTGATGCAGTATGACTTAGAATATGTCTCGCAGCAATCAATCAAAGGCCAAGCAATTGCAGATCAATTAGCGGATTTTCCTCTGGCTGAAGAAGAGAAAGCCGAAGATGACTTCCCTGATGAGCAAATTTGCAATATCCAACAATTTCCAGTCTGGAATTTATTTTTCGATGGTTCTAAGAATATGGCGGGAATAGGCATCGGAATCCTATTAATCACTCCAGAAAAGGAGATGATTCCATTTTCTCTTAAGCTAGACTTTCAATGCACTCACAATATGGCTGAATACGAAGCCCTGATTCGAGGTCTAAAGATTCTATTAGACTTCAATGTTAAAAGAGTACATGCCTACGGCGACTCATTACTTGTTGTCAATCAAGTTCGAGCCGAATGGAAAGTCAAAGATCAGAAGCTATTTCCCTATCAGAAAATTGTTTCAGCTCTTGTCAGCAAGTTCGAAGAATTTCAGTTATTCCACATCAAGAGAGATTTTAATCAAGTGGCTGATAGCCTAGCCAGTTTAGGCTCCATTATGGCATTCAAGAATGGAGAATCTTGTCGCTCTTTTGAAATTGGCAGACTTGACCAACCTGCTTTCATTCCAGCGGAACAGGTAAACCAGGCTGAGCAAAAGAAGAAGCCTTGGTATTACAACATCAAAACTTTCATAGAAACTGGCGAATTTCCTCCAGAACTCTCAAAGAAAGAGCAACGAGCAATCCAGCGTATGTCTACTCGATACTTCATTTTGGCCAATGTCCTCTATCGTCGTGGATTCAGTTCAGAGTATTCCAGATGTTTAGATGAAGACGAAGCCAAAGAAGTCGTGCGAGAAGCACACGAAGGCATTTGTGGTGGCCACGTCGGCTACCAAACCCTTGTCAAGCAAATCATCAGAGCAGGTTACTACTGAAAGACTATGCAACAAGACTGTTATCATTATGTGAAGAAGTGTGTACAATGTCAGATACATGCACCTTCCATCCATGCACCGGCAACTTATTTACAGTCTGTTGTTTCTCCATGGCCGTTCTCCATGTGGGCCTTCAATGTCGTAGGTCCCATCACTCCTTCAGCTTCAAATGGCCACAAATATTTCCTTGCCGCAACAGAATACTTCACCAAGTGGGTAGAAGCCATCAGTCTCCGCACAGTAGAAGGCCGACACGTGGTCTCTTTTATTCACAAGAACATCCTTTGCCGTTTCGGCATCCCGCATGACATTGTGTCAGACAACGGCAGTCATTTCAAGAATGAAAAGATGAAGACATTCTGCTCAAAATTCAAGATCTATCACCATTTTTCCGCTCCATATTATCCTCAAGGGAATGGTTAGGCAGAGGCCACCAACAAGATTTTAATTTGTATCTTGGAGCGAACTGTGGAAACAGGCCGTGACTGGCATGAGAAGATCCACGATGCACTATGGGGCTACCGGACCACTATTCGTACACCAACCAATGCTACCCCATCAGAACTGGTCTATGGGACAGAAGTAGTATTGCCGCTACATGTTCAGAAGCCCGCTCTAAAATTTGCTTCACTTCTGTAATTACCTCTTGATCAATACCAGCAGCAGCGACTAGTGCAGCTAGACTTACTCGACGAGAGAAGGCTAAAAGCAGTAGAGCATGCTCAATCCTATCGCCAGAGAGTAGCCAGGCAATACGCGAAATCTATCATCGAAAGAAGATTCAAAGTCAATGATTTAGTACTTCGATCCACAGCTTATCTCAAGCATCGTCCCGGCGGCAAATGGTCGCCAAATTGGGAAGGTCCCTATGTTGTCAAAGAAGCATTACCCCACAACTCATATAGTCTCATTAATGCCGATGGGGTAGAATTGCCAGATCCTATTAATGCTCGACACTTGAAAAAGTTTTATACTTGAAACATTTATCCTTCTCTTGTAATCCTTCTTGTTTCCTTCCAAATAATGATCCAACTTTCTTTCCCAGTTACACTGGGGCATTTTAAAATTTTGTTCTATATGCAGGCAGGATAAACAAATTCCTCATTTCATGCACATGTGCATTCATAAGCATCAATTCACATTCATTTGCATTCAACCACATTAACAACCATCTGGTCAGTATTGGGATTTCAACAAACAGTCCCATCACGATTCCTAAATAATTCAAAATCGAAAGGTCATCACCAATACTGAACCAAAACCCAGCGCTCGAACTGGTATTATTTCAAAATCCAGTACTCAAACTGGCACATTTTCAAAATCCCAATTTTTCAGAAAACCGAGTTCCGACTCAGGTTTTTTATTCAAATCATGTTCTTTTGTTGATCCGGGTTCCGACTCGTGATCTCATTACCTTACTCGAGCCCTGACTCGAGTTCTTCATTTTTCTTTTGTTGATCCGGGTTCCGACTCGAGATCTCTTTACTTTAAGCTCAGATGCGAGCTCTCCATTGTCTTTTGTTGATCCGGGTTCCGACTCGTGATCTCATTACCTTACTCGAGCCCTGACTCGAGCTCCTCATTTTTCTTTTGTTGATCCGGGTTCCGACTCGAGATCTCTTTACTTTGAGCTCAGATGCGAGCTATCCATTGTCTTTTGTTGATCCAGGTTCCGACTCGTGATCTCATTACCTTACTCAAGCTCTTCATTTTCTTTTGTTGATTCGGGTTCCGACTCGAGATCTCTTTAGTTACTCGAGCCTTGACTCGAGCTCTTCATTTTCTTCTGTTGATCCGGGTTTCGACTCGTGATCTCTATATTTTATTCGAGCTCTGACTCGAACTCATCATTCTCCCTTATTGATATAAGTCATTTTGATCCTCAGGGTCTGTCGATTGCTCAAATTTGACATTTTGACCTCCAAATTCCAATTTAAATCTTCAAATCAGGCAATTCTCCAATTTCGACCTCTAGGTCACCTAATTTCCAATTCTCAACCTCAATTTCCAATTTCCAATTTCCAATTTTCGACCTTCGGGTTAATCAATTTCCAATCTTTGACCTTCATTTCTCAATTTCGACCTTTAGGTCACTCAATTCTCAATTTCGACCTTCGGGTCACACAATTTCGACCTTTCGGTCAACCAATTCTCAATTTCGACCTTTTTGGTCAAATCAATTCTCAATTTCGACCGCCAGGTCATCCAAATTTGTGACCTTCAGGTCATTCAATTTCCAGCAACAAATTTTCCAATTTCCAGTTTCGACCTTCGGGTCAATCAATCTCAATATCCAATTTCAATTATTGTCTCTTGCAAAAGACCCTTTTTAGGGAGAGTTCGAGGGAGCTCGTTCTTTTCGCATGCTATCCAATTTGTTCACTTAGCTCCTTTTAGGGAGAGTTTGAAGGGACTCGCGTCTTTGTGAACCGTTTGCAAAACAATTTCCAATTTCACACGAGGAACCCTTTCAAAGGGAGAGGCTCGACGGAGACTCGCTTTTCTTGTGACCCCCCAATTTCATACTAGGCCATTTTTCGTCATGAAAGACCCTCTTTGCAGGGAGAGTGTGATGGACTCGTTCCTTTCATGACCAAATTTTCAGACCTCACTATTATCGGCCCCCTTTCCATAAGAGAAGCCTAATATTAGGGAGCTTTGACGAAAGCTCAATTTCTCTTCAAAAGTTTGTTTTGCAAACACCTCCTCTTCAGGGAAGAGAGGAGTATTTCCCAATTCCCATTCAGGTAAGGGCTAAGCCTGAGTCTCTCTTTTTGGGGAAAAAGAGAGGAGAATTTTCGTCACGGATGTGTTGAGCCGGATTCCAAATACTCACTTTCACTAGGGATTTCAAGAAAATTTTGTCAAATTGTCAATCAAATTATTTGTTGATTTCAGAATATTTATTGCACAAATCTCTATCTCAGTTTACCTTCAGCATCACTTCCAAAAGAGTGAAGCTTCTGCGAAAAGAGATTCAAAACTCAAATTCTTTCTATTGGCCAATGTTATCATCGCAAAAATTTTTCCCCTCCCTTGCGAGAGAGAAACGAATTCCGCGAGTCAAACTCGACCAAAGTTTTGAAAATTGTTTTGAAAATTTACTCGCCTCCATTTTGAAAATTTGCGGGAAAATTCCATGGAATGGGATCCGTCTGTCGGTACGAGGTTCAACCGTTCCTGGTGCCTTTACCAGGGGTAATTGAACCAAGGATCAATTACGTGCTTTAACTTGACTCAAATATCTAAATTATGCTCTATTTTTCCTAGAATGCACAGAGAATCAGGCTTGTGCTATGGAATTTTGAAAATAATGCAAGTTTGAGAAAATATGATGTTTGCTTTGGAAAATTGAAATGCATTTAGAAAAGGACTGGAAAATGCTTGAAAATGGAATTCCTGGGAAAATCATTGAATTTTATTGGAAATCAGAAATTTGCATTGGAAAGTGATTTCTCAGGAAAATTTGAACTTTAGAAAATCGATTTTGAAATTTGGAATTGCTTTTCTGAGAAAATAGATTTGAGAATTCTGAGAAAATCAAGAAATTCATTGGAAAATGACTTTTGAAATGGAAAATGAATTCTCAAGAAAACTGGAAAATATGAGAAAATAAATTTCTAAAAACTTGGGATTTTGAAATTTGAGAATTTGAAAACATAGGAAAATCTTGATTTGAACTTGGGAAATGCTTTGAAATGTCATTTGAAAACTTAGGATTTTGAGAAAATCAGATCCTGAGAAAGACTTGGAAATTCTTGAGAAAATTGAATTTTCTGAAATTGAAATTGGAAAATGAGTTTGAAATAATGCAATTTGAATGATATGAATGAATGAATATGAATTTGAAAAGGGAATTTCATTGAGGAATTGGGAAATCCTTTTAAAACTTTGAAAAATGCAGTGCATTTTGAAGTTAGCCTAAGAGTGTAGGCTGAATGTGGCTAATATGAAGATCATAAATCTTGGTTTTCTTCGTATTCTGACTATGGCCATAAATACAAATCCCACCGAGTTTATAAACTCCATAAGAGCTTGTGCACGTGCCATTCGTGTAAACCATAGTGGATTTGAAATAAATGCACATGAATCATACATCAAATATCGAAATTTGCATAAATTAAACTACATGCAATGCAGCCCTATTCTAAGCAGAAAAGTAACTCTTATTCCAAATTATTACATTTGAGATTACATTGAATTGAAATAAAGAAAATAAAATCTAAGTCTTCTTCTTGAATGTTCCTGCAAAACTAGAAAACAAGGTTAGCACAAAAATGTAGGTTTTTCTGAATTTATCCGAAAATATGGGAAATTATCGGATATTATTCAGATATAAACCCAAAATCATACCCCCTTTGATATAAACATGATGAATAATGAATAAATTTCGAAAATAAACTTGAAAATTCGAAATTGGGGTCAAAATGACCAAAATACCCCTGATGACCTTGAAATCAGGGTTTTCTGAAAGATTTTTTTTGTAAATTTTGGAAATTTGAAAATCAAATGAAATAAATCAAACATAATATGATGAAATATGATGATATGCATGAAATTTTGGGAGAATTAGAAATTGAAATTTCGAAATTTAGGTCAAAATGACCAAAATACCCCCAATAACAAGACTATGGCCTTGAAACCAGGGTTTTCTGAAATAAATTTTGCAAAATTGAAAAATATGAAATGAAAAGGAGATTAAAATTAACCCTAATATGATTCTACATGCTTATGTACATGATAAAAACCCTAAAATGGCGAAAATATCATAAAATATCGAATTTAACCTGATTTTCGCTTGATTTTCGCTTCTGAATTTAAAGATAAACTAACACATGGAGCAAATGAACTTGGAATTAAACCAAATTTAGCATGGACACCTAAAATAACCCTAAAAATAGAATGGAGCTCGAAAATCTAATTTTTTGTATTTTTAAATATGGAAATTCAAATAAAAACCCTAAATTTCATGATTTTTGCCTAAAATATTGATTCTAAAGGGGATTTAGGATATCAAACTTCCATAAAAATTTCCCAAATTTTATGGGATGACATATGACAGTAAGGCAAGGATTTTTTCCTTTTACACTTTCTGGTTTTGACCTATGGTCGGAGCTGTACCACTCCGGCAAGTCGGATCGGAATCCGGCGACTCTAGCAAATGAAGGAAACAGACAGGTTTCGGTAGAAAATGTGGTAAAAATGGCAGACAGATGGGAAAATGGCTGAAATTGTGGGAAAATGTCCCTGACAAACAGAGGAAGATTTGATATTTTGACACTATTAGGATTCGGGTTACGGTTTGGAAAAGGCCATACTGTTATCAGAGACCTAAATCTCTGAGATTTCTGGACATTGGAATCTGTTAGACAGAAATAGAAAATTTGGGAAAAATACTGGAACAGATCTACAAATTCCCAAATTTTGGGAAATGACAGGAAATTATGTTATGAACAACTTTCGTGTTGAAAGTTTTTGCATAAGGGTTATAGATTGGATGGACTTGGTGCATTAAGGTCTGTCTATACCCTGACGAAAGAAAATCGATATTTTCCCAGGGGTCTGATAAATCCGATTTTTTACAGAGGTCAAAACTGACTGGAAAAACCTCAAAATTTCCAGATCATTAGTAGATTCAATCATGAATCTACTGTGATTTTTGGAGGACGATTTGGATTTCCCATGAGGGTGGTGCCGGAGGTTCTTGTCTGCTAAAGAAGAAACTGGAAGTTCAAAAAGACAGAAAACCCGATGTAGGGTTTGATCAGTTTAGATAGGTTCCGAAACCCGAATTGAATCAAATTTTCGGCAGTAGACCAAAGACATATGACTAAGACTAATATGCATTTTTTTGATTTTTTTAATAGGAAATTACACATAAGATCATAATTGGACTCAATGCATAAATCAAACCTAAATTAAATATCAATAAAACTACATTAAATGCTTATGAAAGTGATTTTTTTTTTTTTTTTAAATACAACATAAAAACTCTATGATAACGGAAATAAAATGATAAATGACAGGGGTATGATCAGTTTTGATGTTGGATATTGGTGAGTGGGATCCCGATCCATTCATTGAATGGGTCCCTTGACTCACATATCATGAACATGAATAATCTGTCTTACGTCTTCATAGATCCACAAATGAAATATTCAATCACCTAAGTCCAATTTTTTGAAATGTTTTCAGATTATATTCATGAAAATATCATACGAAAGACCTTATCATATCATGATCATCTTTTGAGTTTAACAAAACCAAGATTGAAGACAAGGGTTTTACCTTGGATGGTGTTGATTGCTAATGGAGAAGAAGGTTGAAGAGGTGGCAGCAGCTTCAAGATGGTGGCTGTTGGCTGGAGCAAGGACCTTGGAACCGATGGAGGAGATGGCAGCGCCTTCAAGGAGGGCTGTAGTTGATCTCTTGTGTGGCGGCTGCAGCTGCTACAAGGGGTTGAAGGTTGTTGTGGCTGTAGCAGCCAAGGGAGGTGCTGAGTGAGAGGAGTGGCTGCTGGTTGGTTCTCCACTCCGGTGGCTGCTGCCTTGGCTGGAAGAAGTTGCTGTGATGGAGGTCCAGCTGATGCAAGTAGGTGAGGGAGAGCTATGTAATGGAAAACCAAAGGAAAAAGAGAGAGAGAGAGAGAGAGAGGTTAGGAGAGAGGCGTGAGATGGGAATAGGGCAGCCGTTCTTTTTTTTTTTGGTTTTCTTAACTTAGGGAAGATTATATCTTTCCCTAAGTTCTTAGCTTTAATTAGGGAAGGAAAGGGAAACAGCCTTTACGTGAATGGCTGGGCAAGAGGGAGGAAGGAAGGGAGAAAGGGAAGAAGGAAAGAAAGGGAAGAAAGAAGAAAAAGAAAAGGAAGAAAAAGAAAAAGAAAAGGAAAGAAAGAAAAGGAGGGAAAAAGGAAAAGGGAAAGAAAAACATGGGGAAAAAAAATGGAAAGTGGGGCTGGAGGTTTGGGTGACCACCTTGTGGGTCCCACCCTAGGAAGAATAACATAATAAAATAAATAAATAAATAAAATAAAATAAAACAAACAACAAAAAAATAAAGAAAAAGATAATTTTTTTTTCTTTTCTTATAAATTAAAACAAGAGAATGCAAATGGATGGGCCATCTCAGAGCGGGTCCAAATTTTGATTTTGAAATTCATTTTGATGATTAGAGGGGTAAAATAGTCTTTTCAAAAAGTTTCCAAACGAAACGAGCTATTTTTGGCAGTTTTTGAAACGAGCTCGGATTTTGAAGTTCAATACCTCATTGCGAAGCAAATCCAGTGTAGAATTTGAAAATTTGATTTTGAAAGAAATCCAGATTGTTTTTCTTGAGAAAATATTTTCAAAACGAAACGAGCTATTTTTGGCAGTTTTTGAAATGAGCTTCGATTTTGAAGTTTAATAGCTCGTTGCGAAGCAAATCCAGTGTAGAATTTAAAAATGTAATTTTGAAAGAAATCCAGATTGTTTTTCTTGAGAAAATATTTTCAAAACGAAACGAGCTATTTTTGGCAGTTTTTGAAATGAGCTCCGATTTTGAAGTTTAATAGCTCGTTGCGAAGCAAATCCAGTATAGAATTTGAAAATTTTATTTTGGGAGAAATCCATATTGTTTTTCTCGAGAAAATACTTCCAAATTTAGACTCCCGGTGGTAAAAATGTTAATTTTGGAAACTCGAGGTTCTGAAGTTAATTTATGAAAGCTTTTAAAACTCGATCTGGATTGAAATTTATAAAACTGGAGTTCTGGACTTCAAAAATGAAATGAAATGTGATGAAATGTTATGAAATGCTGAGAAATGATATGAAATGATGAGAAATGACATGAAATGACATGCGAAATGCAGACCCTTAATAAAGAATTTTCGATGTCAGACCCCAATTGACACTTGTACCAGTTTAAAAAGCATTAAAATTGATAAAATTTGCAAAATAGCTCAAGAAATGGTTTTCGAGACTCTATTGGGTCAGAGTGACACTGAAAATTGGGGTTCGAGCTGGATTGAACTGAAATGAACCAGATTGAGCTGGGTTTTAGAGTTTCAGAACTCCAATGAGCTGACAAGGCACTGACTCAACTGACCTTTCCGACTGAATTTTCAAGAAAAGCTGCCATTTTTAGAGAAATGGTACAGAATGATCACTGGAGTGAAGTGAATTATGAACTTGAGCTGAAACAAAGGTCATTAATACTGAGGTGAACTAAAATCGAGGCTCAAACACTAGCTCAACTGACTAAACTTGGCTCAATTTCAGCTAGAAGAGCTAAAATGGACCAAAATGGGCTCCTAGACACTTGGAAATGGTTTTGTACTGAAACTGGAGTGTTTGAACTTCTGGTGAGCTCAAGTTAGACTCTGGGAAACATGACTGACTGGGAATGACAGACTCAGAGACAATTGGTTTGGATTCAAGTGAGAAATGAGCTCATTTTTGAAGAAATGATCCCATTTTGGCAGGAATGGTCAGAAATGAAAATGGTCTGTTCATTGTGAGCTCAGATGAGCTTGAGATGACTGATATTCTAACTGTCTTGAACTGACCAATGAGCTTGGTTGACTCCGACTGACTGGGGTCCGGGATGACCTAGGGGTAAAATGGTAATTTTCCTAGTGAAAATGGGTAAAATGGTGATTTTTTGAAACTGACTTGAGGTTTGACTCCTACATTGACCTAACAAGGTTGGCACTGCACGAGGGGGGTTGTTTGAGAATGGATGTGGAAAATTTGGGGTGTTTACAGCCAACCAAAAGGATGAAGGATAAATCCTCAATATGGCCAGAAAAGAAGATTCAATGTTATCGAAAAGCCGTAGATGATCGATATTGATCGCAGTCAATGGCGCATCTTTAAAGGCTATTCTTGTAAGGACGAGGCAGTGGAAATATCCTGAGTGCTAGAAAAGAGAGAATTCGCCCTAACCCTGTCTCCTCAGAATCACCTAAGCTGCAATTAAATATCCGCAAAAGGGATCTCTCACCTGTCGTCAAGATGAAGGCGAATTAGGCGAGTAGACCCCCGGGGCCAAAGAAGATTCAAAACATCTCCAAGATGATGGAGTTTGTGATGGATCCTTCCAGGGAAGGTCCAAAGCACTCTCAAGATGAAGGCAGATGCGATGAACCCCTCGACAATCCCTAAAAGATATTTAATTTCAGCTAAAGATCTTCCAGCCAATGAGCCAATATCATCAAAATAACCCATAAACCAATATCATCAAAGGAGGATCGAAACATCTCCAAGTTGAAGGAGTTTGTGACGTACCATTTTCCCAAAAGAGAGAAAGAAAGGAAAAAGAAAGAGAGAAAAAGTCAGAACATCTCCAAAATGAAGGAGAATGCAGCCAAAACCCAGAGAGCCAAAAGAGTGCAGAAAGATTATCATGAGAGAAGCCCTCAGGATATCAAACTGCCAGATCTATCAAGAATCCTCTTTAAATCTTGTGAAGTTTTATTATCAATACTCTTTCATCAATTGCTTTCATAATATCAAGTTCTCTTTCATTTTCATATCAAGGAAATTGATAGCTTCCTTGAAGAAGGTCAATTGCAAGCGATTTGGATTTCAAGTCTCGATTCTACGAAGTGAACCTTGTTTGGAGGTAATGCTTTGGGTAGAAAAGAAAGAATATCTTTGCAGCCATGTGCAACATTTTCAAAAACTTTGAATCAACAACAAAATTCTTAATATTTTGACAATATTTTCTAGCTATCCTGTCGTGAAGTGAAAGCTTGATATCCGTTTTTGACACATCCTGACACCAATTTTAAATCCCTCTTAAGGACTTGATTCCTTCCCTTCTTTGAGAGCATGAACTCTCAGATTGCACACTTCCCTGTGTCCCCACTGTCCCACCATAGACAGTCCCATTTCGGTTCGAGGTCGAACCACCAATCATTTTCTCGCAAAAGGCAATTTCAAAAGCTGATTTTAGTCTCAGCAATGAGACGCCCAAAACCAATCCCTTTTCAAGCTTTAGGGACCCCATTTTCCTTCCTTTTGCAAAACCCCTGTCGGATTTACTGTGCAAAATCCGAAGGTTCCATCATGGTCTCTTCCTTCGAGGATTCCATTTCATTTTCCGCCCGATCAGGATAAGGGTACAAACCTGAGCCTCATCCAAAGAGGTATTTCATTTTTCGCCCGATCAGGATAAGGGTACAAACCTGAGCCTCATCCAAAGAGGTATTTCATTTTCCGCCCGATCAGGATAAGGGTACAAACCTGAGCCTCATCTAAAGAAGTATTTCATTTTCCGCCCGATCAGGATAAGGGTACAAACCTGAGCCTCAACCAAAGAGGTATTTCATTTTCCGCCCGATCAGGATAAGGGTACAAACCTGAGCCTCATCCAAAGAGGTATTTCATTTTCCGCCCGATCAGGATAAGGGTACAAACCTGAGCCTCATCCAAAGAGGTATTTCATTTTCCGCCCGATCAGGATAAGGGTACAAACCTGAGCCTCATCCAAAGAGGTATTTCATTTTCCGCCCGATCAGGATAAGGGTACAAACCTGAGCCTCAACCAAAGAGGTATTTCATTTTCCGCCCGATCAGGATAAGGGTACAAACCTGAGCCTCATCCAAAGAGGTATTTCATTTTCCGCCCGATCAGGATAAGGGTACAAACCTGAGCCTCATCCAGAGAGGTATTTCATTTTCCGCCCGATCAGGATAAGGGTACGAACCTGAATCTCATTTTAATGAGATATTTCATTCCCCAATCAGGTCAAGGGTTCAAACCTGAGCTTCGTTCCCTACGAGGTATTTTATCTCATCCAGGTTAAGGGCATAAACCTGAACTTCGCTCTCATAGAGCAAATCTTTCCTCTTCATTCTCCCTTTCACATCTACCATCTTCCTTGGGCTAATTCCTTCACACCCAGTCAGATCCTTCTAACTGGGGCATTTTTTTTATATAGCCCAAATTTGGTGTGTTTTTCTTTGCCACTAAGCTCGGCCATGAGCCGGCTTAGTAGCAAAGAGGGGCATCTGTAAACACCCCAAATTTTCACTCACCTCCCCTACATCTCCACCAAACATCATCATTCAACCTCTGAAATCGTCGGAGGGAAAAATGGTCATTTTCTGAGCCCGAACCTTGCAAAAGTCTAAATTTCATCTGAAACTCTCAAAATTTCTCTATTTTTAGCTCAGATGTTCAAAATTTTACTCCTGACAGGAGACAGACATCTCCGAGTCTTGGCTCAAGATTATATTGCATAAGACATGACATTGCATATCATTGCATGAGCATTTCAAATCACTGCACTGCACAGCATGTCATTTCGAGATCCAGAACTCTTGATTTCAAAATTTTCAATCCAGATTAGAATTTTAACTCTTTTCAAAATTGACTCCAAAACCCTGGGTCTTCAAAATTATCAATTCTTCCCATTTTACCCCCAGGGCTCTGAATGTCAAAATATTTTCTCAAGAAGACAATCTGGATAGTTTTTAATGTGGATTTCAGTCACTTCACCTCAGATTTTGCCCTTTTTGACAATGTCAAATATCTTTCTTTTACAAAATCACCCTACAAGGGCCAACTCTTTCCAAAATTCTTGTTTTGCCCATTAGTCCAGATTTTATGAAAACTCCAAAAAGAAGTTGTGGTTTTATCCTTATTTCAATAAAGAAGCAATGTGGAACCCACACTGAGGTGGTGTCACACAAGCTTTTCTTTTGAAAATTTTGAATTTTAAAAAAACCCAAAAATATAGGAGCCTTGTCCCCTGGATTGGTGCCACTTGTCTTTTCTCTCTCCTCCCATTTCCATGCCAAGTGTCAGTGTGGGGCTACCCTAAGAAGCCGCCACATGTCATCCCATTTATCTGCCATGTGTCACCCTATCCATCCTGCGCCATGTGTCATTTCAAAGAACACCAGGAGATGCCAAGTGTCATAGGTTGTCCTGTCTAGAAAAGTGGAGCTTGTCTCCTCTGAGGTGGCGCCACTTGAAGTGTGTCTCCTACAGGGGACATGTGTCAACCTCTTACTCCTTCTAGAAAAGTATCCTGACACATGTCTCTCTCTACTTTTTTCAGAAAAGTAGGAGACACGTGTCACTCCTAGATTCTTCCAAAAAAAGTAAGCTTGTCTCCTCTGAGGCGGCGCCATCTGGAGTGTGTCTCCTGCAGAGGACACATGTCAAGCTCTCATTTCCTCAGAAAAAGCAAATGCCATGTGTCATTTTCTGCTCTCTTCAGAAAACTAGAATTCAAATATTCAAATCTCCTCATAGGTGGCGCAGATCCTGAACTTCTACCTTTTCCAGGTTGTCTGAGATGGCGCCACATGGCTTGGCCCTCCTTCTCTCCCCTCTGCCATGTGTCATTCTCTGCTTCTTTCAGAAAAAGCAGGTGACACATGTCTCCTTCTACCTCCTTCAGAAAAAGTAGAGGACACATGTCTTCTCCCTACTTTTCTCAGAAAAGTAGGAGACACATGTCACTCCTGGCTTTCTTCAGAAAAAGCAAACCATTCAAAATTCAAACAAAGCCTAGGTGGCGCAAATCCTAAGCTCTGATTTTTCCAGATGGCCTATGAGGGCGCCACATGTCCCTTCCCTCCTTTTCCTCCCTCTTGCCACATGGCATCGTAGGAGCCACTCTGAGGAAATGCCACATGTCAGCCCCTCCTTTCCTGCAGAAAAAGCAAAATTTCAAACATTTGAACTCCCCAGAGGTGGCGCCACATGGCATGCCCCTACTGTTCCAACTTTACACCTCAGAACACCTTTTGAGGTGGCGCCATTCCAGGACTCCACTTGGCTCCATTTTGATTTTTTTATTTTATTTTTAATAAAAGTAGCCCACCATGAGGTGGCGCCACCTGAGGACTCCCTACAAAAGGTGAGTTTGAATTTTGAATTCCAAGAGAGCACCCTCTGAGGTGGCGCCATCTGGGAGTTCCCTGCAGAGAGAATCAAGCAAGCTTTTGAAAAAATTCCAAATTCCCCTGCTGAGGTGTCTCACCCACAAAATTTCCATTTTCTTTTATTTTTCTCAAAAATCAAAATAGCCTCATGAGGTGGTGCCACCTGAGGGCTCCCTGCAAAAGCCAAATTCGAATTTTAAACCCCCAGATAGCACCCCCTGAGATGGTGCCACATGGAGGGCTCAGATTGAGCCTGTTTGAAATTCAAAATTTTTCAGAAAATCTATAAAAACAAGGCGCCACGCCCAGGAGAAGGAGCATCTTTGGAGACCATTTTGTGAACTTGAAAATCCAACCTAGCCTCCCTAAAATCTGATTCTGAACTTTGGAAATCGTGCCCCCTTTGGCTCATTGGAGAAGGTGGAGTAAAGTTCGTGCAGTGGCCAATTCGCTTCAAGCATAGGTCGATTTTGGTGAACCATCTGAAGCCCGGAGTGAAGGATGAAGGAAGCTCGCGATAGCCTCCCCTTTCAAGAGCTTCTACGCTACGTAATGAAGCAAAGTGCACTTCTTTTCCCCTTGATGTAATTCCATAATCCGATTCGGGAGTCGTTTGAAGAAAGAGCTCATCAGAGATGGATTGAGCTATTCTCATAAAATGACATATATAAAACGTTTAATTATGCTTCCTTGATGATTTTTAACATTCATGTAGTTAGATAGGTTTAATTTGCATTTTATTTCATTAATTTAGCACATTTCATGAATTAATTAGGATTAGTTTAGCATTTATTTCAACTCTGCTCATTTTCAGTAGGTCTCTGTTTTTGTCAGTCAGTCCACTCGTCATTTCATGCATTTGTTTTTTATTAAAAAACCCAAAAAAATCAAGAAATGCGCCCTTAGGTGTCCCTGAAATTTTGCCAAAAATTCTGAGGCATTTGAATTTGTTTACTGCGGTAAACATTCAAAATGGCAAGTCGGGTTTTGTTACCCGGGATGCATTTTGAAAATCATTTGCCGACTTGTAAAATCGCGATATCCCTCATGGGAGATCCAATTTTCGATCTGAAAGATGTTATGAACTCGGAAGAATGTCTAGTTTTTAATATGATTTTCTCAGATTTTTCTAATTTTTTTTAATGTCTGACGAAAATCCGAGAGTTCAGGACACGTGTCAGAGCCTAATTTGGGCCTCTGAGATCTTGGATCGACTTGGGGCTAGGGTTTCTCTTTGTGTGTTGCTCTAAATCCAAAACTGTAAAACGTGAAAGTTGTGTCTGAGATGTCCTCTGTTTTCATCTGAAAGCCTGTGATTTGTAGAACAGTATTGATACCTGCTTCGAATTTTTTTTGTCAGTCCCTTGTTTTGCTACATTTGTCTGTTCTGTTAGTTTAGGCAAGAATAATTATATTTTTATCTGTGTTTCCGTTGATCAAATACCAAAGTCACAAACATAAAAGTTGTTCATGTAGGTGTCGTGCGTAGCTCTGATTAATTTCATAAATTTCTATGGCTGTTTTATATTTTTTTGGCATTTTACATCAGATTAGGATGATTTTTACCTCTATCAGAACTAAATCCCTGTTGCCGAACTCACCATGGCTCAAATCCAGAGGCTGTAAAAACCAAAAATGTTCCATTTCGGGTCTTTTAGCAGTCTGAAAAATATCAGAAGTTTCCATGGAGTAAATCTTGCATTATCATATTAGGCATTGCATTTGGGTCGGATCCATAGGCAAAATCCACCATTTTAGGACTTTCTTTGAATTTTAGCATTTAAATCATATCATTTCATGATTTTTAGCATTTGAGGTTGTTTATCAAAGTAAGTAGATGCTTCATACCGAATTTGGTGCAATTTGGAATCCATTTGAGGTTCGGATTAGCCATAATACCAAAACAGGGTCCCGCAGGACCCGGATCCAAGTGAAAAACAAGCGAAATTCGTTATTTTTGATAAATTGCAAAATATCAAATTCTGATTTTACAGTCCTAATGTGTTTAGCAGCATGTCATCATGCCTCTTACTGCATTTCATCACCATTTGATTCAATTTGAATTTTGAAATCTCAGTTTTACCAAGTTTTCCTTCAAAAAACCCTGATTTTAAAGGTGTAACTTTAATTTTAGGGATATTTTGGTCATTTTGACCCCAATTCCGAATTTCAAACTGTTTTTCACTGAATTCCCTGCATTTACATCATTTCAAATATCAAGGAAGCATGAGAATAGGGTTTATATCCAATAAAATCCAATAATTTCATAATATTATTGGAAAATCTTGGAAAAACCCACATATTTGAGCTAACCCTATTTCAAGTTTGGCAGGAACATTCAAAAGAAGGAGCTGAAGTCTACAAATTTCTTTTATTTCCTTTATTTAGTGATGTAATAATGTAAATTTTGGAATAAGAGAGTTAATTTCCTGCTTAGACTAGGATGCATATCATATAGTTTGAATTTATGCAATATCCTGCTTATATGATTCATGCATTGTTATTTCAAAAGCACTATGGATGTTCATGAATGGCACGTGCACCTACTCTTAGGGAGTTGATGAACTCGGTGGAATCCATATTTACGGCCCTAGTCGGAATATGGACGAGACCCAGATCCATCATCTTTCTAATAGTCACATTGAGCCTACACTCTTAGGCTATCTTGAAAATGCACATCATATTTCCAAAGTTTTCAAGATCATGTGCATTAAATCAAATAAACTCTGAACATATTCATGGCCACAGTCAGAATATGTGAAGGATTTACTTTGACTTAATACACATTTTTCCAACAAGTTTCTTAGAAAATCTTTCAAAGTGCATTCATTCATTCATATCATTTGCATCATGAAACCATTGGTTTTCCCATGATTTTCTTAAGAAAACTTTATTCTCAAGAAATCAATTTCTCAAGAAACTCTAAGAATTTTCCAAAGTCGATTTTCCCCAAGTCAAGTTTTTCACAGTTTTCCTTGGAAAATGTTATTTTCTTCAGATTTTCAAAAAGAATTTTCCAATCTTCCCCAAAGATCAAAATCGATTTCCAAGTATTTCAAGGTTGATTCTCAGGTTTTCAACTTCCCAAGTTTCAATTTTCCTTTTCCACAAGGGATTTCCAATGAATTTCCATCATTTTTCTAAGAAAACTCTCAAAGTCCAAGTTTTCCTAAGAAGTGTTTTCCTTTTCAAAGGTTCACCCTTTTCTCAAGAATCACTTCCATTTTCCCAGGATTTTCAACCATTCATGATTTTCCCACAACTTCATGAACTTTCCCGTGATTTCAAAAACCTTTTTTTTTCACATGAGTTTTCCTGAGAAATTGACTTTCAGCTTTTTCCTGAGAGAATCTTTTCAACTCCAAATATTTTCCAAGCATACATCATGTTTTCCCAAGCTGCATTTTCCAAAATCTCATAGCACATGCCTGAATTCTTTGTGCATATAGGGTAGAACACGATTTTGATGATTTAACTAAGTCAAGCATAGTTTTGGTCCTTGGTTCGATTACCCCTGTTAAAGGCGGCAGGAACGGTCGAACCTCGTACCGACAAGTCGAGCCTCATCCCATGGATTTTCCAGCAAATTTTCAAAACGGAGGTGAGTATTTCAAAACATTTTCCAAAATCCGGTCAAGTTTGAAGCGCGAAAGCATTTCCCTCTCTCTCTTCCGCAAGGAAGGGAAGACGGGGAAAAATTTCGCGACGATAACATAAGGCCATTTTCATTTCTGACCATTCCTGCCAAAATGGGATTGTTTCTTTAGAAATGAGCTCATTTCTCACTTAAATACAAGCCAATTGTCTTCGAGTCAGTCATATTCCCCAGAGTCTAACTGGATCTCACCAAGAGTTCAAGTGCTCCAATTTCAGTTCAAAATCATTTCCAAGTGTCCAGGAGCCTATTTTAGCCCGTTTCAGATCTTTCAGCTGAAATTGAGTTGAGTTTGGTCGATGGAGCTAGTGTTCGAGCTTCAATTTTAGTTCATCTCAGTATTACTGATCTTTGTTTCAGCTCAAACCCAACTCTGGTTCGTAATTCACTTCACTCTAGTGACCATTCCGTACCATTTCTCTAAAAATGGCAATTTTTCTTAAAAATTTAGTCGAAAAGGTCAATTGAGTCAGTGTCTTGTCAGTCCAGTTGAGTTTTGAAACCCTAGAACCCAACTCAATCCATCTTATTTCAGCTCAATCCAGCTCAAACCCTAATTTTCAGTGTCACTCTAGCTCGGTAGAGCCTAAAAACCATTTCTTCAACCATTTTGTAAATTTTATCAATTTTAATGCTTTTTGAACTGGTGCAAGTGCCAATCGAGGTCTAACATCCAAAATTCTTCATTCAGGGTCTGCATTTCGCATAGCATTTCATGTTATTTCTCATCATTTCTCAACATTTCATAACATTTCATCACATTTCATTTTATTTTCGAGGTACAAAACTCCAACTTTATAAATTTCAATCCATATTGAGTTTTAAAAGTTTTCATAAATCAACTTCAAACCCTGGGTTTCCAAAATTAACAGTTTTACCCTCAGGATTCTAAATTTGGAAATATTTTCCTGATAAAAACAATCTGGATTTCTTTCAAACTCAAATTTTTGAATTCTACATTGGATTTGCTTCGCAATGGGGTATAAAACTTTAAATTCTGAGCTCATTTCAAAAACTGCCAAAAATAGCTTGTTTCGTTCAGAAATTTCCTAAAAAAACCATTCTACCCCTATAATTATCAAAATGAATTTCAAATTTGGAAAGAGAGCCCACTCTGAGATGGCTCCTTCATTCTCATTTTAATAATAAAAACAGGATTTTATCTTCTCCTTTTCTTTTTTATTTCTTTCATTTTTTTTATTATTTTTTATTTTTATTTTATTTTATGAGAGGAGGTGGGACCCACAAGGGGGTCAACCAGCCCCCTCTCCTTTCCTCTTTCTTTCCTTTTTCCTTCCCCATTTTCTTCTTCTTCTTCTTCTTCTTTTCTTTCCTTTTCCTTTTCTTCTTCTTCTTTCTTTCTTCTTTCTTTCTTCTTTCCTTTCTCTTTCCACTCACGTACAGCCCTCCTCCTTCTCTTCCTTTCCCTCTTCTTTCTTCCCTCTTTTATTTCATTTTCCCTTTTCCTTCCTCTTTCCTTTCTTCTTTTCCTTTCCTTTCCTTCTTCTCTTCCCTTCCTTCCTTTCCCTACTTACTCCAGCCCATTCACGTAAACCCTTTTTTCCCTCTCATTAAACCTACTACCATTAAAAACTTAGGGAACAATTTTATTTTTCCCTAAATCCAGCACAAAAGGGGAAACGGTGGGGCTTTTCTTAAGAGGATTACATGCCTAACATCATTCTCTCAGCCCCTCTCTCATTCACTCTCTCACGGCTGCCCCCTTTTCAGCCTTTTCTTTCCAACTCTCTATCTCTCTCTCATATCTTCTCTCTCCCTTAGCCTCTCTCTCCCCTCCTTGCTTCCCCTTGGTGGCTACAGCCACACCACGGTTCCAAATTCAACATCTCACAGCCACTTCCACATTGGCAGCACCACAGGAACACTTCCAACAGCACCCATTGCCCCTTTCACGGCAGCAAGCCTCCTCTATCACCATCAAAGTGTTGATGCCGCCTCTCGAAAATCTTATTCAGCAGTCGCCCCAACACAACACCATCAAGGCACCCCCTTTAGTCGATCGATCTCCAATTTTCCAAGGTAAGAACCTTCATTGCTCATGTCTTCATTATTGTTTTAATAATAATGATTGCCTATGTCATATAATGCGATGGTGCTATCGGATCTGGTGCTTCACCCTTTCCATGGATGAAGTCACTTGATTGAATGGCCAATATAAAAAAAATGGTTCATACTTTCCTGTCTTTTCTTTTTATTTATTTATTTCAAGCATTCTTTTTCAGAAAATCATAGATCTTAGGCCTTATGTTAATTAGTTTTTTCTCATTTTGTAGACCGATTTATTAGTTTCGTTAGCTCTTGCTTGAAAGTCTACAAGTTTTGATTTATATAGGAAGTTTATTCATTATTTTATGTAAATTTGTTCTTTAATAAATTCTGATAATTTCATGCTAAATTTTATTATATGTTATTGATGTTCTGCCAAAAATTTGAGTTCATTTGGATTTCAGAACCCTCTTAAATAAACTGAATCCCAAACTGGGATTTCACATTTCCAAAATTTCTAGTTTCTATTTTAGCAGACTTGTCGGCCTGAGATTGCCTAAATGGGAGATTCAAATCTCCACCTAAAAATTACAGTAGATTTATGGTGGAATATACTAAATGTATGAAAATTTTGGGATCTTTATAGTAGATTTGATCTCTGATAAAAAGCAATTTTCCCAAACCCCTAGGAAAACCTTGATTTTTCCTTGTCAGGGTATAGACCAACCCTAATGTGTTGTGTCCGTTCAATCCATGAGTTGAATGCAAAAACTTTCAACATAAAAGTTGTTTCTAACTCATTCCTTTATCAGTTACCAAAATGTGGGAATTTTTAAAAATTTTAAAGTATTTTCCCGGATTTATCTTTTCTGTCTAACAGATTCTCATGCCTGGAAATTCCAGAGATCTAGGTCTTTGATAACAGTGTGCTCATTTCCAAACCGTAACCCAAATTCCAACGATGTAAAAAGAGTAAATTTTTATCTGTTTGTCAAGGACATTTTTCCAAAATTCCATCCATTTTCCCAAATGTCTTCTATTTTTCTCATAATTTTTCTTTGAAACTTGTATGTCTGCCCTAGATCCTAGAGTCGTCGGATTCCGATCTGACTTGTCGGAGCTGTCCAGCTCCGACCATAGGTCAAAACTAAAATATATAAAAAGAAAAAATCTTTTTCTAACTGTCCTCTCTCACCCCATAAAATTTGGGAAATTTTTATGGAAGTTTAGTACCCGAAATTTAATCTAGAGTTAGCATTTTAGGAAAAATCTTGATTTTTTAGGATTTTTAGTTATTTTTTACATTAAAAAGTAACAAAAAAATAGATTTTATAGCTTCATTCTGTTTTTAGGGTTATTCTAGGTGTCCATGACAAATTTGGCTCAATTTCAAGTTTATTCGATATTTTATGATATTTTTAAATTAAGAAGCAAAAATCAGGCGAAAATCAAGTTAAATTCGATATTTTATGATATTTTTGCCATTTTAGGGTTTTATCATTTAAATAATCATGTCATGTCATATTAGAGTTAATTTCAGTCTCATTTGCATTTCAATTTCTCATTTTTACAAAATTTATTTCAGAAAACCCTGGTTTCAAGGCCATAGTCTTGTTATCAGGGGCATTTTGGTCATTTTGACCTCAATTTCGAAATTCCAAACTTTAATTTTCCAAATTTTCATGCATATCATCATATTTAATCATATTATGTTTGATTTTATTTCATTTGATTTTCAAATTTCCAAAATTTATAAAAATTCTTTCAGAAAACCCTAATTTCAAGGTCATCAGGGGTATTTTGGTCATTTTGACCTCAATTTCGAATTTTCAAGTTTATTTTAAAAATTTATTCATTATTTCTCATGTTTATATCAAAAGGGTTATGAATTTGGGCTTATATCTGAATAATATCCGATAATTTCTAATATTTTTTGGTTCTAACATTATTTTCTAGTTTTACAGGAATATCCAGGAAGAAGACTTTATTTATGTTTCTTTTATTTCAATTCAATTCAATATCGGATGTAATAATTTGGAATAAGAGTTATGTTTCAGCTTAGAATAGGATTGCATTGCATATAGTTTGATTTCTGAAAAATGCAATATCTGATGTATGTATGCACATTTTTCAGAATCACTATGGTTGACACGAATGACACGTGCACAAGCTCTTAGGGAGTTCACGAATTTGGTGAGATTCGTATTTATGGCCATAGTCAGAATACGAAGAAAACCAAGATTTATGATCTTCGTATTAGCTACATTCAACCTACACTCTTAGGCTAACTTCAAAAATGCACTGCATTTCTCAAAACTCAAAAGGATTTCCCAATTTCTCAATCAAATATCTTTCAAATTCATATTCATTCATCCAATTTGCATAATTTTCAAAATCATGTTCCAATTCTATTTTAAAAAAAAATCAATTTTCTCAAGAATTTCCAAGTCTTTCTCAGGATTTGATTTTCTCAAAAACTCTGAATTTTCAAATGAGATTTCAAAACATTTCCCAAGTTCAAATCATAATTTTCCAAGATTTACACATTCTCAATTTCAAGTTTCCAATGTCAAAATAAATTTTCTAAGGTTTTCTATTTTCCTGAGAATCCATTTTCCATTTCAAAAATCTTTTTCTAATGAATTTTCTGATTTTCTCAAGATTCTCAAATCCATTTCCTCAGAAAAGCAATCCAAATCTCAAAATCAATTTTCTCAAAAGTTCAAGTTTTTCCTCAGAATCCATCTTTAATTCAGAAGTCATTTTCCAATGCAATTTCTGATTTCTAATGAAGTTCAATGATTTTCCAGGAATTTCATTTTCAAGCACTTTTCCATTCATTTTCCAAATGTATCTCAATTTTCCAAGGCAAACATCATATTTCTCAAACTTGCATCTTTTCAAAATTTCATAGCACAAGCCTGATTCTTTATGCATTCTAGGAAAATAGAGCATGATTTAGATAATTTAACTTAGTCAAAGCGCACATTTGATCCTTGGTTCAATTACCCCTGGTAAAGGTGCCTGAAACGGTCGAACCTCGTACCGACACACGGATCCCATTGTACAAAATTTTTCCATAAATTTTCAAAACCATTTTCAAAACTTTGGTCGAGTTTGACTCGCGGAATCGTTTCTCTCACCTCCGCAGAGGGAGAGGGGAAAATTTTTGCGATGATAACAAAAACCACATTCATCAAAGGAGTAGAATGAGGAAGACAATGCCATTGTTTTCTTCTTTCTTTTCTCGTCATCTTGTAGGGACAACTCAGTCCCAGATTTTCTTTCTTTGTCAAAGTCTTCTGTAAATATTGAGTTCATGTTCTCAACTTTTACTCTATCAATGAAATTTTGATCTTCTCTTCACATCTTGGCGTATATTATTCTTTGCTTATGTTTTTGCCTATGTCATCTTTCTTTGTTTCTGTACAAAAGGCCATTTTTGAATTCCTTACTTCTCCTTAAAAACCTTCTTTGCGTTTTTCAGGATTGCCAAATCATGGCTCCTAAATTTCTTAAAAGGCGCGCTATCAATCCCATTTTTTTCTCAAAATAACTCCAAACCAGCCAGAATCTGCAAGGCAAAGGCAGTGGCAGGGGTCAGCAAGATGGCATAATAGATTGAAAAGCTAACAGTGTTTGACTCAGCAATTCAAGAACTGCCAAAATTTGCCAACATTCAGAAGCAGGATGAGTCATTGCCTTTTGTGCAGTATCCGACAGAGGATGTCAATATTGGTTCAGAAGATGATCCGAAGATCCTCAAGATTGGCTCCAACTTAAGTCCAAATAAGAAGGAAAGACTCATCTATTTTCTCAAACAACATCAAGAAGTTTTTGCTTGGACTTATGAGGATATTCCAGGCTTAGATCCCAAACTGGTCGAGCATCATCTCGTACTGAAGCCAAACTTCAAGCCAATCAAGCAGAAGTTAAGAAAAATGAATCCTCGAGTGGCACCGCAAGTTAAAGAAGGATTTGAGGATTTGTTAAGAGCAGGATTCATCCGGATTATTGATTATCCAAACTGGTTGGCGAACAACGTAGTAGTTTCCAAAAAGAATGGCAAAGTTTGAATCTGCATTGATTTCAGGGATCTCAACAAGGCTACTCCAAAGGATGATTATCCATTCCCCAATATCGATCTTTTGATTGACAGCACGGCGAGCCACGCCATGTTTTCCTTTATGAATGGATACTCAGGCTACAACCAAATCAAACTGGCCGCTCATGACCAATCAAAAACTTCTTTTACCATGCCTTGGGGTACATTTTGCTATACAGTCATGCCATTTTGGCTCAAGAATGCTGGGGCAACCTATCAGAGTACGATGGTAATTATTTTTCATGACCAGATGCATAAGAACATGGATGCCTATGTGGATGGCATCCTGGTTAAGTCCAAAGAAGGAGAGAATCATCTCAATGCTCTTAGCCAAGTCTTTGAAAGGCTCATTCTTTACAAGCTGAGACTCAACCTGCAAAAGTATGTCTTCGGAGTAGAGTCAGATAAACTGCTTGGCTTTATAATCCGCAAGAAAGGAATAGAGGTGGATCCAGCCAAGGCAAAAGCGATCATTGATATGCCACCTCCTACTAATCTTAGAGAATTGAAGAGCCTTCAAGGGTGCATTCAGTCGATTCGGCGTTTCATCTCTAATTTGGCCATGAGATGCGAGCCCTTCAATCACTTGTTGAAAAAGGAAGTGAAATTTGAGTGGGGTTCAGAATGTCAGCTTTCATTTGAGCGCATCAAGTGGTATCTCCTCAATTCACCCATTCTGAAGCCACCAAAACTTGGAAAACCACTTCTCTTATATATTTTTGTCAACCAAAATGCTTGTGGTGGATTTCTTGCACAATATGAGGAAGGCAGCCAGATGGAGCATGTCATCTACTACGTGAGCAAGACTTTCATCGACTACGAGAAGAGATATTCTCAAATGGAAAAGACATGTCTAGCCTTGGTGTGGATGTGTCAGAAGCTGAGACATTATCTATTGGCCTCAGAAATCAAAATTTTGTCAAGGCTCAATCCTCTTAAGTGTATCCTTGAGCTGCCTTTCCTTACTGGGTGGATTGCGAAATGGCAAGTCGTCTTGATGCAATACGACTTAGAGTATGTGTCTCAGAAATCGATCAAGGGTTAGTCTATCACAGATCAGTTGGCAGATTTCCCGTTGACAGAAGAAATCAAGGCAGAAGATGATTTTCCCGACGATCGCATCTGCAATGTTCAGGAATCTCCAGTTTGGACCCTTTTATTTAATGGAGCCAGAAATATGTCTGGTATAGGGATTGGGATATTGTTGATCACTTTCGAAAAGGAGATGATTCCTTATTTCCTTGAGCTCAGCTTTCAGTGTACTCATAACATGGCCGAGTATAAAGCTTTAATACAAGGCCTCAAGATCCTACAAGACTTTAATGTCAAAAGAGTACATGCCTTCGGTGACTCATTGCTTATTGTCAGTCAAGTTAATGCTCAGTGGCAAGTCAAGGATTCAAAATTGATCCCCTATCAGAAGATCACCTTAGCTCTCATAACCAACTTCAAAGAATTTCAGTTGAATCATGTCAAGAGGGAATATAATCACATAGCAGATGGCCTACCTGTCTGGGTTTCATTTTGTCATTCAGAGACAGTGAATCTTGTCGTTCCTTCGAGATTGGCAAACTTGATCAACCTGCCATCATTTCAGCTGAACAAGTAAACCAAGTCACTCAAAAAGAGAAGCCTTGGTACCAAGACATCAAAGATTTTATCGAGACCGGTGAATTTCCATCGGAGATGCCAAGAAAGGAGCAACGTGAGATCCAGCGCATGTCAGCCCACTATTTCATCTTTGCTAATACTTTCTACCATTGTGGGTTCAGTTTTGAGTACGCCAGATGCCTAGATAAGGATGAAGCCATGGAGGTTGTCCAAGAGGCACACGAGGAAATTTGTGGTGGTCACGTCAGCTACCAAACACTCGTCAAGCAGATCATCTGGGCAGGATTTTACTGGAAGACCATGCAATAGGACTGCCATCGTTTCATGAGGAATTGCGTCAAATGTCAAATGCACACACCTTTCATTCATGCGCCAGCCGCATATTTGCAGTATATGGTTTCTCCTTGGCCTTTCTAAATGTGGGCCTTTGATGTGGTAGGCCCGATCACTCTTTCTGCCTCTAATGGCCACATATATTTTCTCGCAGCTACAGAGTACTTCACCAAATGGGTCGAGGTTGTGACTCTGCGAACAGTAGAAGGTCGGCATGTGGTTTCTTTTATTCATAAGAACCTTCTTTGCCGTTTCGGCATAACACATGATATTGTGTCAGATAATCGCAAGCACTTTAAGAATGAGCGGATGAAAACCTTCTGTTCGAAGTTTAGGATCCATCATCATTTTTCGGCTCCGTATTATCCTCAAGGGAATGGTCAGGCAGAGGCCACCAACAAGATTTTGATCCACATTCTGGAAAGAACTGTGGAAACAGGTCGCGATTGGCACGAGAAGATGCACGATGCGCTTTGGGTGTACTGAACCACCATTTGGACTCCAACCAATGCTACTCCTTCAGAGCTTGTTTATGGGACCAAGGTAGTATTGCCTCTTCACGTTCAGAAGTCTGCATTCAAGTTTGTGTCGCTCATTGAGCTCTCGCTTGATCAGTATCACCAGCAGAGGTTGGTACAGCTTGATCTTTTAGACGAGAAGAGACTCAAGGCAGCAGAGCATGCTCAAGCTTATCGTCAAAGGATAGCTTGACACTACGCCAAGTCCGTCATTGAGAGAAGATTTCGAGTTAATGATCTGGTGCTCAGATCAACAGCTCATCTCAAGCATCGACCATGGGGCAAGTGGTCACCCAATTGGGAAGGCCCTCATGTGGTTAAAGAAGTATTGCCTCGCAATTTATATCGTCTGGTCAACGCATATGGGGTGGAATTGCCAGATCCAATCAATGCTCTGCATTTGAAGAGATTTTATACTTAAAATGTTCATTCTAGCCTTTTGTACTCTTCAAAGAGTCTTTTCAATAAAATAATGATCTTCTATTAATTCTCAGAATTTTCTCCATAATACTGGGGCATTTTTATTTTATATACATCTGTCTTCCCTTCATTAGATGTAGGCAGGATTAGACGACTCTTTTACCTCAAATTTTGTCAATTTTCAGTTAATCTTGTTATCTTTATTAGTTTTCATCCATCTTTATTAATTTTTTCAAATTTTCATCAATTTACTATCAATTTTATCAATTTTATCAATCTTTATCAAGTTTTATCAATTTTTTCATCAATTTTATTAAATTTTGTCAATCCCTTTTTTTCTTTACCCTTTCAGGTTAAGGGATAAACCTGATGCCTCTTTTCATTGAGGTACTCATTTATTCTTTTTCACTTTCAGGTTAAGGGGTAAACCTGAACCTCGTCATGTGAGGTCTTTCTTCCTTCAGAATAGGGGATAATCCTGAAATCATTCATCAATAATTCTTCGCCAATTTTACCAAAGGTCATCAATCTTTGTCAAGTCTTTATCAAAATTTTATTCTTCATTAATTTTATCATTTTTTATTAATTCTTTATCAATTTTACCAGTTATCTCAAATTCTTTATCAATTTTATCAATTTTGCTAAAATTTTGTTAATTTTTATTCTTCTTCAGGATAAGGGATAATCTTGAAAACCATCATGAATAAATTCAAAATCTTAGGCCATCTTGGGTCAAGGATCTTGAATGAATCTCTCATCTTCCTCATAATCGTCGGAATCTATTCATATCTTTTGTCAATCCCTCTAGAATCCGTCTCTCGGGTTGGAATTACTTCCTTCTCATCTAAGTTCTGACTCAGGTTTTTGTCTTTTTTTATTTTATTTTAAAGATCCGGGTTCTGACTCGAGTTTTTCCGTTTATACTTCATTTGGAGTTTTGAGTTCCGACTCGGACTTCCTTTTTTATCCAACGCTCATGCTGGACATAATCTTTTCCATTTATCTTTATTTTTATTTTTAAAGATCCAGGTTCTGACTTGGTTTTTTCCTTTTTATATTTCGTTTGAAGTTTCAAGTTCCGACTCGGACTTCCTATTGGATTCAACACTCGTGTTGGAACCAATCGTCGCTTTCAAAATTCGAATTTTCAAACTCAAGTTTTCCATTTTATCTTTATTTTTAAAGATCCGGGTTCCGACTCGAGTTTTTCCTTCTTATATTTCGTTTGAAGTTCCGAGCTCGGGCTTCCTATTGGATTCAATGTTTGTGTTGGAACCAGTCGTTCCTTTGAAGATTCGAGTTTTCAAACTCGGGTTTTCCATTTCATCTTTATTTTTAAAGATCCGGGTTTCGACTCAGGTTTTCTCTTTTATATTTTTTGTTTGAAGTTTTGAGTTCCGACTCGGACTTCCTATTGGATCCAACGCTCATGTTGGAACCAATCATTGCTTTGAAGACTCGAGTTTTCAAACTCGATTTTCTCCTTTTTTATTTTAAGATCGGGTTTCGACTCAGGTCATATTTTTATATTCTGTTTTCAGAGTTTCGAATTCTGACTCGAACTTCCTATTGGATCCAACGCTCGTGTTCGAACCAATCGTTGCTTTGAAGATTCGAGTTTTCAAACTCGGGTTTTCCATTTCATCTTTATTTTTAAGATCCAAGTTTCGACTCAGGTTTTTTCTTTTATATTTTTTATTGAAGTTCTGAGTTCTGACTCGGACTTCCTATTGGATTCGATGCGCGTGTTGGAACCAATCGTTTCTTTGAAGATTTGAGTTTTCAAAGTCGGGTTTTTCATTTTATCTTCATTTTTAAGATCCGGGTTCCGACTCAGGTTTTTCCTTTTATATTTTCATTTAAAAATCCGGGTTTTGACTTGGGTTTTCCCCTTTATCTTCCATTTTCGTAATTTTGAGTTTCAACTCGGATTTCCCCTTTTGATCCAATGCTCATATTGGACCAAAGTTTTTCCTTTCTCTTCCCTCTCAGGTTAAGGGACAAACCTGAACCTCATCGTTTGAGGTATTTTTCTACTTCCCCTTCAGGATAAGGGATAATCCTGAAACACCGGCAATAATTCCCGCTTCAATTTCCAAATATCTTAGGAGTGTCGATACATTTTTAAAATCCAGTACTCGTAGTGGTATATCTTCAAAATCCAGTGCTCGTACTGGTACAATTTTAAAATCCAACACTCGTACTGGTACCTTTTCAAAATCTAGTGCTCGTACTGGTGCATTTTTAAAATCCAGTGTTCGTACTGGTATATTTTCAAAACTCAGTGCTCGTACTGGTGCATCTTCAAAACCCAGTGCTTGTACTGGTGCATTTTTAAAAATCCAGTTCTCGTACTGGTGCATTTTCGAAAACTCAGTGCTCGTACTGGTGTGTTTTTCAAAATTCAGTGCTCGTACTGGTACATTTTCAAAACCGAGTGCTTGTATTGGTGCATTTTCAAAAACCCAGTGCTCGTACTGGTGCATTTTTGAAATCCAGCACTTGTACTGGTGCCTTTTCAAAATTCAATGCTCGTACTAGTGCATTTTCAAAATCCAGTGCTCGTACTGGTATATTTTCAAAACCCAGTGCTCGTACTGGTGCATCTTCAAAACCCAATGCTCGTATTGGTGCATTTTCAAAAACCCAGTTCTCGTACTAGTGCATTTTTAAAAGCCTAGTGCTCGTACTGGTGTGTTTTTCAAAATCCAGTGCTCGTACTGGTACATTTTCAAAACCCAGTGCTCGTACTAGTGCATTTTTAAAATCCAGTGCTCTTACTGGTACATTTTTGAAAACCCAGTGCTCATACTGGTGTATTTTTGAAACCCAGTGCTTGTACTGGTATATTTTCAAAAAACCAGTACTCGTACTAGTGCATTTTCAAAATCCAGTGCTTGTACTGGTACATCTAGCGCTCGTGCTAGTGTCTGGCTGACTGATCAGTTAGCCAACCAAGTTTAGTCTTTGTACTAACCGTTCATCAACAATTCAAGCTCTAAATCTCAATTACAACCTTCGGGTTACCATTCTGTCAAAAACCAATCATTTTCTCTTGCGAAGGACCCTCTTCTTGGGAGAGTTTGAGGGAGATCGTTCCTTTCGCATGAACAATTTTATCGTTTGCAAGAACCCTTTTCGAGGGAGAGTTTGAAGGGACTCGTTTCTTTGTGAATTGTTTGCAAAACAACAACTCAATTTTTACACAAAGGAACCATTTTTTAGGGAGAGATTCGACGAAAGCTCGTTTCTTTTTGTGGCCCCCAATTTCTCATTTTGGCCACCCCCTTCACAAAGGACCCTCTTCCAGGAAGAGTGTGATGGACTCGTTCCTCTGTGATACTTTTTCAACCTTATTTGAGGCCGCCTTTCCATAAAAGAAGCCTAGAGATAGGGAGTTTTGACAAAAACTTAATTTCTCTTCGAAAGTTCTATTTTGCAAACACCTCCTCTTTAGGGAATAGAGGAGTATTTCCTACTTCCCATTCAGGTAAGGGCTAAGCCTGAGTCTCTCTTTTTGGGGAAAAAGAGAGGAGAATTTTGTCATGGATATGTCGACTCGATGTCAAGTGATTCCTTTCATCAAAGATTTTTAGAAGACTTTGCCAATTTGTTACAAAAACAGTTGTTGATCTCCAAAATTTTATTGCACAAAGAATTACCTCAAACTACCTTCGGTATTATTTTCAAAAGGACGTGACTTTTGCGAAGAAAGAACAAAATTCAAATTTTTTCTGTTAGTCAACCGAGAGGATGAAGAAAAATCTTCGATATGATCATTAAAGGAAAATTCAATGATGTTGAAAAGCCATAAGTGAATTGATATTGATCATAGCTATGGCACATTCTTAAAGATCATTCTTCTGGCAGTAAGACAGTGGAAATATCCTGGGCAGTAAAAGAACCTACCTAATCCATATCTCCTCAATCATTTAAGCTGCAATCAAATATCTGTAAAAGGGATCTCTCAATTGTTGTCAAGATGAAGATGAATATGTGAGCTAGACCCTTGTGGCCAAAGAAGATTTGGATCATCTCTGAGATAAAAGAGTTTGTGACGGATCCTTCTAGGGAAAGTTTAGATCACGTCAAGATGAAGGCGATTGCGATGAACCTCCCGACAAACCCTAAAAGATATTTGATTTCTGCTATCATCTAGCGATTTTTTACCAAGAAACAATATCATCAGTATAATTCCTGAGAAAAAGAATGATCGAATCATCTCCAAGATAAAGGAGTTTGTGACGTACCCTTCTTTGAAAAAAAAAAGAAAAGTCAGGACATCACCAAAATGAAGGATGATGTAATAAACTTCTTCCCCGAAACCCAAGAAAGCTCCATGACTCAAAAGAGTGCAAAAAGATCATCATGGGAAATGCCCCAGGGTATCAAACTGCCAAAACTGCCATGAATCATCTTTATCTATGTGAAATTCTTCTATCAATATCTTTTCATTCAATTGCTTTTATGAAGCTAAGAATATTTTCTCTCTTTTCATATCAAGGAAATTGATATCTTTCTTAAAGAAACCCAACATCAACAAAATTTGAATTTGATTCTTGATTCTATAGAGTTAGCCTAATTAAAGTTAATACTCTAGGTAGAAAGAGGCAATGTTTTCACACTTATATGCACAGTTCAATCATTCTGAATCAACTACAATTTTGACATCTTATTGGCAATATTTTCTAGTTATCTCAACATGAAGCAAGAACTTGATGTTCATTTTGACATATCCTGACGTTGTCCTTATTAGGATTGAAAAGTCCTTCCCTTCTGTTTGATCTGAGCTTCTCGGGTCTGCACACTTCATTGTGTTTCCCACTGTCTCACCATAGATAGTTCCTGCTCAGGATAAGGGTTAAACCTGAATCTTCTGCAAGAGGTCTTCTATTTTTAAAAGCTTATTTTAGTCTCAGCAATGAGGCGCCAAATATCAATCCTTTTTCAAAGCTTTAGGGACCCCCATTTTCCTCCTTTTGCAAACCCCTCTTGGACTTGTTGTATGAAGTCTAGAGGTTCCATCACAGTTTCCTCACTCTTCGAGGATTTTGTATCCATTCAGACTAAGCATTAAACATGTTACCTCGCTCCTCGAGGTATCACCCACTCAGGTTAAGAATCAAACCTGAACTTTCTGCGAGAGGTTGTCTGTTTTTAAAAGCTGATTTTGTCTCAGCAATGAGGCACCCAAGAACATCCCTTTTTCAAGCTTTAGGGAACCCCATTTTCCTCCTTTCGCAAACCCCTCTCAGATTTGTTCGTCAAAACTCTGAAGGTCCCATCATGGTTTTTTCATTCGAGGATTTTGTATGGTCGTCCCTTTTAGGTTAAGGGTTAAGCCTGAACCTCTCTCCTCGATGTATCTTCCATTCAGGTTTGGGTTAGACCTGAGCCTCATTTCGACGAGGTTCCTCATTTTGACGAGGTAGTTCTCTTAGTCCCATCATGGTTCTTCCCATCGTGGAATCCATGTTGTTCATATCCATCCAAGAAAGGATTATACCTGAGCTTCATCTCAAGAGGCATTTTTCTCAAAAATGTCCCATCAAGGTCTTCATGTCCTTTCCCATCCAGGTTAAGTGCTAAACCTGAATCGTTCCAAAAAGTTGATCTTGTCTCACCCATGAGACTTGATCAAAAATCTTATTTTCCACTATTTTGGGATCTTCGCCCAAAGTCCCATCACGATTTCTTCATTTCTGTTATTTAGTTATATCATTTTCGAGGATTCCGTCTCCCCAAAGCCATTCAGAATAAGGTTTTAAACCTGAGAAACCAAGTCTTCCAAGATAAATTCTTCCACACCCAACTCAGATCTGCTGACTGGGGCATTTTTCAAAATTTAGAGTATTTTCTTTGATACTAAGTTCGGCTTTCAACCGGCTTAGTAGCAAAGAGGGGCATCTGTGAACACCCCAAAATTTTCAAAATCTTGTAAATATTCTCGTTTTGCCTCTGACCCCCATTTTCTGAGTAAATTGAGTCATTTTCACTCAAAATTCTAGTTTATCTCTCGGATTTACTGGAATCAAATCCATTTTCTATATCTGACTCGATTTTGGATCCGGATCCAGTTCAAAATCCAAATCTGAGCCTCGTTATCGAATTCTCAAATTGAAATTTCCAAAAACAAATACCTAAAATGATTTCTAAAATGCTTGAACAGCCCATCCAGTACCCATTTGGATCCATTGCTCTATATTTCTTGATTCGAGGTCCAAATCTCGAATATTTCCTCAAAATCTAGATCCTAACCTACTTTTTTAAAAAAAATTTCAAAATTGAAACCCGAATTCTCAGGAAACACTTCTTTTTGTAAATATCTTTAAACTTTTGCAAAATTAGTTTAAAAACCCTTTAGTTTCAAAGTTTTTTATATCAAAAACACCAAAAAAATGGGAAATGCAAAGAAAAAGAACAAAAAATTGGAAATAGAAAAAGAAAAATACAAAAAAATGGCTCTTTGAAATCCCCTTTTGAAAACCGTTTTATGAGAAACCACCTTTTAGAAAATCTTTGAAGAAGGATCCTTTCTTCTAAATTTTTTTAAAAAAATTTCCAGACCTGGGCCGAAAAATCCCTAACGGCCTGTCATTGAAGAGAGGCCGCAGAGAAGGAGGTTGGAGAACCCCCCATCTGCTTCTTCCTTCACGGATCACCATTGATCCTCAATTGTTCCCCCTTCTCGATGATTCCTCTCTTTCTATATAAGCAGCCATCGAGAAGAGGGGAGGGCATCCATCAATCATTAATCCATTAGCGCCTTCATCCATCTGATCCATCTCCAACCTCGATCTTTCACGATCTCGTCACCTCCCTCTAATTCTCTCCTCTTCTCTGGAAACAGAAGGCTCCCACAATAGAAGGAAGAGAAGGTCCCCTTGTTTCAATCTTGCAAAAACCACAGTGAGTATCCCTCTAACTTCTCGGATTTCTCTGAATTTGTTTTGGTTTTTTCGTTTTTAGTCCCCATTAACGCACCCTTGAGGGAGTGGGATTGCTTATAGCAATACTGATCCCTCTCTTGTGCAACAGCAAACGGAACGATATCGTTCCCACATCTTGTATTCTTTTCTTTTTCTTTTTTTCCTTTTTTTTTTTTGCATCTCGGTGATGTTCTGTTTTATTTTAATTTCCCATTTCCATCATCTGCTTTATAATTTGTTTCTAATTCTCTTGCATCAAATGCTTGTTTATGCTATTATATGTGAGATCCAAGGACTCTGCATCGTTTCTTTCTGTAACGCAGTTCATTCATAGGTGTTTACTGGCGTTCAGATTATAGCATTATGTCTAATCCATTTTATTCACTTTTGATTTGATCCAACATCTCACTGTTGACCCCATTCTCACTGATCTGTTTGAGGTTTTATGACTTAGGTTTTGTATGTTAGTCGTTTGTTGCATTCCTCATATATCAGGATTTGATTCAATCCTGCAGTGTCAGATTGTGTCTATGCTTAATGACACCGCAGTAGCGTTTGCTAGGCATGCTCCTTTTTATCATATTAATTTTAAGCTCCAACGTGGTGAATTTTCCATCACCTGTAATGTTTAACCCCTGTGTATATCAGTAATTTGATTAATGAGCATCTGGAATTTGTTGCTCTCTCTCCTAAAAAAAATGGAATGATATTTTGGGTCTGCTTTGAATTTGGTTACCTAGCTTCTAGGTAGTCGAATAAAAAAAAATAAATAAATAGATATAATTGTGGATTATAGAACTTGGTTGGGGCTTACAGATGAGGCCATCTTGTCAGGCCACAACGTTTGCCCAGTAACTTCCAAAAATCCTGCTATTCGGGAAGAAGTAGGTGAGGCAGTCAATAACCCTACCTTTCCTCTTAGCGCATCATAAAGTCTGCTGGGTTGGGTTATGCCCTGCCTTAGACCATTTTTCTCCCAGCTCCCGAAAGGAATTGATGGTTGATTAGAGATGATTTAATCCCTTTTTGAGGGCCCATTCATTGGAATATATTTCAAGTTTCCTAAACAACCATCCATGTACATCTCTGTCTTATATATTGCCAGCACATGAGAAGTCAAAGATCTTATTCCTCCCAGATTAATTGCTTTACATCTGTAGATAATCCCCAGCCCATCTCTTGCTGCATTTTTATATCCTCCCCTGTGTCTTATGCCTCCGTACATGTTCATTCATTTTATTGATTTCAGTAGCAGGTGTTGTGCATCTAAAAAGTTAGGCATTACATTCATCTTCTCATGTGTCTTCCATCGCATCACAATCTAGCACCACTATTCTTCTTTTAGTTTCTTTTTGGAACTCACAAACTCCCAAAGGTTGTGTTGAGAATAGTGAGATGTGTAATATTGCTTTCAATCTCCTACAGTTTAGTTGCTGCTTGTGGATGATGGATTTATGGCTCATGCCTGTATACCTTTTCTGAAATTTTAGAATGGGTTGAGAGATCAGGTATCTAAGAAGTGGCAAAGAGAATATTTGGCCAAGCTTTGGGGCCTCCTTCAGCAAAGGAAGCAAACAGTCTTCCGTTTAATTGTGGTGGTTTAATTAAGGACCAAAAGTTAGGCAGATCTAGAGTTTGAGAAGATTTCTAGTTGAAAGAGAATTTTGACTTCTCTTACTGTTGAATCCACAAAAACATGTCACTATAACAAGGGATGAAGTTCAAGGGGCCTAGCCTACTGATGTGATTCATTGTGGCCTGTTATTTGTTGTTAGCATGATGCGTAATCATTTGTGTTCTTAATAACAGTCATAAGATATTTAACACTCGTTATTATAAATAGTTTTAACGATACATTACAACCATATTCATTTACATGAGTATTTAATTACAATACATCATGACCAATTGTTTGGCTTAAATACAATACATGACCATCATCATCATTGAAGAAAACAGACATCATCATCAGCATCAACCCACGTCCAAATAGTGATATACTTCAAAACAGACATCAACACTTTCAGTTTACTTAGTGGCCTTCGCCAGTCACTAGGAACGATTGAAGGCAAATCTATCTACCAATGGAGGTCCTTATCTATTTGCAATTTTTTTTTTCGCGATGTATATTAGCAACAGATAAAGGTATGGATCCCAACAGGTAGAGAAGATACAACCCACATGACTAATATATTTGTCATGAAGTATATCGAAGATTAGGTAGATATTTTTTTAACTGAAAAGTATGGTTTGTGAACGATTCAGAGTCTGACAGCAGGAATAGATCAAATAGACGGTCATCAGCACCCACCTGTCTATCATGTAGAACATTTGTGCTTGCTCTGGTATGGCGGCAAAGATTGAGGATGATTATGGTCATTATATTATGTGTAAGTTTTGATATACTTCACGACAAATATGTCACAGTCGTATGTGTCATGAATATATCAATGTATCCACAGAAGATAACCACTATAATCATCATCAAAGATTATACAGATCTTTTCGCATGACATGAAACAACTACGGTATCAGCATCAAACACCATCCATGAAGCAAAGGTAGAAGAATCATAGAAGAACAAAGAAGAAAAATACAAGGAAGAAGAAGAAAAAGAAGAAGAAGACAAAGGTGTAAGAGAAAAAAGAAGAAGAAGAAGTTGCTCTGTCGCAGTAAAGAAAGAGGAAGAGAGGTTAAATAGATTAAGGTTTTAAAGCTAGACAACAGGTCGGGTCACTTCCCTACCTAAACCCATCACACAAATTGAGACGTTGTTTAGACTACAAATCTAGGTAACTTAATAAATACAAATCTAGGTAACTTAATAAATATAAATCAACTTACAACCACAATACTTTAAGTTTCATAATTTAACAATATTTGTCCTATTGCAATTTGTTGTTACGAGCTTTGTCAATGTGAACGATATGTCCTATCGCGATTTATAGAATGACTGATTCATAAATGGCAGAAAAGAAAACAATAAATAAATCGACACGATGTTTTGACTGATACGTCATATCGCGTTGACTAGTTTTTCAAAAGGCAAATGAAATGACATTTTTTATTTAATTAACATGCAATGCAATTAATTTATGCACGGTTTTTTAAAATGGGCAGTAGGTGTAATACCATTTTCTTTATTTATGAATGACACATCGCACAAGTTTAAGAGGGTGTCGCTTCGCTTTGCTTTGTGATTAAGGAACAGAAGAACTGACGATTCTTTTACAACGATGTGTTCGTGAAACAAACATATAACCTGCTTCATCGCAAAGGGGGTATCAATATCGAGGAAGGAGATGACGATAGCTACATGGCCAGCAATGTTGATGAAGAAGACGATGACAGCTAGACAGCCAACAATGGCGACGAAGGAGACGACCACAGCTACACGACCAACGATGGTAATTCAAACATATATTTTCTAAACCTCGTGAGTAGTTTCTACAACATCTGCCTCTTTTATGACATATATTTGATTTATATTATGTACTGTAGAAAGCAATTTCAATGTCGAATATTGAATATTCTGCTCATGTCAATGGAATATCCACAAAAAAGGTGGACGAAAATGCTACAAAGAGCTCCAAGAGAACATCAATCGGATGCAAGATGAATTTGCAGAAGGGAACACTATTAGTAATTTTGTATATATGAAACCACTATCAGTTTTATATTTATGTATACCATGGGTATGTATGTTAACAAGTTCATATTTGTTGCAAACAGACTATATCTGATTTCGTCATATATATTAAAAGCAACGCAACAAGCAATACTAGATGCATCGTCACCCCTTATTTTATGGTATATGGGTACTCTTATTTGTTTATTTTATTTTTTGATTTACTCTTGTTGCTTCATGTTTTAACCTTACTATTGTCATTCTTTCGTTCAATAGACTTACGTCCGCCAAAATCCATACACCATTCGATTTCAAGATGCACTACCATGCTAGGGTAACGATGATCACTGTGGAGACTTTTGGTCAAGTGAAAAGGTAAGTGAACAAACCTCTTGTCCAAGGTTTAGGCCTAGCATTCCTAACAGGATTTGTCTATTGATTTGTACTATATTGTATTGATTCGCAGATATTGATTCCTACACTCTAGAAAATTGTTGAGCATTGGGTCTTATACGTGATGGATTTACGTAAAAAACAACTATGGTGCTACAACTCATTGGACTTTCACATTGGTGTACAACATGACATTTTGCATTTGGTAAGTTTCTGTCTATAAGTGTATCATATCTTTTATGGTGGCCCAATTTTTACTATATTCTGCATTAACCACAAGAGGGATTCTTAAAAGACGTTTTGAGTGTCGACATTGGCGAGTGAAGCTTTCTCTGTGCTGACCATGCTCCTTTATAAAGTAATGGCATCGATTGTGGTGTATTTGTAATGAAGTATATTGAAGCAATATACAATAGACAAGAACCTGATTTTGATGTTGTATGCTCTTTATTATCCTCTATTATTGGGGACTCAATTTATATATTGATATTATATTATATTTTTGTTGCAGGATGATATACTGGGATTCTGCACCGAATTATGCCAAAAAATGACCGAGTTTCTAAATGCAGAAGAGAAAAAGAATCAGCCGGCAAGAGTACTTACAAGGTAACAAACGACACGACCCCTCTAGGATTAATATGATGTACATAGATTTCTAACTGATTTTTTAGACTGTGTATACCAAATTTTGTAAGATTGTATACAAATTATGTAAATCTCTCTAGGTTCAAATAAAATTTCAATTTTACTAAACAAGCGAAGTTTGTCTATGTGAACAAATCATTGTAATGTTCTCCTTTTGTAAATGAAAATCTCAAAAGGAATTAGTGATGTATGTGGTGAATAAAGGCTTGTAATGTTCACCCTTCGTAAATAAAAATCCTATAAGCGATTAGAGATGTGTATTTTTCAAAAATTATTGTAATGCTCACCCTCCGTAAATGAAAATCGTAAAGCGATTACCACTGTGTACAGTGAACAAAGGCTTGTAATATTCACCCTTCGTAAATGAAAATTCTATAAGTGATTAGAGATGTGTACTGTTCAAAAATTGTTGTAATGCTCACCCTCCGTAAATAAAAATCTTAAAGTGATTACCATTGTGTACAGTGAACAAAGGCTTGTAATGTTCGCCCTTCATAAATAAAAATCCTATAAGAGATTAGCGATGTGTACTATTCAAAAATCATTGTAATGCTCACCCTCTATAAATAAATATCGTAAAGCAATTACCATTATATACAGTGAACTGTTCAGAAATCATTGTAATGTTCACCCTTTGTAAATGCAAATCTTAAAACAATTACCATTATGTACAGTAAACAAAGGCTTGTAATGTTCACCCTTCGTAAATAAAAATTCTATAAGCAATTAGAGATGTCTACTGTTTAGAAATCATTGTAATGCTCACCCTTCGTAAATGAAAATTGTAAAGCGATTATCGCTATGTACAGTGAACAAAGGCTTGTAATGTTCACCCTTCGTAAATAAAAATTCTATAAGCAATTAGAGATGTCTACTGTTTAGAAATCATTGTAATGCTCACCCTTCGTAAATGAAAATTGTAAAGCGATTATCGCTATGTACAGTGAACAAAGGCTTGTAATGTTTGCCCTTCATAATGAAAATCCTATAAGCGATTAGAGATGTGTACTATTCATAAATCATTGTAATGCTCACCCTCCATAAATGAAAATCGTATAGCAATTACCGTTGTGTACAGTGAACAGTTCTGAAATTGTTGTAATGCTCACCCTCCATAAATGAAAATCGTAAGCGATTACCGTTGTGTACAGTGAACAAAGGCTTGTAATGTTCACCCTTCGTAAATGAAAATCTTATAAGCGATTAGAGATGTGTACTATTCAGAAATCATTGTAATGCTCAACCTCCATAAATGAAAATCATAAAGTAATTACCGTTGTGTATAGTGAACTATTCTTTGTTCGAAAATTATTGTAATGCTCACCCTCCTTAAATGAAAATTATAAAGCGATTATTGTTGTGTACAGTGAACAATGGCTTGTAATGTTCGCCATTAGTAAATGAAAATCCTATAAGCGATTAGAGATGTGTACTATTCAGAAATCGTTGTAATGCTCACCCTCCATAAATGAAAATTATAAAGCGATTACTATTGTGTACAATGAACTGTTCAGAAATCATTGTAATGCTCACCCTCCATAAATAAAAATCGTAAAGTGATTACTGTTATGTACAGTGAATTGTTCAAAAATTGTTGTAATGCTCACCCTCCTTAAATGAAAATCTTAAAGTGATTACCGCTATGTATAGTGAACAAAGGATTGTAATGTTCACCCTTCGTAAATGAAAATCCTATAAGTGATTAGAGATGTGTACTATTCAAAAATCGTTGTAATGCTCAGCCTCCGTAAGTGAAAATCGTAATGCGATTATCATTGTGTATAGTGAACTGTTCAAAAATCATTGTAATGCTCACCCTCCTTAAATGAAAATCGTAAAGTGATTATTGTTGTGTACAGTGAACAAAAGGTTGTAATGTTCGTCATTCGTAAATGAAAATCCTATAAGCGATTAGAGATGTGTATTGTTTAGAAATCATTGTAATGCTCACCCTCCGTAAATGAAAATCGTAAAGTGATTACTGTTATGTACAGTGAACTGTTCAAAAATCGTTGTAATGCTCACCCTCAAATGAAAATCTTAAAGCGATTATCATTCTGTATAGTGAACAAAGGCTTGTAATATTCGCCCTTCGTAAATGAAAAACCTATAAGTGATTAGAGATGTGTACTATTCAGAAATCGTTGTAATGCTCACCCTCCATAAATGAAAATTGTAAAGCAATTACCGTTGTGTACAGTGAACAAAGGCTTTTAATGTTCGCCCTTCATAAATGAAAATCCTCTAGGCGATTAGAGATGTGTATTGTTCATAAATTGTTGTAATGCTCACCCTCCATAAATAAAAATCATAAAGTGATTACCGTTGTGTACAGTAAACAAAGGCTTCAATGTGAACAAATCATTGTATTGTTTGGCCTTTTGTAAATGAAAATCGCAAAAGGAATTAGCGATGTATACGGTAAACAAATTGGTGTAATGTTCGGCCTTCATAAATTTAAATCGAAAAAACGTTTATATAAGTCTGAAAAGATTTGCAGAAACCTTCATAAACGACTGAAACGATTTACATAAACATTGACTGTGCACTTTTATTGCATTTTGTACTTATGCAAAAACTTTCATAAGCGGTTTAGGGTTTAGTGTTTGGAGTTAGTGTTTATGTTTTAGGTTTTAGGATTTAGGGTTTAGGTTTTGGCTTTAAGGTTTAGGTAGCAGGGTTTAGCGTTTAGGGTTTAGGTTGTAGGGTTTAGGTAGTAGGGTTTAGGGTATAGGTAGTAGGGTTTAGGGTTCAGTGTTTAGGGTTTAGGGTATAGGGTTTAGGGTGTAAGGTTTAGGGTTTATGGTTTATGGCTTATGGTTTATGGTTTATGGTTTTTGGTTTTTGGTTTTTGGTTTTTGGTTTTTGGTTTTTGGTTTTTGGTTTTTGGTTTTTGGTTTTTGGTTTATGGTTTATGGTTTATGGTTTATGGTTTAGTGTTTAGTGTTTAGTGTTTATGGTTTATGGTTTATGGTTTACGGTTTGTGTTTTAGGTTTTTGGGTTTTGGGGGTTTTGGGGGTTTTGGGTTTTTGGGTTTTTGGTTTAGGTATTTGGGTTTAGTGTTCAGGGTGATAAGCTTTGTCTATGTGAACGATATATCCTATCATAATTTACAACTTCATGCCGATTTAAGTCATAGTTGCAAATCAATTTTGCTGCAAGGATTTATCATATCGCAATTTGTTTTGACGAGCTTTGACTAAGTTAACGATTTTCCTATCGCTATTTACACAATGACATATAAAAGACAAAAAAGATATTGAAGAACAAATCCACACAAGACGTGCTATCGTGATTTGATTGATACACCCTATCGCGTTGATTAGTTTTTTAAAAGGTAGATCAAATGACATTATTAAAAACTGGCGGTCTGTGAAACGATGTTCCCTTTATATATGAACGACATGTTGCACAAGTTCTGGATGGTGTGGCTAAGATTTGCTTCGTGAACAAGGAACATATATATCGATGTTTCCTTTATAAATGACATGTTCGTGAATCGAACATATAACCTGCTTCATTGCAAAGGGGGTATCATTATCGATGAAGGAGGCGACGAAGGAGACGACCACAGCTACATGACCAGTGATGGCAATTCAGGCGTATATTGTCTAAACATCGTGTCGATTTTCTTCAAAATTTGTCTCTTTATGGCATTTATGTGATTTGTGTTGTGTACTATATAACAGAATTTCAATGTCGAATATTGAATATTTTGCTCATGTCAGTGAAACATCTACAAAAAAAGGTGGGCAAAAATGTTGTAAAGAGCTCCAAGAGAACATCAATCGGATGCAAGATGAATTTGCAGAAGGGAACACTATCAGTAATTTTGTACGTTTGAAACCACTATCGGTTTTATATTTACATATGCCATGGGTATGTATGTTAACAAGTTCATATTTGTTGAAAACATGCTATATCAAATTTCGTCAAGTATATTCAAAGAAACACAACAACCAATAGTAGATGCATCGTCAGCCCTTATTTCATGGTATGTCGGTTCTATTTTATGCTTATTTTGTTTTTTATTTACTCTTGTTGTTGCATGTTTTAACATTACTATTATCATTGTTTCGTTCAACAGAGTATCGTCCGTCTATTGCCATACTCCATTTGATTTCAAGATGGACTACGATACTGGGGTAACGTTGATCATTGCATAGACTTTTGGTCAACTGAAAAGGTAAGTGAACAAACCTCTTGTATAAGATTTCGGCATAACAGTCCTAACACGATTTGTCTTATCAATTTACAGATATTGATTCCAACACTCTAACAAACTGAAGCGCATTGGGTCTTATACGTGATGGATTTAAAAGAAAAACAACTATGGTGCTACAATTCATTGGAGTTACACAGTGATATACGATGTGATGTTTTGCATTTCGTAAGTTTTCATATATAAGGATATTGTATCATGTACGGTGGCCAAGAATTTACTTTCTTCTACATTAACCACAGGTGGGATTCGTCAAAGATGTTTTGGGTGTCGACATTGGAGAGTGGATCTTTCACTCAGCACATGATGCTCCTTTACAAAATAATGGCGTCGATTATGGTGTATTTGTAATAAAGTATATTGAAGCAATATAGAATTGGCAAAAACCTAATTTCGACGTTGTATGCTCTTTATTACCCTCTATTATTGGGGACTCAATGTGTATATTGGTGTCACATTACATTTTTGTTGCAGGTTGATATGCCTAGATTTTGTACAAAACTATGCAGAAAATTGACGAAGTTTTTGATTGCGGAAGAGAAAAAAATTCAGTCGGCAAGAATACCTAGAAGGCAACGAACGACGCGACCCCCCAGGAGTAATATGATGTACATCGACTTCTAACAGATTTTATAGGCTATACAACCAAATTTTGTATAAAAATTTTATAAGACTATGTATACAAATTATATAAATATCTATAGGTTGAAATAAATAAAATTTCAATTTTACTAAACACGCAAATAAGTTGGAATGTTATATAGTAAAAGCAAATCGTTGTTATGTTCGCCCTTCGTAATTGAAAATCATAAAAGCGATTAGTATTGTGTAAAGTTGAAACAAGTTGTTTTCTTTAACATGACATTCTATAAGGGTATAAATCTATTTTAATCAGTATAGCACACAAATGTCACTGACCAAATCATTGTAATGATCGGCCTTCATAAATTAAAAGCAAACAAGCGTTTATATAAGGCTGAAATGATTTGCACAAACATTTATAAACCATGATCACAATTTGCACCAACATTAACTGTGCATTTTTACCACGATTTGTACTCATGCACAGTGCGATTTTCATCCAACTATGGCCGACATAGACGTCATTATGTAAATCGTTATGCCTTCACAATTTACATAATGACGTCTATCTTTTAGACAATGAACTTTGTCTAAGTGAATGATACGTACCATCGTGATTTACACAATGACGTATGAAGGCTACGTGCTATCGCGATTTACTTTTATGGGCTATGTCTATGTCAATGATATTTCCTAATCGCTTTAATGGGCAATTGCTTTTTTGGCTATTTATTAATCAGTCATTTCAGCCATTGGTCATGATGTATTGTAAATAGATACTAATATTTTTGGTAAATGAATATGGTTGTAAATAACGTCGATTTGTATTTAAGAAGCTACCGTGACAACAATACATCTTTGTTTGTCTTTATGAATGATATCGATATATAATATCATGATTTACTCATCGATTTGCAACTGTAACTAAAATATTGTTTCTGTATAAAATGTAAATCGGTATCATGCTGTAAATCACTTGAAATTTACCTCAATTTTTTTGTTGAATTTCACATCAATTTATAGTCATGATGTACTGTAAATAGATACTAATATTTTTGGTAAATGAATGTGGTTGTAAATAACGTCGATTTGTTTGTGCACGTTTATCACGATTTATACTCATGCACATTGTGATTTCCAACTAGTTGTACAAATCGTTATACACATGGCAAAATATATTACAAAAAATGATACGAAAATGCAGCATAATAACTTAAAACTGATATTAACAAACAAAACAATATCTCACAAATCGGTATTATGTTACTACAATAGTGATTTTCGATACATTGCATATACTGAGTGAATGGACAATAGCGGATGGGGTAGAGACCCTCCCATAAAATATGGACGATACACTATATATATAACGATTTGTATATGTGAAGGCTAGATGAGACAATGATTTTCACTAATTATATAAGCACTGAGCAACAATGATTTACCTACGGTATCAAAATTATACCTCTGTAGGCTAGATGAGACAACGATTTATACATGTGAATGATACATATTATAATGATTTATACATGCGAATTATACATTATTAAACAGAATTCACACATGATTCCTTTGTTCCATAGCTTTTTGGATTAAGCCATTTTCATGAACGGTGATCCACAGAAATATTAACAATTCTATTTTTTGGCTCACGATTCATGAAAATGGCTTCATCTAAAAACTCCTTCTTAATAAGATCATCCAGTGTATAAGCATATTCACTTCATGTTTTGTTAAACTCTTAACAAATCCGACAATGTGAAAATTGGGCTATGCAAAGAGGCATGACAACTAACTTTATGGTAAGACTTAAATAGAATTCACACGCGATTTCTGTGTTGCATAGCTCACTTTCGAATTGATCTGAGTCTGTCATAAAACAGAACAATATAAGGCACTATATTAAGTTTCACAAGAAATGCAAACATCCTCCCAACATTGATTACATATCAAAAGACTTATAAAACTGAAGCTATCATTCCGAAAAAACTGGTCAAGAGGATTGAAGGTTACAACATTGGAAATTACATCCGTAGGGTATTGTTTCATGTTAAAAATTACGTCCATAGGGTATTGATGCATGTTGGAAATTACACAAGTTAGATATTGTTTCGCATAATGCAATTTACATGGGAAGCAATATAATGTCTTACATACCTGTTCATGCGAAGGGCTTGGTTGCTTTTGCTTAGAGGTTTGTAGTTTCTTAGACCTTTTCTTACCAACCAATTCTAGAGCACCCTTTGTCCTCCGACGACTGCGATCATAGACAGATTTTCTTTTGATACCCTTCGCTTGGTGAATTTTTCCTTCATAATCTACAGCGTTCACTCCTGACTTGTTGAAGATGATGTTTATGCTTCGTCGCAACTTCTCATGCGTGTCAAGAGAAGCATGATTTTCACCTCCGTTGTTCAATCCTATTTTCTTGGACTGGTCTTCATGAGCTGCAACAGACTAATGGTGAATTAACTACACATTTTCAAGTAACTGCCTTGATGTTTTTCCCATGCATACATAAGTTCTTCACTTTTCGATACCAAATCTGCAACATGCATAAATGACCTACACAATTATTGGTAATGGGAGGCTATGTGGTACTTCTCATCATCACCATATTGACTGACATTATTTGTAACCAGTAGTTCAATATTTGCTTGTCTCATCCATCTTCGCATTAAATATGACTCAGGTATTTCTTGTATCTTCTCTTGATTAAGTGCCTTTAATGCATGATGACATAAAATACCTTTGAATTCATACTTTTTGCACGTACATTCAATCATTCCATTGTCAACATTATATGTGACATGTTCTTCTTGCCTTTTTTGATGCTCTTCACCCTCCCATAAAATATGGTATTTGTGCATATACTCAATTTCCACGAGTCCTTCTATGTTGCAATTCATGACCTGTATAACCTCCTTAATTCATTCAAATACAATTAGTGTATACAGATCTGCAAGTCACTTCAATATTTTTATGCCCAAAGTTACAGGGCGTGTATTGAAGCATTTCACATCTTGTTGAGGCTCATTCTGTCTAAGACTGTCTACAAATAATTCATATTGTTCCATGAAGAGAAACACTGTTAAACATGAATACAGGGTTTTCTTCAGTGTGACATACATAGATTCTCCTCTTTGTGTGCTTATCATACCTACACAAAAGTATTGTCTTCCATATGCCAATACTCACTTCTCTTTTTCTGCATATAAATTTTGTAACCATAGACAGTCTTCAAGGTCGTATATCTGAATCATTTCCTCCCACTCAGATATAAAGGTGACCTCATCTATGCTTTCAAGTACACACCTTGCAAACTTTTTGTCAAACCCTGTCTTCTGATTAAATATGTGTCATATGTTCTTTCCTGCATTTTGAAAGATATGCCATAAACATAGGTGATGATGTGCATCTGGTCACACATGAGACACTGCAGCCGCAATTGCGTGATCACCATTTGTAATTACAACTTTAGGTTGCTTCCCATTCATTGTCTATGTAAATACTCTGAACAATCACTCAAAGTTTTCCTTGGTCTGGTCATACAAAAGAGCACTGCCTAATATACAACTTTGTGAGTGATGGTTCACTCCAACAAACTGTGCAAATGGTCATTGTTCAGTATTAATCTTCACTATCGTATAAAAAATAAACACATCATTGAAGCATTCATAATCTACTCTTGACTTTGAATCTACCCAAAATATATTCACAACATACCCATCTTCATCCAGTTGCATTGTACTAAAGAAACCAGGGTCAATGCTTGATTTCTTCTGTAAGTAATCAACCAAAGAACATATTTCTCCATTCTTCATGTTATATGTCATCTTCCTTCTCAAGTGGTTTCTTAGATCCATAGGTGTGAATGGCACATTCTTGCAACCACCATCTATATGCATGAACAAATTGTATGTCTTCCTTGGTGCAATGTCGGCACTATCAGCTATTTCAGCAATTGCAACATGCGCTTTAATTACTTTATGATGTGACATTAACATATGAGTCATAAATGAAGTAGATAAATCATGGTTATGATCACTGATTAAAGTATGAACTACATATTTCCCATTTAGAAGTCTTCTTAATGCCATTCTTGCTAAACATCTACATCTTGATTCTGGCATGCTCCTTGTTGGATTTCTACTTGACTTCTTTCAACCTTCCTTAGAATAAACATATGTCTTTCTCACCACGATACCCTATGCATTTTTTGACCAAGAATACCTTTTAACACTGAAGCCAAATTTTAAGGCATAATCATTATAAAATTTATATGCAACATCCTCATTATTAAACTGCATTCCTTCTACGGGAACAAAGTTAGGTGTACTATCATGTACACTCCTAGTGTCTGCACCTTTATCAGGTGTACTGTTATGATTGTCTATCTCATTATCGAATCGCATTTCTTCTGCTGGAACATTTAAGTCAAGAGTGAATCCAATGTGTGTGCATCCTTGTTATCATGTGCATCATTAGTGCACATGTTCACTTCTTCAGGTGCGTCATTAGTACAAATGTTCACTTCTCCATATCTTTTAAATGATTGAGATAGATCATCTTCATTATAACTAGATGATAAACTCACCCCTATTATAAGCAAGATATCAATTTGCGTTAGCAAGCGCATATGTTTACTACGATTTATTCAAGATGCATATAACAACGGATGCTGATAAGGTTAAGCAAGTCAAAGAAACGATTGAATGAATCGCAGTATAAAAGCAACAACGATTTGTTATTTGCTTATACTCTGTATCGAGTTGTTACTTACCATGTCAATAAAATAAATGATTTGTCGTATATGTGTGTTGATGATAGCGATTTAATTATATCTACGATGCTGTGAAGCGATTTCAATAGAAATCGCTAAATGGGCAGCGATTTGAATACGAAAATCACCACTGCAAGCACGTAACAATGTATTTTTGCACGCACACGCTTTAAAAGTCTTTCTACAAATATCTTATAAATCGATACTAGAAAACACATAATATCTTACAAATCGATATACATATCACATAATATATTATAAATCGATACGACAATTCAACATAATAGCTTACAAATCGACACTACAAAACACAAAATATCTTACAAATCGATACACATATCATAAAATTTATTATAAATCGATACAAAAATTTAGCATAATAGCTTATAAATCGATATTAACAAACAAAAAAATATCTCACAAATCGGTAGTATGTTACTACAATCGCGATTTGTGATACATTGCATATACTGAGTGAATGGAGGATACTGGATGGGGTAGAGGCCCTTCCTCACATCTATAAACAACCATTCTTGTCAACAGGTCCCAGCGTCTTACAAATATCGTTAAGTTTCCAACCATCGAAAGGACAAGATCCACCTGTAATAACAAAACAATGCTTTAATGGCACTCACGAAGACATACGTTCTTCAACGATAGCATGATGACATGGAAAGATACTCACGATGCCATAATGACAATTGTTGGAATGTTTGTGCATTATTGCTTTCTTCCATGATGCCTAACGACAACGAAAAAGAAGAGAAGACTGTAAAAAGAGATGGTCAACAAATGCCCTATGACGCCCACCAATGATCGAACCAGTCGATTGCGAACCCGGGAATGTTTTGTAACATAAGGCATGAATGAGAAGGCGACAATATGTTGTAACACAAGCTAAAAACCAAGGAGGGAACCTCGACACGAGACGACGGCAAAGGCTGCTACTTCGGTGGCAAAGTTCGTATCGTCAAAGAGAGATCATGTTACAATAGTTGGTGCAAAAGTTTACTGCTTAGGGCGAAAATGGAATGTTTGGACTTTGAAGAGTTAACATCATCCTTGACTTTCTGGATGGAGGACATTTTTGTCCTTTTCTCGAACCATCATTTTTTTTTGAATGGACATTTTTGTCCTTTTCTCAAACCATCATTTCATGGCGAGAATAGCAAGAAAGGGTACTTAAGTATTTGCAACCACACCAGACTCCGATGCTAAGTGATGCCAACACACACAGGAATACGAGCCCCATGTGCTTATATATGTGGCGCTCATTGGGACCCCCAAACACGCACTGTGGCTAACAATCATCTTCGGGGGAGAACACACACCACCCTCCCTCACATAGGTGTTGGGATCAGGTGTTGCAAATCACATTGCATAAATGCCATGTGCTGCTACACCTGACTACCATCTATTGTTGGACCCCACTCTGACAAGTCGTACAACCAAGATGGAGGATGATTCAGTGTAGCAACACATTGCATTCGTGCAGCGATGGCACTTGATCCTTCCTCCACCACAAAGGTGAGTGAAGGTGTGAGAGAAACAACAATGCAGTGTTTCGTGATCAAATTCTGTTTAATTCTTTTTTTATGACAAAGAACCCTCGTTGAAACAAAGAAAACCCTGAGTGGGGTTCGACTACTGTAATATTCATGAATTTTTTATAATTATAAATTAAATAAATATGCATATATGGGCTTGAATTTAGTTCTTGATTAATCTTGATTTAATGTGAAAGTTAATCAAATAATCTTGTTTAATTTAATGTTCAATTTGAGGTTAAATTTATACCTAAATTGAACTTAAAGTGAGTGAAGTTCGATTTGATTGTAAATGTGTACTCCAATTGTAATTTGAATTTTAAAGTGAATTTAAAGTTTAGTTAGAATTTAATTAGTATCCAATTTAGTCGGATTTGAGTCTAAATTGAACATTTAATGGATTCAATTAAGATTTAGAGTTCATAGGGTGGGACACCCCTCTATTGGGCCCCACTTGGATCCAAATTGCTAGATTGCAACACATGAATTTAATTAATATTTTAATTAGAATTTCAGTAAGGGTGGGATGTCTCTCACTCTCTTTCCTAGGTGAAATTAAGGTAAATTAATTAATGTAGTGAGGAGGTAGATTATGTTTAACCACCTTGCCTAGACATCAAGGAGGTAAAGTTACATTTGAAAGTTAAACCAATTATTGAAGTAAAGTTACATTTGAAAGTTAAACCAATTAGTGAAGTAAAATTTTATTTAAAAATTTAAAGTAGGTTACTGAGGTAAAAAGGAGAAAAATAAGGTGAATCTTTTAGACTCTATCCCCTCCCACAAGTTTTTAGAGTGAGACCCATCTTGGGAATAGGGATTGCTTAGATGGCATGATTTCCTAAGGAGATTCCTAATTAAGCTAATTTAATCACTAAAGCAAATTTAACTTAATCTAACCATAACAAAGGATTAGGTTGAAAATTGTTGAACTCTCTTCCCCTCTACATGATTTTGAGAGTGGAGTCTCAATCACTTTGTAAAAGTTATGTGGGAATGCCAAGTGGCATAACCCCTTATATAATATATTATATTAATTAATAATTATTTTAATTAAGGATTTGAATGGATCAATTAAGTATTATTTCACCTAATTACGAGATTGTAATAGAGCCCAATCTCTCCATACGATTTTGGAGAGAGTACTCAAACTAGGATAGGGCTCAATATGGGGGTGCCATGGGGCACACCCTTCTTACATGTTTTTTTATTAAATTAATTAAAGTAATAAAATAACATATGACATTGGATTAGAGGGTCTAGGGTGAGATGTGATGTTAGGATTGAAGTAGATGTGAGATTAGGTTTTAGAAAATCTATAAAATGGATGTAAAGGATTCTACATGATTTTCAAGATCTCTCACTCTCTCCCCTCTTGGTTGACCCTTTCTCTTTATTCTCTTCTCCCTCACATGCTCTAGGTGAAGATCCTCCATTATTTGTTAGTGTTTGGAGTTGTACCTTCATTTGTGGTGTAGCAAAGACGATTCATACCCTTTGAAGTTGAAGAATACATAGACCCGGCGTGATCGAGGTAGGATTTCACTAACCTTGGATGTATATACGGGCTAGGGTACACAATCCATGTTTCAGGCAAGTTTTCTACGCATCCTACGACCAAATAACAATCCAAATATAAGTAGGATCTGAGATATGATGCGATCTAAAGTATTATGGATGATTGTTGTCATGATTAATAATTTAAAATAAAAATCTTGTATTCTAGTTCATTGTATTTTGTGAATTAAAAATTGATCAAGTTGGCACAAGAACAGTTCTATCCTGAATTTTGTTTTATCCATGGACATAAACTGCATATTGTATAGAATTTTTAATTAAATATTGGTAATGTATTTGGCTCTAATTTTTGGTATGCGAATTGCCTAAAATTATTTCAATGTTTAAGATGCTCCGATTGAGTGTCCAATGAACGAAGAGGTCCAGACAAGCCTGTTATGAATAGAAAAACAAGAATTTTTATAAATTCAATTTTTAATAATTTTGACCTCAAGTTTGTTCTTATGTTCAAGTAAGACATATGTAACACAGAATTTTTCTAAGAGTTAAATTTGTTATATTTGAAGTTTTGTAGATTTTACAATCCGGGTAAAATCCGGTCCATGTAGTCCAAAATTTAAACTCATGCATGCTTGTTTATTTGGGTACCAAAAGTGGGTCTCACAATTATGGCACAGTTCCAAAGGTGAACCTTGTCTTGAATTGACTTGTTTATGTACTATATACGAACTTATAATGGCATAGAACTGTATTTTAGCTTTTGTGCATGATTTATATGCTTTTATGCATATAGGGTTTGTGGTTTGTTTATATTGCATGAATATTATTTATGCATGATGCTTTAATATATTACATGATATGACTATATGCAACATGATATGTGGTATGCACCATGATATGTTTAAATATTATATTTGTGTTATAAGTATTAAAAAATGTATGCACATTAGAGAGCTCGAAAGGTAGTTTGTGGTCTGTCGATGACCAATGTCTTGCCCTAATGGAGGCAATGCTCAAGCTCAAGTAGGAGGCTCTTAACCATTTGTGTGGTTATATATATTGAAGGGCATAAATAAATAAGAGAATTAATAATTAAATGTAAAGGTAGCTTAATTTTCTTGTACTTACAAGGAGAGAGTAAGTGGTACAAAAGTGTTTCGGGGGTGACTTTAAGCACAGATGATGGCTCTTCTCAGCCTCAAAGTTGAGGAGAAATTCCTCACTTAGTATGACAGAGTGTTGGCAAACTAACATTAGCTGAATGAATATTGATATATCAGGGATTGTATTTTAGGATTGTCTCTTGACATTGGATCACCCAATTCTACGGTCGGGCAGTGTGCCTCTTACCATTGTTCTAGCATTTGTATTGTACCCACAAGCTATTCAAGAAGATGAATAAAACTTGTGTTGTGCATGTAAGTTAGAACATTACATGCATCACTTGAAGAAAGAAAAGTTAATTAAAGATAAGAAGTTACTCATGCATACATGGGTGGTTTGGTTTATTGGGTAGGTTCATGCATTGATTAATTGCTTATGCATAATTGGTTGTATATACTTGATTTTGTATATATCTGCATGTTGATTGTGAACATACCTTGAATAAGTGAATGTTAAGTATAAGTATGTTTTGATTTGATATCGTATGCATGAATATGTATATAACATATATAACATCTATATGCTTAAACTTTTTTGAAGCGACATCTGTATGCTTAAACTGTAACATGATTATTGTTTTAAATGTATGTTTCTAATATGTTTAGTTCTGTATGTGATTCATTGGTAGTGTTATCCTACTGGAGACTCAGTTGGAGTCTGTCCCCTATGTTATAACTATACAGATGATGACTAGACATGCTGGAGTAATGGTGGGATGTTGCGAGAAGAGCCATAGGCCAATTGTTTGGGTTCTAGGTTTGTTTTGACAACTGTTATTATTTGGGTTGTTTAAATTTTTTTAAATTTGATTTATAATCTTATGAATGATGATTTTAAATTAATAGATATATGTTATGGTTTATTTTGGTTGCGTACCTGTAACCCGCCCGAGATTGTTAACCAAATGGGATTTCCATTGTATCTTCATTTCTTATAATACAAGATTGATTTCAAAAAAAAAAATTGTCATGTTTTTGGGTTACAATTTTGGGGTATTAAAACAACCCTTGGCTTACGTGGTTTACCTCTGAAAGCCATGGACACACATGTGCTCCAGCGGGGTTTAATATGGTGCCTTCATCTGAGCACCCTCTAAGCAACCCTATCGGCCACACGGGCAACTCTGAAAATAGTCAAGCAGCACTTACAAAGAACATGTACTGGACACTCGCCTAAAGATTCTGAGCAAAGGGATGAGAGGATTAAGATGTGTTTGATAGCGGCAAAAAGGAAAAAAAAGAAAGCAAACTCTTTGGGAAGGTCCCAAGGGGGGTTAGCATAGTGGATGGGGCCATGGCTACTTGATGAGCAATCAAGGATCGATTTACATGGCTGTCGCCCCATCTGTGCAAGCCAAACAATAGCATAGGCTCAAAGGGCAGGGGTCTTGGCCTTAGAGTTTTACGCTTTTGGCATGATGTCCATAGGTATGGTAGGCTGAGCTAGCACAACCAGGTGTTTATGTCAAGTGCAGTTTCTTCGGGTTATAAATTTAAAAAAAAACTCTACATGAAGAAAACCCTCCTTTTGATGTGATCACAACATATGCTATCAAACATGGAAGAAAAACTCTCCTTGCCAAATACAATTATGAAAAGTTTCTCTCCTTATTTTACAGAAAAAAAAGTTAAGAACACTAAGCTCTAAGACTTTTTCCACAGATTTTTTTTTTTATCATTGGGGCACTATCAAACACATCCTAGGGAATCTAGCATTGTGGGATCTAGACTATCTTAACTTGATTTGGTGACTAGTGCCTATATATTACAAAAAATCTGGTTATATTTGAAAACTACAAAATACCAACAAAAATGAACAATATAAAAACAAAAAATGATCGTAATGCACGACTATTTTGGCTCAATTCCCTAAAAACCTTATAATTTTTTATATTCTCCCTATGTCCAAAATTATAAATATCCAACATTATTATGACCTTTTTACCCTTCACAACTGCAAATTTAGGCCTTATTGCGATAAAGTGTACTACTCGTCAGCTAAGTTCAATTGCCATTTAAATCCAGAATTGCAGTTTTTTTTATGTGAAACTCACTAACTCGCATAAATTTATTTGCGAATTTTGGGTGAAACTGAAACCACCAAAATCATAAATATCCTATGCTTTTACATATTTGTTAATATTTCACATAAATATATTTGTGAAACTCCACTTAAATTAAAACCACTAAAAATGCATTTTCATATATAATTCACGATTTCATATAAATATATTTGTGATAATCCTACTGATTCACAAAAATCCTTGTTTAATAAATGAATTGGGTATTTTTCATTTTAGTTGCTTCAGCGGTCATGCGAAACAATAGGTTTTTGTGAAAAAGTAGGATCTTCATAAATATATTTATGTGAATTTATGAATTATATATATGCGAAAAAAATTGATATATTTGTGAATTTATGAATTATTTATGATTTTAGTGGTTTTGATTTTTTAAGTGGAGATTCACATATAACAACCCAAATGATAGTGAATGTAAGAAAATAAACATTCAAATAATTTGAAAACATACAAACAATGACATTATATACAAATCATTCAGTAGTGCTTTCAGTTTAAACATTTAATGACATTATAATGACTATATAAAAATTCACCCATAGAAACATTCAATCAATTACATTATATACAAATCAATAACATTCAAATGACTATATAAAAATTCATTCATAGAAACATTCAAATGATATTATATACAAATCAATGAGTTACAATGTTGATCGACGAATACATAAAAAAATAAAATACAATCAAATGAATTTCTACAGTTGAGCATGTGATTGCCACAATCGTAGCGCTTCAATGACGAAAATAGTTGATGAAAATATTTGTCAGAAGAGAAGTAGGTTGAGGACTACTGGTTGGAGGACAAAAGATAAAAAAAAACTAGATTATGCAAAAATAATCAGGTTGGGGCAATGGGTTTATATATGATTCAAGAAAATATTTCACAAAAAATAAGAAATATTGTATATTTGTCATAATTGCATAAATATTTAAGTGTGATATTTATGAAATCAAGTGATTGACAAATTACTTTATGTGAGATCTTGCAGTATATGTGAATAAGTTATTTGCAAATTTAGTGGTAAGTGGAGTCGTAGATAAATTTATGGAAGTATATGCGAAAAAGTAGGATATTTGCTAATTCAATAGTAAGTTTTGCAGATAAATTTATGTGATTTCTGAAAGTATATGCGAAAACTAGGATATTTGCAAATTTAGTGGTAAGTGGAGTTTCACATATAAATTTATGCAACTTCCTGAAAGATATACGAAAGCATAGGATATTTACAAATTTGGTGGTTTATGAGTTTTGCATAAAAAAAACTGCGATTTTGGATTCGAGAGTTGGACCTAGCCGGCTGTACATTTTTATCACAATAAGGCCTTAATTCGCAGTTGCGAAGGGTAAAAGAGTCTTAATGACGTCAGATATTTGCGATTTTGGACATCGGGAGAATATCGAGAATTAGAGTTTTTATGGAATCGGGTCAAATTATTTGTACAGTACGGTCATCTTTTGATATAAAAATGTAAAAAAATAAAGTCTTATAATTATATGATGTTCAATTGTTTCAAAAGCTGGTCCTCATAAATAAATTCAAATTATGCATGATAGTTGTGAGTAAAACAGGGGTTTACTGAAGCTGACAGAACAGATTGAGGTCAGTAAAGATCCGACCCAAACCTGTTTCCTTTATCAGTTTGATAATCAACCCAAACCTGTTCCAATTTAGGACCTTCATAACTTGGATCTCGTCTCGGCTCTCAATCGGTGAAAAATATCTTTAACTCGAGCTAAGACCAAGCCATGACTTGAATTGGTCTGGGTTGGAACTCATGAGAAATATCCATAACTAAGCCCATAACAAGGCTGGCCCCTGGAACTTGGATGGTGGACATTCTAAATGGATCGGATCAGGAATTCATTTATACTAGATAAGAAGCATTCTTCCAACGTTTCAATTTCTCCAGGCGTTATGCACGCCTTCAATATTTATAGAAATAGTGCAGGCTTTGAGACTAAAATAGGAACAGTTTATTTATTTTTTGGCTTCTCTTCTTCTTATGGCAATCTGTTTTATTTCTATTTTCTAAAAGCACCGTAGTTCCCATAATCAGCATCATCCCGTTGCTATCATCTCCAATCTCATTTGTTTCTTCTGTTTTTCTCTTCCATAACTCGTGGTCCCCTCTCTCTCTCTCTCTCATAGTCATCATCATCATTATGGTTGGTGTCCTTGCCGCGGCTGATATACCCCCACATCCTCATTCTTCATCATCATCAACGTTACCCTACATCCTCATCCTTCTTCTTCTCTCTCTCACTCTCTCTCTCAGTACTATTGATTTTTATACGGAAAAAACACTTATTTTCATTTTTGGCGTTGGTAGGCAAAAGATTCCAACTAAGAACACTCGACTAATGCAGTGTGATTACAAGTCCAAGGCAGTCAAAGGAGAAAGAAGGTGAAGAGACCAAAAAAGATCTGTGGGTATGTCTGTTTATCCAAGAATGCTGCATATTTTCACTGCTTATCTAGGCTGATATTCAGAAGTCCCTTCAACAAGAATCTGGCCTCGCCAACACCATAATTCTGCAGATGTGCACGTGTGCATGCCTGTGTGTCTATCTGTTGCTGAGACCAGATCGAGCACGGGCTGGACATGTTTAGCCTGAAATCCACCTCTGCATCAAAACATTTTTATGCCTGCAGAGTGAGTGAGTGGATGTTAGGCAGGGTTATTGTCTGTGAACTTCCAGCGTCGCCTCTGAGATCAGACTATGTCCAGCCCAGGCTCCCCTTTAAGCTGTTCTCAAGTTTTATATAACAGAATCAAAGTACATGGACAGACATCTTCAAGTTGTCATCAACCATGATGCATTGATAAAACATATGAATACAACAGCATGGATTCACATTCTCATTTCTCGCCAGATCAACCACAATGTACAAAAGCAGTTTTTTACGTGGTTACAAGAAATTTTGAAAAACCTGAACACTAAACCCCGATTCTTGGCCAGCATTTCATTTTCATTCTGTCAACTCCACACACCGTTAGAATTCCCTATGTATGATCTCGAGCACGAACTCGTTCCAAATATCCACTGGGCCTGGCATACACCAATGCAAGCAATCCTGTGGTGGAGGCCTGCCATCGGGCCTCCGCATTGTGATCTTGTTCGGGTCTAGGCTTCTGTAAGGCCCAGGGTGGCCATCTGCTCGATAACTGAATGCCTCAGTAATATCCATCAACCTCAGCTTTGACTGGTTTGTTGCCTTCTTTTCTGCCTTATGGAATCCAGTCACCTGTTTTTCATGCATCCGCTGCGTGAAACCATTTGGCACAAGTTCTCCATATTTCAGTGGTTTCACTTTTCCAGTGCAGGAGCCACCCGTGTTCCAACCTCCGCCTTCATAATGATCCGGTGAGTATGATCTCACAATTGTAAGGCCAGTGTAGTTTGGATGTGTAGCTATGGTGGTAAGAATTGTCTCTACGGAGATTCCATATGCCTCAACATGGTCTATTTTCTTTGGGCGCATCAAATCAGGCCACCAAAGTTGACCCCCAACAATTTCATTGTTCAGAATGTAGACAGACTGCTTTGCAAACCAATGTCCAGATGATAGAACAAGGACATCGAAGCTAGGAAGGAACTCCATGAAGGTTTCATCTGGTTGATCTAGGTGTAATTTGTCAATACCTGTGGGTGCAAAATCAAAGGCCTCAGATATCTGGCGGACAAGCCAGGATGACCAAATCCGTACTATCGTCACAGAGTTCAACTCGAAAAACCACCGCTGCATCTTCCGATTGCCTCTATTCTTTGGAGTCTCTACCTGGAGATGGATTCATCAATTTTAATAATTTCAAACCTAGAAAGTTGAGGCCAACAACACATCTTTATTGCAATGCAGGCGATGCAAGGGAGATCATGCACGGTGTATTTCTGGGTGGATGTGTGCATTCATGTGGGCATCCAAAGGTCTCTAAGTCTATTATCTGAATGAGCGTGTATGTGTGCATAAATGAGAGAGAGAGAGAATGCCTGCCAGAGGATGCATAGCAAGGACTCCATCTGATTTCGAGCGACAGAATCACCAACAAAGGCCAGTGTTTTTCCACGCAACAACTCCAGAAATCTCTTGCCATCAAAACGTGGTAGTTCACAGTCATTAGGTCTCCATCTCCAGTTCTCATACTCTAGATCCGGTCTCCCATTGCCCTGACAATTCTGCATCTGGGTGATAATAGGGCAAGTGTTATTTGTGTATAGTGGGCCGGTGGGGTCATAAAACCATTTGCCATGGTATAAATTGCAGTTCCCTGAGGAACAAAAAGTGAACATGATTCAACTGCATCTATTTTGAATCAAGTGCAGAAAGTTGGAGAAAAAAAACATACTGAAAGCAAAATCCCACTTGACCTAAACAAACAGATTATATTCTTCCTATGCAATATATGGCCTAAATTTAGTAGCGCGGAAAAAAAAATAAAAACACAAATAGGAATTATTGTGATATGCCCCTTCCCCAAGTCAGAGATGCTATGGACATAAAGACTCGGACGAGCCAGACAATTAGAATGCAAATATTCTTTTAGTACTCTTCAAAGTGCTTCCAAGTCACAATACAATAATGATCGTGAAAAACATGCATCCAGATCCTTTATAATGAAGAAAGAGAACAAGAATGAAATTAAATAAAAAAATGGCCATTCACCACAAAACTTGTAAGTAATTCCACCAGTTCCTGAAAAAATGTAGTTTGAGATGTGAAATTCAGCATGCACAATTTCAAAAGCTATATGAGAATATTAGTAAAAGTTAGACTCATTTCAATTGCATAATGATATAATGATATCTCCAAGAATAAAAAACAATGCCTACTAGAGAAAAAATACAATGCAACCCACAAAGGAGAAGCCCTCAAGAGGCACAATGGCATACACTTGCAATATAAACTAAATTATTTTATTAACACATAAATTGCATAAAACATGCATGCATCAATGGGGGACCAATAGTCCCCTACATATACACAAGAGAGAGGAGAGAAAAAGACCAACTAGCAGATTGGGGAGCTGCAAGGCCACAACGGCTAGCTAGTCAAGATGACCAGTTTTCCCTGGTCAATACAAAAAACAAGAAAATAGAAATAAAACAAAAATAAATCTAATGCAATCTAATAATAAAATTAAGAGAAAATATATATATATATATATAATACTTATATATGTATTCAAAATTCAAATACATATGTGTATACATAGTTTATATATATGTACACATATACAAAAACATATATCTCTTAATACTCCTCTCAAACTTACAGTGAGAATCGAAAGTTTGTCAAGAAGAAAATAGAATCTAGGAGAAGGTGGTGCCTTGGTCAAGAAGTCTGCCAATTAATATTCAGAGGTTATGTAAGGCAAAGATATAGTCTTCTTCAAGTACTCCTTTCGAACATAGTGGCAATTCATCTGAATGTGCTTAGTCCTCTCACGAAACGTATGGTTGTCAGCAATGTAAATGACACTTTTGTTATCACAACAAATCATTGAGGGCGTCATTAAATGTACCCCCATAACCTCAAGTAGTTGTCTCAACCAAACAACTTTTGATATAGTGGTGGTCATTGCTCGGTACTTAACTTCAGTTGAAAGAAAAACTTTTTGTTGCTTTTTACACTTCCATGACACGAGCAAGTCACTTGAAAATACACAAAAACCAGTAGTTGAACGACAATCATTAGGATCCCCTCTTCGGTCAAAATCAGAGTATACAACTAAATCAAGAGAAAAACAAAATGACAAAAATGTACTTTAGAGGTAGTTTTTTAATATATCTAATTAACTTCATAACAACACTGATATGCACAGTAGTTGGCGAGTGTTGCAATTGACTTGCAATATGAACTGCATAAGAAATATTAGGCCGGGTAATAGACAAACATGTGAGAGCTTCAATCATCTGACAAAACGGTGTAGGATCCTCTAGAGGCGTTCTATCATCAATCTTCATTTTTGCATATCACTTATTGAGTGTCAAACTCTTTTCTCATCAGTAATTTCAGACCTGTCAATTATCTCAATTGCAAATTTAGTTTGGGTCAATAAGTACCCATGAGGTCAGTATGCTACCTCAATACCAAGAAAATATGTAAGAAATCCAAGATTAGTCATTTCAAACCTATTAATTAGGATATTTTTAATATGACTAACTCTTTGTTTGTCTCCACTTGTGATGATCATGTTATCTACATACAAAAGTAAAATAACGATACATGCATTAGATGTCTTAACAAATAAAGCAATATCAGTATAACACGATTTATAACCAAGATTTAACATGACAATATTGAATCTTGTTAAGAATGCATGTTGAGTTAGTATATTTGTTTATATATGGATCAGATTACATAATTTGATCATATATCAGATCCGGAGTGGGTCTTATGTATCCTAAATTGTATTATGGGGCGGCTGGGGTATGTTTGTATGTGTTTTACTTATTAAGGGCAATATTGTTCAATGTGTAACTCTATTTATATGTTATGAATAGATTGTCGCATACCTAACCGAGTAAGGTCTGAGATTGCCGCAGACTCTTCCCCTCTTTCTCTTGTTTTCTGCTGCAACGACTTATGATGCTCTACCATTTTATATGGTATTAGAGCAGAGATCCTAAAGGGCATCAACAGACTCTTCTAGAAAGTGCATCCAAGAGGTTTCTTCTTCTACTGTCCTCTCACTTTCAGATCTTGGTATCAGTCAACAGACTCTTCCAGAAAGTGCGTCCAAGAGGTTTCTTCTTCTACCATCCTCTCATTGTTTCAGATCTGTCCTTAACCTTATTTTCTTCTCTCTTTCTCCCTCTATTTTTTTTTTTACATCAGAGTAGTGGGGTGAATATTGATTTCTCTTGGTTAAGTGTTCTCGATCAGTTTCTTCCTTTCTTCCTCTAATATTTCCTTCTCTCAAACCCTTGTCTGTTTCTTTTCTATCCTTTCTCTTAACGTCTCTATTCCTTTCTTGTGATTCCCAACCTCGTTTTGAAAGAAACCCTATTCTTTGTTATTTTTTATTTCTGCTATTAAATTCACTATTCCTTTGGGTTGCTATTAAATCATGATATGATCCTATTTTGGCTGTCTTTTCATTCACGATATTTGTTGGGTTGCTGTTAAATCATAAAATCATCATATATTTGGTTGTTTCTTGGATTCTGGTCTGCATATTTTGTCGTGGGTATCTTTCCTGGAAGATCAACTATGGAAGCTATACATCTTCTTAGACAACTTATTGAGAAAAATAGAGAGATGAACAAAGATTTGCATATGGTTTTTATTGATTTGGAAAAGGCATATGATAGAGTACCTAGGGACGTTCTCTGGTGGACAATGATGAAGAAAGGTGTTTCTCTCAAGTACATTAGTATAATTAAAGATATGTATGAAGTAGTAACCAATGTCCGCACTTGTGGAGGGGTGACAACCAATTTTCCTATAACGGGCCCTTTCCTATTTGCTATAGTGATGGATGAGCTTACGAGATCAATTCAAGAAAATGTGTCATGGTGTATGTTGTTTGCTGATGATATTGTTTTGATTGATGAGTCTAGAGCTGGGGTTAATGCTAAGTTAGAATTATGGAAACAGACATTGGAAGCAAGAGGTTTTAAGTTGAGTAAGAGTAAGACAGAATATATGAAATGTCAGTTTAGTAAGCAACGAAGTAGTGATGGGAGTGTAGTGAAGCTTGGTGAGCAAGAAATACTGGTGGATGATTGTTTCAAATATCTGGGATCTATCATTCAAAAGTATGGAGAAATTGATGGAGATGTAAATCATAGGATAAAGGTTGGGTGGATGAAATGGAAAAGTGCAACTGGAGTGTTGTGCGATCGTAAAACGCCATTGCGGTTGAAGGGAAAGTTTTATAGGACGACTATTAGGCCCGCTTTACTATATGGTACGGAATGTTGGGCTGCCAAGAGACATCATATTAAAAAAATGAGTGTAGCTGAGATGCGTATGCTGAGATGGATGTGTGGAAATACAATAAAAGATAAGATTCGGAATGAGGAGATACGTAAGAAGGTAGGCGTTGCACCCATTGAAAATAAGATGAGAGAGAATCGTTTACAGTGATTTGGACATATTCGGCGAAGGCCTAATGATGCTCCAGTTAGAAGGATGGAGAAATGGGAAAATATATTAGTTAAAAGAGGTCGGAGTAGGCCTAGGAAGACATGGATGGAGATGATAGGAAAGGATATGAATGCTTTGAACCTCACCGAGGACATGGCATTGGATAGAAATGATTGGAGGAGAAGGATTCATGTGGAAGACCCAGAATGATTTTCTTTTTTGGTTCATATCGCCGACCCCAATTGTTTTGGGATGGAAGCGTAGTTGTTGTTGTATCTTTCCTTGATTACGTTTCACATATGTTTCTGCATATGCTTCTTGGTTCACATCACATCAATATATTATTTGAGTTTTGGGATTCTGCTGACAACATCGTTAGCCTTCAGTTTGCCTGACCTGATTGTCTCCCAAAAAAAAAGGAGAACCATTATTCCTATCTTATTTGTTTATTAATTTGGTCTCAATCCGATCATGGATCCTTCTTTGTCTCAATCTGCTCTTTCTTCTAGTTTTTTGGGTCAACTTGTTTCAGAGAAACTCAATAATAATTTCTTGACCTGGAAAAGGCAGATAATACCTTTTATTAAAAGTCAGGACCTCTTTGGACACTTGGATGGATCTGTCTCAGCCCCGTCAGAATTTGATGTGCAGGAAATTAAAGATGCAGTTGAAGCTACCTCGACCAAACTCACTCGAAACCCTGAATTTATTTCTTGGATGAAACGTGACCAAGCCCTAGTTGCATATATTACTTCCACCTTATCCCAGAAAGTTCTGATTGCCATTCCTGATGATTGCTCTGCCAAGGAGCTGTGGGAAAGATTGGTTCATACATACTCACAGATTTCAGAGGCCAGAATCATGTACCTTAAGCGTGAATTTCAATTACTCAAAAAGGGTACTATGACTATTATGGAATTCCTAAATAAAGTTAAGAGTATCATTGATCAGCTAGCTGTGGTGGGGTGTAAGGTGTCAGATCGAGACATGGTGCAACAAACACTGAATGCATTAAGACAAGAATATCATGTGTTTGTGACTTCTTTGTTATGTCTACCTGAGCTCCCTAGCTTTGAAGATCTGCGAGCCAAGATGTTACAATATGAGGCCACGTTAAAGGGTATAACAGGTGAAGCAAGTGGACAATCTGATTCTAATGAAGTCCTTGCTACAGGTTTTGGTTTTGGGCGAGGACGGGCAGATAACTATTTTGGTGGAGGAAGAGGAAGGGGTGGGCAAGGAGGACGTGGATTGCTCCCCACTCCCAGTGGATCACCTAATCTATTTGCAGGAAGTCAAAACAACAAGAGTGTTCCCACTTGCTATTTGTGCAATAAGCGTGGTCACATTAAGGCCAATTGCTAGTTTAATCCGCAAAACAAAGAAAAAATTCAGAAAGGAGATACGCCAAGCAAGAAAGAGTCAGAATCACCTAAGGTTGATAGGGATGTGAAGGAACTTCTCATAGCTGCATTATCAGGGTTGAATCTTAAACAGAATGATCAAGGAACTTGGTATGTTGATTTGAGAGCAGCTATACATGTCACAGGTAATGTTGGTAAGCTTTCTAACTTAGTTCCTTATTTTGGTAAAAACAACATTGTCACTGGAGATGGCTCTCATCACTTCATTTCGCATGTTGGAAATGTTTTTATTCCACTCTCAAATTCCTCAATTTCTTTATCTAATGTTCTTCATGCTCCTAATATTAAGAAGAACATCGTTTCTGTTTCCAAACTTGTTGATGACACTAATTCTTCTGGTGAGTTCACTCCTTCCTCTATTTATGTTAAGGATCTAGAGACGAAGGAAATGTTCGCTAAGGGAGAGCATCAAGGAAATATGTACGTCTTTCAAGAACATCCTCCTCGTCGCGATAGTCACATCTTGAAGCCAATGTCCTCCTTCGTTCTGCCATCATCTTCAAAATGCGTTTTTAGTTTGTCCAAATGTAATAAGCCAGATCTTTGGCATTCGCGTCTTGGTCATTGTAGTTCTGTCTTCATCGATGGGTTAGTGTCAAAAGGATTGATTCCCCAGTCAAGTTTCAATCGTGAGTCAAATGATATACTTTGTTCCAGTTGTCAACTTTGTAAGAGTCATGTTCTTCCTTTCAATTCCATTAATAAAAGAGCATTAAGACCTTTTGAAATTATTTGTTCAGATGTTTGGGGATCAGTCCCTAATTTTTCTCTCTAGAAGTCGTTACTATGTTTTATTCATTGACAGTTTCTCCCGTTATACATGGATATATTTTATGAAAAATAAATCCAAAGTCTTTGACATATTTTGTCAGTTTCATGCTCTTGTCAAGAAACAGTTTTCTTCCAATATCATACATTTCCAATGCGATGGAGGGGGTGAGTACACTTTTGGAAAGTTGATTTTCTCCAAAGTAATGGAATTAAGCGCAGAGTGTCTTGCCAGCATACCCCTCAGCAAAATGGCATTGCTGAGCGTAAGCATCGACATATCGTAGAAAGTGCGATGAGTATGATACATGGATGTGGACTTCCTATTGGGCTATGGACCGAGGCTTTTCATTCAGCCGTCTATGTTATAAATCAGTTGCCTATGTCTCTCTTAGATAACACATCTCCTTATTTCACCTTATTTGGAGTGCATCCTAATTATGATGAATTAAAAACTTTTGGATGTATATGTTATGTGCATGTCGATCGTTCACTGCGTAATAAGTTTCAAGAAAAGGCCTTGCAGTGCAGATTTGTAGGTTATGCATATGAATATAAAGGATACGGATGTTATGATCCAATCAGTGGGGGTTCGATCGTTCACCATATCGTAAAAATGTCCAGAAATGTTATTTTTGATGAAGGCAATTTTGGAGATGGCGTGACCAGCCCTGATTGCTCCAATAAAAATGGTTTATTCGACCATCCATGGCTTAGTGCAGAACTCTTGTCTCAAGTAACACATAATTGTTCTTCTGATTGCACTGAGGGACAGGCATCCTTAGGAACTGAGACCACTAATACAGTTAAAGGTTTAATGTGTTTTGTTGAGCACTCCACTGAAGACTTGCCACCTTCAGATTCAAGAAGATATAAAGGAAATATATATGTTAGAAGGGAAAAAGGGCCAGTTGCGACTGTTGAGAGTCTCCTCTAGAAGAAGGTCTGGAAGGATTCGTCATCCAATCCAAAAGTAGGTTAGTTATGAAAACTTTTCTATGAAATTTTAGTTATTTATGACTTAAATTGAAAAACATGATGAACCCATCAATTTTCAGCAAGTCGCTCAGTCAAATAAATGGATAGAGGCTATGAATGAGGAAATGCAGGCTTTACATGAGTGTAAATGTTGTTGGGTCCCAGTGGGTGTATAAAATCAAACATAAACCAAATGGCAGTATTGTGAGGTATAAAGCTCGGCTTGTTGCTAAAGGTTTTACTCAAGAGTATGGACATGACTATGACGAAACTTTCAACCCAGTTGTTAAGATGAGAACAATTAGAATTGTCCTCTCATTGGTTGTGGAACATGGATGGGATTTGAGTCAACTGGATATAAAGAATGTTTTTCTCCATGGGGAATTGAAGGAAGAATTGTATATGGAACAACCACCAAGGTGTTCCGGACCGCCATGTTTTTCACCTTTTTGCTTTGATGTATATACCTCTTTGGCACTCTAGAGTGCCCCACAAGGCCTTACGGCCTAAGAACCCCGTGTATTCGGACCCTCTCTTCCCCTCTTGATGTACTTTGCTTTCAAGTATCTATAAAGAAGCTTTTTGCATCTCTCTCTCTTTGTGCTTGTGCATACGCGTACTCTTGCTTCCGCTCGTGCGTGTGTATTGTGCGTTGCTTGTACGCTTAAAAGGCCTGTCTTCGGTGTGTGTGATTGCCCGAAGCTAAGTCACGGGGGCCTTCGCTTCCCAGCCCATGACAAGTTGGTACCAGAGCCTTGTCGACATTGGGAGTGACAATGGCGCCGAAGAAGATTGCCATGACTCCTTCAAGCAGTATGGTTCCTACTGAAGAGGACTTCATGGCCGATGATCGGGTGTCAGCCATCTCGCGCGATGTGGCGGAGCTAACTGGGTCAGTGACCAACATAGAGAAGTTGGTTAATGGAACTTGTGTCGCTTTCAGAGATCTCAATGCAGAGATCAAGACAGCAGTAGAGGGAGTGGAAGACTCGGTGGAAAGTCTTGCCACTAAACTTAACTACTCGGTGGAGGACTTTTCCACCAGATTTGATGATTTGTTGGGTCGATTCAACATCATGGCTGTTGAATTGGATGTTGTTCGACGAAAGAATGAACAGTTAGAGCGGCAGTTGAGAACTGCTCCGGCTGGCGGTGTTGCGACATATGTGGAGAGAACACGTTACAGGCTACCTGAGCCCGCAAAGTATAAAGGCACGCGGGACTCAAAGGATCTTGAGAATTTTATCTACGAGATGGACCAATTTCTAGAAGCTGCGAGGATAGAAGAGGACGCAGATAGGCTGTGCACCGCAACAATGTACTTTGCGGACGAAGCGACCCTTTGGTGGAGACGTCGCTTAGGTGATGTTCGACGGGGATTGGTTGCTATAGCCTCATGGGAAGACCTTCAGAAGGAAATGCGAAACTACTTTCTACCTAAAAATCAAGAGAAAATGGCCCGCAAAAGGTTATTGGCATTGAAACAGACAGGGTCAGTACATGACTATGTCAGGGCATTCTCTTCGATAATGTTGGAAGTGGAGAGAATGGATGATGAGGATCGGTTGTTTTACTTTAGCAACGGGTTGCAAGGATGGGCAAACCAAGAACTTATCCGGCATGACCCCGCAACACTAGCTGAGGCGCTTGCGGTTGCAGAGAAACTTGCCGAACTGGATAGGAATGACCCTGCATTTCAAGGCAGACAGCAGGGAAATGATCGCAACAACCAAAGGGACAATCGAAGAAACGACCAAGGACAAAATGTTGGTCGGGGAAACCAGCAGAATCATGGCCGTCAAGATGGCCAAAATAATAACCAGAATTGGAATAACTTTCAAGGTGGTAATTATCGTCGCCGTGACTGCCGCATCTGCCATGGGGATCATTGGCAGGATACATGTCCTAATAGAAACCGCGGTCAAGGGAATGGAGATAACCGCGCACCCCGAGTTGCGAATGATGTTCAGGGTGAGGAAGAGGATCAACTTGCAGAGGCGCCAACAGTTGGCGCAATGCAGATGATGAATGCAGTAAAGGTCACAACCAGTGTAGAACCGACGGTATGCAAAGAACTGATGTATTTGGAACTTTTGCTCAACGGAAGACTTACCAAGGCATTGGTAGACACGGGTGCCACGCACAATTTCATCTCGCGTGAAGAAGCAGAACGGTTGGGATTACAGTGGGAACAAAAAGAGAGCCGCATGAAAGCGGTTAATTCAGAGGCTAAAGCCATCTATGGCGTTGCTCGAGATGTACCAGTGCGGATCCACAACTGGTCAGGAAGGATCGCGTTATCAGTCGCACCCATGGATGATTTTAAAGTCATCCTCGAGATGGAATTCTTGAGAAGCAACAGGGCAGTGCCGATGCCCCACCTTAACATTGTCAGCTTTGAGAGTGAGAGTCAGCCCTGCATGATTACTGCGATGACAGGAAAGCCTTGTGAGCGTTTGGTGTCTACGCGCCAGTTGAAGAGAGGCATGAAAAGTGGTGACGAGACTTTTCTTGTCACAATCCGTGCTACAGATGAGGTAGAAAAAGTCGCGGATGTCCCAGAGGCCTTAGCGCCAGTATTAAAGGAGTTCGGTGATGTTATGCCCGCCGAGATGCCGAAGAAGCTACCTCCGAGGCGTGAGGTAGATCATCAGATTGAATTAATACCGGGTGCACGGCCACCTGCAATGGCTCCTTATCGCATGGCAATTCCTGAGCTGCAGGAATTACGCAGACAATTGGATGGTATGCTCAAAGCAGGAATCATCCAACCATCCAAAGCTCCTTTTGGAGCGCCCGTGCTCTTTCAAGCAAAGCACGATGGGTCGAAGCGGTTGTGCGTCGACTATAGGGCACTGAACAAAATGACGGTGAAGAATAAGTACCCGCTTCCTTTGATCGCAGACTTGTTTGATCAACTTGGAAAGGCGAAGGTCTTCTCTAAGTTGGATTTGCGATCGGGCTACTGGCAAGTGAGAGCTGCAGAAGGGGATGAGGCAAAGACTACTTGTGTAACGCGATATAGGGCGTTCGAATTTCTTGTCATGCCCTTTGGCTTGACGAACGCGCCCGCTACCTTTTCGACCCTAATGAATAAGATCTTCTACCCGCACCTCGACAAGTTTGTCGTCGTCTATTTGGACGACATAGTGGTGTATAGCGACTCGATGGAGCAGCATGTTCAGCACATTTAGATTGTGTTTCAGACTTTGAAGGACCACGAATTGTATGTCAAGTGAGAGCAGTGTCTATTCGGCCAGAAGGAAGTCCATTTTCTGGGGCATATTGTGGGAGGCGGCACTCTCAAAATGGACCACAAGAAGATTGAAGTTATTCAAGCATGGGAGCCACCCTCTAAGGTTCCTGAGTTGCGCTCTTTCTTGGGGCTTGCAAATTATTACCGACGCTTCATCAAGGGATACTCGCAGATTGCGGCTGCGCTCACAAATCTGTTGAAGAAAGACAGACCATGGCTATGGTCTGATGTCTGCCAGAAGGCTTTTGATGGGTTAAAACATGCCTTGACAGAGGAGCCAGTGCTGAAGTTGCCTGACTGTCGGCAACCCTTTGAAGTGCAGACCGATGCGTCTGACTTTGCTATTGGTGGGGTGTTGCTCCAAGAAGGACATCCCATCGCATTTGAAAGCAGGAAGTTGAACGACGCTGAACGTCGATACACGGTGCACGAGCGCGAGATGTTGGCGGTCGTGCATTGTCTCCGCACATGGAGACACTATCTCTTGGGATCACAATTCGTTGTGCGCACTGACAATGTTGCGACAAGCTACTTCCAAACTCAGAAGAAGCTGAGTCCAAGGCAAGCACATTGGCAGGATTTCTTGGCAGAATTCGATATGGTCCTCGAGTATAAGCCAGGCAGGATCAATGTTGTGGCCGACGCCTTGAGTCGAAAGGCGGAACTTGCAGCTTTGCTCGCTTGGGAGGGCAGTGTGAGCCAACCGACGAGCAATCTTCTTGAACAAGTGCGTGAAGCTTCAAAAAGTGACCCAATAGCTCAACAATTGATCACATTGGTGAAGGAAGGAAAGACGCGGAGATTCTGGCTAGAGGATGGTTTGCTCCGCGCCGCGGGCGATCGTCTATATATTCCGCGACAAGATACCTTAAGGAGGCGCTTGATGCACGAGTGCCATGATACTACTTGGGCGGGTCACCCAGAACAACAGAGGACCTTGGCATTGTTGGAACGTGCATTCTACTGGCCGCAGATGCGCGATGACGTAGATGCCTATGTGCGGACTTGCTTGATTTGCCAACAAGACAAGCCCATCAATCAGAGACCCGGTGGACTACTGGAACCCCTACCTGTGCCTAGTCGCCCGTGGGAGTGCATAACCATGGACTTCATTGTAAGCTTGCTGAAAGAACAAGGTTGCAGTTCGATTTATGTGGTTGTGGATAGGTTCTCGAAGTATGCTATCTTTGTGCCTGCCCCTGCCACCTGCTCAGCCGCGGATACTGCAAAGTTATTCGTGCGGAACGTAATTAGGCATTGGGGAATTCCAGAGAGCATCGTCAGTGATCGTGATGCACGCTTCACTAGCAAGTTTTGGCGAGAAGTGTTTCGCTTAATGGGGACGAACTTGCATTTTAGCACAAGTTTCCACCCCCAAACCGACGGACAGACAGAGATAATAAATGGCATGCTGGAGGAATACCTGCGGCACTTTGTCAGTGCCAACCAAAGGGATTGGGTTGATTTACTTGATGCGGCTCAATTCTGCTACAACCTTCAAAAGAGTGAGTCATCCGGCCATAGTCCATTTGAAGTCGCAACTGGACAACAGCCGCAGACTCCGCACTCTCTTGCTGCGCGAGGACGTGGAAAAGCACCTTATGCATACCAGTTTGTCAGGAACTGGCAAGATCAGACAGAGTTGGCGAAGGCATATCTAAACAAGGCAACCAAGCGCATGAAGAAATGGGCAGATGAGAAGCGTCGCCCAGTAGAATTTTGAGTTGGAGACAAAGTGTTGGCAAAGCTCTTTCCTGACCGCACAACTATCTTTCGGGGCCACCACCGAGGCCTTATTCGCAAGTATGATGGCCCCTTCACCATCATCAAACGTGTGGGAAACTTGGCGTACCGGCTGGACTTGCCAGCAAACTTTCAAGTGCACCCGGTATTCCATATATGCAACCTGAAGCCATTCCACGAAGATGAAGGAGATCCTCAATGGAGCATGCCTCAACGTGCTCCGATCCCGCAGCGAGCACCTTCAACAGTTAGTGTACCAGGTAGAGATCCAGATATCATCCTCAACCATTCCAACAACTATCTAGGGGAAGTAAAAAAGTACTTAGTGCAGTTGAAAGGATTTCCAGAATGTGAAGCCACCTGGGAGAAAGCCAGCAGCATGTTTCAGCATCGACAGCTTGTAGAAGGCTACCATGAACAATTGGCATCGAGGACGGCACCAACTTAGGCGGGGGAGCGTGTTCCGGACCGCCATGTTTTTCACCCTTTTGCTCTGATGTATATACCTCTTTGGCACTCTAGAGTGCCCCACAAGGCCTTACGGCCTAAGAACCCCGTGTATTCGGACCCTCTCTTCCCCTCTTGATGTACTTTGCTTTCAAGTATCTATAAAGAAGCTTTTTGCATCTCTCTCTCTTTGTGCTTGTGCATACGCGTACTCTTGCTTCCGCTCGTGCGCGTGTGTTGTGTGTTGCTTGTGCGCTTAAAAGGCCTGCCTTCGGTGTGTGTAATTGCCCGAAGCTAAGTCACGGGGGCCTTCGCTTCCCAGCCCGTGACACAGGGTATACCCAGGGTAATCCACAGAAATATGTCTGTCATTTGAAGAGGGCCCTTTATGGATTGAAGCAAGCTTCTAGATCGTGGTTTGAGAGTTTCTCGCTAGAAATCCAAAAACATGGATTTCATTGTTCTCAGCTCGATCACTCATTCTTTTTTAAAGGTGATGGTATTGTTACTTTACTTCTGATACACGTAGATGACATAATTATCACAGGAAATACTCTGAGCCATGTCCAAGAAGTGAAAAAGATGTTGAATAGAAGATTCAAGATAAGGACCTTGGAACTCTTCGATATTTTCTTGGGGTCGAAGTTGATCGAAAAACAGATCAATTATCTCTGACACAACATAAGTACACATTGAATTTGTTGAGCAAAGCCAAGACGATAGACTGTAAGCCACTTTCCACACCAAGTGTGATTAATCAAAGGCTCAGACTGCAAGATGGAGACTTGTATCATGATCCCAGAGAATATCAAAGTTTAGTAGGCATGCTCCAGTATCTCACATTCACTAGGCCGGACATTGTTTATGCCGTCAATCAGGTGTCACAGTTTATGCATGAGCCACGGACAAGCCATATGAATGTTGTCAAGAGAATTCTTCGATATTTGAAGGGAACCGTTGGAGATGGACTTTTGTATACTTGTACTTGGTCTGACACACATGCACTTGATGTCTTTGTTTACACATATGCTGACTGGGCAGGGGATCCAGATGAACGACGGTCTACTTCAGGATATTGTGTTTTTATAGGAGCAAATCTTGTTGCATGGAGTAGTAGAAAACAAAAGGCAGTAGCTCGATCCAGTACAAAGGTAGAATATAGGTCCATAGCTACAGCTACTGCTGAAGTAACTTGGATTCGTCATCTTTTGACGGAGTTGGGAGAATCAATTTCATGTTCTTCATTACTATGTGATAATCAAGGCAATATTCGAATTGCCTTTAATCGTATACATTACAGTCGGACCAAACATATTGAAATTGACCAACATTTTATCAAATGGAAGGTTGAGAACAAAGAGATTATACCAGGGTATGAGACGAAAGACAAGTTGCTGACCTGTTTACTAAAAGGCTCACTCAACACAGGTTTTGGTTCTTGAAGGGCAAGTTGTCCATGGTTCAAAACCATGTACAACTTGAGGGGGGCTGTTAAGAATGCATGTTGAGTCTGTATATTTGTTTATGTATGGATCAGATTACATAATCTGATCTTATATCAGATCTGGAGCGGGTCTTATGTATCCTAAATTGTATTATGGGGCGGTTGGGGTATGTTTGTATGTGTTTTACTTATTAAGGGCATTATTGTCCAATGTGTAACTCTATTTATATGTTATGAATAGACTGCCGCAGACCTAACCGAGTAAGGTCTGAGATTGCCGCAGACTCTTCCCCTCTTTCTCTTGTTTTCTGCTACAATGACTTCTAATGCTCTATCATTTTACAAATCTATCATACCAAGCTTTAGGAGTCTGTTTTAAACCATACAAAGCTTTTTTCAGATAGACAATGTACAACAACAACAACAACTACGCCTTCATCCCAAAACAATTGGGGTCAGCGATATGAACCAAAAAAGAAATTCATTTTGGGTCTTCCACATGAATCCTTTTCCTCCAATCATTTCTATCCAATGCCATGTCCTCGGTGAGGTTCAAAACATTCATATCCTTTCCTATCATCTCCATCCAAGTCTTCCTAGGCCTACTTTCAGATAGACAATGTAATCAGGTAAAACCTCAAAACTTGAAGGAAGATCCATATAGACTTCTTCTTTTAAATCACCATTTAAAAAAGCATTTTTCACATCCATTTTATATATAGGCCAACCTCTAATGGAAGCTAGGGCTATAAGGGTCATAACAGTGGTCATTCTTGCTATAGGGGAAAAGGTTTCTTCGTAGCCTATTCTGTATTTTTTTATCATATCCCTTGACAACTAATCTAGTTTTATGTCTTTCTAATGTCTCATCACTTTTAGTTTTAACTTTATATACCCATCTACTTGGCTTTTTTCATTTGGTAATTTCAGAATGTCCCAAGTCTTGGATTTTTCTAAGGCTTCCAGTTCAATCTTCGTGACTTTGACCCACTCCGGATGATTCTTAGCTTGACTATAAGTCTTGGGTTTAAAGTGGGAATATATGCGAGCTAAACATGTCTTATATTGTGAAGGTTCAACTTTGGAAATAACATTCTCATTATGGTTATCATAGACATCTACCAGAGGTTCCAAATTGGTAACATTGTCTTCTTGATCAAGCACATCAACATCATCATCAACATTTTCTTAGGCAATAAATCCAAAAGAAATGAAGATTTTGTGAAAGTATCTTCAACAAGATACTACAATCAAGACTTCAATATTCTTGATAAAGAATAGCACACATGCACAATAAGAACACTTAGAACTCTTTGTGCATAAAAGCACAAAATCACAAACTCTCACAAATGCACAAAAAGCATAAAGATAAATAATCAAACTTTATTAGGAGCTTGGGCTTTGACCCAAAGCCATAAAATACAAAAGGGGTGAAGCCCCTATTTATAACCTTACAAAGGTGCCACATAGGGAGGCTCCCCAAAGAGTCGTTGGGGAGCCTCCAACGGTCACATAGGACAAGACCCTTGATAAGAAATCGAGGTAATGTTTTAAATCATTTAAAACATACTCTCCTCTTGAATCAGTTCAAAAAATAGACATGTTAGAATTAAATTGATTTTTTATCATAACATGAAACATTAAACATTTAAAGTAACGAAAAGCTTCTGACTTATGCCTAAGAAAATAAATCCAAGTATATCTAGAAAATTCATTCACAAATACAATATCATAAGAGAAACCACCCCTTTGAGGCAATGGGAGTCTGACCCAAACGTCTAAGTGCACCAATTTAAAAGACCGAGCAAAAATGAAATTGTGTTTAGCAAAAGGAAGAAATTTCATTTTTCCAAGTATGCATTCAATACAATCAAGATTTTCATCACTAAAAAACAATTTCAAATAAAGAAAATGTGGAACTTTAGATACACAAGGATGACCTAAACGTTTATGCTTCCCAATTTAAGGGAAGTGTGCTTCCCATTTAGGGGAAGCTCGCTTCCCCTTATTTTTTATTTTTGTTTTTTTTTTCTTATTTTTTTCTTTTTTTTCGCTTTCCCCTAGCTTCCTAGGTCGTTTCCGGTTTGCTTCCTAGGCCGCTACCAAGATGATTCCCGGTTCGGTTCTAAGTTGTCCCGCGCTTCCTGCTTCCTAAAATTTTAGAAGTGCCTCGCTTCCCGCTTCTGCTTCCCGAATCGCTTTCCCGACTGGCAACTCTGGTTTAAACTTAGTTTTGGAATATGCTTAATATTTGAAACAAAATATTTTTTTGATTTTCAAGAGTTTCATCAATGTTTCCTATACCATTTATGTATAAAGAAGTTTCATCGGTCGTGGATACAAAACAATCATGTAAATTGATATGGCAATCGAAAAGAAGATCAACGCCTGGGGTCATATGGAAAGATATTCTCGAATCCTAGAGCCAAGAATTCATACCAATAAGGGAAAAAATGGAGACCTCAGCACTGCTGGTGGTGGATGAAGCTTTGAGTAGCAATTGTAGAGCCTCCACTAATTGAGATAAGGAGAGAGATCTGATGGTTTTCGAACCTCATCAAATTCATTCTTTTGTCCTTCTTGAAAAGGAAGTGAAGCCACTCGTTGCCGACCTTCTTCAACTTAGGGCAATATGGTTTGATGTGCCTTGGTTCTCTACAAAAATGACAAATAATTTTTTTCTTCTCATTATCATCTTTGTTGGAATTTGTTAAAGTCTGGAGGTTTGTAGGTTTTAACATTGGATCTAGGCCTAGATACGGCCAACATGGTTTTCTTGGGTTCTTTTGGCTCCATAGATGACTTGAGCATCGTTTCCTCCATGCATACTTTCACCAAAATTTCATGTAGTGAGAGTCTCATGAGTCTCGCGTCTATGTATGATAGATATCCGCACTTGTTTATATTCGGGTCTCAATCCTTTCATAAATTGGAAGAATTATTCTTCTTGAACACACTTCTTCCTTTGCTTGGCATCATTAGGCGTGTCCCATATAGGATCATGTCTAGACATCTCATCCTACCATTCTCTCACCACCTTCAGTGAATCTTGTCTCTAAGTTCCCAAGAATAGGCAACATCCTTTTGAGTGTACATCTCCTTTAGAAAGGTTTATGCTTCATCGGACCTTTCAAAGCTCAAAATGTTATCACATAGATCTTGGTCCATGCTATTCATGAGCCATGAAAGGACCTTAGTGTGGCCCACTTGCCATTCTCTCAAGCTATGTCACATGGACTCACCTAGTAGGCTGCCACACCCGTGTCGACATGATGCAGGTGCGGATGCAGGTGCTGCACCTGGTGCGATCAACCCGCACCAAGGGTTATTTTTGTCCAAAATGGATTCGATAATATGGACGGGGCTCAAGAATGGGGTACCTAGAGCCCCCCCCCCCCCCCCTCCCTCCCCAATTAAAAAATTAAGTTGGTACCTCAAGCCCCCCACCCCTCATTAGAAAAAAGAATGGATACCCATTAAAAAAAATAAGGGGTAAAAATTATATATATATATATATGCCCTCCTGCACCCAAGTTTTTAAAGTGCCGCATCTCCGCACCTGCACTCGTACCCACATCCATAGCCACACCTATGTGACATAGCTCTCAAGGCTTTCCGGTAATCGGACATAGCCTTCTCCTTTTCACCATCTTTTAGGGCTTCCCTCACTTCCAGAGTAGACCATCCACCAAGTGCCATAGTTCTTTTCCCACAAGGAAGCGCCTCATCGTCATAGCTCACCTATTATAGTTGTCCCATCAAACTTGATGGGGACAACCTCCTTCTCGGCCATGGAGATGGAAGACAGTTTTAAAACCCAGTGACTCGTCACTCAACTCATCCTTGATGGACTTGTGACTCAGTCGGGTCAACCCAGTGTACAATGGTGACAACCTCCTTCTCGGCCATGGAGATGGAAGACAGTTTTAAAACCCAGTGACTCATCACTCGGCTCATCCTTGATGGACTCATGACTCGGTTGGGTCAACCCGGTGACTTGGCCGAGTCATGTTAACTTTATATTTTATATAAAATATGTAAATATTATGTATATATATGTATGACTTGGTCGAGTCATGCTAAAAATCAGTTAACTCGGCCAAGTTTTGTGCATTTCTGGGTAATTCATTGGGTCGACCGAGTCAAACAAAGTCAACCGAGTCATTGGGTTGACTCGACGAGTTTTTAAGCCATGATTGAAGAAGAATAGAGAGAGAGTAAAGAAGGATGAAGGATGCACAAACAAGAATGGCACCGTGAACACACGAGCACTTGAAAATGTAGAGGCCACCAATTCTTGATCACAATTGCAAGAACAAGGTCCCAAGAGCCTGAATACCATGTAATGATATCTCCAAGAATAAGAAACAATGCCTACTAGGGAAAAAACTGTAATGAAATGGTGGTCTTCAACAAATGCACAAATAACTCACAAACAAGTGTCTATTGGAGACACTACAAGCATGACCCTTGAAAGGGTATAAAAGGAAGAACACTTGAAAAATAAATAATACTTTATTCATGAACAAAATGCTTAAGAAGCATGGTACTTTACATTGAAGGGGTTCACCCCTATATATACAAAAAAGTGAAAGAGAGAGGAGAGCTCATTTTGAGCTCTCCAAAAGAGAGGTTGGATTCCAACGTCTCTTAATATAGTTGTTGGACTACAGTCCAACAACATTTATTATTATAGCTGTTGGACTATAGTCCAACAGCATTTATTATAGTTGTTGGACTACAGTCCAACAGCTATTTGCACAGTCAAGTTCCAACAGGAACTTGACTGGATCAAATATCTAGTTTCTATTAAACTAGATGCTAAAAAAGAAAAATAAAATAATAAAAGAAAATATAATAATATTAAATAATATATATATATATTACAGTTTACATTTTAACACTTCCCCTCAAACTTACGGTACAATGAGTGAAAGTTTGTCTAAGAGGAAGTGAAATCTGGGAGCAGCGAGAGGCTTGGTGAAGAAGTCTGCTAATTGATATTCTGATGTAACATATGGCAAATCAATGGTTCCATGTAAGTATTCCTCTCTGACATAGTGACAGTCCATCTCAATGTGTTTAGTACGCTCATGGAATGTCCGGTTGCTTGCAATGTAGATCGCACATTTGTTGTCACAACACATCTTTGAAGCTTGCGTTGCTTTAACTCCCATATCCGCTAGCAATCGTCTAAGCCAAACAACCTCCATAGTGGTGGTTGCCATGGCTCTGTATTCAGCTTCGGTGGAGGAAAGAGAGACTTTTTGCTGCTTCTTGCACCTCCACGAAATTAAGGTTTCACCTAGGAACACACAAAAACCAGTAGTTGAGTGTCTATTATTGGGATCACCTCCCCAGTCAGCATCAGTATATGCAATTAAATTTAATGAAGATGAAGCAGACAAGAAGAGTCTTCGTGAAAGAGAGAATTTTAAGTATCTAATAATACGCAAAATCGCTCCCATGTGCACGGAGGTGGGAGCATGCTGAAACTGACTGACTGTATGAACCGCATGAGTTATATCTGGCCTAGTAATGGAAAGATAAGAAAGAGCTCCAACAAGCAGTCTATAAGGAGTAGGATCATCAAGAAGTTCTCCATCATCAATTTTCATTTTAACATTGACAACTTCTGGAGTGTCTACTTTCTTATCATCTGTAATGCCAGACCTGGAAACGATATCAAGAGCAAATTTAGATTGAGATATCAAATACCCCCGAGGGGAATAAGCAACTTCAATGCCTAAAAAATATCTTAATAAACCTAAGTCAGTCATTTCAAAGTGAGTTTTAAGAAGAGATTTGATATTTGCAACTCCCTGTTTGTCGCCTCCAGTGATGATCATATCGTCCACATAGAGAAGAAGAAGAATGATGCCTGCATCAGATTTCTTAACAAACAAAGCAGTGTCAGTTAAACAAGGTTGAAAACCAATATCAAACATAACATGACTAAATCGGTCATATTAGGCTTTTGGAGCCTGTTTAAGACCATAAAGAGCTTTTTCTAGACGAAGAGCTTTACCCTTAGGGATACTAATACCAGGTGGGGCTTCCATGTATACTTCTTCAACGAGATTCCCATTCAGGAAAGCATTTTTGACATCTAATTGAAAGATAGGCCATGTTCTAATGGAGGTCAAGGCTATTAAAGTTCTAACAGTGGTCATACGGGCCACAGGAGCAAATGTTTCTTCATAATCGATGCCATACTCTTGGGCATATCCTTTTGCTACTAAACGGGCCTTATATCTTTCCAGGGTCCCATCACTTTTGGTTTTGACTTTGTATACCCATCTACAACCTATAGGTTTCTTACCCGGAGGAATATCTTGTATCGTCCAAGTATTGGCCTTTTCTAGTGCATCCAATTCTATTTTCATGGCTTCTATCCATTCTATATGATTTTTTGCTTGAGAATAGGATGATGGTTCAATATATGATTGTATTAATGCAATGGCGGCCCTATACGTGGGTGAAAAAGATTCATAAGACACAAATTTTTCTGGAGGTTTAGAGATTCTAGACGTTCTTCTAGGTGAGACTTCAGAGTATTTTTGTAATGCACATGGAAGATTTTGCTTTCTACGTCTTGAATATTGTAGACTAACATCCCTATGGATTTGCTCTTCATTATCATCATTTTCAACAACAATAGGACTTTGATCATTGTCAAGGTCACATCCAACATCACATTCATTGGATTTTGAAGTTGGATCAATTAAAAACGAGTATTCAGTGACATCCTTGGATTTTTCAAATTCAAAGAAACTTTCTTTTTCCAAAAAAGATACATTTCTTGACACACATAATTTGTCATTTTGAAAATCGAAACACCTGTAGTCTTTTTTATTATCAGCATATCCTAAAAAGGCACATGGGATTGCACGAGGAGAGAGTTTGTCATTTCTGTTGGTGAAAACAAAACATTTGCATCCAAAGACTCTTAATCTAGAATAATCTGGAGTTAAATTAACAAGTTTTTCTATTGAAGTTGTATTCTTTAATGAGGAAGATGGCATCCTATTAATGAGGTAGGTAACAGTTAGGACCGCTTCAGCCCAAAAACTTTTTGGAACTTGATTTGCAATTAGCAATGTCCTAGTAGTTTCCATAATGTGTCGATGTTTGCGTTCGGCTAGGCCATTCTGTTGTGGAGTGTGTGGACATGATCTTTGATGTGTAATACCATGTAAATTGAGATAGTCTTTAAATTCGTTGGACATAAATTCTCCCCCTGAATCAGTGCGAAAAACAGAAATATCATTTTGAAACTTATTTTTAACCATTTTATGAAATATTTGGAAGTTAGCAAAGACATCAGATTTATGTTTAAGAAAATAAATCCAAGTATGTCTAGAAAAGTCATCAACAAAAATGACATAATATATATAACCACCTTTGGAAATAACTGGTGCGGGGCCCCAAACATCCGAATGTATTAACTCAAGTGGTCGTGAGGAAACAAAAGTTCTACTAAGAAATGGTAACCTTTTCATTTTGCCAAGAATGCAGTCTTTACAAGAAAAAATTTCAGAATTACAAAATTTTTCCAAACTTGGAAAATATTGAATTTTAGACATATGAGGATGGCCAAGCCTTTTGTGCCATAAATCCAATTCTAATTTCTGAATATTATAACAAAATGCATTCTTGGGTAATTCCAAAAAGTCCATGTAATAAAGTCCTCCTTCTCTATGGCCTTCCCCAATCAGCTTCCCTGACTGGCGATCCTGTACCCAACAACCATGAGAAGAGAAGGAGATATTACATCCATAATCAGATATTTGCGAGACAGATAAGAGATTCAAATTAAGTTTAGGGATATATCTAACTTCTGGGATAAAAAATCTTTTGGATTTTTGAAGATTTTCAAAACATCCTATTCCTTTTACTTCAAGAGATGTGCCATCGGCTGTAAAAACCTTTGACACACTTGAGTTATTTTTAAGACATTCGGATAGACTATTAACATTTGGGGTCATATGAAAAGAAGCACCAGAATCTAAAAGCCAAGGAAAGTTACCTGGACCGGAGAAAGATGCAATTGCTACTCCAGTTGAGGCTTCGGTTGAAGAGGATACCCCTTTGAGAAGAGGTTGAAGGATTTCCATCAGTTGAGCCATAGACACAGGTGCATCTTGATCTTTTGACTCAGATTCAACAGATGCAACTTTTTTTTCTTCTCTTCTTTTTAACTTTGGACATTGAGGCCTATAGTACCCTGATTCATGATAATGATGACAAATAACTTTTCTTTTATCAAAGTCGCCGTTTTGCCTTCCAAAATGAGGCGGCTTGTAAGTACGAGTATGATTCCCCGGTCTAGATACAGCTAAAACGGAGTCATCATCAACTTTTGGAGTACTTTTTCTAAGTCTATTTTCCTCCATAGTGAGCTCTTCTATAGTATCAACAATAGAAGGAATTTTTCCACGATGTAAAAGGGCCGATTTTGTGGATTCAAACTCCGACCTTAGACCATTCACAAATTGATAGAAATGTTCCATATCGAGTTGCTTTTGGCGAAGCTCGATGTCTTCGGCACAATGCCATTTGGGCTCAAGAAGAGCCAACTCTTCCCAAAGTTCGGACAACTCATTATAATATTCTCGAATAGTTTTATCTTTTTGAGTCATTGTCCGAACTTTATCTTGTAAATTGCATACATGTGCAATATCTTTAAGGGAATACATGTTTTTGAGGTATTCCCAAGCCTTATCGGCATGCTCAAACTTAGCTAGACTAGAGCATTTTTTAATGTCTATGCTATTGATGAGCCCTGACATAATTTTTGCATGCCCTATCCTCCATTCTTTCCATTTCTTTTCATAAGTGGCTAACGCCTTACTCTTCTCTTCTTCCGCTAGAGGAACCTCTTTATCACCCTCTTTCTTGGTAAGAGATAGTTTAGGTTCCAAATCGGAACCATCCACTATACCCCATAAACCTTTTCCCCAAATGTGGTGCTTCATAATCGAAGCCCACATTACATAGTTAGTATCATTTAGCTTCATAGGAATGATGGTGATCTTATCATTGTCATCCATCTTTTACAAGGGTAAGAGAAGAATAAATAGGAGGAGAGAGAGAGAGAAATAAAAAGAAAAGAAAAAGAGTAGACAAAGGAATAAGAGAGGATACAAAACCAAAATTTTTTGTAGCACAAGTTCGCCTTTCTTCAAACAAATCTTCTTGAGCCAAGAACAAGGTGATGAAACACCTTTTGTAAATGTGGCACGGAAATCGAGGCGGAAGCACTTCAAGATATAAGGATTTCGTAGCTTTGATACCATGTAATGAAATGGTGGTCTTCAACAAATGCACAAATAACTCACAAACAAGTGTCTATTGGAGACACTACAAGCATGACCCTTGAAAGGGTATAAAAGGAAGAACACTTGAAAAATAAATAATACTTTATTCATGAACAAAATGCTTAAGAAGCATGGTACTTTACATTGAAGGGGTTCACCCCTATATATACAAAAAAGTGGAAGAGAGAGGAGAGCTCATTTTGAGCTCTCCAAAAGAGACGTTGGATTTCAACGTCTCTTAATATAGCTGTTGGACTACAGTCCAACAACATTTATTATTATAGCTGTTGGACTATAGTCCAACAGCATTTATTATAGCTGTTGGACTACAGTCCAACAGCTATTTGCACAGTCAAGTTCCAACAGGAACTTGACTGGATCAAATATCTAGTTTCTATTGAACTAGATGCTAAAAAAGAAAATAAAGAAAATAAAGAAAAATAGAAAAATAAAATAATAAAAGAAAATATAATAATATTAAATAATATATATATATATTACAGTTTACATTTTAACAAAAACACAACACAAGCCACAAAGGGAAGCTCTCAAGAGGCACAATGGCATACACTCACAATATAAAATAAATTATTTTATTAACACAAATACATAAAACATGCACACATCAATGGGGACCAATAGTGCCATATATATACATAAGTGAGAGGAGAGAAAGAGACCAACCAGGTGTTGTGGAGCTCCCGACAGCTAGCTTGTTAAAATGACCAGTTTGCCCTGGTCAATACAAAAAACAAAAAAAAAACGGAAAAAATTATCCTAATACAATCTAATAAAAAAAATAGGAGAATATATATATATACTAAATATAAAATACATATATATATATATATTCAAATGCATATATATGTGTATACATATTTGTATATATATGTACACATGTACAAAAACATATCTCTTAACAGATACGTACCTGAATTGTTGTCTCTAGGAGAAATTGTTGGTAAAGGATTGACAATCTCTGATGACTTCAAGCCGTCTATAGAACCTGGACTCCTATTCCCATTACCAAATGAATAGGCTTCTGCAGAATCATTAGTAGAACCTTGACTAAATGGCATAGCATTTTTTGCTGTGCTATTCCAGCTATCCTTTGAGCCCAGCGGTGCACTAGCAACAGAAAAAATGCTTGAACCAGAAGTGGGCTTTCCACCAATGATCTGATGGTTTCCTTCTTTCGCTTTCTCTATAACTCTTGCAGAACTTGGAGACCTATGCTTATAAGATAGGTTGATGGTCTGGTTGCCAAGATATATAAATTGTATTTTTCTGTCATTATATATACCATGGAAATAGTCTTGAAGTATTGAACTCACAGGTGAAACAGTCAATACAGACGAAGCAAGAAACAGTAGTGCTAAGCCAGCCAATGAAACAGTGAGGGCTGAAATTGATTTTGGAAAAGAATTTATCCATGAAAATCCTTTAGTAGAAGCCAAAGTCATGGATGTCTTCGCAGTATGTGCAGTCCAACAGATACATCCGTAGCGAACCTCCTAGTATTCAAGCAAAGTAAATTATCTGAAAATGAACACCAGCTTCAATTCACAGTCAAACTCAGAGGATGCCACCAACAGTTCTGAATTGTCAACTCTTGAATTGATTGCTTACACATCCAAGAAATCAACAAGGTATGACCTGCAAGGATTTCAGCACTGGGTAAGCTAAAATAATGCATCACAGTAGCAGTGCCATGAAACTACCACACAATGACCGAACATGAAATATCTATTCCCAAACGCCACAGAGGAAGTGCAAATATTTCATACAGATTTTAACATAGGTTTCAGAAATGTCACAAGATACTCAGAATGACTCATCGCCAAAATTGCAAAGGAAATGTCACTAGATAGAAGGTTACAACTGAATTAAGCTGTTGATGACCTTCATCTACTTGGTGATTGTATCTCAGTTAAGAGAACCTAGCTATATCGCCGTAGTAATATGTAAAAGGCATTTTTGTACTTGGATCATCCAATTCATCTAACAATATGCTCCAGTTGGCATTGATAATTGTGCTTCTATTTGTCTATACTGTCATGATTCATTACTTGATGGTTCCTTATCCATAACCATAAATCTAAGTTATACTCCATTTAATCTGTACTTCAATGTTTCAAGTTTCATGCTTATATTAAAGTTTGGATATTAACTTTCTATCAATCAATACAATGCGATTCAAGGTTCACACATCATCAATGTTAATTGAGCTTTATTATCTCATGGTATATGTGGTTTTTTTTTTGGCTAAAAGTCGAGCACTAATCAAATGGCATAGCTAAATGGGTGTTCTGCTATGTCAAATGGCGGGTGCGGAGCAATTTCAAAAATTTTGGACACGGGAACACGGCTATATATATGTATATATATTTTTAAATATATATATATATAAAACAATAATAAGACTGTCAAAGTTGTGCCCACTAGGGGACACGGTGTTAAAAAATAATATATACGTATATATTTGTAATCTTTTTTCTTTTTATTTATTTTTTACTTCTTACTTTATTTTTTTGTTTCTTTTTACTTTGTATTTTCTGTCAGTTAATGACAGACTGTGCAGTTCTGCTAATGACAGACTGTGCAGCTGCACAGTCTGCTAAAGCATTAGAGACGTTAGTCTGTTAATGACGACTGTGCAGTTGCACAGTTTGCTAAAGCATTAGAAACGTTAGTTTGCTAATGACAGACTGTGCAGCTGCACAGTTTTCTAAAGAATTAGAGACGTGGCTCTATATTTATATATATATATATATATATATATATATAAAGATCGATTTTTTTTAGTTTTTATACGTCTTTTTCACTAAAAATTTGACAAAAATAGACTCGATCAAAGTTGACCGAGTCTAAAATGTAGACGGACTCAGCCCCGATGCATTGACCGAGTCCGACACTTGGTTGACCATGTCCGAAGCCGCACCCGTGTCGACGCGGGTGCGTCGACCTTATAGCCGAGTCCGTGTGACTTAGGTGTTCTGCTACTTAGGAACTCTCCTTCAATCCATGATTGCTCCTCATGATTTTTCCCTTCTTAAAGCAAAGAAAGAAGAAAAATATCATTATTATGAAAAGAAAGAGGATGACAAGAAGTCACCCAAGCAAACCAAGAGAACTAAATATGAACAGTGAAATCAAAAGGCTTCAATGGTTACATCATCTACCCAAGGAGTTTGGACAAATGCTCACATCCTTAAGAATGTATTCATGGAGAACTTGGAGGATCTAAACTTGCTACCAAAGTTGTTATTTCTTTCCAAACATGCATACCGTGAATGGATTTAACCAACCAACCTTAAGCTTCTTCCTCCCTTGTGAATCCAAGATCCCAAATGGAGATTTTTGCCAATATGGGGTCCTCACAAAAGCAATGGAGGATATAATGCCCTCAGCTGCCAGCTGGAGAAATTATATCTTTTGAAGGGTATCAAAGGTTAAATGCCCTTCAAGATTAACGGAGTAAATATATGTGCTCCATGATTACGGCCACAACGCCAAATAGCTTTGCAAAGCAAATTGTAAGCTTAAGGCATGCCATAGGCAAAAATTCCATCTAACCTTTGTTAAAATATACGTATCAATACACACACACACACACACACACACACACACACACACATATATATATATATATATATATATATATATATATATATATATATATATATATATATATATATATATATTTCTTCAAATACACCATAATACCTGATAGGGGTATTATGGTCATTTCACACAATACCCGATAGGGGTACTTGTTTTTCTTTCTTTTTTATTTTCTGTAATTATTTTATTTTTATTTTTTTTATTTCTTTAAGCCACTTAAGGGGCCCCACCATAGAGTTGTTGGGGGCTCCCAACGACTCCATGGGAGCCCCCTTTTTTTGGCTCTCCTTTTGAAGCCATATGGCCTCCCTTCCTCTCATTTCTTTTGTATAAATAGGGGTGAACCCCTTTGTATTTTGATTATGCTTGAGAGCTCTCTCTCTTTCAATAAAGAGACTTATATTTTTGCCTATCTCAAGGCTTGTGTATGTGTTGTCCCTTTATGGACTTGGCTATTGTCTCTTTTGTTTGTCCATTATAGGACATTGTAAGTGCTTATAGCACTCTTTGTATTTTTGCATATCTCATTACATGGTATCAGAGTCACTCGGTTCTTAGAGGAAAAAGCATGGTACGTATATTTCTCATCTATTGTCTCCAGTTTCTCACTTCTTGGTGGCATTATGGAAGCAAAAATCGACCTATCCTTCAAACTCAATGGAAAGAACTACATGATGTGGGCTTCGGCTATGGAGATCAATCTCAAAGGTAAGAAACTTTGGGGATATGTGATGGGTTCCATTCCGGAACCTAGATTGGAGCTCACAAAGATCGAAGGTGGCCAAGAAAAGGCTCTTTAAGGAGATGTTCGCCTCAAAGCCATTGAAAATCATCAAAAAGAAATTGAAGATTGGGAAAGCAATCACGCAAAAATCCTTGCTTGGTTCATAAACAATGTCGAACTCAAGGTATGTGCTAATATAACTAAATTTAGTCGGGCCAATGAGGCTTGGTTTTTTATGAAGGGTATCTATTCCCAAAAGGATCTTGCAAGAGCATATTTCTTACAAGAAAAAATTATAACCACCAAACAAGGTGATTCAAGTATTCAAGATTACTATAGTGTTTTAAATCCACTATGGGATGAGTTGGCTCTTTTAGAGCCAAAATGGGTTGCGATGGAAGATGTTGAATTAAGACAAAATCAAATGGAACAAGATTGATTGTTCCAATTCTTATTTAGGCTACGTCCCAAATTTGAGCAAGTGAGGCCATAACTTCTCCATAGATATATCTTTCCTCCAATAGAGGATGTCATTGCCGAAATCACTCAAGAAGAAACAAGGCTTGGCATGTGTAAGAATGTTGATGAAGTGCTTGTCGTATCCAAACCTGGCAACAATGTAAAAACCTATAAACCTCCTCACTTTGGTAAACAAGGAAACTACAATGGAGAAAGAAAAATGATTGTTTGTCATCATTGCTATGAGTCGGGTCACATCAAACCCGCTTGCCCAAAGCTCAATGGAACTTTCAAACCTAAGGTGGTCTCTCTTGAAGAATCTACCACCAAAGAAGATGAAGGCAAGAATGGTGATCTCAAAGAGACCCTTGGTCAAATATCCATGGCTCTTCAACAAATCTTTAAAGCTACTTCCTCCACATCGGGTGCGGCCATTGCGTCTACATCATCACCCAGTATGTATTCTTAGATCTTAGACTCCAGAGCATCTTTCCATATAACCCCTTATGAAAATGCCTTAGTCGATGTTTGCACCAATTCAAAAGGCTCTTGTGTTTCTATGGTCGATGTAACTTTTTTGAAAATCTCTAGTATTGAAACTCTAAACTCAAAAAATTCTCAAAATTTTTTTGTTCCAAAAGTTAGAGTTGTCCCAAAACTAAATTTAAACCTTTTTTCGGTCTCCCAAATTGCCGACCATGGATGTGAAATATCTTTCTCATCTAATGGTTGCTTTGTGCAGTATCCCCGGTCCAAGAAGCGGATTGGGCAAGGCCATAGGAAGGGGGACCTCTACTATATGGATCATCTAAACCTTCCTACAAACTATTTTTGTTCTTATGTCCAAGAAAAAAATATTGAAACTTGGCATAAAAGGCTTGGTAATCCAAGCTATTCCAAAATGTATCTTTTTCCGTTTGGAAACAAATTTTGTAAGGAAAAAGACATTAATTACAAAGATTGTATTTTTGGAAAAATGAAGTCTATTCCTTTTCCAACTAGAACTTTTCTTTATTCAAGACCCTTTGAATTGGTGCACTCGGATGTTTGGGGACCATCTTCGGTCATGTCTAAAAGGAGTTACTCTTACTATGTCACTTTCATTGATGACTTTACTTGATATGTTTAGATCTATTTTCTTAGTCACAAATCGGAAGTGTTTTCTTTCTTTAAAGAATTTCATATAAAAATTCAAAATCAATTTCAAAGTAATATATCTACTTTGAGAACCAATTCCGGTGGTGAATACTTATCTAATGAATTCCAAAATTATTTAACTCAAAATGAAATTTGTCACCAAAAATCATGTCCTAGAACTCCACAACAAAACGGACTAGCGAAAAGAAAGCATAGGCATATCATAGAAACTGCTAGAACATTGCTTCTCTCTAGAAATATTCTAAAAAAAAATTGGGTCAAAGCCGTCTTAACCTCAACATACCTAATCAATAGAATGCCTTCCTCAAAATTAAAGAATGCCTCTCCTTATGAAAAACTTTTTAAATTCTCTCCGAATTTCAATCGTCTTCTCATTTTTTGTTGTAAATGCTTCATTCTCTTGCATAAGAGAGATAAGTTATCTTCAAAGGCAATTGAATGTGTTTTTCTAAGTTATGGAGAAAATAAAAAAGGTTATAGGTGTTTTGATTTCGAAAATGACAAGTTAGATGTTTCAAAAAGATGTAACCTTCTTAGAAGATGAGAATGGTTTTGAAAAAATGAAAAAACTCAAATGAAAGTGATTATATGTTTTTACATGATCTTGTTGATGGTATAAATGATGATTCTATGAATCATCTTGAAAGCATAGAAGACACTTGTGATGTGTCCAATCTTGATGTGTCACCATCAAGTGATGGTGCTAGTAATGAAAATATTAATGTTTACACCCAGAGAGATCAAGGAAGGCCTATTAGTGCCTTAGAAAAATACTCTCAAATTTCTGAATCTTCAGAAGAGCCCCCCATTTGGCACTCTTCTAGAGAATCAATACCCCCTAATAGGTTTGTATACTATGAGTCTTTAACACCCAATTATCGAGCATGTTTGATAACCTTACATTCATATTATGAACCCGCTCACTATAATCAAGCCAAAACTCTACCACATTGGGTTGAAGCAATGAGAATAAAATTAGATGCGATAAAAAAGGCTAATACTTGGGAAATAGTCAAACTCCCTCCGCATAAAAAACCTATTAGATGTCGCTGGGTCTTTAAAGTTAAAACTAAAAGCGATGGATCCTTAGAAAGATATAAAGTCAGGTTAGTAGCAAAGGGATATTCGCAAGAATATGGAATCGACTATGAGGAAACATTCACCCTTGTAGCCCGAATGACTAATGTCAGAACACTAATAGTTGTCGCATCAACCACAAAATTGCCTATATATCAACTCGATGTGAAAAATGTTTTTCTAAATGGGAATTTAAATGAAGAAGTATATATGGATCCACCACCTGAAATTAATATTGGACAAGGTCAAACTCTTAAAAGCCTTATATGGTCTTAAACAAGCCCCCAAGGCTTGGTATGATCGTTTTAGTGATATCATGGTTAAATTAGGATTTCACTCCTGTTATACTGACACTACTCTCTTTGTTAAAAGTGCAGGTACTAGCATTGTTATCTTATTGCTTTATGTTGATGACATGATTATTATTGGGAATGATCAAAATAGTATTGTTGATGTTAAAACCATGTTGAAAAATAATTTTGACATGTTTGATTTAGGCTTCCTTAGATATTTTCTTGGTATTGAAGTCGCATATTCTCTTAGAAGATATATTTTATCACAAATGAAGCTTGTTGCAGATATATGTACCAAGTTTGGCATTTCAGATGATAAAAATGTAGAGACTCCAGAGGTTATTAATGCTAAATTAAGGTTGGAGGACAGGGTTCTTCTGAAAGATCCCACACCCTACAGACAACTCATTGGATCTCTCACTTACCTAACCATTACCAGACCAGACATCGCTCATGTGGTTCACTCTGCAAGTCAATTTCAGCATGCTCCTACAACTGTGCATATGAGCACCGTACTCCGGGTCATCTGATACATCAAAAACACTATAAATAAAGGGCTATTTCTATCCTGATCTTTTTCATTAAACCTTCTTTCTTATACTGATGCAAATTGGGGAGGTAACCCTAATGATAGAATCTCAACTACCGGTTTTTGTGTATTTTTAGGAGATTCCTTAATTGCCTGAAGATGCAAGAAGCAACAGAAAGTCTCGCTATCTTCTACTAAAGCTGAATATCGGGCTATGACAACCACAACAATGGAACTAGTTTGGCCCTGCAGTCTTCTCAAAGACATGAGGGTTGATATTGCTGGAGCTTCAAAGTTATGTTGTGACAACAAGAGTGCTATATATATTGCAAGCAATCACACCTTCCATGAGCGCACCAAACATATCTAGATGGACTATCATTATGTTCGGGATGAATTTTTACAAGAAACAATTACTCTTCCATATGTCACTTCAGAATATTAACTGGCGAACTTCTTTACTAAAAGCTCTTCCTGTTCCCCACTTCATGTTTCTTCTTGGCAAACTTTTTGTCATCTCCCCGTAAAGTTTGAGGGGGGGTGTTAAAATATATGTATCAATACATATATATATATATATATATATATATATATGTCTTCAAATACACCATAATACCCGATAGGGGTATTATGGTCATTTCACACAGTACTCGATAGGGGTACTTGTTTTTCTTCCTTTTTTATTTTCTGTAATCATTATATTTTTTTCTTTTTTTTATTTTTAATTTCTTTAAGCCACTTAAGGGGGGCCCACCATAGAATCGTTGGGGCCCCCAACGCTCACAATTGTGACCGTTGGGGGCTCCCAACGACTCCATGGGAGCCCCCTTTTGTGGCTCTCCTTTTGAGGCCATATGGCCTCCCTTCCTCTCATTTCTTTTATATAAATAGGGGTGAACCCCTTTGTATTTTGATTATGCTTGAGAGCTCTCTCTCTTTCAATAAAGAGACTTATATTTTTGCCTATCTCAAGGCTTGCATATGTGTTGTCCCTTTGTGGACTTGACTATTGTCTCTTTTGTTTGTCCATTGTAGGACATTGTAAGTGCTTATAGCACTCTTTGTATTTCCGCATATCTTATTACAACCTTATCATCTTGGATTATTAGGATGCATTGTTCATTCATCACCACCATGAGAGCATGCTAACTAGCAGGTTCATCCTTGAAGAGGGTTCTCGTCAAATCTACATACATGAAATAAAAGATCCCACATGCAAGTCCAAGGTCTAGTCTTTTGGAAGAGTAAAGAAAGGAGCCGCAAAGGGATGCAAGAGTGAAATCATCCATCTGGGGCCATTCCACAACTAATCTTTTTCTTATGTCACAGAGATAGCCAACTTACTCTCACGTTATGCCCCATTTATATTATTCCTAATAGGAAGCTACCCAAGAATAGCATGTCTTTGAGCCATGTTCACATGAAAGAGATCTTTTATCTAAGACCATTTGATACCAAAACACAATCCATAAATTGTTAAAATATATATATATGTCTTTTGTAATGTCCACCAAGGGCAAATTTGTGTTTTCCTTGTAAATACGCATGTCCATTAGGGACCATCTTTTTGTATTTTTATTATTTTTGTTTTTATATTTTTATTGATTTTTTGTACTTTGTATTGGAATAGGGCCCACATAGAGTAGTTTGTGACCGTTGAGGGGCTCCCAACAACTCTATGGGAGCCCCCTTTTTGCTTCCTCTTGTTGTATAAATAGGGGGTCTTGCCCCACTACAAAGTAAGGCTTTTGAGAGCCTTTTCAATAAGAAGTCTATTTATATTTTTAAGTTCTCTCTCTCATATTGTGAGTTTGTCACTTGCCACTTTGTGGCCCGTTGTATGTTGCCCATTAGTGGCCTCTTATATGTTTGTGCATCTCTTATAGTCATTTTTTTGACATTGTTCTTTGCCTAGCGTTTCATTACATGGTATGAAAGCCACTAGGTATTGGAAGCACTATTGAGACTACTCTCTCTTATGTTTGAGTGGTTTTGAGATTCATATCTTTGTTCTTTTTCAACTCCTTTTACAATGGCCGATAAAGATGTAAAGATCGATCTTTCCTTTAAATTAAATGGGACCAACTATAAAGTGTGGGAGGCCGCTATGGAAAACAACCTCAAAGGTAAGAAACTTTAGGGATACGTATGTGGAACTATTCTGGAACCACAAGAGGAGAATGAAGAAAAAGACTTGAGTGATCAAGAAAAGGCTAAAGTTATTCAAGAATATCAATATAAAGTTCATGAATAACGTGGAACTCAAGATTTATGCTAATCTAGTCGAATTCAAAAAAGCAAACGAAGAATGATTCTTCACGAAAGGTCTGTAAATTCAAAAGGACCTTGTTAGGCACTTCTTTTTCCAAGAAAAGATAAGAAGAACAAAGCAAGGGGACAAGTATTAGATACTATTATAGTACTATATCCCCTCTATGAGATGAACTTGCTCTCCTCGAACTACAATGGGAAGGAAGTGTTATTGCCATGAGGTAAAAGCAAATGGAGAGAGATTTTTTCAATTTATTCATGGGCTTCGTCCCGAATTTGAACTAAGAGGATTCCTTCTTCATAGGGCCTCTACTCCTCTTAGTGAAATCCTTGCCGACTTATGCCAAGAAGAAACTCGCTTGGCTCTCAAAAAGGACTTTGATGAAGTTCGTGCAGTATCTACACCAGAAAACAATATGAAGACATAAACCTCCTCATTTTTTGGAAAAATAACAATGGTGGAGGAAGAAAAATTGTTTGTCACCATTGTAATGAACCGAGTCATCTTAGAACGGATTGTCCTAAGCTTAAAAGGTGGCTCTTGTTGGAGATAGTCCAAGCAATTCAAGTGAAGAATCAAAGAGAGATGGAGACATAAATGACTTAATTGTTCAACTTACGGAAACTCTCCAACAATTCATGAGAATCAACTATTCCACACTTTTCACCTCCGGTGCCGCAATATCATCAACTCCTGATATGTCCTCTTAGATCATTGAATTGGGTGCCTCCTTTCATATGACTCCAAATGTATCTTTTTTATCCAAACCAAATCTTAATTCTTATAAGTCATTCATTTCCACGACCGATGGAACATCATTAGATGTTGAAGGAATAGGAAATCTTGAAAAAGTTTTTAGTCAAGGCAAACAATTTCTTGTTCCAAAAATTAAAATTATTCTAAAACTTAACTTAAATCTCTTTTTCATTTCTCAAATTACTGATTTTAGATGTAGTGTCTCTTTTTTACAAACCAATTGTTGTGTGTAGGATCTCTGTTCTGAGAAGCGGATTGGGCAAGGTCATAGAAGAGAAGACCCATACTACATGGATTTTTTGTTTTTGCTATCTAAATTATTTTGTAATCATGTCCAAACTAAAGATATTGTTACTTGGCACAAAAGGCTTGGTCACCCTAGTATTTCTAAGTTGTATCTCTTTCCATTTTTGAAAAAAATTGTAATGAAAAAGCATTTACATGTAATGATTGTATCTTTGGAAATATGCATTCTCTTCCTTATTCATATAGCAATTTTATTTTCAAAAAAACATTTGAATTACTGTATTCTGATGTATGGGGACCAACACCCGTTATGTCTAAAGAAGGATATTCATATTATGTTGTCTTTATTAATGATTTTATTAGATATACATGGTTTTATTTTATTAAAAACAAATTTGATGTTTTCTCTACCTTTAAAGAATTTCATATCCTTACTCAAAATCAATTTCAAAACATAGCCATTTTTATATCTGATTCAAGAGGTGAATACATGTCAAATGAATTTCAAAACTATCTTAAACAAAATGGCATTATTCATCAAATATCTTGTCCTAAAACTCCTCAACAAAATGGTCTGGCCGAAAGAAAACATAGACATCTTATTGAAACAACAAGAACTCTTCTTGTCTCTGAAAATGTTCCAAAGAACTTTTGGGCCGAAGTCGTTGTTTCCGTAACTTATCTTATAAATCAGATGCCTTCCTCATCCTTAAAAAATGTTTCTCCTTTTGAAATTTTATTCAGAATATCTCCGGATTTTTAAAGATTAAGAATTTTTTATTGTAAATGTTTTATTCTTTTCAAGGACAAGATAAACTTTTACCAAAAGCTCTTGAATGCGCTTTTATTGGCTATGGTGAAAATAAAAAAGGGTATAGGTGTTGTGACATTAAAAATAAAAACTTTATGTTTCAAGAAATGTGACTTTTCTTGAAGAACAAAATGGATTTGAATCTCAAAAATCTAAGGAAGAAATTGACTATTCTTTTCTCTTTGACATATTGCCTAGAAATAAGTCTAAAGTTTTTAATGATACTATTTGTGATAATATTTATGATGACAATTCTCATCAAAATGATGCTTAGTTACATCAAAATGACGATTCTCATAACGAGAATCTCAATGATATACATGTGTATACTTGGCAAGCGGACAATGAACATCAAAATGCTTTTGATACATACTCTCAAGGTGTTTCTTTAGAACATCAAATTGAAGAATCCCTACCTAGACAATCTTCTAGAAATAGTAGACCTCAAAAATTTGTGTCATATGATTCTTTTTCTCCAAATTATAGAACTTGTCTCATGATGATTCATTCCTATCATGAGTCCTCCAATTTTAAAGAAGTTAAGCAACATCCAGATTGGATTGATGCAATGAGACTTGAGTTAGAAGCACTCAACAAAGCTAACACTTAATCAATTGTAGGTCTTCCTTTAGGAAAAAAGGCTATTGGATGTAAATGGGTTTATAAAGTCAAAACCAAGAGTGATGGGACATTAGAAAGATACAAAGCTAGGTTAGTTGTTAAAGAGTATGCACAAAAATATAGAATTGATTATGAAGAAACCTTTGTCCTAGTTGCTAAGATGACTAGTAATAAGAACCTTAATAGTCTTAGCATCCATTAAACAATGGCCTATTTATGAATTAGATGTTAAAAATGTTTTTTTTTAATGAAAATCTTTGTGAAGAAGTCTATATGGATCCTCTCCCGGGTCTTGAGATTGAAAAAGAAAAAAAAAACTAAATAAAGCTCTTTATGGTTGATATGATTGCTTTAGTAAAATTGTTCTTGATAATGGTTTTACATCTTGTTATACTGACAATGCTCTATTTGTTAAGCATAAGCATGCAGGTGATCACATAACTATTTTATTGTTATATATTGATGACATAATCATCACTAGGAATGATAAAAAAGGTATTAAGCTTATTAAAAATATTCTTAAAAACAACTTTGATATGTCTGACCATGGATTTCTAAGGTAGTTTTTAGGAATCGAAGTTGCATATTCTCCTCGAGGATATATTTTGTCTCAAATAAAGCTTGCATCAGATATTATTATTAGTCTGGCTTAATTGACGGAAAAAAAGTGGACTTCAGAAGTAATCAATGTTAAGATGAGAGTCAATGATGGAACTCCCTTAAAATATCTTACTCCTTATCGTCAAGTGATTGGATCACTAACATATTTGTCTATTATCAGGCCAGATATTGCTCACACTGTTCACAGTGCAAGTCAATGTCAAAATACTCCTACTACCATTTACATGGCTGCCGTCATGAGAATTATCAAATATTTGAAGGAAACCATTACCAAAGGGATATTCTTATCTTCTTCTTCATCTCCCAATTTAATTGTTTATACTGACTCTGATTGGGATGGTAACCTCAATGATCGTATTTCTACAACGGGTTATTGCATTTTTCTTAGAATCATTAATCTCTTGAAGATATAAGAAACAATAGAAGGTGTATCTATCTTCTATGGAGGCTGAGTATAGGACAATGACCACAACTACAACTGAACTTGTCTAGTTGAGAAGTCTACTCAAAGATATGGGAGTCATTATCTCTACTACAAAGTAAGGCTTTTGAGAGCCTTTTCAATAAGAAGTCTATTTATATTTTTAAGTTCTCTCTCTCATATTGTGAGTTTGTCACTTGCCACTTTGTGGCCTGTTGTATGTTGCCCATTAGTGGCCTCTTGTATGCTTGTGCATCTCTTATAGTTGCCTAGTGTTTCATTACATATGTCCCAGATAGAAGCTTGAAACCTCCACAAGCTACAGCCACATCTATAATTGGGTCTTCCAAACCATCAGGGCCACTTCCTAAACTTGTACTCAGGAATAATAATTATACACATTAATAATGACCTTATGTGTGTCCCCACCACCTTTTTGTGCTGCCAAAGCTATGTTGATCGTTCTCAAGCATCAACTACCCATCCATCAGTATGTAAGAAAGAATACATTACATTTTCTACGGAAATTCCCTAATGATTTGCTCAACCCATGTAATCTTGTTTGAAAAGCGGAAGATGGAAATGTCCCATGCAGATCTAATAAGAATAAAGCAGCTAGTGAAAAGAAATCCATCCAAGTTTCCAAGACAAAATACATTATAAATGCTTTCCTCCATATCCTTCCTTTCCCTAAAAGGAGATCAACTGAAATTTGCTTCCATTTTATTATGAATCAAGACCAAGAGCAACTTACTGATTTCCTTGAGAAGAACTTGGATGTGTGAAAGCCATCAAAAAGCGTGAGGATCTCCTTGGAAAACCATCCCACCCACATTTAATTAATAGTGTCATGTTTTCTTGAACAAGACCTTTATAGACATCATTTAGTTGAATGTATGCATTCCACAATAGATGGACAACTTGTGTGCTAGAGATGCTCATTTCTATTCTTGGTTATGTTGCTAATAAAAAAAGATAGCAATACATTATTCCTTACCTACAAATGGTAATTTCTTAAAGTGTGCTCTCTTATTTGGACCTAATTCTTCATTCAAGGCTTCATAAGAACCTATCATTTCCTTCTATTGGATTTGCACTAATAACTTGCATACGATTCTCTACTCTTGATATTAAAACAGCTAATTTTACTAATCTGATCACATTGACAGATTTTGAGACACAACCAGCTTAGAACAGGTAGCTGCAGCAAGCTTGAGATCTATTACGAAATTCCTATATTCTGACTCCAGCGCAGCAATAGATATTTCTAATCAGCTATCTCTGTCCATAGATCTACTCAACCAATTTCCTTCCTCCTTGATTTCTTTCATATGATTCTTCTCACCCAACCACTGTTCTTTCTTCCCAATACAAATAGTTTCATTAACCCCCGTTCTAGCCACGCTGCAATAAATTTAGAATAGGAAAATGCTATGGTTGCCTAGTTGTTTTCCCTACAAAAATCTTAAATATAAATTCTTCCCTACAACAACAACAACGCCTTCATCCCAAAACAATTGGGGTCGGCGATATGAACCAACAAAGAAAATCATTCTGGGTCTTCCACATGAATCCTTCTCCTCCAATCATTTCTATCCAATGCCATGTCCTCAGTGAGGTTCAAAGCATTCATATCCTTTCCTATCATCTCCATCCAAGTCTTCCTAGGCCTACCCCGACCTCTTTTAACTAATATATTTTCTCATTTCTCCATCCTTCTAACTGAAGCATCATTAGGCCTTCACCGAATATGTCCAAACCACCGTAAACGATTCTCTCTCATCTTATTTTCAATGATTGCAACACCTACCTTCTTACGTATCTCCTCATTCTGAATCTTATCTTTTATTGTATTTCCACACATCCATCTAAGCATACGCATCTCAGCTACACTCATTTTTTTAATATGATGTCTCTTGGCAGCCCAACATTCCGTACCATATAGTAAATCGGGCCTAATAGTCGTCCGATAAAACTTTCCCTTCAACCGCAATGGCATTCTACGATCGCACAACACTCCAGTTGCACTTTTCCATTTAATCCACCCAACCTTTATCCTATGATTTACATCTCCATCAATTTCTCCATACTTTTGAATGATAGATCCCAAATATTTGAAAAAAGCATCCACCGGTATTTCTTGCTCACCAAGTTTCACTACACTCCCATCACTACTTCATTGCTTACTAAACTGACATTTCGTATATTCTGTCTTACTCTTACTCAACTTAAAACCTCTTGCTTCCAATGTCTGTCTCCATAATTCTAACTTAGCATTAACCCCAACTCTAGACTCATCAATCAAAACAATATCATCAGCAAACAACATACACCACGACATATTTTCTTGAATTGATCTCGTAAGTTCATCCATTACTATAGCAAATAGGTAAGGGCTTAAAGCAGATCCTTGATGTAACCCAACCATTATAGGAAAATTGGTTGTCACCCCTCTACAAGTGCGGACATTGGTTACTACTCCTTCACACATATCCTTAATTATACTAATGTACTTGAGAGAAACACCTTTCTTCATCATTGTCCACCAGAGAACGTCCCTAGGTACTCTATCGTATGCCTTCTCCAAATCAATAAAAACCATATGCAAATCTTTGTTCCTCTCTCTATTTCTCTCAATAAGTTGTCTAAGAAGATGTATAGCTTCCATAGTTAATCTTTCAGACATAAAACCAAATTGATTCTCCGATATCATGACAACCTTCCTCAATCTAGACTCAATCACCCTCTCCCAAAGTTTCATAGTATTGGAATTTTCATAAGATTTGGACTAATTGGCAAAACAGAAATTTTGAAAAGAGTTGGCCCCTGTAGGGCGATTTTATAAAAGGAAGATATTTGAAATTTGTTGACAAAAGGGCAAAATCTGAGATGAAAGGGCTAGAATCAAAATCCTTATCGAAAATTATCCAGATTGTTTTCCTGAGAAAATATTTTGAAATTTAGAGTCCTAGGGGTAAAATGGGAAGAATTGATAATTTTGAAGACTCAGGGTTTTGAAATCGATTTTGAAAAGAGTTGAAATTCTAATCTGGATTGAAAATTTTGAAATCAAGAGTTCTGGACCTCGAAATGACATGTTGTGCAGTGCAGTTATATGAAATGCTCATGCCCTGATATAAAATGTCATGTTTTATGAAATGTAATCTTGAACCAGGATTTGGAGATTCTTGTCTCCTGTCAGGAATTTTGAACATCTGAACTGAAATAGAGAAATTTTGAGAGTTGTAGATGAAATTTAGACTTCTGTAAGGTCCGGGCTCAGAAAATGACCATTTTGCCCTTCGGCGATTTCAAAGGCTGGATGATGATGCTTGGTGGAAATGTCGGGGAGGTGAGTGAAAATTTGGGGTGTTTACACTCACTCCCTGTTTCGCTTCTCTCTCTCCTTCTCGCAGGCCCTCCCTCCGGAAGCTTCCCCATCGCACACCTCCATCGCCAACGTTCTTCCTCATCTCCACCCTTCATCACCAACGGCCCAGCCTTGCACACTCCCGCTGTAACCCCCCTCTCTTCAATCCTCAAATGACTTTTCTTTCTTCTTCATCCGTCAATCTCCAACCAACTCCCGCTTCCAGACCTTTCCTCCTCTCTTTATAAGAGAGGCACAAAAGGAAGGGGAGGGGGATCGCAGAGGGTGAACCCATTAGGAGCCATTTTTCTTTTACCTTTGTCACAACCCCTGAATCAAGTAAGACGCCATCCCTTTCTTCCCCTCTACAAGCCACTGGAGAACAACCCTTCCTCGAAAGCATCTCCCCTGCGAGAAACCGGTAAGAACTTCTCTCTCCTCTCCCGTCTTCTACCGATATCTCTTTATATAGCTGCATTCTATTTCCCCTCCTTCTTCCATTATCTTGTCTCTGCGTATCTCTCTGATTTTAGCCCTATTAACGCACTATTGAGTATTTTGGTTTGCTTATAGCAACACTGACCCCTCTCGTGCGAAATTAACGGGATCATAATATCCCAACATATCAAAATTTTCGTTTATGCTATTACCTTCTATTTCGTTTAGATTTCAGTATCGACTAATCATGAGTTTCTCATTTATTTTCCTTTTAGTTTCTGTTCTTGCCTCTTTCTTATTTCAATCTGTTTATGATTTATAATCGGATTTCAGTTTCCGTCTGTCTTCTTCCTTTCATTTTGCTTTTTGCTTGATTTTTGTGTAGCTTGGAATTCCTACTCATGTTTCCTTTAGTTTTGAAAGTACAATGATTCTGGATGTTCGATGGGGTAATCACTTGGCTGCCAACCAGACAACCTCCAGGAAATCAAACGCATGGAAATTCTCCTTCTTATTGACCTCCTGTGAAGCATCCATCGATAAGTCGGCCTGGATATCTGGATTAGATCTGAATGCTATTAACAAGGTTTTACTGAGTTTCCCCAAAGATGTTCAATAGGGCATTGTGTTGACATTATGTTTTTTTCTTTCCCTTTTCTCTCTGCTTCTTTGTTTGATCATATGTTCATCTCAAGCCTCTATCTAAGATTGAATGGCATCTCATTTCATTTTGTTCCACAGCATATGTACTTTCAAGCCCATTCATACATTCTGATTCCCTGCTGCATTAAATATCTCGATAGGTTCTGCTTGCGTCCAAGCATCCCTACTTGAACTAAAATGGAAATCACTGAATATTAAGCATCTCACGATTCTCTGTAGCATAGAGTGATCGAAATTAGGTTCAGGACTGGTTCATTGTGGAACCCCATGTTTTGTTTTAAATGTTTGAAGGTTCTGGTGTAATCCCATCATAAAAACTTATCTCTATCCAGATCTATCAGGAGGATCTGCATCTAGTTTCACCATATCTCACCACCAATCCAAAATTCTCAATCAGCTTGGCACGATGGGAAGTCCATATGATAAAACCTTGCTCAATATGACTGACCTAGCCTCAGGATCCACCATTGTCTGTACATTATATATGCTTTGTGCAGTATGGCTGTTAGAATACCAATGTTGGTATGCATATGTTTGCCATGTGATATCCCCCCCCCTCCCCCCCAAAAAAAAACGGGAGAGGGAAGCAGGTTCAAATCAAGTGGATATCTAAGTTCAATCAGAAATTTGGGCTGGATTTTTAAATTAAACTTTGGATTCGTGAGGTATTTTGGATTCTTTCTAAATATCTGAAGGTCACTTGTCGAGTTATTGAGAGATCCAAGGCTTCATACTCTTGTTAGACTGGTGGGAATATCTCAGGCCATCTAATAAAAAATCCAATGTGTGCGCTGCTATGAAAGCATTATATGAATCTGCAACAAGGCCAAGGCCCAATGCATTTTGTTTTGAGGTGCTCCACTGGAAATCAGTTGCCCCTATTCATTATGAATCAACCATCAAACCATTCTCCTGATATGTCGTAAGGACCAATTGCTATACCAATGCATTGTAAAGTCAGTTGTTGATCCATGGATAAAACCATCTCTATGCTCTGCATCCATTAGATCCAATAGATTCCTTTTTGTTTTGTCCTTTTTTTTTCTTCCTTTTCATTTTCATTTCATCTAATAAATGTTGTATTATACTCCTCTTTTGGCAATTCCATTTTTCTTTTTTTTATTATTATACCTTGTTAATTTCTGTACATTGACATTGTTGGTCATGTTATCAGATCTGAGTTGTATCATACCCTGCTGAGCTCCATCATACCATTGTATTATTCATCAGTTTGTCATGTCTGAGAATGACTATTAGTCGTGAGAAATCAGTCCCTTACAATGATCGTGATGCTCACTGAGGATGATGAGGGAGTCCATCCAGAAGCAAGTCGTGTGATTACCTCTGCAAGATGAAGGGAACGTGAATATTGCATCAAAAGGTTCTTGGAATTTAGTGCCCTTAACTAGGATCTGGGTCTCCCTACCCTGATCTGATTGTTGAATTCCTGTAGTTGATGCCCATGGCATCAGTGTGCCATCGGCTGAAGCTATGCTCAAACAAGAAGGCTTGTTTGAAAGACATGTGGTGCCTAGCATCTTTTAAAAAGCCACAACATAATAACCACTATGCTTTCCTGTGTCACTGCAATCTCTCATATCTACAAGCAGTACTACAAGTACCTCCTCCCCTCCCCACAGCTTGTGATTGTACCTAATTTGTCACATATCCATTTTCTTTCATTTCATTAATTTTTGTAGCATATAGTATGTATCTAAAAGGGTCTTGCACCACATGCACTTTCCAATAGATCGTCACCCAAAGTTATACCCCACACCCTGTTATTATGCATAGCACACATTCATGTATCTATGTTCTTAGTCCCTTGAATCTTAACATAGTGGTTGTTTTGGCTTCGATAACATAAACAGGTGTTTTCATTCCATGACATTATGGGTCATTTTGGATTTAGGATAATATTGCGACTCATTATTCACACAATGGAAATGACATCAGCAGGTATGCCAGCAAACTTCAAAGTAGTTTTTCTTCTTTAGGCAAAATTTGCCTATTCAAACCCATGCTATTAGAAACTATTTACTTTACCAGTGTTTACTGTGAGCTAATGGAGAGATAATTTGTTTTGTGCCTGTTCATCCTGATCTATTAGGCTGCCTCTAGCCTATCCTTGTCTCGTAATCGTGATCTTAGAATGGGAATTTTATTAGTTTCATTTTTTGTAAAAAAAAAATGAAGAGAAATCAGACTCTCTATCAAAGGTTGGGAGTCTCATTGGTCTGCCATCATATTTTGAGACTTGCATAGTTGTTCAGAAGGTGTCAAGATCAGGAAATCAAGGCTGGTGATAGATCTACGTGAGCTTCAGCCTGTGAGCAAGGGTTATGTATTATAGTCATTTTATGAGGTACCATTCATGCTCCCAGTGCCACCAGTCATTTCTGTGCATTGTCCACCATCAGCACAACCCATCCACCCATACACAGCACCAGATACTGTCATTATCACTATGAACCAGTCTTCATATCCATTCTTCATATCCATCCTGTAATAGCACCTTGCTGCTCTCACAGCAACCCATCTACTGCGCTATACCCCCTGCGCTAATGGGATATTGTCTTGATAACATATTTCATATCTAATATAGCAGCCACTTGCTGCATACCTGCTCACACCTTCACTACCTGTTAGGCCCAACACTCCAACACCACTACAACATCTCCATACCTACCCACACTTCGCTAAGCTGTATTCTTAAATGCACCAGCCACCTGCGCATTCCAGGGCATATCCCTGTTAAGTTTCTCTTGTCTATGTTTTCTATATAATATACACATGGATTTGTGATGTTCGTAATCCTTTAATGCATCTTGTAGATAATAACCTTCATGAGTCAATATCTAAGTAAATAGTAGTTTAGGTTAATAACATTCATACAGAGTTACATTTTAGCAATGTTCCATTTCTCATTTCTTCATACATATCCATTATCATCCTTACAGAAGCATTTAGTTAGTTCATCAATCCATATCTTCATCATGCCAAATAGGTTCTCTTTCATAGAAACCTTTATGCAATTAGCTTAGGTATAACATCCAAATATCTCTAAGTTCTTCATTTTTTTCTTTTTTTGCTAACTCTGTCTTTTGCAGGAAACCTATATAAAAAGGTCAAAATTCCTCCTTAGATTAGAATTGTAATTTCAATTTCAGAACTTGTAATAGTTAGATATAATAAAAAACTTTATATTTCTAGTTTTTAGATAGAATGAATGATCATTGTAAATATCATAAATTGCTTATTTTCATGCTTTTTACCTTCATTTCCTAAAATCTCACAATGGTGAAACACGAATGGCACGTGCACCATTTCGTAAAAGGTAATTAATCCTAAGTTGATGATTTACATCAATGGCCATAGTCAGGATGTAAACAAAACTTAGGATTTTTATCTTTTATAAAATAACACTGGATCCACACTGGATCATTTTCAAAATTCACCATATTTTCTTTAAATATTTTTCTCTTTTATCAGGGTTTAACTTAAAATTAACTCAATATATATACCAATGGCCATAGTCAGGGTATATTGAGAGTTAATTTCATTTTAAACTCTATAGAAGCAGCAAAATATGTTTTATTCTTCACCTGAATTTAAATATAGATTATTACATAATACATTCAATGACCATAGTCAAGGATGTATTATATTTTCAATCTTATTTCAATTCATGTAAAGAATAAAATATGTTTTTTTAAAATCCAATTTTTAATTCTTCAAATTCATTCATTACTTAGGATAGAACTGCATCATATTTTCAAAATTCCTTTTTCAGAATTCCAAGTGATGTTTATATCTTCTTCAATCAATCTACAATTCTTATAAAATCATATTCATCTCTTCATTTTCAATTCTATTTTATTTTAAATCTCAAAGTCCAATTTAACTTTGAGATTTCAAATTCATTTTATATTCAAAATTTCTAATTCAAATCAGATTTCAAAGTTCAATTTAACTTTGAAATTTCAAAATTTATTTTATATTAAAAAAAATTCCAATTCAAATCAGATTTCAAAGTTCAATTTGACTTTGAAAATCCAAAATTCATCTTATATTCAAAACTCCAATCAAATTTCAAAGTTCAATTTAACTTTGAAATTTTCATCTTCTGATTCCAAATTCTAACTTCAAATCCAAAGTCCAATTTGACTTTGAAATTCATTCATATATTCAAAATCCAGTTCTCAAGTCAAATTTGAAATTCCAAATCCAAAGTTAGATCCAAATTACATTTTGGATTCCAGGTTTCGGATACAATTCCCATTTAGGATTCTAGAGTCCAACTTCTACTTTGGATCTCAGACTTCAGATCCAAATTCCATTTTTAGGATCCAGAATCCAATTCTACTTTGGATCTCAGACTTCAGATCCAAAATCCATCTTAGGATCCAGAACCCATTTTCACTTTGGATCTCAGACTTCAGATCCAATTCCATTTTAGGATCCAGAATCCAATTCTACTTTGGATCTCAGACTCTAGATCCAATTCCATTTTAGGATCCAGAATCCAATTCTACTTTGGATCTCAGATTTCAGATCCAGATCCATCTTAAGATCCAAACTTCGGATTTAAATTCCAAATTTCAAATCAAATTCTATTTTCAATTCCAACTTTCAAATCCAATTCTATTTTTCAAATTACAACTTTCAAATCCAATTCTATTTTTCAAATTCCAACTTTCAAATCCAAATCCATTTCATTTCAGATTTCAAATCTAAGTCCATTTACAGATTACATCTGGATTTCTTAAATTCATTTCTATTTTGGATTTCTCAGATCCATCCTGATTTCAAACTTCAAAATTTGAAATTCAATTCCATTTCAAGTATTCATTTCCTTTCCTAAATCCAAGTTTAAAACTCAAATTCAACTTCAAACTTCATTTCTGACTTTGAAGCCTCATTTCTTTATCTCTCATCTTCAAATCTTTCTTTTCAAAATCAAGATTTATTTTCCGAACTCTGATTATTTCAAATACTTAGAACTTCTTTGATCTATCTCAAAGTTCTAAGTTAAATTCAACCTCACTTCATTATCAAGTTCATCTCAGAATACTTGGAAATTTTCAAAACATCTTTCAAAAGAGCATACATCCTTGCATTGCACAAGCATGATTCTTTGTGCATTTAAACTTAGAATAAATTCTTAGATAATATTTAGGCAAAGCAAAAAGCATAAATTCGATCCTTGGTTCGATTACCCCTGGTAAAGGCGCCAGGAACGGTCGAACCTCGTACCAACGAGCGAATCCTGTCTCTCCATTTTTCCGCAACATATTTCAAAACGGAGGTGAGATATTTTCTAAATATTTTCAAATCAAGGTCAAGTGAGACCCCGCAACAGAGTTCCTCTTCTCTCTTTCTTTTCTCTTCTCTTCTCTCTTCTTTTCTTGTCTTTTATTTTTCTCCCTTCAAAAAGGAGGAAATAAGGATTAGAAAAGGAAAAAGAGAAAGGAAGAGAGAGAAAGATACAAGAGAGAAAAAATTTTGCGATGATCACAAAAGAGAATTGGGTTTGACGTCTCTGGATTTGGGGATGAAGAGAGGGGTGCTATGCAAGAGAATGCAATAACATGATTCGTGGATGACCTAATGGGGATCGGGCGCAGGTACGCAACAGGGTCGCCATGGGACATTAGATCTAAACTTCCTATACTTATATTTAACAAAAGTAAATGGAGAAACAGGAAGTAATAAAAGAGAAATCAAAGGTAATTCAAACAAAACAGGGGATCGTCTGTAGGGTGAAACGAGAGAATGAATGTGCAAACATAATATAAAGCATAGTGAAAAGGTACTCGAATGTTAGAACGCTATTTGAAGTAAATCGAACACTTACCTTCAGATCAACTTTTACCTGTTGCAGAGCAATCTGAGATTTAGGGTATAATCCAAAAGCAATGTATATTGAAGCTATACCCTCAGATGATGTTTCCATTATGGCCCATCTTAAATTCATTTATCAAGATCCTTCCAGCGTGAGGGATTTACAAACCCCAGCTGGGGAAATCCATCGGTCAATGATTCAAAGCAAGGGCTGATTGGGTGAGTCGATGCATGATGAAACAATATGCATCGTTATGTACATAGTGTAACATGGAACAAGAAATCAAAAACCGATGAGTAATCAAAATGGGAATTCACAATTAAAGAAGACAACCCAGGTGATGTCGATTATAACAACATGACGAAAATATCGAATGTAACACAGACACTGAAATGAGAATAAAAGAAGAAAAATACGCATAAAAGTAAAAAGAAATATCAGAATCAGATATTCTTTTGTTGTTGAACAAGGGAAGATCGAGGTTGCACAAGCAACTCGATACCACCGATGGTGCATCCAGGGAAAGAAAGACCAAAAAAAAAACAATGAAGGAAAGAAAAGAAAAGTAAAAAAAATAGGGGGAAAAGGTTTCTTATCAGGTTCTTGCAGAGATGCTGAAGGAGGAGAAGAAGAGATAATACAGAGGTGAAGAAGTGATACCTGATTCCTTCAGCCGATGAGAGGAGAGCACCAGGCTTGCTTGACTCCGTGCAGGGTTTGTGAATCAGTGGAGGATCCAGCTTTTGCAAGATATTACGACCGATCTTCTAAGGTCCTTGGTACCCTGCGCTCCTGCTGAGGCTCCAGATGGCTTCAACTACCATCCTGGGGGCCAAACACTCCTTTAATCGACAGAGGAGAAATGAGAAGAAGATGGTGAATAGTAAAAGAGGATGAGATCGAGAACCAAAGAAAAAAAAAGGAAGGAGGAAATGAAGCGTAAAGAAGAAGAATGGGGAAAGGTTGAGAATGGTCGCCCGAAGGGAAAGGGATGCGGGGGTGAAGAGGCGGTCCCTGAAACCTTCCCCTTTGTGCCTCTTTTAAAGAGGAAGAAGAAGCTTCGATAGGATCCAGGTTGTTGGAAATCGATGGCGGAGGATGAAGGTGGCTGATCCGAGGGTGGTTGGTGCGATGGGCGAAGCAGAGAGAGGGTTTGGAAGAAAGGGATTTCGGTGAGGGTGAACGAAAGAGAGGTGGAGAGAGTGAGAGAAAAAGGGAGGGTTTGGAAGATTCGTGAAGGGTTTGTTTGTAAAAAAATTTGGATTTTTCAAAAAGAGGCTCCTTCAACAAGATTTTTCATAAAAATGGTTTTAAAATGAGGTCTTTAGCAAAATTGGCTTTTAAAAAGTTTTAAAACCATTTGTTTTTCTCGTAGTTTTTCCATTTTTTTTGGTTTTTGTGTTATTTTTCATTTTTTTTTCATTTTTAGAATAGAATCCTAAAGTTTTACGAGAAAACAAAGATTAAAACTATTTTTTTTTGTATTTTTGCAAAATATTTACAAAAGGGAATTTTTCTGAGAACTCAAGGCGATTTTTGAGAATATTTCTTTAGAAAATGGGTTTATATCAGGATTTTTAGGAAATATTCGAGGTTTACAGTCTCGAACTGAGAAATATAGGGTTGTGGATCCAACAAGATGCTGGATAAATTATCCGAGCCATTCAAAACCATTTGTTGGTATTTTTGTAATTTTAATTTGGAATTTGGACAATGAGGCTTAGTATTTGGATTTAAAACACTGGGTTCGGATCTGAAATTGAATTTGAATATATCAATATGGAATTCAATTCAGAAAATCTGAAGAATGACTGAAATTTAGCTTTGGTTTTCTCAGAAGATGGAATTAGGGGCAAAAAAAAGACATTTTTACAAAACTTTGAAAAAATTTGGGGTGTTCACAGATGTCCCTCTTTGCTACTAAGCCGGTGGAAAGCCGAGCTTAGTGACAAAGATAACACTCCAAATTTTAAAAATGCCCCAATCAGCAGATCTGAACTGGGTATGGAAGAATTAATTTGAAAAATATGGCTTTTCAGGCTTAAAACCTTATCCTGAATGGTTTTTGGGAGACGAAATCATCGAAAATGACATGACTGAATAATAGAAGATGAGGAAATCGTGATAGGACTTTCGATGAACATCCCGAAGTGGTGGAATAAGAATTTTGATCAAGTCTCATGGGTGAGACAAGATACGCTTTTGGAATGATTCAGGTTTAACCCTTAGCCTGGATGGGACGAAGATATATCAAAAAATGTATTGAATAAGGAAAGGAATACATGAAGACGTTGATGGGACATTTTTGGAAAATGTCTCGTGAAATGCAGCTCAAGTAGGATCCTATCCTGGATGGATATACAAAGCATGAATTCCTTGATGGGAAGAACCATGATGGGACTGGAAGAAAACATCTCGTCAAAACGAGGAATCTCATCGAAACAAGACTCAGGTTTAACCCAAACCTAAGAAAGGAAGATACCTCGCGAAGCGAGGTTCAGGGTTAACCCTTAACCTGAATGGGAAATCTACCATACGGATTTCTCAAATGGAGAAACCATGATGGGACCTTTGGAGTTTGGACAAACAAAATCTGAAAGGGGTTTTTGCGAAAGGAAGAAAATAGGGTTCCCTAAAGCTTTGAAAAGGGGAAGAAAAGGGGCGTCTCATTGCTGAGACTGAAATAGCTTTTGAACTGAGTGACCTCTCGCAGAAGGTTCAGGTTTGACCCTTAACCTGGGTGGAAAATCTACCATACGGATTTCTCAAATGGAGAAACCATAATGGGACCTTCAGAGATTGGACGAACAAATCCGAAAGGGGTTTTGCGAAATGAGAAAAATAGGGTTCCCTAAAGCTTTGAAAAGGGGTGAAATGGGGCGTCTCACTGCTGAGACTGAAGTAGCTTTTGAAATCAATGACCTTTCGCAGAAAATTCAGGTTTGACCCTTAACCTGAGTGGGAAAATCTACCATACGGATTTCTCAAATGGAGAAACCATAATGGGACCTTTGGAATTTGGACGAACAAATCCGAAAGGGGTTTTGCGAAAGGAGGAAAATAGGGTTCCCTAAAGCTTTGAAAACGGGACGAAATGGGGCGTCTCATTGTTGAGACTAAAATAGCTTTTGAAATCAATGACCTTTCGCAAAAAATTCAGGTTTGACTCTTAACCTGAGTGGAAAAATCTACCATACGGATTTCTCAAATGGAGAAACCATAATGGGACCTTTGGAATTTGGACGAACAAATCCGAAAGGGGTTTTGCGAAAGGAGGAAAATAGGGTTCCCTAAAGCTTTGAAAAGGGGACGAAATGGGGCGTCTCATTGTTGAGACTGAAATAACTTTTGAAATCAATGACCTCTCGCAGAAAATTCAGGTTTAACCTGAGTAGGAAAATCTACCATACGAATTTCTCAAATGGAGAAACCATAATGGGACCTTCGGAATTTGGAAGAACAAATCCGGAAGGGGTTTTGCGAAAGGAGGAAAATAGGGTTCCCTAAAGCTTTGAAAAGGGGACGAAATGGGGCATCTCATTGCTGAGACTGAAATAGCTTTTGAAATCAATGACCTCTCACAGAAAATTCAGGTTTAACCTGAGTAGGAAAATCTACCATACAGATTTCTCAAATGGAGAAACCATAATGAGACCTTCGGAATTTGGACGAACAAATCTGAAAGTGGTTTTGCAAAAGGAGGAAAATAGGGTTCCCTAAAGCTTTGAAAAGGGGACGAAATTGGGCGTCTCATTGCTGATACTGAAATAGCTTTTGAAATCAATGACCTCTCGCAGAAAATTCAGGTTTAACCTGAGTAGGAAAATCTACCATACGAATTTCTCAAATGGAGAAACCATAATGAGACCTTCGGAATTTGAACGAACAAATCCGAAAGGGTTTTTTGTGAAAGGAGGAAAATAGGGTTCCCTAAAGCTTTGAAAAGGGAATGAAATTGGGCGTCTCATTGCTGAGACTGAAATAGCTTTTGAAATCAATGACCTCTCGCAGAAAATTCAGGTTTGGACCCTTAACCTGAGTGGGAAAATCTACCATACGGATTTCTCAAATGGAGAAACCATAATGGGACCTTCGAAGTTTGGACGAACAAATCTAAAAGGGGTTTTGCGAAAGGAGGAAAATAGGGTTTCCTAAAGCTTTAAAAAGGGGATGAAATGGAGTGTCTCATTGCTAAGACTGAAATAGCTTTTGAAATCAATGACCTTTCGCAGAAAATTCAAGTTTAACCTGAGTTGAAATCTACCATACGGATTTCTCAAATGGAGAAAACCGTGATGGAACAGGAAGAGATACTTCAGCTAAATGAGGCAACTTTTCCTTAAAGATATAAACAATGCTAGGTTGCATCAAAATGGATATTGAATTTTTATTTCATTCTTAAAATAGCTAGAAAAATTGGCCAAATAAGATAAAATTATAGTTGACTTAAATGCTTGAAAAATGTGCACGTATGTGCAAAAAGATATTTCCTCTTTTACCTGGAGTATTTCCTCCAATGGGGTTAACTCCTTGGTTCTAAGTTTTATACTACGATAGTTTGTACAATCTTGTATATCACCCTTATTCTTATATAGACACCAAAGTACTCTTCCTCCACTCATTAGGCATCTTATTTGTCCGCCAAATCTTGTTAAAAATATTTGTCCACCATTCTAAACCTTTCTCTCCCAAGCATTTCCAAGCCTCAATAGGTATACCATCTGGACCAACTGCCCTTCTTAATTTCATTTTCTTCAAAGCCTCTGTAATTTCTTTCTTTTGAATCTTGCGCATGAAGTCACGATTCATCTCATAAAAAGGAATGGACAAGTCTCCAAGATCCTGAGCATGACTTTCATTAAATAGCTTATCAAAGTAATCTTTTCATCTCTCCTTAATCTCCTCATCTTTGACTAAAACCCTTTGTGTTTCATCTTTGATACATCTAATCATACCTAGATCCCTCGATTTCCTATCTCTCATCTTTGCAAGCCTATAAATATCCTTCTCGCCCTCTTTGGTATCCAACTTGTCATAAACCTCCTTATATACCTTATCCCTCGCGTTTCTAACTACTTTTTTAACTTTCTTCTTTACTATCATATACTTCTCCAAATTCTCATTATCACGACTCTTACTTAGATTTCTATAACACTCTCTTTTAACCTTAATAGCTAATTTGACATCCTCGTTCCACCATGATGTATCCTTACCTAGTGGTGCACCGCCTTTAGACTCACCCAATACCTCCTTAGCCACCTTTCTCATGCCACCCGCTATCTTATTCCACATTGATTCTGAATCTTCCTCGAGACACCAATCAACTTCCTTAACTACCTGCTCTACAAACATTCTTTGTTTAGCTCCTTTCAGTGCCCACCACTTAATTCTAGGATCTATCCTATGTTTATCCCTTTTGCAGCATTGTCTAATTCTAAGATCTAAAATTAAGACTCTATGTTGTGTAGCTACACTTTCTCCCGGTATAACCTTACAATCGATGCAACAACCCCTATCTCTCTTTCTAAGTAGAAAAAAATCTATTTGACTCGTATTAACCCCACTTTTAAATGTTACTACGTGAGACTCCCTCTTCCTAAACCAAGTGTTTGCTAAGATCATATCATAGGACAAACCAAAATCTAAAATCTTTTCTCCACTTTCGTTTCTTTCTCTTATACCATAGCCTCCATGGATACTCTCAAATCCATCCCTACTAATGCCTATATGTCCATTAAGGTCACCGCCGATGAAAAGCTTTTCACCATAAGATATCCCTTGTACTACTCCATCTAAATCTTCCCAAAATTGACGCTTAATGGAATCATCTAAACCTACTTGAAATGCATAAACACTAATAATATTAATAATATCCGTACCTAATACTAATTTAATAAGTAAAATCCTATCACCCTTCCTACGGACCTCAACTACATTATCTATAAACTCACAACTCATAACAATCCCGACTCCATTCCTATTTCTATTTATTTCTGTATACCAAATCTTATATCCCCGAGGTTCTATCACTTTTGCCTTCTCACCTACCCATTTGGTCTCTTGTAGACATAAAATCATGGTTTTAAAACTCGCCGAGTCAACTCGGTGACTCGGCTGACTCGGCTCGGCTCGGCCCTCCAACGAGTCAACTCGGCAAGCTAAACTCGTTCTGCGAAAACTTGGCCTTGACTCGGGCTGACTCGGGCGAGTTTTGGGCACTTTTTTCATTTTTCAAAGGCTATGGGCATTTTTTTCATATGTAAGTGTTCATTTTTCAAAGAACAAATAGCATAATAACAATAGGCTTACCAACTTAATATAAAATCACAAAATTAGTAAAAGTCAATCAAATTTCACATGTCCATCATTCATTCCTTTTGGTAGCTCCAGGTAAGGAATCAAACCCAGTACCCCTCAATGAACATAGAGTGAATCCACTAATCCAGCTAACATAACTGATCCCTCATGCAACCATCTCTGAGACCTACACAATAGTTGGCAGCCAGCCTGTTCAAAACCAACAGCATAAAATGCCCACATTTATCATTATAATACATATACATCACAGCATTCTCATTATCCAAAGCTTATATGCATTTATGTGCAGATATATAAGGCATGGTCCAATCAACTCTACATCAGAAACACACTTACAAATATCAAGATAAAGTTCAATGTTCCCAAAATTTTGCAAGGATTTTCTGAGGCCCTGCAACACAACAGCTATGTCCATATATTCAGGATGTAAACCATGATCGAGCATGGCTATTAAAGTTCTTGAAGCTAGTAATTAAGTCATTCTTTATATATTGTCTTGAAAGACTTGCTCCTAATTTATATATTGTCTTTGTTTTAAAATCAAAAGTTAACAAAACCCGGTCCGAGTCACCGAGTTGACCCGCTGAGTCACGAGCCAATAAAGAACGAGTTGAGTTCCGAGTCACGGGTTTTAAAACCTTGCATAAAATATCAATCTTTTTCCTACACATAACATCTACTAACTCTATCAACATACCAGTTAAAGACCCTATGTTCCAAGTGGCTAACCTAATTTTATGGTCTTGGACTAACTTCTTTACCCCCACCCGTCCAACAAAGTGAGGGAACCCTTGCCTATTGGCCACAATAAGAAATTCTTCCCTATCTAATAATAATAAGCTTGTTGGCCACAATAAGAAATTAATCTTATTGGCCTTGGATGGACACACAAGATTAAGAAACATGGCTCAATGGAGAGGGAACCACTACATTGCAGCTATTACAGAATGGCACACATACCATTAGATGTTAAAGTAATGCTTTCTTTAATAGCTCTTTACTCAAGGAAGCTTTTATGCAGCTTGCACTTGGTGTGTATATTGTAGGTGTATCAGGTCTTAAAGCCTAATATGTAATCTTGTGACATTTCTTTCCACTGGGATGGTTTACTTCGATATGTGGATGACAAGAGTGACTTGAAATGACAAAGAAGGCATTCAGGTAATAAAGCAGCAATGTCACTCAGTTCACTAAAGATGATCTATGGTAATGTCTTAGATATTTTTAGGGATTGATATCACATTTTCCCCAGGAAGATGCCATCTTTCCTATGTGAAAGCTTGCAACTGACAAGGTAGCTAGGCACTGCATATTGAATCATAAAAGTGGTAAACTCTTCTACATAGTCAACTTTTACTAGCATGCTTCTAATTGTGTTCTTTTTAAATGATACCACTCCCTACAAAGTATCTTATTGAAGCACTTATGTGAATGGTACTCAACCTCAAATCTTTCATGCAGTACGTTCTGTTATTCAGCTTAACACGTGCTCCTAAATTTGTACTTGGGTGTCGTTCTGCACACTCTGGTATTTCTTACATATTATCCCAATGGATATCTTTTTGTCCTCTTCCTCATATTTAAGTTGTCCCAAAGCTTCAATGATGGACGTGATACACATATATTCAGAAACACTCTTGTTTCATGGTGATATGAGGAACAACAGAAAATACTTGAAGTATAGAGCCATGGCATCTGACATGACAAAGATCTTTTGGCTTCACCATTTGCTTGCAAACATGGATGTTGGTTTGGCATCATAACTGTTATATAATGGTAAAATGCCATTGACGTCAGCAATACCTTTCATGGATACACTAAAACATATCGAAATGGATTGACACCATGCTTGCAAGCAGCTTTTACATGGAGTATTTCTTACATAATATGCTCCTCAGTAAAGTCTTCATGTCTTCCCTTGAATTTAAAAGGGTGCGGAGGAGGTAGAATTTGGTCAAGTTTGCATGTGGGTTTTGAATCTTGTTGATCATGTACCTACTTATACATGTTTGATTGTGTTCTTCTATTTTCCTTTCCAGAACTACTTCCTTGACCACCCACTTACCATAATCAGATCATATTCAAACAAAATTAGATAATGTAGCATTTAAGGTAAAACCACAAAGCTCTTCCACGACTAAAAGGTCAAGTTGCCATATCAAGATTAATAGAAAGGTGCAGAGCATTTCCGCAGATGTACTATTATGCCTTTACACCAGGCACAACACCAATTGAGATCTTGAGCATAAAATTCAACGAATGCTGTTCCACAAGCATATTTATCATATATCCCCCTTCCTGCATGGTTCGTTAAGAACGTAAACAGTTCAGCATATTTATCATGTATACTGTATGGTTCACTAGGAACATAAATACTTCACACTCAGAGCGTATCGATGCATAACCAGATCTGATGTGATCAGATCCAGCATAACGAAATCCCGACTGGGATTCAAGGATAGAGGGGCAGTTACTATTCTCAAATCTGATTGGCCCCCTACTTCATATGCACTAAAACAACCAAATCAGGTAAATTAGAAACACCACATTTAGATATGAAATAGAAAATTCCATGATAAAATCATCCAGTTATAATTGCAGATACCTACAGATCTCGCCAAAACCAGTTAATGGATTCGAGTTGGTTGTGCATCCAAACCACACCAAGAACATTGGCATTCCCTGAACCGCCAAGGGTGGTGCAAAATTATTTTGCTTCATAACTTTAAATCACCCCATTCATGTAATAATGGAGGAACAGATGTAAGGAACCCAGTATGATTCGTTAGTAAAGCTTGATCCACTTGTCAACCTCATACTAACAGCTGTCTAATAGCTGAATATCTTTTGCTTATTCCGCTGTTAATATCTTACTCGAAGCACAAAGAGAATGTATTACCTGCTTAATGCAGCAGAAGTCGATGCCTCCATGACTCGTTAATACATTTGAGCACAAAGAGGAAATGAAGTATAACCAATTACCTCGAAACACCCATTCTTTTAACTTCAAGACCAAAGCGAGGACTGTATACCCAATTACCTCAAGATCCACAACAACCTCATGTTTTCAATAGATCAACAGAACCAAATGAATGAAAAAAAAAACTGTTTTCTTTTAGCAACAAAGAGGCATTTGAGCACTTCAAACCCACATTGTCAGCATAACGAAAAAGAGAAATGTTTGAAAAGAAAGAATAAAAGATACGAACAAAAAGAATAAAAGATACGAACAACCATTTGCCCATTAAAAACCACACAAGAAATTCCAACTCCATTTTAAAAAAACAAAAAAGAAAAAGAAAAGAAAACTACCATTGAAACACCAAACCGTTGGATCAATGCCAAAAGAGACCTTCTAGTGCATTCAAAAGAAGGGGATCTTCCTCTTGGAGTAAGCTTGCGAATTGGCAATGGTGGGTCTTAGACGTCTCACACTCTGCACCATTCGATGCCTCAACAAGAAGCCAGCGAGTGTATTTATAATTAAGAGATCTAAACGGCCTGTGGTTCACTCTCAGATTTGGATGCAGTTATAAGCAGATCCGATTAATCGGATGCGGTTCTGAGTCTCGCCAAAAGCACTGACATTTTTTTTTGAAAGGCAAGCTGGGGTAAGGAACACCCAACCGGTTATACATCATACCCTTTGGGATTTGAACTTGCAACGTCCCAACAACTCCTACTAAACAAGAGGCGCCCCCGTTTTCTAGCTTGTAGCTCACTTTTTCTTTGTCAGTGGCAGTGGCGACGGAAAATCTTATAATTATTGAAAACATTGGTATTTTTATAAAAAAAAATACTTGAGTATATAAAAATGCATGAATACGAAAATATAACTAAAAAATGTTAAAAGTTCTGTGATGTTAAAATTGCGATGAACATGTGATTTTTTTTTTAGTGCATATCAGGTCAGAGTGATGCCGTTCATTTTGTAAATACTAAATGCTGCTCATCTAGGACATTAACTGCTCTGAAAAAAGTGGTGGGACCCATCTATAAGACAGATCCCATTCATGGTATCTGGGATGCCGTTCATCGCATGGATGAACAGCATCAATGCGATGAACGGCATCAAAGCGTTCTTAGAGCTTGCTCTGACCTGATGCACACTTTTTTTTGACAAGGAACCTTCCTAGCGACGCATGTCAATTAACGGGCTCACCTCCTTACAAAGTAAATCCTGGGTAGTAACCAACGGGGCTCCGTTTGTTTGGTATAAGCTGTTAGTGCAGGTCACCTTGTGTTGGGACGTTGCAAGTTCAAATCATAATGGTACGATGTACAACTGGGTGGAGGTCTGCCTAACCCCAGCTTGCCTATCAAAAAGAAAATAAAAAACCTGGGTAGTCCATCAATCCCAATGCCTTATGCAGAATGACCGGCGAAAGCGGTGTAGTTTTTTGAAAATATATCAATTTATGAAAAGCATAGTGATGTTTTTAGAATATTGCTGATATTTTGTTACGCAGATAAAAGAAAAAAAAAATGTAAATTGGATTCCAGCGGCAACGTGAACTGAATTCAACAAAATGGGACCCGGATCTATCTGATGTATCTTAACAGTGAGCTGCCCACAATGTGTTAAAAGATTAATTAGCATACGAACAGAAATGTAGTGTCAAAGTTCAGTTCATAGAGGTTATTGTTTTTCATGCATAAATACTAAGGAAACATATGCCATTAAGAAGATGAGATGAATTAAAAAACATTACCAACTACCGGTTCATCTTTCACATCTTTAAGTGAGTTTAAGCATTTTTTCAGCACCAAGTCATTATTAGGGGAGTTTGTGTTGGATGTACGAAGGAAAGGTGACAAATGGAAAATACGTGGGCTGTTTTTCTCTTTTTTGAGGAAAAAAAAGGTTTGGACTTGATAAAGTGGAATAGTCCCATATTGATGAGGTTTGAGTTTGTTGTGGGCTTTATAACCTACATGTAAACGTGCATACTTGTTCCTAAGAACAAGAGGATGGGATGATTATCACACATGCGCGCTTGTTGAGCTGAGCTAGGTTTGGGTAATTGGCCGTTTAGGGCCATATCCAATCAAGTCCAAAGTGCCTTTTTACCCAAAGTTTCTGTGATTATTTGGATTTATGGGTTATGATAAATGATAACGGGTCACGACCTCTCTTAGTCTGTGTCCATTAACGAGTCTCGACTCCTCGAATTTCATAACGGATCCCTTCCATATTTTTGTAACCGTTCGTGGGTTATAAAAATGTGGTTAGGGTTGAGGTCACGCATATGATAGACGCACAAAATTCTGTGGAATAAAGGCTCTGCATTTTCTCTCTTCCTGTTGCTCTCACTCTCTCTTTCTCTGGGTTTTCCCTGAAGGAGCTTTCTGCAACAACGGTTCAAAGAGGTTGTCTTCGAATGATGATTCATAGAAGTGCACCGATCCTGATCGTCGAGGCTATTGTATCCTGGAGGAAAGACGCCGGACCCTGTTTGCACTGTATGTAGGGGCGAATCTTCTCTAAGGGGAGTACTTTCATACGCCTTATACGATATTAATATATGTTCGTTGGTTTTATTGTGTTCTCTGCATCTGTTTGTTCATGTGCTGTTGTCTGGATTTTGGTATTATGCGGAAAACGATATTCTTTCTCCCTGTTCCTGTTTTGATCGACTGTTAATCATGATTTTCATGTTGTTGGATATCCTGATTTATGTCATGATGTTGATTGTGAAACTATGTGATCTGAAATATGATCCAATAGTTTGTCACTGTCAGAGGCTTAGGTGGTCACATAGCACAGTCACCAATCTCGTTCTTTGACAAGATTTTGGTGATATTTTATCATTCCCATCAGGGTAGTTTTCGGGAACGAAATGGACAGGGCAAGTAAAAAAAAAAGGCAAGAAATGTAAAGGAAACAATGGAGAAATGAGTAAAAAGTGAAAAAAGAGTGAGAGGAAACCAATGAAAAAGTGAAAAAAATAAATAATAACATGAAAAAACACAAAAAGCAAGTGGAAAGCGATAAAAAAATTAGGAAATGAACCAGATTCATGAGAGAAGCCATTTGAAAAGCCAGTGAAGAGAACACTTTCCATAAACAAGAAGCAAATTTTCCTCATACTTTTCTTAGATTCATAGTGCTTTCCTCTTCAAAAACACGCCTCTCCCCTTAAGGAGGTGCTTCACGTAACTATATATGCTCCAATGCTTGAGTCTAACAATCACATTCGAACACCAATTGCCAGGTTAAAGTAGAGAAATTCTCTATTAGATTTGTTAGATTTTATCATGTTAAATATGGAAAATGTATTTACTTTTGTAACTTAGGTAAGTTTCAATTTTTTGAATTACTTAATTCAAGGAGCAGATAATGCGGGGTTATCATGAATCCCTTGAATTAAGGATATGATAGATGTTGGTTGTGATCTGGTTACTAATTTTGCTGCAATGTATATATTCTGTAATTTACAAAGATTGAATACAGAAAATAAGAAACTTTTTTTCCACTGTTTTTCGATATCATCTCTTAACATGGTGTCAGCGCGGAGCGGTCTATAAGAAGTGCTACAAAGTAAGAACCATTTGATGTAGCTGCATTCATTTTTTTTCAGCTACCATCATCGTGTGATCCTGATTTCTATTCCCAATGTTACCAAAGCTAAAACGTCTCAGCGTGATGTTTTCATGTCATCAATCAAGTCATCGGATGAAAACACTAATCAATTGCAAAACAACATGACTGCAAAATTCAACCCCCAACCCAAGAAAGATTTCTTAAGACATCAAACTAGTATTCGCCTTAAGTGAGAGCATTGTGGGAAGCACGACCATATCAAGGCAAAGTGTTTATATCTTCATGGTTTTTTAAGTCATCAAGGGGCCTCCTCTAGTGCTCGAACAAGTGGTCAAGCTAATGCCAATGTCGTTGATGCTTCTGCTATTCTTGGTACTCCTAATTCCATAAATTTGGTACCCTAATTCACCAATGATGAGTAAGAAAAGCTAAGGTCATTCATTCATGCACTAACGCTTTTTTCACCAGTGAAATTCAAAATGTTCTTTAAAATTTTTATTGTCATGATTCATAACCAATTTAACTCTCATATTTTGGGCATCAGATCTAATAATGGATTTGATTTTTTTCAAATGAAATAAAATCATATCTTAATAAAAAAGAGCTAAATCACCAACATAGTTGCGTTAGAACGCCACAACAAAATGGCGTTGTCGAACACAAACACATCGACCTCCTCAATATTGCCCATGCTATTTCAAGCCAACATGCCCAAACATTTTTTAGGGAGAATGTGCTCTTCCATCTGCTTATCTCATAAATTGTCTTCCCTCCAAACCGTTATCCATTTTTTTTAAGGTTCTCTTCAACAAAAAACCTTGATACAATCACATGAGGCAATTCAGGCGTCTTTGGCATGTTCATAATATGCATCATTTGCACAAGTTTGATAGAAGGGCTCAAAAATATATTTTCGTTGGCTACTCCATGGTCAAGTTGCCTACAAATTTTTTGACATTGAAAAACAAAAAATGTTTTCTAGTAGAGATGAGTTTTTGTGAAAATCAAATCCATCTTCAAGGTCAATGTGATAAGGAAAATGGTGGGGATAGTGTCATTCTCATGATCATCAATGAAAAAGTTGAAACATATCAAAATGTGAAACTAATCCAAAAGTATGTTCTAGATCTTGAGAATCAACACATCTAAGAAATCCCAAATCTTGAAAATTAGGAGCACGAAAGTCAAATTCAACTAAACCAAGAGTCCCTAAATTAATTCATATCCTTAAGAAAATCCCAACGGATTCACACCCAACCATCTTATCTTCAAGATTATCAATACTACATTGCATCCCCCGTTCTCCAGTTGGACAATTCAAGTATTGAGGTCAAGAGCTCATGGCATCCTGTCTTAATATTTGAGTTATAAGTCTTTTCAATACTACGTAGAGCCTTTCTCGCTGCCATTATGAAGTCCCTGAACCTAAGTCTTTCAATCAGGCCATGAAGCACAAGCCTTGACAAGATGCTATGACTGGAAAAATTTGAGCACTAGAAGAAAATGATACTTGAACGATTATGAACCTCCCAAAAGGAAAAAGGCAATCGGGTGCAAATGGGTCTTCAAGACCAAGTACAAATTTGATGGATCTATTGAGAGGCACAAAGCTCGCCTTGTTGCGAAAAGATATACACAAGTTAAGGGGCTTGATTACAATGAAACATTTTTCCCTGTCATCAAACTTGGCACGGTTAGATATCTTTTGGCCATCATAGCTATTCAAAATTGACATCTTTACCAAGTTGATGTGAACAATGACTTCCTCCATGGGATCTATATGAGGAAATATATATGCATTTGCCACCAGGTCTCTATAATCAAAGAGAGCATACTATTACCAGCTAAATAAGTCTATTTATGGCCTAAAACAATCTCCACACAATTTGTTTTCTAAGTTAACCTCATATTTTACAGAATTGAGGTATTTGTAATCAAATACATATTATTCTTTATTTTCAAAGATATCATGAGCCTCCTATGTATTCTTGTTAGTCTATATTGATGACATTATCTTAGCAGAAAACAACATTGAATGGTTGAAGAAAAATTTCAATGCCAAATTCAAATTGAAGGACTTAGGCGAGCTCAAATACTTTTTTTGAGATAGAGGTGGTCAGATTCAAACAAAAAAATATTCTGATCCCCAAAAAAGTACGCTCTTGATATCTTGAATGGCATGGAATATCTAGGATCACACCCATGCGATGAAGCAACAATTGAAGTTAAATAATAAGAACAAAGAAATTCTAAATGATGTGACATTATATCGAAGGCTTGTTGGGCATCTTATATACCTTACTATCACTAGCCCAAATATTGTTCATTCGGTCAATATTCTTAGTCAGTTTATGAGCCAACTATGAAAACTATATTTATAGGTTATTTTGCATCTATTGAGGTACAACAAGGTCACTCTTAGACAAGGCATTTTAATGTCAATGTCAAGTGAGGTCCAAGAGGTTACTATGACTCGGACTGGGCAGCTTGTGCCATGACCCAAAAATCAATGTCAGGTTATTGCATTATGATGGAAGACAACCCTCATTTATCATGAATGTACAAAACACATAGAGGTGGATTGCCATGTCGAAGCAGGTTATATGTTCCCCCTCCCCCTCGAACAAGATCGGTAGCTACATCTCATGTTTGGGGGTCCCAATGAGCGCCATGTATAAGATCCAGCCAGGCTAGTATCCCCATGTGTGTCCACATCACATAGCATCGGAATTTGGTGCCCCGCAAAGAGTTAAGTACCCTTTACCGCCATTCTCTTCCTCTTCCCAAAACGGACATAAATGCCCTCCATAATCGATGGTTCATGAAAAGGACAAAACTGCCCTCCAATCATGATGGCTCTTCCTCTTCGTGGAACGGACATAAATGCCCTCCATAATCGGTGGTTCATGAAAAGGACAAAACTGCCCTCCAATCGTGATGGCGCCAAAATTTTCATCAAAGCTTGCGTATGCATGAAGCTCTATCTGTAGAATTTAAATAGTCCAAACAATCTTCTGTTGTCGGAACATCCTTTGCCTTCTGTTGTTGTCGCTAGATCATCTATTGCCTTTTTTTGTTGCCTCCGGAGCAGCCTTTGCTTTCGTCTGCTACCGCCAGAGCATCTTTTTCCGTCTTATATAGTTTCGGTGAGTTTCGTGTAAGGTTTCATTATGCAATCTGAATGTTGCGATTTATACAACGATTTGTAAGTTTGAATCTGCGACAATTTATACATTCAACGCAAAAGTGATGTGTATTTATGAAGGTACCTTGATTTGTACATAAGTTTGTTAAATCTTACAACGATGTTTATACATTCAACGCAATAGCGATGTGTATTTATGAAGGTACCTCAATTTGTACATAAGTTTGTTAAATCTTACAACGATGTTTACTTATGAAGCCAAATATTGCGACGATTTGTAATCATGATGATCGTTTAACAAATGGGATAATTTGTATTATTAATGTGTTGTGCAGGTTAACAATGTATGTAGCTCATCAGAGAAGAAATACCCTGTCGTTCTATGGGTTGTGTATTAGAGAAGTGATCCACCAGTCCCATCTATCTGAGCTTTTTGAAAGGTACCAAAATATACTTAAGATTGAGAATGATAAAGACAGAGAAAAAGCGTTGGAATTGTATCATGCGGAGGATTATCCATCAGATATTAAAGCTGCGGACCAAAGGAAGAATGAGAACGAACTAAAGATGAAGAATAAGGATGACCAAGCGAAAGCAAAGCAAAGAAATAAGGAGGAGAATGAAAAGAAAAGGCAAAGAAAGAAGGCAGAAGAGAGGGAAAGGCACAAAAAGAATAAGTAGGAGAGGGAAAGGCAATTGAAGATTCTAATGGAGGAGGTTAAGATGGAATCATGAAAGATGTTGAATGAGCATAAAGCTATGTGAATGAGGGTAAAGCAAATGAAGGAGGCGGAGGAGAGGCAAAGGCAATTGAATAAGGAGGAGGAAGAAAAGGAAAGGCGAAGGCGGGAGAAGCAATTTGAGGAAGAGAAGGAAAGGAAAAGGAAGGAGAAGGAGTTTGAGGAAGAGAAGGAGAGGCGACAGAAGGAGAAAAAGGATGAGGAAAAGAAGGAAAGAGAAATGAAGGAGAAGGAGCAGGAGGAAGAAAAGGAAAGAGAAAGGAAGAAGCAGGTGGAGGAAGCGGAGGAAAGAAGGAAACAACATGAGGAAGAGAAAGAAAGGCGGTGGAAGGAGAAGGAGGCCGAGGAAAAAAAGGAAAGAGAAAGGAAGGAGAAGGAGGAAGAAAAGGAAAGAGAAAGGAAGAAGCAGGAGGAGTAAGTGGAGGAAATAAGGAAACAACATGAGCAAGAGAAAGAAAGGCGGCGGAAGGAGAAGGAGGCCGAGGAAAAGAAGGAAAGAGAAAGGAAGGAGGAGGAAAAAATAAAGGAAAGAGAAAGGAAGAAGCAGAAGAAGGAAGTGGAGGAAAGAAGGAAACAACATGAGTAAGAGAAAGAAAGGTGGTGGAAGGAGAAGGAGGCCGAGGAAAAGAATGAAAGAGAAAAGAAGGAGAAGGAGGAGGAGGAAGAAAAGGAAAGAGAAAGGAAGAAGTAGGAGGAGGAAGTGGAGGAAAGAAGGAAGCAATTTGAAAAAGAGAAGGAAAGGCGACGAAAGGAGGAGGAAAAGAAGGAAAGAGAAAGAAAGGAGGAGAAAGAGAAGGAAAGGCAAAGGAAGGAGGAGGAGGAAGAGAAGAAAAAGCAAAGGAAGGAAAAAAATAGAAAATCAGATGATATCGGTGATGGAGCTAGGAACGATAGAAGTGGAAAAGCAGTGGGAGGTAGGAGACCAACCCAAAAGGCCTAGGTTGGAGAGATTGGTTGAAAAGGAGAAAAGTGCGACCAAGGTAAATAAATTTGTCTTGTCTGTGAAGATTTAATTCTATGTTTAGCGATTTCTGTATAGCGATTACTGTGATAGGTATTAATATGTATAGCGATTACTGTGATAGTGTGTGTGCAACCACTATTATTTTTAGCGATTAGTAGAATATTATTTATAAGTACAAATGAGACTAATTTATAATTGGTACGAGTAATATGTTATTGTGTGTTATAGGGAGCTCAGAAGAGAATTAGAGCACCAGGTCAAAAGCTCGGAGGTCGGTGTCAATGACTTGTAGTTCTGTCGTGGTATAGTCAGCTTAGTGCATATCAGAAGAACCGATTACGAAATATGCACTTTGGTGGCCTTCTGGACTAGCATTATTTTGAAACGTGTTGGAACACCATGACCAACCTGGTAAATAAGTGGAATGATAAGACGAACACATTCCAGTTTGATTCTTTTGAGATCACCATGACCCTAGAAGATATGGCGAGGATCACTGGCCTTAAGTGCGATGGCACTGCTGTCTTATTACGTGATTCAAACTATAATGCAAGGAAAAAATGCACGGCCCTTCTAGGAATGTCAATGGAAGAATGGAGTCAATGTATTTATGGTGGAATCAATTCCACATCAATGAAAGTCTCATCTTTTTGTAATAAATGGGAAGGCCGCTCCGCTACTTGTGCATCTGAAAGAGCTGACCAAGAGTTGCGTGGCTTCATTCTTTATTTTTTTGCTCTTACTTTATTTTTCGATTGTTCTGGTTCTAGAATAAGTTACATGTGGCTGCAGTACCTGGAAGACTTAGATGAAGTCGACACCTATGCATGGGGTGCCGCTATGCTCGCATACTTGTACAATCAACTCTACCGTGCGAGTAAGGATACCAAAATAGTTGGGGGATTTTGGCTATTTGTTCAGGTATTTGTTCATTACATACTTAATACTTGTAGAGTAAACTCATTGAAGGTTGTAGTGTTACTAATATATTGTTTTTTTTAGGCTTGGGCGTTAGAACATATTATCCCATTGCATCCTTATTGTGGCTCTGCGGTTTGTGGTTTTCCAAAGATCGATCGCTGGGCTAGAATAAACGTCACAGTTCATAACGCTAAGTCCATTTTGGATGAGCTGCAACTAAATGAGGTAAACGTTTTAAAATTGCGTACAATCGGTTCAACATTTATCATTCAGTATTATAAATCGTTGAAATTTTTAGCATTCTTAAGTAATCATCACTGCAGGATTTTGTCTTCCTTAGTAGAAATTGTTGTCACCATAGCATTAAGTAAATTATAATATATTTTTCACTCGTTATTAAAAAGAATTACGAATGTACAGGTTTTGTGGAGACTATATGGAGATGGGAAGGACGATGACCAAGACGTTGTTGTCGAGGCTACTAGATTGTGTCACCGCGATCTGTGGCTGTTTTGCAATTATGAAGCTGAGTTGAGGCAGTCTATCCCAAATAAGCCTTTGGAAGTGAGAAGAAAGATGAATAGTGGTGGGGCAGGAACGTGAATTGGCACGAACGTTGCAGGGATGAATTATTAATTCGAAACACAGGAGGTGTCTATGCCGTAGCGTATGATTATAAAGGATGACAATTTGATCCCTTCTATTTCCAAAGGTATTGGGAACCTATGCGGCGAAATCTGAAGATTGAGAAAATTGGGAACCTATGCCTCCCAACTGCTCCCATTTATGTTGCATCCTAGCATCCCGTCCGTCGTCCCCTGCCGTCTACATCAACGATTCCCTCATTAACAAATCGCGATGAAGAGCGAACACATCTTACAAATGAGAACATTGTCTCCGCCGCCAGGTTCGAACTGATGGAGAGGGAGAATAAGAAATTACGGATGGATGAAAGCAATATGGGTAGACAATTGAACTCACTGATAGATATGATGACCAGTTTTTTTAATAAGATGGATGGTACCAAGAGGCCATCGAGGATAGACATTCCACCAAGAAAAAGAAAGGGATGAGTTCTCTGTCATATTTCTTCTGGTTCGTCAAGTGCCACAGAATAAACCCTAGCTATTCTTTTTATCACTATAATTATTTGTTGTAATTCTATAAGTAATTGTCGTAACATGACATTCTTTAATTGTTCAATTCTTTTTTATTACATCGAACAAACATGTTTCGTCTATGGATCTCTACAAAGAGATCCATAGAATACAAGTTAACGGTAAGTGTTCATCCATCCCGGATTAATATGATGTACATAGATTTCTAACAGATTTTTTATAGTCTGTAAACCAATTTTTGTATGCAAATGTTGTAAAACTATACAAAAGATTTAAATCTTGAAAACTGTAGTAAAGCGGAACCTATGTAAATTAAAATCGCAGTTTGGAATATTGTTGTTTGCGGCAAACAAATGCGTTGATTGTTCGCTCCTCGTAAATAAATAAAGTTTAATTGATAATAGATGTTTGTTTTTCATAAATCATGGCATTTATGAACCTCCTTGGTGGAAAACCGCAAAATGTGGTTTGCGATTCATCGGGACAACAAAGGCCTTTAATGGTCGTTGCACGTAAGAAATTAATATCGCCAGCTATAAGAATTTTATGATATTCAGCGATCCTTGAAAGAAAATATCATATGAGATTTTTTATGTATGCGATCAACAACGACTGAACAAGTTCGCTAGTCCTAAGTGATACTAGTAAACGACAAAAAGAAATGTCTGTTGTTCACAAATCACAATCTAACTCTTCGATATCTAATGAAAATCGCAGAACAAATATGCGATTTATACGGTCCACAAGGGTCAGTAATCGACGTTAGGAAGTGATTGAGGCCAACATTGATTGAAGAGATCATTATTGTTCACAAATCACTGAATTTCTCTCCGTCTCGGAAGAAAATCACAAAAATGGATTTCTGATGTATGCTGTGAGCCGTGGTTGAACAAGTTGTGACGTCTTAAATGACAAGTAAAGAGTGATAAGAAAAGTTTGCTGCTCAGAAATTGCTATTGATGATCATCAGTAAATTCAAATTGCTTTATCGGTTGGCAGCCTCCAACGGCTTGTAATAATCGCCCTTCAAAACTGACGTCATCGTTAAGAAAATTTTGATGTTCCGAAATCATCGTATTGCTCAACCTCCTAGAATATTAAGTTTAATCGATAATAGATGTTTGTTTTTCATAAATCGTGGCATTTTTGAACCTCCTTTGTGGAAAACCGCAAAATGTGGTTTGCGATTCATTGGGACATCAAAGGCCTTTAATGGTCGTTGCACGTAAGCGATTAAAGTTGCCAGCTATAAGAATTTTATGATATTCAACGATCCTTGAAAGAAAATATCACATAAGATTTTCGATGTATGCGGTCAACAATGGCTGAACAAGTTCGCCAGTCCTAAGTGATACTAGTAAACGACGAAAAGAAATGCCTGTTGTTCACAAATCGCAATCTAACCCGTTGATATCGAATGAAAATCGCATAACACATATGCAATTTATGCGGTCCACAAGGGCCGATAATCGACGTTAGGAAGTGATTAAGGCCAACATTGATTGAAGAGATCATTGTTGTTCACAAATCACTGAATTTCTCTTTGTCTTAAAAGAAAATAGCAAAAATGGATTTTCAATGTATGTTGTGAGCCGTGGTTGAACAAGTTGTGACGTCTTAAATGACAACAGTCAAGAGCGATAAGAAAAGTTTGCTGCTCAGAAATCGCTATTGATGATCATCAGTAAATTCAAATCGCTTTATCGGTTGGCGGCCTCCAACGGCTTGTAATAATCGCCCTTCAAAACTGACGTCATCGTTAAGAAAATTTTGACGTTCCGAAATCGCCGTATTGCTCAACCTCCTAGAATATTAAGTTTAATTGATAATAGATGTTTGTTTTTCATAAATCATGGCATTTTTTAACCTTCTTGGTGGTAAACCGCAAAATGTGGTTTGTGATTCATCGAGACAGCAAAGGTCTTTAATGGTCGTTGCACGTAAGCGATTAAAGTCGTCAGCTGTATGAATTTTATGATATTCAGCGATTAAAGTCGTCAGCTATAATATTGCTCAACCTTTGTGAATGCAATGTATATTGTCAACATTGGCTGAACACGTTCGCCCGTCTTAAATGATAATATTCAGCAGCGACAACGAATGTTTGTGGATCAGAAATCGCAATATTACTCATCGTCTTTAAATGAAAATCGCAAAACACATATGCGATTTATGATGTCAACAATGACTGTTGAAGCTCAACCTCCATGATTGCAATGTATATTGTCAACAATCGCTGTACACGTTCGCCCATCTAAAATGATAATATTCATCAGCGATAAGGAATAATTGTGGTTCACAAATCGCAATATTACTTTGGCATCATTATATGAACATCGCAAAACACATAGGCGATCTATGCAGATAACAATTGCTTGTTTGCTGCTCAGAAATCACTCATTTACTGATCTATCGTAACTGTAAATCGCATATTTTTTTTGCGATTCATGCGGTGAAGAAAGGCTTCTAATATTCACCCCTTCAAACACATTCAGTTACAAAGAGTATTTAGTTACAATAAATAATGACCAATGGTTTGGCTGTGATACAGTATATTAACATCATCATCAACAACATCAACCAACGTTCATATAGTGATGTGCTTCGAAACAGACATCTTCAACATTATCGCCATCTTCATCATCAGCCTTTGCTAGTGACTGGGAACAAAAGAAGGCAGATCAATCTACCAATGACTAATGTTCAACGATCGTTGTATTGCTATCCTTCCTTGAAAGAAAATAGCTCCTGACGACGAGTATTATTCCTCACAAATCGCAATATAACTCGTCGTTATTTAATGACAATCGCATAGCACAATCGCAATATAACTTGTCATTATGTAATGACAATCGCAATATAACTTGTCGTTATGTAATGATAATCGCATAGCACAATCACAATAACACATAAGGAACATATGTTTCTTTAATATATCGATGTATCCACACATGATAATCAATACAATAATCATCAAAGATTATACATACCTGGACAACGGTTTGGGTCGGGTCGGGTCAATCTTTAACGTAACTTTTGTTATAATATGTAGTCGAAATGATGTTTTTTTATTTATTTAGAATGCAATCAATTAATTTGCGTGCGGTTTTTGAAAAAGGGTGGTATGTGAAACAACGTTTCCTTTATATATGCCTGACAAGTCAATTTCGTAGCTGCAGCGCAAAGGGGTCATTGATATCTTCGTAGTCGACGATGAGAGCAATATGACCAGGGATGGCGCCAAAGAAGAAGACGATAGATACACAGTCAACGTCGACGAAGAAGAAGAATACCATATCTACAGGACCAGTAATAGTGCTTAAGGGGTATATTTTTTGAACCTCGTGACCTGTTAAGGCAACATTTGCCTTTTTATGTCATGTATTCGATTTGTGTTGTTTACTGTAGAAAACTATTACAATGTTGATTTCCGAATACTATGCTCATGTCAGTGCATCATCTTTAAAAAACATTCGACAACAACGCTCCAAAGAGTTCGAAGAGAACATCCATCAGATGCAAGATGAATTTGCAGAAGGGCACACTATCAGTAATTTTGTACGTATGTAACCACTATCATTTTCTAGGTCATCAGTTTGTATGTTAACAAGTTCATAAATTTTTGCAACCAGACAATGTCTGATTTCATCAACTATATTCAAAGCAACGCAACAACCAATACCATACGCATCATTACCCCTTATTTCATGGTATATCTGTTCTGCTATTGTTTTATTTGCTTTTATGAATTACTCATGTTTCTTGGTGGTTAAACATATCTATTTCGTTCAACAGACGTACGTCCGGCGAAAGCCATACAACAGTGGATTCCTAGATGCACTGCCATGTTGGAATAACAATGATCACTGCAAAGACTTATGGAATTTTGAAAAGGTAAGTGAACAAACCTCTTCTCCAAGGTTGTTTCCTAACTTCCCCATCACGATATGACTATCGATTTATAAAATATTGTGTCAATTCGCAGATTTTACTTCCTGCACTGTGGCAAACGCACGAACATTGGGTCTTATACGAGATGAATTTACGGGAAAAACAACTATGGTGCTACAACTCATTGGACACTCACAATGGTGTAGAACGTGACACTATGCATTTGGTAAACTTCTGCCCGTAGGTGTACCGTATCTTTTTGTGGTTGACCTGATTTTAATATATTCTCCATTTATCACAGGCGGAATTCCTAAAAGACGGTTTGGGTGTCGACATTGCCGAGTGGATGTTGCTCTGTGCTGATGATGATCCTTTACAAATTAATGGGGTCGATTGTGGCATATTCGTAATGAAGCATATTAAAGCAATATACAATGGAGAAGAACCTTGTTTCGACGCTGTATGATCTTTGTATCCGCTGTTCCTCGGGAATCCTTTTATATATTGGTTTCACATTACAAATTTTTTTGCAGGAAGGTATACCGAAAATACGCAATGAACTATGCCAAAATTTGATTGAGTTTAAAAAGTCGGCAGACAAAAATAATCAGCCAACAAGAGTACTTACAAGAAAACAAAAAACATGATTCAGACAAGATTAAAAGGATGTAAATAGATTTCTAATAGATTTTGGAGATTGTCTACACCAATTTCCGTAGGCAATTTTTGCAAAACTATACAATTTTTGTAAATCTGTCTCGGTTGAAATAAAATTTGAAATTTACTAAACATGCTTGTAAATCGTTGTACTGCTTCATCTACGAAAATTAAATCAGAACAAAAAATAGTTTTGTGTTGTATGCGTTGAACCAAGGCTAGTAATGCTGCTCTTCAGTAATTAAAAATACTGCACAAAGATAACAATTGTATGTTGTTCCTAAATCTGTGTATAACTGACACTCCGTGAATGAAAATCGCGGAAATAGGCTAGCGATTTATGTGATGAAAAAAGGCATGTAATGTTCGCCCTTACCAAATGACTAGGTAATTATCGATAAGTTTTTTTGCTCAGAAATCATTGTTTTGCTAAACTCACTTGAATGAAAATCGTAATATATTTGGCCGAATTAAGCTGCAGACAAAGCAATGTTATGATCGCCCATGAATTATAATCGCAAATAGCGAAACAGTCAACAATGTCTCATTTTCTATGATGGGTTTTGTTAATCGCTTTGATTAGTTTTTTATACATCTATATGATATGAAATGACATTGTTTAATTTCATTAATGGGGATTGTATTTAATTTGAAATTTGCTCGCTGTTTTTGAAAACTGCATATTTATTTGAAAATTGGCGTAGGGTGATAGGACGTTTCATTTATATATGAATGACACATCACACATGTTAAAGATGTGTTCCACTTTGCTTCGTGAATAAGGAACCGACAAACCGACAATTCCTGCATAAATGATTTGTTCGTGAATCGGTCGTATAACCGGCGATTTTCATTCTTGGAGGTTGATCAATACAGCAATTTTCGCGCATCAAAAACTTCTTATCGATGTTGACTTTTAGGGTTTAGTTTTTAAGGGTTTTGGGTTTATGGTTTACGGTTTAGGCTTTAGGGTTTTACGGTTCATGGTTTCAGATTTATGGTTTATGGTTTGAGTTTTAGAGTTTAGTGATTAGGTTATATGGTTTATGGTTTATGGTTTTTGGTTTATGGTATAATTTATGAATGGCGAACATTAAAAGTCCTTTTCTATAGGAAACTTCAAAAATCAACTATTGTGATGTTCATTCCTGTATGTTGAGCGATACCATGATCCTGTACATCAAACAACTCCTATCTCTGTGGATTCTTTTTAAAAGGGCGACGATTATAAAGCTCGTTCAGCACAAAAATCGCAAATCCTTTTTTGTTTTTTTTTATCCACGGTTGATGAAAAAGACTACGATTTCTGAACAATAAACGTGTCTTATCGCGGACTAATATTTCTAATAACGACAACGACATTAATGACCGTATAAATCACATATTTTTCTTGGGATTTGCATATTTTCCTTATCGCTCTTGATTATTATTACTTTAGGGGGAACATTTCCATGTTTTTTGAGAGCATGCATCGCTAATCGAGTTTGCAATTTTCAGTCCAGGAGGGAGAGAAATAAATCATTTATTATCGATGTTTACTTTTTTCATTTTCTGCACTTCGATTACGTGCCTGTGTTGACCGCATAAATCGCATACGCGTTCTGCGATTTGCAGTTACGGTAGACCAGTAAATGAGTGATCTCTGACCATAATACCAACAATTGTTGAACGCATAAATCACATATGTGTTTTACGATTTTTATTAAATGACGAGGAGTAATGTTGCAATTTCTGAACAACATATGTTCCTTGTCGGTGCTGAATATTATCATTTTAGACGGGTGAACGTGTTCAATCATTGTTGAGAACATACATCGCATTCACGGTGGTTGAGCCATACCATCCAATTTCGGGCACATGAATCGCATACGCATTCTGCGATTTTTATCTATTGACGAAGATGAAAATTGCGATTTCTAAACAACAAACGTTCCGTTCCTTACTAGGCTATTGAGGACCTATATCCCTTTCCTCGTAGAGTACTCTGGAATATGTGAGGCGTGTAAGTAGTACATCGATTAGATGAGGTGGTCTTATGACCTCGATCAGTGCTTTATGGACGTTGATCAGCAATACAACGACTTGCAAACATCATTAGTACATTTTTATCGTTTACGAAGGCCTAATATTACAAGTCGTTGATGACCGCATGAATCACATTCATATTTAGTGGTTTGCATAAATAGTCCTCAGCAAATGACCTATTTCTGAGCAGCAAACATATCTTACCATTTTGGACCTTTAGCATTTTAGACGACCGAACATTACCAGCCTTTGTTGACCACATGTAAATATGTATTGTGTTTCAAATTCTTTTATAATAAACGATAAGAGTCATAAGCGCTAAGGAACGTATGTTTTTCACCAATCCGCACTTTCCTTGTCAACATTGATTTCAATTCGCAAAACTAATCTACGACTTATGCGGTCAACACAGGCATGTAATCGACGTTTGGAAATGATATGTTAGCGATCCGTGCATCCTTGTTAAAAAATCGCAATTCGCCTCATCGACATTGAATGCAAATCGAAAAACACCTGCGATTTATTCGCTCAACAAAGGCTTGTTTGATGGTAAAAAATCACTCTTTTACTGATATACCGAAAATACATTTCACGAAATAGGTTTGTGATTCATGCCCTAAAAAAACATGCTTGTAATATTCGACCTTCGTAAATGCTATAACTCATCATCGATAAGAAAATTTTTGATGTTCATAAATCGTTGCAAATGCTTTTTTATAAGAGATCATGGTTTCATTGCAATCAGGTTTATGTAATAGACAACGTTTTGTTTTTCATATAGGCTGCTCTATCGCAATACATTACAATGACATTCATTTACAAAAGATAATGAACAACGGTTTGGCTTAGATATACATTATCATCATCATCAACATTATCATACTAACATCATCAACAACATCAACTTGCGTCAATATACTGATGTGCTTCGACACAGACATCATCAACATTATCATCATCATCAGCAGCAACACCTTCAGTTTACTGAGTGGCCTATGCTAGTCATTGGGAACGATAGAAGGCAAATCAATCTACCAATGGAGGTCCGTACCGTTTTCAGTCTTTTCTACATTATGCATATTGGCAATAGATAAAGGTATGAATCCCAAATGGCAGATTGGATGTAGCCCCCAAGACTAGCACTATTTGTCATGAAGTATATCGAGGTTTAGGCCGATAGGATGCAGCCCCCAAAACTGAAAACCTATTGCATTCGAACGATTAAGAGTATGACAGTAGGAATAGAACCAACATAAGGTCATCAACACCCACCTGCCTATCATGCATAACATCTATGCTTTTTTCGGTATGGCCGCAGAGATTGAGGATGATTATGGTCGTTATATACTGCGTAAGCTTCGATATACTTCATGACAAATACACCATAGTTGTATGTGTCATGAATATATCGATGTATCCACAGATGATAACCACTACAATCATCATCAAAGATTATACAGATCTTTCAGCACAGCATAAAACAAATACAGAATCATGATCAAACACCATCCATCAAGCAAATGTTGAAGGCACAAAGAAGAACAAAGAAAGAAAAAAACATGGAAGGTTAAGTAGGGAAAATAAGAAGAAGAAGACGTGGTAGTATAAGATAATAGAACTAGTTGCTCTACCTCATTAAATAAAGAGGAAGAGATGTTAAAAAGATTAGGGATTAGTTAGGGTGATGGGTTTAATTGGGGGAGTGATGGGTTTAGTTGGGAGAGTGACGCGGCCAACCCATTGTGGAGGTGTAAATCCCAAATAAGGCGATTTGTTGGGACGAGGGTGGACGGAGTCCTGGCTATAATCAAACCCACAAGATATGTCCCATCACTTTCATTAGTTTTGTATACAGCTATATGAAATGACATTGTTTAATTTCATTAATGCAGAGTGTATTTTATTTGAGATTTGGTCGCTGTTTCTGACAACTGGCATAATTATTTGAAAACTGGCGTAGGGTGATAGGACGTTTCATTTATAAATGAATGACATATCACACACTTTATAGATGTGTCTTAATTTGCTTCATGAATAAGGAACCGACAAATCAACAATTCTTGCGTAAATGACTTGTTCGTGAATCAATTGCTTTAGTTTTACGGTTTAGTATTTTCAATCACGCAGGTTGAGCGCACATCTTTTATCAATTACAAGATTTCATTACTTGTGTATGCTGACCGTATAAATCGCATATGTTTCTTGCGATTTATGTTAAATGACAATGAAGAATATTGCGATTTGTCAAGAACTGTTATCATCGCAAAATTTTTACTTTTGCAAGTCAAACCGACCTTTGAAAAAGATTTTGAAAATAACTCGCCTCCATTTTAAAATGCGGGATAATTCCGAAGAATGGGACTCACCTGTCGGTACGAGGTTCAACCGTTCCTGGCGCCTTTACCAGAAGTAATTGAACCAAGGATCAAAAGGGTGCTTAACTTTGCTCAACTTGTCTAAATCGTGTTCTATTTCCTAAATGCACAAAGAATCAGGCATGTGCTATGAATTTCTGAAAATGCATATTTGAAAACATGATGTTTGCTTTGAATATTTAAAATACTTGGAAAAGATGCCACTTTGAAAATCATGAGCCTTGTTGAGAGAGAATTTCTGAAGAAAATGAAAATTGATTTCTGAAGGAATCTTGAAATTTTGTGGAAATCGATTTCTAAGGAATTTCAAATAACTTTGAAAAACTTGATTTCTCTGAATTCAAATTTTGAAATTGAATATATAACTTGAAAAATCTAATTTTGAACTTTGAAAAGCACTTGAAATATCCTTTGAAAACCCAATGTTTTGAGAAAATTGATTTTTGAATAAGACTTGGAAAATTTTGAGAAAATCGATTTCTCTAAATGGGAATTGGAATTTGCAAATGAATGAAATGAATGAATATGGATTTGAAAGACTTGATTTTGAGGAATTGAAAAAATCCTTTTGTATTTTTTTGAGAAATGCAGTGCATTTTGAAGTTTGCCTAAGAGTGTAGGCTGAATGTGGCTAATACGAAGATCACAAATCTGGGTCTCATTCGTATTCTGACTATGGCCATAAATACGAATTCCACCGAGTTTGTCAACTCCCTAAGAGCTTGTCTAGGTGCCATTCGTGTAAACCATAGTGAATTTGCAAAAATGTGCATGAATGATACATTCATCAGATATTAAAAGTTGCATAATCAAACTATATGCAATGCTCCCTATTCTAAGCAGGAATTGAAATTTTTATTCCAAATTTAATTACAATTTACATCACTAATTGAATTTAAATACAAGAAATAAAGTCTTCAATGTCCCTGCAAAACTAAAAAACTTGTTAGTTAAGATACATTGGCTTTTCTAGATTTATCCAGTAATATCTAGAAATTACTAGATTTTGCTAGATATAAGCCTTTTCCCATAATTCTCTTAAATCAAAATGATAAAATATGAAATAAAGTTGAATAAATAATAAATATGGAAGTTACAAATTCGAAATTGGGGTCAAAATGACCAAAATATTCCTGATAGCAAGACTATGACCTTGAAATTAGGGTTTTCAGAAAGATATTTTGTAAAATATAACTTTTGGAATTCAAATGAAAATAAATTAAACTAAATATGACATGACATGATTAGAAATATGAAAATTAGGATTTAGAATATCTAAATTTAGGTCAAATGACCAAAATGCCCCTGATAGCAAGACTATGGCCTTGAAATCAGGGTTTTCTGAAATAGATTTTGGTAAAAACTTGGGATTTATGATTGAAATAAGTATAAAATCAAACATAAAACATCCTATAATGATTATAAACATGAACAAACCCTAAAAACATGCACTTATACACGAAAATCAAGAAATATCACAAATATCACGATTTTGGCAGTGTTTTGGGATCCTACGGGTACCCTGTTTTGCAATTTGATTAATTCAAGCATCAAAAGGATTTCAAAATTCATAAAAATTGGTACTTGAATTTGTTTCAACCCTAAAATCAGATTGAAATCATAAAAACCTATTTTTGATACTATTTTAATTCAAAAATTGTATCAAAACCCTAAAATAATCTATTTTTAACCTAGGTCACAGACCAGTTTCGGTGTTAGACCCGAATCAGGGGTCAATCCACCATAAAAATTTCTGACATTTCTCAGAGGAAAACTAGACAGATAAAAAAAAGCTTTCTTTTTTACAGGTCGAAAAAATCATCTTTGGTTAGGGAGAAACTCTTCCGGCAATTCAGACTAAAATATAACGAATCTAACATTGGTTAAAACAGATACTTCCGGTTGAAAATACGAAAATAAATAGCAAACTTAATCAAGCATTTATGCAATTTCATCAATGAATAGTAGAAAGAAAAATAATGAAACTCCTTTTTTACAGATCATGAATAGGATCTGTGGTTTGGGATCTATGGGCAACACAAGTCTGATTAGGGTTTTGGTAAACCCTAACGAGTTTTAAACTTTAAATCTGATTCTCTGACAGAGGAAAAATAGCAAACAGAGACAAACAATTATCAAAATTTTGCAATAAATAGTTTACACTAACATGAAGCCACTGCATTTTACGGATCTCGAATCGGATATCGGATGAGAGAAATAACACATCTGCAAGTTAAGCTTGAAATTAAACAATGATTTTAATCAACAGAAATCCCGATTTGATTTTGTGTTTTATAACCAGGGTTACCGAATCCCAAAACATCTGATTTTTTTACAGTAGTTTACCAACATGTTTGTGTATCACATATAAAAAAATAAAAAATTTACAGTGAGTACTTCAATACGAAATAACATGTTCTTTACTGATCTAAGTTTAAAACACACAGAAATTTAATAAAACATGCATTAATCAATGAAAACAATAAAAAAAATACTTAAACAATAAAACAAAATTAATTTCTATGCTGAAACACATGTAATAAACATGAATAAGTAAAAAAATAAATAAAACACAGGGAATCCATGGCTGAAATTTATTTTCACCATTGAAATCATGGATTTAATCCATTTAACGGATAAATCTCATGTTTTCTTGGCTAAGAATATAAAAAATAATGCAATAAATGATTCTAATGGATTAGAATCGTGGAAAACAGAGTGGAATAGGGTTAAATCATCTTCTTGAACTGAACTTGAGGTTCTTGAGGTTGAATTCATGGTTTAATCCATGAAAGGAGAGGTGCTAATGGTGAAATCTAATATAAAATTATAAAAAACTAATAAAAAAATAAAAAAATAATATTAAATAACTCACCTTGGGGATGTAGCTGCAATGGAGGAAGGTGGAGGTGCTGGAAAGGAGAAAGAAGCCACGAAAATTTGAGAGAGAAAAGAGCTCCCTTTGACCCCCTTTAGGTCCCCTATTTATAGTTTTTTTTTGATTTGTTTAGGAAGAGTTTTGATTTTTTTGGACTCTTTTTAATAAATCCACTAAGGACCACGATTTTCTTAGAGGATTCTAACCTAAATGGACTCTAATTGATCCCTAATTAACATCTAATTAAATCCTAAAAAGTCCAAATGTGGTGCCACCTAGTGTGGGCCCACATTTGGTTTTTAAAACTTGAATTTAAAACCTTTAAAAACCCATAGTTTAAAACTTAAATAAAATGGATTTTTAAAATTGCTTTTGACTCCTCTAAACCCCTAACCTAACTAGGACATTGACTAACTCTAGTCTAACCTTGACTTCTTCAAATGTGGCACCACCCTGAGTGGGCCCCACTTGAATTTTCAAAAAGGATTTTAAAACTTGAAAATGAGCGGTTTTTCAAAAGAGATTCAAAAGTAGACTTTGAGATTGAAAGGTTTGAAATTGTACAAAGTCTTGACTGAGTCAGAACTCCTCTGGATATGACACCAACTGTGGAGGCCCCACATCGAAGTTTTGAAAAACTTGAAACAAAGACTGAAAATGATTTTGAAAAGGGGTTAAAATCATAGTTGAAATTTAAAGTTTTGAAAATAGAGTTCTAAGCAAACTGGAACTCTGGACTAGAGTCCTGAAAATTTAGGACTCTGAGATTTGAGATTTTAAAAGACAAATGAAGGATTTTTTGAAAGATTTTATCAAAAAAATGGTAAAACAAGTCAGAAAATACAGTCAGGGTTAGACTCCTAACTCAATCAGAACTCCGAAATAGAGTCCTGAATTAACTGGACTCTACAAAATGTCCTAATTTTTTAAAACAAATAGAAAAGAATAAAAATGGAGGTAAAAACAGGCTCTAGAACAGACTCTTGACTGGATTAGGACTCTGGGACAGAGTCCTGATCGGACTGAAACTCTAGATTTTTTTTAGTATTTTTTTGAAAAACAGATAAAAGAACTTATGAAAATAGGGAAAATGTCAAGAAATATTGAAATAAAAAAGAGTCCTGATCCAACTAGGACTCTGAGGACAGAGTCCTAATTGAACTAGGACTCTCAGATTTTTGGATTTTCTGAGAAAACAAATGAATGAATTTTGAAAAACAGTTGAAAACAGGGTAAAATTGGAGTTTTGGTTCATAGTCCTGATCTGATTAGGACTCTGAGAAAGAGTCCTGATTCGATCAGAACTCTAGAAATTTTTGGTTTTCTGATAAGCAAGTGTTGAAATTTAAACAGAAATTTTGAAAATCAGTGAAAATGGAGTGAGAAAACCAACTTTGGATAGAGTCCTGATTCGATCAAGACTCTGGGATAGAGTCCTGATTCTATCAGGACTCTGGGATAAAATCCCAGAATTTTGAAATTCTTTGATAAAAGTGTAATAGTTTTGATAGATGGAAAGATTTTTGCAAGATTCTCTCAAAATTGAAATCAGGATCAGAGTCTTGATCCAACTAAGACTCTCTAAAAGAGTCATGTTTTGACTGAAACTTTGAGTTTTTGACTCATTTTGAAATATTTGGTTGAAAATAGGTAAAAATAGTGACAAAAGACAGAGTCCTCATCCGACTAAAACTCTGAAAAAGAGTCCTAATCCGACTGAGATTCTTGAAGAAGAGTCCTAATCCAACTAGGACTCTGGGATTTTGGCCAAAACAGAAGATTTTGAAAGGTTTTCTCCAAAAATAAGTAGAAAAGGTAGTAAAAAGTAGAGTTTTGATTCGGCTGAGACTCTGGAAAAAGAGTCCTGATCCAACTAGGGTTCTAAGATTTTGGCCAAAATGGAGGAAATGGACAAGGGATATGACCATAACTAGTTTAAAATCAGAATGGTGTTTTAGAAATGTTCAAAAAGATTCAAAAAGATGAAAATACAGAGTCCTAATCCAACTAGAACTCTAAAATTTATGAGATTTTTGATAAATGAAGGAATCTAGAAGCGACACCACCTAAATGGGTCTCATCTGAGAATTGAAATCAATTAAAATTGAGTTTGAAATGAATCCAGATTATTTTCTGAGGAAAACATTTTGAAATATAAGATCCTAGGGGTTGGCAACTGACAGAATGTTGATTAAAGACCCAGGTTTTAAAATTGATTTTAAAAGAAAAGTTTTAAAAGCTTGAATCTGGATTTATTATTTTGAAAACAGGAGTTCTAGATCTCAATAATGAGATGCAATGACATGCAATGCTATGCAATGCAATGAAATGGTATGCTGAATACATGCAATGATATGCAGTGACATATAAAATGTAAGTACTGGAGAAGAGTGAAAATTTGGGATGTTTATAGATGCCCCTCTTTGCTACTAAGCCGGTGTAAGCCGAGCTTAGTGGTAAAGAAAAACGCACCAAATTTTGGACTATAAAAATGCCCCAGTTAGAAAAATTTGGCTAGGTGTGAAAGAATTAACTCTGACGGTGATCATGATAGGTATGAAATGGAGAATAAAGAAGAACGATTCATTCTACGAGATTGAAGTTCAGGTTTCGCCCTTATTCTGGATGGGACGGGAAACAGAATACCTCATCAGAATGTGGCTCAAGTTTAACCCTTTGACCTGATCGGGAAATGAAATACCTCATCAAATGAGGCTCAGGTTTATACCCTTAACCTGATTGGGCGAAAAAATGAACGGAATCCTCAAAAGAAGAGACCGTGATGGAACCTTCGGATTCTGCACAATAAATCCGACAGGGGTTTTGCAAAAGGATGAAAATGGGGTCCTAAGAGAGATAACAAATGGTGTCAGGATGCATCAAAGATGAGCCTCAAGCTCTCGCTTCACGCCAGGATAGCTAGAAAATATTGTCAAAATGTTGGAAAATTGTTGTTGATTTAAAATTATTGAAAGTGATGCACATTGTTTTGAAGATATTCCCTCTTTTCTACCTGAAGTATTACCTTCGATTGGGCTTAACTCCATAGAATCAAGATCCGAATTCAAATTTCTTGCAATTGACTTTCTTTCAAGGAAGCTATCAATTTCCTTGATATGAATAGAAAAGAGAGTATTCTTAATATTATAAAAGCAATTGGTGAAAGAATATTGATAATAGAATTTCACAAAATTAAAGAAGATTCTTGGTAGATTTGGCAGTTTGATATCCTGAGATTCTTTTCTCATGATGATCTCTCTGCCTTTTCTTTTTTTTTTGGCAGAATTGGAGGTCTTTTGGGTTTTTGGGGATTTTATTACATCATCCTTCATTTTGGAGATGTTCTATCTTTTTCTCTCTTTTTAGAAGGGTACATCACAAACTCCTTCATCTTGGAGATGTTCAGATCCTTCTTTGCCTCAGGGATTATATTAACGATATTGGCTCATTGGCTGGTGGTCTCTTGATGATAGCTAAAATTAAATATCTTTTAGGGTTTGTCGGGAGGCTCATCACAGTCGCCTTTATCTTGACGATGCTCTGAACTTTCCCTAGAAGGATCCATCACAAACTCCTTCATCTCAGAGATGATCCAAATCTTCTTTGGCCCTGGGGGTCTACTCGCTTAATTCGCTTTCATCTTGACGACAATTGAGGAATCCCTTTTGCGGATATTTAATTGCAGCTTAAGTGATTGAGGAGATGTGAAGATTGTATGGATTTTTCTGTCACCCAGGATATTTCGACTGCCTTATTTTCCAAGAATGATCTTTAAAAATGTGTCATTGACTGCGATCAATATCAATCACTTATGACTTTGCAACAACATTGAATTTTCTTTGCTGACCATATCAGGGATTTATTCTTCATCCTTTTGGTTGGCCAATAGAAAGAATTTGAATTTTGAATCCTTCTTCGCAAAAGCTTTTGTCCTTTCGGAAGTAATACTGGAGGTATTCTGAAGTAATGTTTTTGTGCAATAAAAATTTTGAAATCAACAAATATTTAATGACAAATTGGCAAAATTTTCTTGAAATCCTTTGTGAAAGCGAGCAGTTGAAGCACAATGCAATGCATCTATGACAAAAAATTTCTTCTCCTTTCCCCAAAGGCGAAGATTTAGAAATGGGAAACAGAAATTACTCCTCTCTTCCCTGAAGAGGAGGTGTTTGCAAAACAAACTTTCAAAGAGAAATTAAGCTTTCGTCAAAACTTCCTAACATTAGGCTTCTCTTATGGAAAGTGGGCCGGTAATGGTGAGGTCAGAAAATTGGGTCATGAAGGAGCGAGTCCATCACACTCTCCCTGAAAGGAGGGTCCTTCATGATGAAGTGACCTAGTATGAAATTGTGGTCACAAGGAAAGCGAACTTTTGTCGAAGCTCTCCCTGAGCTAAGGGTTCCTTGTATGAAATTGAAAATTTTGTTTTGCAAACGATTCACAAAGACACGAGTCCCTTCAAACTCTCCCTGAAAAGGGGCTAAGTGAACAAAGGATAGCATGCGAAAAGAACGAGCTCCCTCGAACTCTCCCTGTAAAAAGGGTCTCTCGCAAGAGAAATGTTTGAAATTGGTATTGGGTGACCAAAAGGGTTGAAATTGGAAATTGAAATTTTGAAATTGGAAATTGAAAATTGAAAATTGAAAATTGAAAATTGATTGACCCGAAGGTCGAAATTGGAAATTTGGAATTTGAAAATTAGAAATTGGAAGTTTGGAAATTGGAAATTGATTGACCCGAAGGTGGAAATTGGAAATTTGGAATTTGAAAATTGGAAATGGGAAATTGATTGACCCGGAGGTCGAAATTGGAAATTTGGAATTTGAAAATTGGAAATGGGAAATTGGAAATTAGAAATTGGTTGACCCGAAGGTTGAAATTGGAAATTTGGAAATTAAATGGCCCGAGGGATGAAATTGGTTAATTGGGATCTTGAATTTTGGTGAATGATTAGCAAAAGACTGAACTCAAGAGGTCGACTGACACGACCAACCGGTGAGACATTAATACCAATGCTCAATTTTTTGAAGGAATACTAGTATGAATACCGGGTTTTTGAAAATGTGTCATTATAGACATTGGATTTTGAGATTGTACCAGTTCAAGCGCTGGGTTTTGAAAGTCCACCAGTACGAGCACTGATTTTTGAAAGATTACTAATACGAGCATTGGATTTCAAAAGATTTACCAGTATGAGCACTGGATTTAAAAAGATTACCAGTACGAGCACTGAATTTTAAAAGATTACCAATACGAGATTTGGTAAGGCAACCAAGGTGAGATTGGATCTCATAAAAGGACCAATTTGAAAATTGGATTTAACCGGACCGGTGGAAAACTGGGTTCGGTCGGAAGCTTTGAATCAGAATTCAAATCTTCAAGGCAAGACTAATTGGATTTTAAAAGAAGATTCAGGTCGGAACTCAGATCCTTGAAGGAAAACTAGATCCATTGTGGAAGGAAAAGAAATTCAAGTCGGAACTCGAATCCTGAAGGAAAAGTAGATCAATTTGGGAGAAAAAGAAATTCAAGTCAAAACTCAAATCCTGAAGGAGAACTAGACAAAAGAAGGAAAGGAGATTCAAGTCGGAACTCAAATCCCGAAGGAAAACTAGAAGGAAAGGAGATTTGAGTCGGAACTCGAATCCCGAAGGAACACTGGACAAAAAAGGAGGAAAGGAGATTCGAGTTGGAACTCGAATCTTTGAAGAAGAACTAGACAAAAACAAGGAAAGGAGATTCGAGTTGGAACTTGAATCCCGAAGGAAAACTAGAAGGAAAGGAGATTCGAGTCGGAACTCGAATCCCGAAAGAGAACTGGACGAAAAAAAGGAATGGAGATTCGAGTTGGAACTCGAATCCTGGAGGAAAACTAGACAAAAAGAAGGAAAGGAGATTCAAGTCGGAACTCGAATCCCGAAGGAAAACTAGACAAAAAGAAGGAAAGGAGATTCGAGTCGGAACTTGAATCTCGAAGGAAAACTAAACCGGTTAGAAGGAAAAGAAATTCGAGTCGGAATTTAAATCCTGAAGGAAGACTAGACTAATTAGAAGGAAAGAAATTTCGAGTCGGAACTCGAATCCCGAAGAAAAACTAGACCGGTTAGAAGAAAAGGAAATTCGAGTCGGAACTCGAATCCTGAAGGAAAACTAGACCGGTTAGAAGGAAAGGAAATTCGAGTCAAAACTCGAATCTTGAAGGAAAACTAGACCAGTTAGAAGGAAAGGAAATTCGAGTCAGAACTTGAATCTCGAAGGAAAACTAGACTAGCATGGATTAGGTTTGAAAACATTAACCAGTAAACCAGATTTAGAAAGTTTGACCAATAAAAATTGAATTTTGAAAGTCCGACCAATAACAATTGGATTTTGAAAGATGTACCAGTGCAAATACCAAATTTTGGAAATGAACCAGTATAAGTACTGGATTTTGACAATGGACCAGTACAAATACTGTTTTTGGAAGAATTATCAGCACGAACACTGGATTTTGAAGAATTTACCAGCATGAAACTGGATTTAGAAAATGTTACCAGCGCAAACACTAGATTTTGAAAGTCTTACCAGCACGAACACTGGGTTTTGGAAATTTACCAGCCCGAACACTGGGGTTTTGAAATTTTATCAGCACGAACACTGGGTTTTGGAAATTTACCAATTGATTTTGATAGAAGATTTTCAGTCTTCACCCTCACAACGACTTGGACAACTGTCAGGATCTCAGGATTTATCTCTTATCCTGAATGGGTAGTTAAGGTTGATCCCTTAACCTGAAGGGGAAATGAATTTGATGCAAATGAATGCATATAAATGCAAATGAATGCATATAAATGCAAATGAATGCAAATGTATGCAAAATGATGTGAATGAATACACATGCATGCAAAATAAGAGATTTGTTTGATTCTGCCTGCATATAGGATGTTTTGAAGACAATTTTCAAAATAATGCCCCAGTATAACTGGGGAGTGAGAAGTTGGATGAAAGGATAAGTAATTGATATTTAAAGAATGTTCTCCGACGGTAACAAAGCAACTGACTTTTGATCGATTCAGAGACTCTGAAGAGGGTCATTCCTCATGAAAGAACATTTTGCAGAGAAGGAGAATAAAAGGTGACATCAAGTTTATGAGGAAAATGGGTAATTTATTTAATCATAACAAGTTGGTAAGAATACTGAGACTGTATTGTCCTTTAAAATGACCAAAAGCAAAATGATTAAAGATGACATAGCCCTGGCATTGTCAGTTTCTTGGAAAACTTGATCAGAATGGTCAACTGGTATCTTCCTCATTTTCAACAAGGAGATTCTTGTCAATGCGATCTTGAATGATATTCTTCAGGGAAAACAATTCTCAGTGTCCTGCCTGATGAAATTTACAGATTTTTTCTTTGAATCTGCCCATGACTGCTGCAGGATCAACTACCTTAGGTAAACAGATCATATCTTTTACGAGCATGTATTCCAGAACATTCTCCAGTGTCTGATCCAGAGGGGTGAACTTTCGATCCGTACTCCAATCCTTGTGCTTTGTCTTTTCTTGACCTTTTTCTTTATGTTGAGGCCTAGATTGAAGAGGCTTATCATTGTTGAAGAACTTTCCTTTTTGGCCCTTAGATCCCTCTGAATAGTTATCATGATTGCAATCATCGGCAGAAAGAGTAAAGTGAGCCTCTGGAGATCCGACCATATCTTTTGTGTGCATGTATTCCATGAAACTCTCGAGTATTTGATCCAATGGGGCCATCTTGCGGTCCTGGTTCCGACCATCATGTTGTACTTTTTGCCGATTGCTTGACTTTTGTTGAGACTTGGCTGAGATAGTCGACCAATATTCTTTCTCATTCTCAACGAAGAAATTCTTGTCAATATAATCTTGGACAATGTTCTTAAAGATGAAACAGTGGTCGGTATCATGCCCTATTGCTCGATGAAATTTGCAGAACTGGTCCATGAATCTTCCCATGATTGTGGGCAGATTTGTAGCTCTTGGAAGCTTTACCAATTCCTTGGTCAACATATATTCAATGATTTTATCGAGAGGTTGCTCAAGAGGAGTAAACTGGAGATCGCTACCCCAACCATCTCGTTTTATCTTTTCTTTCTGTTGATCCAACTTTTTATTTTGCCTTGAAGACTTTTCTTTCTGACTTGTATGATTGTCTTTGTTATCTTTGCAATCATCGCGGTTGGCATTGATGAAGAAGGTGGAATTCATCTTTTTTTTTGAATCTTGATTATTCCTGACGGAGGGGGGGGGGTGATGCCCTTGTAGAGGTCTTTGCTCGTGAAGACCTTCTTGCCCTTGTCGCGAGCATGCAGATCTCGAACTATCCTGACCATATCTTTGAATTGCGGTTGGTTAGATTCATTGACAAACTGTTCTTTGAACTTATGGGCTGACCTCTGCCCCTGAGTAGCTCTGCGGAGTACCTGCTGAGTTTCAATTTCTTCATCTGTGTCTTCCACTGATTCTTCTTCATCAGTTGTATAAGAATTCTGAATAAACTTCTTGGCTACCTTCGAGGCCTTCTTGATTGCTCGGCCTTTTGCCTGTTGCTTGACTTGGGTTTTCCCTGCACTGGCTTCTGCTTGCTCTGCCAGCATCTTGGTCATCATTTTTTTAAACATGGCATATATTTGAGGATCGATGTCATCCTCAACCTGCTGCCCTTGATTTCTGCCGGAATGCGGGGAATCCATTTCTTCTTCTGAAGCTGTTGAATATATGATGCCTTTGACTGGTGCAGTTTTCTTCCCTGACCTTGTCTGAACCATTGAATATCACAAATGCTCTGTTGAATGTCACTAACGCTCTCTACAGGGCAGAATTGATGGTTAGGCTTTTGAAAGAGATTTTGATTGGAGGAAAATATGTATTAAATTTTTTTATAGAAAATTGAAAAAGTATCCCATTACTAAGGATTGAGTCGTAGCTGGGGTTACGACAATTGCGTCATTATTCCTTTGCAAAGAGCAAACAACTAAAAATGTGCCTTATTACCTAGGCGAGGTCGTCAAACCATGATGGAAATTAAAGAAATTGTATTGAAGGAAAAACATGATTTTATTAATAATACACTTGACAAAGAGGAGGGGGACAAACAATTTTCCACCACTCCTGATAATCAGAGGATACTCGAGGACCAGGAAAAATAGTGAGAGTAACAAAAGAATCCCAGCTATGTCTGGCAGAATGGTATGCTTTAGACCATTTATCTGATGTGAGATCGAATTCTGGAAAGATCCCTGATAGTAGATGAATTTCTATGCGCTTTTGTCTCTGAGAGAACTGACTGACACACCGCTCTGGATGATAGTATGCGCAAAAGAATGGGCCAAGTAGCCTGAACCTCTTGCCATATGCATAAGTATATCTGGGAGGTGATTCCTGACGATCAAAGTAGTCCCATACGACTTCTTCCTCATGAAGGTTATCGATCAAGAATCGGTATCGCGCAACTGAAAGAAGCTTTTCACCATTGTATCTGAATGAACTGGCTCGGGCTGGCACATGCCGGAGGAACCAAGATTGCAATGCATAGGTGCACCATTCGACTAGAATTGATTCTCCGAGTGTGAAACGGGTCAACCCTCGGTATAGAAAAGCGAGTGCGGCCATGGCTATAGAGGCGGCTGGTCTGTCGACTTCCCCACCTTCACAGAAGTTGAACTATCCTAATATCCATATAATTCCATCCATCTGAAAAGAGAGCTAATCCCATAGTGCATAAGACCATCGCATGCTGAATTCTCTCTCGAGATGTTCGAGATAAGGAACTGACTTCTACGAATGCCCCATACTGTCTGTAGATTTCGAGCAGGTTCACATACTCATTTCCGTCCTCCTCGATCAAGGGCCAAGACTTGCGTCCTGTCATGCGAGCTAAAGCGTCTCGGGGATCCAGACCCTTGACATTGATTAAGAACTGTTTCTCCAGTGGATCTCCAGGCTGACCAGCTGGCTCGGGCAGTCCCATGATTTCTGAAAACTCATCCATCAACAAAGTCATTTCTCTCCATGGAAACCAGAAGGTACTAGTACTCGGGTTCCACCGCTCTGCCAGTGCGTGGATCAAATTGTCGTTGATTGTCTGTTTTTCCCACCGCGGATGCCAGTTCTAATCCACAATCGTCCAAATGGTCTGGAAACATACGAAAGAAGTTCTTGAGCCATTTATAATACCACCGGGGAAGGATCCGATGCTAAGGACTCGATGTTCTGGAGGACCTTGTCGCACCTCGTAGGAGATGTGACCCTCACGAAAGACTAAATCAAGTTGACTGGATGCCATCAGAACTGAAAAACATGGAGAATTGGAATAAGACTTGGGAAAATACAAGGATTTTGAAAAAATGCAGGCAGGATAAAAATGAAGCAGAAAATTTGAGATCCAGAAGAACGAAAGGATGAAAAATAACCTGGAGTTTTGAAGGAAATATAGAAGAATTTGGAAAATCACCCAGGGTTTGGATAAATCAGACAGTGTATGGAGACAGATGAAAAAATTTAGGGTTATTTGAAAAATCATCCAGTATTTTTGGAAAAACTTATGGAAAAAATGTAATGAAAGAAACTGACATTCAATCATATCCTATACAATCAAGTATGCACATACAACATTCCCTAAAAGCTGACTCTAGATGCACAAATTTTGAAATAGCTGTAGGACCTTAATCCTAACTCTAAGGTTCAGATCATCTGTGTCCAATCATGCTATGCCTATATACTCAAGCCAAGGCTCGATGTACGTGGCATAAAATCAATTTCTCCGGTTCTAGGTTCAAGTTTTCCAACATCCTTGAGTACCTGCCGATATACTTTGGACTATGGCCCTTGGTACGTGGCAGGGGGGTGTTATCCCAAATAAGTGGCCCAGTTGTGAGGCTCTGTCCCGAACTATGGTTCTGGAAAAGAGCCCAGCAACGTGAAGACCAGGTAGATATAGGTGGGGTGGTTTTTGAAAACATGAGCACATGCAAATAAATCAGAAGGCTCTAAAACCTAAAGAGATAGAGATTTTAAATTTTTTGAAGAAGCATACATTGTTTGCATTCAAATCCTAAATTGAGGAGTGTTGTATTAGACCTAGGTCTATGTGAGCATGAATAATTCTCCTCAATATAGTCCTACCAAACCATGCCTAGTCTACATGTAATCCATATCAGCTGGGTTCAAGTTTAGGCTCCTAGGTTCACATGATATCATGAAATAAAAGCTGACATTCCATGGAACACAATTTTGACAATTTGAAGTAAGTCAAGCACACAATTGATCAAGCAAAGACAAGTCCCATCACGGTCGCCAAACCTGTTATCATCGCAAAATTTTTACTTTTGCTAGTCAAATTGATCTTTGAAAAAGATTTTGAAAATAACTCGCCTCCGTTTTAAAATGCGGGATAATTCCGAAGAATGGGACTCGCCTGTTGGTACGAGGTTCAACCGTTCCTGGCGCCTTTACCAGGGGTAATTGAACCAAGGATCAAAAGTGTGCTTAACTTTGCTCAACTTGTCTAAATCATGTTCTATTTCCTAAATGCACAAAGAATCAGACATGTGCTATGAATTTCTGAAAATGCATATTTGAAAACATGATGTTTGCTTTGAATATTTAAAATACTTGGAAAAGATGCCACTTTGAAAATCATGAGCCTTGTTGAGAGAGAATTTCTGAAGAAAATGAAAATTGATTTATGAAGGAATCTTGAAATTTTGTGGAAATCGATTTCTAAGGAATTTCAAATAACTTTGAAAAACTTGATTTCTCTGAATTCAAATTTTGAAATTGAATATATAACTTGAAAAATCGAATTTTAAACTTTGAAAAACACTTGAAATATCCTTTGAAAACCCAATGTTTTGAGAAAATTGATTTTTGAATAAGTCTTGGAAAATTTTGAGAAAATCGATTTCTCTAAATGGGAATTGGAATTTGCAAATGAATGAATATGAATTTGAAAGACTTGATTTTGAGGAATTGAGAAAATCCTTTTGTATTTTTTTAAGAAATGCAGTGCATTTTGAAGTTAGCCTAAGAGTGTAGGCTGAATGTGGCTAATACGAAGATCACAAATCTGGGTCTCATTCGTATTCTGACTATAGCCATAAATACGAATTCCACCGAGTTTGTCAACTTCCTAAGAGCTTGTGCACGTGCCATTCATGTAAACCATAGTGAATTTGCAAAAATGTGCATGAATGATACATTCATCAGATATTAAAATTTGCATAATCAAACTATATTGAATGAATGAATCGATGTATGCACATATGATAACCACTACAATCATTATCAAAGATTATACAGATCTTTCAGCACAGCATAAAACAAATACAGAATCATGATCAAACACCATCCATCAAGCAAATGTTGAAGGCACAAAGAAGAACAAAGAAAGAAAAAAACATGGAAGGTTAAGTAGGGAAAATAAGAAGAAGAAAACACAGTAGTATAAGATAATAAAACTAGTTGCTCTGCCTCATTAAATAAAGAGGAAGAGATGTTAAATAGATTAGGGATTAGTTAGGGTGATGAGTTTAGTTGGGGGAGTGATGGGTTTAGTTGAGGGAGTGACGCGGCCGACCCATTGTGGAGGTGTAAATCCCAAATAAGGCGATTTGTTGGGACGAGGGTGGACGAAGTCCTGGCTATAATCAAACCCACAAGATATGTCCCATCACTTTCATTAGTTTTGTATACAGCTATATGAAATGACATTGTTTAATTTCATTAATGCGGAGTGTATTTTATTTGAGATTTGCTCGCTGTTTCTGACAACTGGCGTAATTATTTGAAAACTGGCGTAGGGTGATAGGACATTTCATTTATAAATGAATGACATATCACACACTTTATAGATGTGTCTTAATTTGCTTCATGAATAAGGAACCGACAAATCAACAATTCTTGCATAAACGACTTGTTCGTGAATCGATCGCTTTAGTTTTACGGTTTAGTATTTTCAAACACGTAGGTTGAGCGCACATCTTTTATCAATTACAAGATTTCATTACTTGCGTATGCTGACCGTATAAATCACATATGTTTCTTGTGATTTATGTTAAATGACAGCGAAGAATATTGCGATTTGTGAAGAACTGTTATCATCGCAAAATTTTTACTTTTGCAAGTCAAACTGACCTTTGAAAAAGATTTTGAAAATAACTCGCCTCTGTTTTAAAATACGGGATAATTCCGAAGAATGGGACTCACCTGTCAGTACGAGGTTCAACCATTCCTGGCGCCTTTACCTGGGGTAATTGAACCAAGGATCAAAAGTGTGCTTAACTTTGCTCAACTTGTCTAAATCGTGTTCTATTTCCTAAATGCACAAAGAATCAGGCATGTGCTATGACTTTCTGAAAATGCATATTTGAAAACATGATGTTTGTTTTGAATTTTTAAAATACTTGGAAAATATTCCACTTTGAAAATCATGAGCCTTGTTGAGAGAGAATTTCTGAAGAAAATGAAAATTGATTTCTGAAGGAATCTTGAAATTTTGTGAAAATCGATTTCTAAGGAATTTCAAATAACTTTGGAAAACTTGATTTCTCTGAATTCAAATTTTGAAATTGTATATATAACTTGAAAAATCGAATTTTGAACTTTGAAAAGCACTTGAAATATCCTTTGAAAACGCAATGTTTTAAGAAATTTGATTTTTGAATAAGACTTGGAAAATTTTGAGAAAATTGATTTCTCTAAATTGGAATTGGAATTTGCAAATGAATGAAATGAATGAATATGGATTTGAAAGACTTGATTTTGAGGAATTGAGAAAATCCTTTTGTATTTTTTTGAGAAATGCAGTGCATTTTGAAGTTAGCCTAAGAGTGTAGGGTGAATGTGGCTAATACAAAGATCACAAATCTAGGTCCCATTCGTATTCTTAATATGGCCATAAATACGAATTCCACCGAGTTTATCAACTTCCTAGGAGCTTGTGCACATGCCATTCATGTAAACCATAGTAAATTTGCAAAAATGTGCATGAATTATACATTCATGAGATATTAAAATTTGCATAATCAAACTATATGCAAGGCTCCCTATTCTAAGCAGGAATTGAAATTCTTATTCCAAATTTAATTATGATTTACATCACTAATTGAATTTAAATACAAGAAATAAAGTCTTTAATGTCCTTGCAAAACTAGAAAACTTGTTAGTGAACCTATGTTGGCTTTTCTAGATTTATCCAGTAATATCTAGAAATTACTAGATTTTGCTAGATATAAGCATTTTTCCATGATTCCCTTAAATCAAAATGATAAAATATGAAATAAAGTTGAATAAATAATAAAGATGGAAGTTATAAATTCGAAATTGGGTTCAAAATAACCAAAATACCCATGATAGCAAGACTATGGCCTTGAAATCATGGTTTTCAGAAAGATATTTTGTAAAATATAACTTTTGAAATTCAAATGAAAATAAATTAAACTAAATATGACATGAAATGATTAAAAATATGAAAATTAGGATTTAGAATATCGAAATTTAGGTCAAATGACCAAAATGCCCCTGATAGCAAGACTATGGCCTTGAAATCAGGGTTTTCTGAAATAGATTTTGGTAAAAACTTGGGATTTATGATTGAAATAAGTATAAAATCAAACATGAAACATCCTATAATGATTATAAACATGAAAAAACCCTAAAAACATGCACTTATAAACGAAAATCAAGAAATATCACAAATATCACGATTTTGGCAGTGTTTTGGGATCATACGGGTACCCTATTTTGCAATTTGATTAATTCAAGCATCAAACGGATTTCAAAATTCATACAAATTGGTACCTGCACTTGTTTCAACCCTAAAATCAGATTAGAATCATAAAAACCTATTTTTGATATTATTTTAATTCGTAAATTGCATCAAAACCCTAAAATAATCTATTTTTAACCTTGGTCAGAGACCAGTTTCAGTGTTAGAATCGAATCAGGGGTCAATCTACCATGAAAATTTCTGAAATTTCTCAGAGGCAAACTAGGAAGATAAAAGAAAGTTTTCCCATTTATAGATTGGAAAAATCATCTCCGGTTACGGAGAAACCCTTCTGGCAATCCGGACTAAAATATAACGAATCTGACATTGGTTAAAACAAATACTTCGGGTTGAAAATACAGAAATAAATAGCAAACTTAATCAAAAATTTATTCAATTTCATCAATGAACAGTAGACAGAAAAATAATGAAACTCCTTTTTTACAGATCATGAATAGGATCTGTGGTTTAGGATCTATGGGCAATACAAGTCTGATTGCGTTCTGCGACGTGTTTAGGGTTTAGGATATTGGGTTTATGGTCTAGAGTTTTGGGTTTTGGGTTTAGGCGTTATGCTCGATTGTCTTATCAATTTGTAGTATATTATGCGTAATGTTCATTGATTTGTGTATTTAAATGGTTGCTTTGTTAGCGATTTCTCATAAAATCGATGCAAGTCTTTGAAGTAAATACTCTTTGTAAATATGTATTATGTGTTTCACATTGTCAATAATTATGATAATTTTGGATGAAGTGCATCAAAATAAATTGATTTCGTTCGTAAATAAATATTTCACTTACCGTTGTGGACTACTCTAATTTACGAAGGGCGAACATTAAAAGGCCTTATCTACCAGAAAAATCGCAAATCACTAATTGTGATTTTCATTCCTGGAGGGTGAGCAATAACACAATCTCTTATATGTGTGGACTTTTTTTTTAAAGGGCAAAGATTATAAGGCTTCTTCATCAGATAAATCGAGAATCTGTTATTGCGATTTTCAGTCACACTTTGTGAGAAAGACCACGATTTCTTTACAGCAGACGTGTCTTATCACTATGGACTAGTTCTATTTATGAAAGCTAACATTAATAGCGCTTGTTGACCGCAATCATCACATCTCCTATCGCTGTGGTCTATTTTTTTAAGGATTAAGAAGAAGAAGAAGAAGAAGAAGAAGAAGAAGAAGAAGAAGAAGAAGAAGAAGAAGAGGACGAACAATACATACGAAGAAGAAGAAGAAGAAGAAGAAGAAGAAGAAGAAGAAGAAGAAGAAGAAGAAGAAGAACAAGAACAAGAACAAGAAGAAGAGCAATACATACGAAGAAGAAGAAGAAGAAGAGCAATACAAACGAAGAAGAAGAGGAATAATTGCCATAGTCTACTGGATTTCAAGAAGGCCTACCTTATTGGGTTAATGGTAATAATTACAGAGACCTTTTGTCTAGTGAAAAATTAAGTAAACAATCATCGAGTGCAAGCTTACAACAAAACAATCCTAACACCATTTGTGCGATCGATTTGCATATATTGATTCTTACACTCTAGCAATCTGAAAAGCATTGGGTCTTATAAGTGATGGATTTAAATGAAAAACAATTATGGTGTTACAATTCAAAGCTGTTTGTGATTGGTTTCCCTCCTTATTCACTTTCGCAACAGAATTCCAAGCGTGCCGCCTGATCATGTTGAGGTTGTCTTTCGTATTTGCTGGACAACGATTTGTAGTAGTGCTCATCAGCTGAATGACGATTTAACTATTCAGAAGTGTAAGCTTCAATTTGTGGTTATCGCTTGGAGCTGCGTAAGTCGGCTTCGTATTCGCTGCATAGCGAGTTATGGTTATCACGAAAAAGCGATTTGTGCTGTCAGTTGAACAACAATTTGTAGCCATCGCTGGATAGTTTGTGTTGTAAGCCGGACAACGATTTATGAGCATCGCTGGATAGAGATTTGTGGCTTCTACAGGAAGTTGATTCATGACATCACTGAATGGCGATTTGTGGTTATCGTTGAATAGCAATTTGTGGCATTGCAACATAGTGATATGCGGATATTGTTGGAATGTCAATCTAAGCGGGGTGAGAAGGGTTGTTCCAGATAGCTTTTTTGGACCATTGATCAAGGTTGCGATTCATTTTATGATCTGAGTAACCTTTCACCTGCATTTTTCAGGTAGGTGGTTGCATAATGTTGGACTTGTGTAATGACAATAAAAAGAAATCATTTTATGATCTGAGTTTTTTTGTTGATTTAAACAATTTCTTTCTTTATTGAATTGCAATTTACATCCAATAAATAGAATGTGTCCCAACATAGCATCCAATCTACTTTCAAGACAATGTCATGTTCGCAAGTTATGAGTGCCATTCATTTTCTTTATTCTTGTTCTTCTTGATAATCTTTTTATGGTGCATGCTCGCCCCTCGCAACTATTAATCGTTTAAGCACTTATCGATAGGATAATTTGCTGGGTCTACATGATAAATCACCTTAAAGTATAAACATCTTGTAAAATAGATTATTATTTTATTTATCGTCATTTGATATTTAATCATTGTGTAAATTGGAAATAAAAACAACTCTTATCGTTGTGGACTATTATAATTTACTAAGGGATTCCATTAAAAGCTAATACAGAGGATGAGCAATACCACAATTTCTGAACATCAAACATCTCTTATCTAAGAGAACAATTATTTTTTTTTACGGCCAAACAATAAATGCGAAAAGACCAAACGTCTTTCACAACTTACGAAGCGCTGGAGGCGACAATTGAGCAATACCTGCAAATCACCAGGCATCGAAGACAAAAATCAGTACCCAACGATAACCACAAATCGACATGCAGTGAATTCACGAACCGACTTCCTACAGAAGCCACAAATCGCTATCTACCGAGGCTCACAAATCAATGTCGGGCCCACAACACAAAATGCTATCCCGCGATCCTCACAAATCATAATATTGTGATTTTACAAATCGCTGCCAGGCTGACTAAAAAAATCGCTATACACCAAATACGAAATCGATTTAAGCAAATCCAACCACGGACCGCAAGTCGTCACTGACAAATCACTATAAACTCTTAACAAATCCGACAATGTGGAAATCAGGTCATGCAAAGAGGCATGACAACTAAATTAATATCCCACACGAGATTCATGTGTCCCATACCTATCTGTCGAATTCATCAGAGACTGTCATGAAATAGAAAATATAAGACACTGCATTAAGTTTCACAAGAAATGCAAACCTCCTCCCAACATTGATTACATACCAAAAGACTTGTAAAACTGAAGCTATCATTGTTGGAAATCTGGTCGAGAGGAATGAAGGTTTCAATGTTTGGTGTTACTTCTATAAGGTATTGCTGCATGTTGGACATTACATGAGTTAGATATTGACAAGCTTCACGTAATGGGAAGCAATATAATGTCTTATATACCTATTAATTCGAACGACTTTGTTGTTTTTTATTACAGGTTGGTTGTTTCTTAGTCCTTTTCTTGCCAACCAATTCTAGTGCACCCTTTGCCCTCCAATGACTGCGATCAGAGGCAGGTTTTCTTTTGATACCCTTTGCTTCATGAATATGTCCATCATAATCAACAACGTTCACTACTGACTTGTTGAAGATAATGTTTACGCTTCAGCGCAACTTCTCAGGAGTGTCAAGCGAAACATGATTTTCACCTACGGTGTTCGATTCCATTATCTTCGACTAGTATTCATTCACTGCAATGGACTTAAGGTGAATTAAATCCACGTTTTCAAGTAACTCTCTTGACGCTTTTCTCACACATACATAGCCTTCTTCACTTCTCGATGCCAAATCAGCAACATGCATAAATGACCTACACAATTGTTAGTAACGGGAGGCTATGTGGCACTTCTCGTCAACACCAGATTTACTCATATTGTCCATAACAAGCATTTCAATCTTTGCATGTCTCCTCCATCTTCGCATTACATAAGACTCAGGTATTTCTTGTATCTTCTCTTGATTGAGTGCTTTTAATGTATGACAGCATAAAATACCTTTGAATTCGTACATTTTGCATGAACATTCAACTCTTCCATTGTCAACATTGTATGTAACATGTACTTCTTGCCTTTTGTGATGCTTTTCGCCCTGCCATAAAATATGGTATTTGTGCATATTCTCGATTTGCATGAATCCTTCTATTTTGTAATTCATGACATGTAACACCTCTTTCTTGATCCATTCAAATATAGTTAGTGTATACAGAGCTGCAGGTCGCATCAATATTTTTATGCCAAAAGTTGGAGGTCGTGTATTGAAGCATTTCACGTCTTGTTCAAGCTCATTCTGTCTTAGACCGTTTATAAATAATTCATATTGTTTCATGAAATGAAACATTGCTAAACATGAATACAGGGTTTTTTTCAGCGTGTCATGCATAGATTCAACTCTTTGTGTGCTTATCATACCTGCACAAAAGTATTGTCTTCCATATGTCAATGCTCACTTCTCTTTTTTCTGCATATAAATTTTGTAACCAAGGACAATCTTTAAGGTCATATATCTTAATCATTTCCTCTCAATCTGACATAAAGGTGACCTCGTCTACGCTATGAAGTACACACCTTGTAAACTTTTTGTTAAACCCTGTATTCTGATTAAATATGTGTCCTATGTTCTTTGCTGCATTTTGAAAGATATGCCACAAAAAGAGGCAATGATGTGCATCTGGCCACACATGAAGCACTGCAGCCGCAATTGCGTGATTACCATCTGTAAGTACATCTTTAGGTTGCTTCCCATTCATTGCCTATGTAAATACTCTGAACAACCACTCAAAGCTTTCCTTGGTCTGTTCATACAAAAACAGCCCGCCTAATATACAACTCTGTGCGTGATGGTTCACTCCGACAAACTGCGTAAATGACCACTATTCAGTATTAATCTTTACTGTAATATCAAATACAAGCACATTATTGAAGCATTCATAATCTACTCTTGACTTTGAATCTGCCCAAAACATATTCACAATATATCCATCTTCATCCACTTGCATTGCATTAAAGAAACCATGTTCATTGCTTGATTTCTTCTATAAGTAATCAACCAAAGAACATATTTCTCCATTCTTCATGTTATCTGTCCTCTTCCTTCTCAGGTGGTTTCTTAGATCCAAAGATGTGAATGGCACATTATCGCGACCACCATCTATGTGGGTAAACAAATTGTATGTCTTCCTTGGTGAAATGCCTACGCTATCGGCTATTTCAGCCATTGTAGCATGCACTACAGTTACTTTACGATGTGACCTTAGCATAGGAGTCATAAATGATGCAGATAAATCATGATTATGATCACTGATTAAAGTACGAACTAGAAATTTCCCATTCAGATGTCTTCTTAAAACCATTCTCGCTTGACATCCACATCTTGATTCTCGCATGCTCCTTGTTGGATTTCCCATTGATTTCTTCCAACCTTGCTTGGAACAAACATATGTCTTTCTAACCATGACACCCTGTGCATTTTTTGACCAAGAAAACCTTCTCACACTGAAGGCAACTTTTAAGGCATAATCATTGTAAAATTTATATGCAGCTTCCTCATTATTAAACTGCATTCCTTCTACCGGAACATAGTCAAGTGTAATTCCATGTACATTCCCAGTGCCTACACTTTTATTATGTGTACTGACATCAAAATCTACCTCATTATTGAATTGCATTTCTTCTACTGAAACATTCAAGTCTAGTGTACTTCCATGTACATTCTCAGTGCCTACACTTTTATTATGTGTACTGTCATGGTAATCTACCTCATTATTGAATTGCATTTCTTCTACTGGAACATTCAAGTCAAGAGTAGGTCTAATGCCTGCACCCTTCTTTTTATGTGCATCATTAGTGCATATATTCAATTCTTCAGTTGCGTCATTAGTATAGATGTTCAATTCTTCATATCTTTCAATTGATTGAGCTACATCATCTTTATTATAACCTGATGATAAGCTCAACAATGTTTTAAGCAATATATCAATTTGTGTTGGCAGCAAAATAGCAAACAAATCGATATTAGCTAACAAAAATATATCTCACAAATCGGGAGTATGTTACTAATACAGCGGTTTGAGATACAATGCATATAATGAGTGAATGTAGGATACCTAATGGGGTAGAGGCCCTTCCTAGCATTTGTAAACAAGCATTCTTGTCAACAGGTCCCAGCGTCTTATAAATATCAATAAGTTTCCAACCATCGTAAGAACAAGATCTACCTGCAATAACCAAACAATGCCTTAATGACACACAAGACGACATGCCTTCTTCATCGATAGCATGGTGAAATAAAAAACTACTCACGCCGCCTTAATGGCACTAGTTGAAATGTTTGTGCATCATTGCTTTCTTCCATAATGCCTAACAATAACGAAAAAGAAGAGAAGACAGTGGAATGTTTTGTAAGCAATATATCAATTTGTGTTAGCAAGCGCATACGTTTACTACGATTTAATCAAAATGCATATAACAACGTATACCGATAAAGTTAAGCAAGTCAAAGAAACGATTTAATAAATGACAGTATCAAAGCAAGTGCGGTTTGATATTTGCTTATACTGAGCATCGAGTTGTCACTTACCATGCCAATAAAAGACACGACATGTCGTACACGTGTGTTGACCATAACACTCTCATTATATCCACGAGGCTGTGAGACGAGTTCAATAGAAATCGTTGACAGAGCAACGATATGAATGTGAAAATTGCCTCCGCATGTGTGTAACGATGTGTTTCTGCACACACACGTTTTCAAAGTCTGTGTACAAATATCTTAGAAATACATATTACAAAACATATAATATCTTACAAATCGATATACATATCGAATAATATATTGAAAATCGATACAACAGTTCAACATAATAACTTACAAATCGACAATACAAAACCATAATATCTAAAAGGTCGATAAATACATCGCACAATAAATTACAAATCGATACGGAAGAAATTGAGCATAATAGCAAACAAATCGATATTAACTAACAAAAATATATCTCACAAATCAGGAGTATGTTACTAATACAACAGTTTGAGATACAATGCATATAATAAGTGAATGTAGGATACCTGATAGGGTAGAGGCCCTTCATAGCATTTGTAAACAAGCATTCTTGTCAACAGGTCCCAGCGTCTTACAAATATCGATAAGTTTCCAACCATTGTAAGAACAAGATCTACCTGCAATAACCAAACAATGCCTTAATGGCACACAAGATGACATGCCTTCTTCATCGATAACATGATGAGATGGAAAGCTATTCATGCTGCCTTAATGGCACTGGTTGAAATGTTTGTGCATCATTGATTTCTTCCATAATGCCTAACGACAACAAAAATGAAGAGAAGACACAGGAATGTTTTGTAACACAAGGCAGGCACGAGAAGGCGACAATGTGTTGTAAAACAGAATAAAAAACAAGGCGAAAACCTCGACTGGAGACGAAGGCGAAGTTTGGGTTAACAATGGGAGCTACTGTTACAGAGATGGCGCAAGAGTTTAATGAATAAGGAACGTCTTCACTTTAAATAGTTAACATCAAACTTTCTGGATGGAGGACTTTTTTTGTCCTTTTCTCGAACCGTAGTTTTCCAACTTTTGAATGGAGGATATCTTTGTCATTTCCTCGAACCGTCATTTCAGGGTAAGAATAGCAAGAAAGGGTACTTAAGTCTTTGCAACAACACCAGACTCTGATGCAAAGTTATGCCAACATACACGGGAATACGAGCCCCATGTGCATAAATACGTGGCGCTCATTCGACTCCTCGAACACAGACGTGAAATTCAGTGAATCATCGGGGGCGAACATACACCACCCTCCCTTGTCATGTGGCTTGTAAAAAAATCCATAAGGGAATGATCTAGACCAAGTATATTCACACCAAAAATCAAAGTGTTGATATCTTCACCAAGGGTTTAAGTCAAGATCAGTACATTCGACTAAAAGGCAAGTTGGGCGTGATAAGTTCACACAGTCCAACTTAAGAGGGAGTGTTAGATTTGTTAGATTTTATCATGTTTCCTATTTACCATGTGGTAAATATGAAAAATGTATTTACTCTTTTGTAACTTATGTAAGTTTTAGTTTTTTGAATTGCTTAATTCAAGAAGCAGATAGATGAACTAGAGATCTGATAGAGGTCGATTGTGTCCTGGTTATTGTTTTTATTGCAATGTATATATTAAGTAATTTGTAAAGATTGAATACATAAAACAATAAGCTCTTTTTCTCCACTGCATTTTTCGATATCATCTCTTAACACCCTCAGTCTGCCTAGTTGACTTGTGACCCACATTGACGTGGAGGAAGCTAAAGTAAGATGGGTGAGCTCATGAGCTATGTGTGTGCTCTTGCTAAATCGCCAAAAGCACCTACTCATGCATTTTTTTATCTAGAGGAGCTATTTTTGGTTGGAAGCTTGTAGCTGGCTTTTGCTTTCACAGTGACGATGAGAAATCCTATAATTATTGAAAAACTTGATTTTTTCTAAAAAAAAAAAATTTTCACACATAAAAATGCATGAATACAAAAATATAAATAACTAAAAAATGTTAAAAGTTCGTTTATGGTGTTAAAATTGTGATAAACATGTGATTCTTTTTAGTGCATATCAGGTCAGAGCGTGGCTCTGACCAGCACACTCTGACCAATGGCGGATCTAGGATTTTGCTTAGAAGGGAGAACAAATTTATAATAAAATAAAATATAAAACTGAAATATAAAGGGGGGCAATATAATTTTGCTTAAAGGGGGCAATTTTTTTTTGTAATAAAATAAAATATAAAGGGGGGCAATATAATTTTTTATATTTTGTTTAAAGGGAGGAAAAAAGTTTTAAAATAAAATAAAATATAAAACTAAAATATAAATGAGGGAAATATAAAATTTTGAAACTTGAGGTGGGGTGCCCCCTTATCCACCCTTGGCTTTGACAATTCTGATGTCGTTCATCTATGTGATAAATGGCATGCCAAATACGTCGTGGTGAACTTTTATTTTCGAGCACTCATTTTTTTAAGGTAGGCTGGGGTTAATCCGACCCTTACCATTCATACAACTATACCATTGAATTTTGAACCTGAAACGTCCCAACACAAGGCGATGTGGCTGCGCCTACTAGGCAAGCGGAGTCCCCATTGATATTTTGGCCATTAATTTTGCAAATATTAGATGCTGCTCATCTAGGACATCAACTACTCCGAAAAAATGGTGGGACCCATCTATAAGGCACATATCCTATTCATGGTATCTGGGATGCTTTCATCGCAGGGATAAATGGCATCAAGCGTGCTCTGCTAGATTACCGTTAGAGCATGCTCTGACCTGATGCACACTCTTTTTTATTTTTTTTTTGAACAAGGAACCTTCCTAGCGATGCATGTCAATTAATGAGCTCACCTCCTTATAAAGTAAATCCCCAATGGGGGCTTCTTTTGTTTGGTAGAAGCTGGTTAGTGCATGTCACCTTGTGTTGGGACATTGTAAATCCTAATGGTATGATGTATAACTGGCGGGGTTTGCCTAATCCCAGCTTGCTTATCAAAAAGAAAAAAAAAACTGGGTAGTCCATCAATCCTCATGCCTTACACAGAATGACCGATGAAAGCGGTTTAGTTTTTTAAAAATATATCAGTTTATGAAAAGCATCATGATGTTTTTAGAATATTGCTGATATTTTGTTATGCAGATAAAAGAAAAAAAAAACGTAAATTGAATTCCAGCCGCACCATGATCTGGATTCAACAAAATGGAACCCGGATCTATCTGATGTATCTTATAATGACGATGGCAACATTCTAGGCATGAATCAAGGACATGTTAAAAGTAATACTAGTGTTGATAAAGGCGATGACAGAACAAAAGATAACGTTGGAGCTATTGATAAAGGCAATAACTGAATTACATCAAAGATATGAGATGACCACAAAAGAGAATCTCGTTCACCTCATATCTCTTAATGAGATTTATTGGTGATTGGTTGTTGCCATTTCTGTTAATATATATATATATATATATTCTCTCTAAATAATGTTCTAAACAAAAGGCGACAATCAGAGAGCCTCAGTGCTCCTTTATCTGTGGATGTAGGTTCAACTATTTAACTGAACCACGTTATATCTTTGTTTCTCTCCATTGTTTGTTCTGCATCTTCTTGCAGCATTTTTCACATGCTATCAGAGCACTGCAGTAGTTTCTGATTCACTACTCATTCGAAGATCCTGTTTGTTCTCTTGTTAAATTCTTATTCTCTGTGCATTTTTCCATGGCTCAGTCATTAGATGCCACATATCCATATCCAACTACTATGAACATATCAAATTTTGTCTCTTTGAAATTAAATCAAAGCAACTTTTTGTTGTGGCACACCCAAATGCTAGCTCTGGTCGAAAGCTAAAACATGCAAGGTTTTTTAAATGGACAGATTGTCATGCCTAGTCTCACTGTTGAGAATGCTCAAAAGTAAATTGTTTCTAATCCTGATTATATCCCATGCAAGAAGTCAGATCGCCTTCTAAAGGGATGGATCATGGCAACTCTTTTAGAATCAGTCCTAGGTCTTGTTGTGGGGATTGATACCTCGAAAGAGATATGGAAAATTTTGATAAATTCATTAGCTCAAGATTCGCAAGAAAGAGAGTTTTGCTTCATACAACAACTCTCAACCATTAAGAAAGGTTCAAATTCCTTGAATGATTACATCCATCATTTTAAGAATCTCTATGATAATCTAGCTACAATTGGAAAACTAGTCAAGGGTAAGGTGAAGGTTTTCTGGTTGCTTCAAGGTTTGGGCGAAGGTTATGAACATTTTGTTACCAGCATGCTCAAACCACCTATTCCCTTATATTGGGACATTCTGCCACTCCTCTAAAGTCACGAGACAAGAAATAATTTGCGTATAACTGAATCTCAACCTCAAGTTGCATCTTTTGAAAATCGGGGGTCCTTCAATAATAAAAAAGGGAACAACTATTGATTCAATAGCAAAGGATGAGGTTTCAATCAAGGAGAAAAATTTAAGACTGTTAACAATAACCATAAAAAATAGTCTCAGCCGACTAATGAAGGAAAAAATAAGTTCTATGGAACAACATGCCAAATCTGTGGCAAGAAGAACCATTTCGCCTTAAACTGTTATCACAGGTTTAACCACTTTTACCAAGCAGATGACATACCACAAGCCCTCACCACCATGACTATTTCTGATCCACAAGAGTCTGAGTGGTTTTTTGATAGTAGGGCATCATCACACATCACTAGGGATGTTGGTAAGCTATCCAATCTTAAACCCAGTAAAGGTCAAGATTTTGTTATGATAGAAGATGAAAAAAATTTGCCTATATCGCATATTGGAGATGCTACTTTGCAGTCTATCTCAACTAATGCTCCTATTGTTTTAAAGGATGTCTTATGTATGCCAAAAATGAAACATGATTTTCTCTCTGTCAGTCAACTCACATCAGATTTACCTTGTTCTTTTGAATTTATTGTTGTTGGTTGTGTTGTTAAGGATAGAAGAACAGGGAAAGTGATGGTGACAGGAAGTAAGAAGGGCAATCTCTACTTGATGGATCAAGGCCCAATGGCATTTTTCTCAAATCGCAATAAGCAAGCTTCATTTGCACAATGGCATGCTCACTTGGGCCACCCACAATCAAGCACGATCTCTTTTCTGCATTCAAATAAGATGATTGATGTTTTTAGAGTTGAAAGCAAAAACTTTGTTTGTTCTAGTTGTCAAATGGGAAAGGCATGTCACCTTCCTTTCATTTCAAATAATAAAGTTTGTCATGAACCTCTTTTTAAGATCCATTCAGATCTATGGGGGCCAGCCCCAGTTGCTTCAAAGGAAAACTTTTGTTTCTATGCTATTTTTATAGACGACTATAGCAGGTTCACTTGGTTTTATCCTCTCAAATGAAACACAATTTTTTTGGAGTTTTTCAACATTTTCATAAATTGGTTAAATGACACCTTAATCCTAACTCTAAGGTTCATATCATCTGATTTCAATCAAGATATGTCGATATACCCAAGCCGAAGCTCGAAGTACGTGGCATAGAAATATTTCTTCGGTTCTAAGGTAATGGCTTCCCAACATCCTTGAGCATTTACCGATATACCTCGGACTATGGCCCTTAGGTACGTGGTAGGGGGGCACAAACCCAAATAAGTGGCCCAGTTGTGAGGCTCTCTCCCGAACTATGGTTCAGTGAGACAACCCAACAACATGAAGACCGAGACAATATATGTAGGGATGTTTTAAAAAACATGTTCAACATGCAGATAAAACAAGAAAGCTCTAATGCAAGTCCTAAAGAGATAGATTTTAAATGAAAAGAAGCATACACTTGCATACATTGTTTGCATTCAAACCCTAGAATTGAGGAGAGTTGTATTTCAGACCTAAATCTAATGTGAACATGGACTAATCTCCTCAATATGGTCCTACCAAACCATACTTAAATCCTATATGCAATGATGTCAGCTTAGGACAGAGTCTAGGCTCCTAAGGTTTGCATGGAAATGAAGCTGCCATTTGTAGAATAAAGACTTAGATAATATCAAAGCAAAGCAAATGCATAGATTCAACCGGACGAAGACGAGTCCCATCACGGTCGCCAAATACTATGATCATCTCAAATATTTTCCTCTCTTGGTGTTTCTCTCTCTTCCTTCTCTTTTCCTTTCTAGCCTCTATTTCTCCTTTTTGAGGGAAAAATGAAAGACAGAAAAGAAGAGAGAAGAGAAAAAGAAAATAAAGAAGAGAGAGAGGAAATCTTCTGCGAAGGTCTCACTTGACCTTAATTTTGAAAAATATTTTGAAAAATTACTTGCCTCCGTTTTGAAAATATTGCGGGAAAAATTAAAGAGACAGAATTCGCTCGTCGGTACGAGGTTCGACCGTTCCTGGCGCCTTTACCAGGGGTAATCAAACCAAGGATCAAATTTATGCCTTTTTGCTTTGCCTAAATATTATCTAAGAACTTATTCTAAGTCTAAATGCACAAAGAATCATGCTTGTGCAATGCAAAGATATATGCTCTTTTTGAAAAATGATTTGAAAATCTCCAAGTGTTTCTGAGATGAATAATAGAGTGAAGAAATGGTTGAATCTAACTTAGAACTTTAGATAGATCAGAAAAGGTGTTTGATGTTGTAAGTCTTTGAAATAATCAGAGTTGGGAAAATAAATCTTTGGATTTGAAAAGAATGATTTGTTTCAAAGTCAGAAATGGACTTTGAATTTGAATTTTGAACATAGATTTAGGGAAGGAAATGAATATTTGAAACGGAATTGAATTCCAGTTTCAAAGTTTTGAAAACAAAATGGGATTTGAGAAAGCCAAATTGAGTTTGAAAAATAGAATTGGGTTTAAGAGATCAAGATGAGAAATAGAATTGGTTTTTGGAATTTGGGAATCAAGATAAACTTGGATTTTAGAATCTAAAAATGGAATCAAATTTGAAAGTTGGAATTGGGGATAGACTTTGATTTGAAATCTGGAATTCAGGATGAAATTTGAATCCAAAGTCTAGAAAAAATTAAGATTCAAGATGAAATTGAATTCTGGATTTAGAATCCTAAATGGGAATTGGATCTGAAATGTGGAATTGGATCTAAAGTCTGAGATCCAGGATGGAATTGGACTCTAGATCCTAAAATGGATGTTAGATCTAAAGTCTGAGATCCAAGATGGAATTGGATTCTGGATCCTAAAATGGATTTTGGAGTTGAATTCTGGATCTAGGATCTTAAATGGGAATTGGATCTGAAATTTGAGATCCAATGATGAAGTTGAATTCTGGATCTAGGATCCTAAATGGGAATTGGATCTGAAATTTGAGATCCAATGATAAAGTTGAATTCTGGATCCTAAATGGAATTGGATCCAAGATCTGGAATCCAAGATGGAATTTAGATCTGAAGTCTGAGATCCAAAGGTGAAGGTTGCATTTGGAAATCTGGATCCAAGTTGGAATTGGGTTCTAACTTTGGATTTGGATTTTGAAAGTCCAAATGGGACTTTTGAAGATGGATCTGGGTTTTGGAAAACCTAGATTTGAATTTAAAATTTAGGAAGAGTCGAATTTTGAGATTCAGAATCAATCTCAAACTTTGATTTTTAATTTGAAGATGAGAAGATAAACTTGATTTTGAATTTGAAATCAGAAGATAACTCAGAAACTTCAAAGTTTAAATCGAATTTTGAAGTTTGAATTTTGATTTGGATATTGAAGTTTTGAATATAACATGAATTGGAAATTTCAAATGCAATTTGGACTTTGAAATTGAATTCTGAATCTTGAAAATGAGATAGAATTTGAAATAGAAACTTGAAGAAAGATATTCACAATCACTTGGGTTTTTGAAAAAGAATTTTGAAAATATGATGCAATTCTATCCTATATGATGAATGAATTTAAAGAATTTTGAAATTGGATTCGAAAAGCATATTTCATTCTTTAAATGAATTAAAATAAGATTGAAGATATAATACACTTCTGACTATGGTCATTAAATGTATTATATAATAATCATATTTAAATTTGTATGAAAAATAAAAATATTTTAGTGCTTTTATAAAGTTTAAAATGAAATTAACTCTCAATATATCCTGACTATGGCCATTGATATATATTTTGAGTTAATTTTAATTTAAACCCTGATAAAAGAAGAAAAAAATATGATGATTTTTGAAGAGGGACCTAGTGTGGATTGAGTGTTATTCCATAAAAGATGAAAATCCTAAGTTTTGTTTACATCCTGACTATGGCCATTGATGTAAATCATCAACTTAAGACTAATTACCTTTTATAAAATGGTGCAAGTGCCATTCGTATGCCCATTTGTGAATTTTTGAAATACAAGAGAAAAATGATATGGAAAGTCAACAGTTTCTAAGACATATACATGCTCATACATTTTAAATTTAATGCTTAAAATTAAACTTCTCATTAGTACCTAACTATTACAACTTGAATTTAAAGATTACAAGATGTTTTAATCTAAGAGGAAGAATTTAACACTCTAGCCTTTCCTGCAAAATAGAATTATTACGGGGCAAGATTGCAAAATATGAAAGATGAGAGAAGATATCAAACTAAATCTGAGATGTTATGCTCATATGGAAAATACATATGGAGATGCCCTTATTCAAATGAGAATGTGATACTTACCTTAACTGGTGGAACACACGTATAACGTGCTGTGGAGGTCACCAATCATATAGATAATATATGGTATGCAGGAAATTGTGAGGGTCTATGCACAATAATGAAGGTGGAGCAGGGTAGCAACAGGTATATAGTGACAGAAAAGTAGTATGTATTGATAGTGAAATGATGTGAGGCATAGCAGTACCTTGCACCACTGCGAATGTAAGAAGACCACAACAATACTTTGTACTGCTGCAAAACGCTAGGAAGGTACAGTATTGCACTGCTGTGGGCTTAGGAAAATCACAACTATACCTTACACTGCTAAGAATGTAAGTAGAAGCTGGAGAATATGGTGGCAATGCAGTGATGCAAATGCATGATGTGAGTATAGCAATGTACTGTGTAGGGAATGTGTAAAGGGTATGAAAGTTTAACTGTGAAAGAAGTGGAGAAAGAAAGTGCAAGAATGTGGGGGATGAGATAATGTGCATTGAGGTGACAAGAGATTAACTTGCAAGTGCATGCTGCATTTTGCAGCAGTGAGAGTGTAACTGGGCGATAGCAGCGGGATGGTACTGCTGGAAGGTGGGTATGACCCTGTCAGGTATGGGAGGTATGTGACAACAACTAGGTAATGAAGTGATTATTAGGAAAGGTTTGGTGGTGGTAGTATGAGTATGGCATTGTACAAGTTGTGAATGCCGGTGGCTGTGCAACACAGGAGGTGAATGTACAGGTTGCTCAGGTGTGGGGGCTTAACATGGGGAATAGCCGTAAGCACAGGGCTGTAGGAGGTGAGAGTATGAAGATACCAGAGGCAGCATGGCAGGTGCATGGGAAGGCAGTAGCGGGTCACTAACCCCATTTGGATGTGGTGCAATGATGACAAAATGAAATCAATAGGGATCGAAGTTACAATAAGAAGGGCGACACTGAAATTTACAAGACTCAACATGAAACTAGAGCTTTACCTGCAAAAATGCTCAAATCAGGCTTGTATACCCACATGTTATCAACATGAACAATGAATTCCTAGCACATAAAGAGATCTGATACAGGTCCTCAACCTATTACAAATAGCATGCAAACTACTATGTTTATTAGAGACACTGCAAGTTCTTGTAGCTGTGAGCTACAGATGCAACCGGGCCACATCTCCCAACCAGCAATTTGCTGACTTAGGCAAGGAAATTTTACAACAAAAAGACTGAGTTGTAGTCTTTTTGGAATCACTGATATTGGCATTATGACAGACAAACTGATACTTCAGATCAATCCATCCAGGATGCAAAATCTCCTATGTAACCTCAGACCTCACGTGATGACAACACACATCCTAGAGGTATACATGGATGGTGATTCACACCTGCAATTCTAAAAAAAAAAAATTTAAAATAGACCTCGATAGGGGAGGGAGGCACTCAAAAAGGGAAATGAGTCATCCCTGATCAACCATCAATTCCTTTTAGGAGCCGGATGGAAAGAAAAATGGTCCTGCGCAGGGCATGTCCCCATCCAACGGACTTTGTGATACGTTGAGAGAAGTGGAAGAGTCCTCGACAGTCTCTCGAATATCATAAGACATGGCAAAAAAAAATCAAGAGTTATCAAACAAACGCCATAGCCTAGCATGATAGCCTTATCTGTAAGCCCAACCACACTCACCCAAATTTTCCTGTAATTCGACTACCTGGAAGCCAGATAAACAAACCCATAACAGACTTAAAACATCAATCTATATGTATGTATATATATAAGGAGATAAAACAGTAAATTCCTGAGGCTCATAGTCAGATTACTAAAATATTCAGAGGTTAAATCCTACAGATAATGAAAACTTCATCACATTGGAGCTTCAAACCAGCATCGTGTGATGAAAAGGGACATACTTAACTGCTGCCACTGCTATGTTATTAAGCACCTCAGCAACCTGAATCTGTGGTTGCGCTTTGCAGGGAGGACTGAAGCCTTACTTCTGTACGCTACTGCAGAGGAATGCTCCGTAGCTTGACCTGGGACGAACCAAGGAAATGTCGAGAAGGGAGAGAAGGAATGCAGGAAAAAAAAGAGTAGGAAGAAGATCAAGGAGGAGAAGAAGCGATGCGTGAGCCAAGAGGGGTGGATGATGGATGCCCCTCGTTCCTCTTTTTATAGATGAGGAAGAAGGTTCGTGAACGGGAATCGTTGAAGATGGAGGGTCATCGAGCGGGAGAAAGGGCGATGGAGGGTGCACGGGAGGATGGTCGTTGCAAATTTTCTTCAAATTCCAAAGAGCGGGCTCCCTTCAAGAGTTTTCTAAAAAGTGGTCTTTGATTTTCAAAAAGGGGTTTCAAGAGAGGGTTTTAACAAAACAAGTTTTAAAAAAAAAAAGAGTCACATTTTCTGAATTTTTGGATTTTTTATTGTTTTCTTTTTTTGATTTTCTTATTTTTTTGTTCTTTTCTTGAAATCTTCTACATTTTTTTTGGTATTTTTGAAAACAAAAACTCTAAAACTTATGGGATTTCTAAACCATTTACAAAATTTTACAAATATTTATGAAAGAAGGCTTTACTGAGAATTTGAGTTTATTTTTGGAAAATTTCTTCAGAAAAATGGGTTTAGATCCGGGATTTCAAAGAAATATTTGAGGTTTAAACCTCAAACCGAGTAATATAGAGTCTCGAATCCAAATGGACACTGGATCGACTATCTGAGCATTTTAGAATTTATTTTGGGTATTTTTGTAAAATTTAGTATAAAAAATTGGATAGTGAGGCTCAGATTTGGATTTTAATACTGATTCCGGATCCGAAATCGAGTCAGATATGTAAAATGAATCTAATTTTAGAAGAATCTGAGAAATAGACTAGAATTTAGATTTAAAACTGACTCAATCTCTCAGAAAATGGGGTCAGGGGCAAAAAGGACATTTTTACAACACTCTAAAAAATTTGGGGTGTTCACAGAATATTGTTTCTCCTCCTCGTGTTAGGGCGAGGCGCTATGGAAGTCGGAAGGACTATAGAGACTTCTACACTAGCAAGTCATGAAATTGTTGTGTGATGATTGATGTTAGAAACACTGAGTTAGTGTTTCATTTTTTGTTTTGTCTTGCTTAAGTTGTTAGCAGTGTTTGTTTAACCCTGTCTTGACGAAGAGTATTTCTGTAATGTTTGCAATTCCTTATTAATGAAATAGAAATTTTCCTATCACTGTGTGATTGCCAGTTGCTTACGTAGATTCTTACTTATTTAGATGGCGTGGCGTGCGAGGTGTGATGACCTCATGGAAACTTTGAATAACCTTAAGGAGGTTGTCGGACAACAAGCGGAAACCATGAGGAACATGGGCGGGCATATCCAGCAGGCCGACTAGGGACAGGGAGTACCTGCCCGAGTTCCTGTTGCAGCGGTACCTTACAAGCAATTTATGAGTTTGAATCCTCCCTCGTTTGACAGAAAAGCGTTGCCTGAAGCAGCTGAAGACCTGTGACGCCCCAAACCCCGACCTTGGAAAAACCTTTGGTTTTTGAGCAATTTTTTTTTAATGTAAGAGTTTAAAACAAATAACGGAAGTGCAAAGGGGTAAGCAAAGGTTGCAAGTCTGAGCAGGCCATAGTAAAAGATACAAACCACATGTCCATTCCAATTACATATAATATCAGAGTTTTACAAAATGAGACTGAAAACACCCATACAAGCAGTCTCTCCCAAAATGAGAGGAAAACTCCCCTTAAACCCCAAAACAAGACAAGGACCAAGATCTGCAACTAAGTGTGAGTCTCAAGTCTCCAACCGTAGGCCGTCGCACCGCCACTGCGCCTACTTATCACCTGTATCCCCATAAAACGGGGTCAGAACTCTTGCGAGTTGGTGAAGGATAACAACATTTTATATCCATTTTATCAAGAAAAATGGCACATATCATGAAACAGGTAAAGTGACAGATATATGTGCAAGTGTCAGGTAAGTGCTCATGCTAAAAGACTGTAAAACTACGAAGTAAGTAACAGTGCAGCAACAGAAACATAGCAGGAACTAACCAACAAAGTACAATAATTAAATAGAAGTACAAGCAGTACTAAAGTAAGCAAGTAACCAACTATTGTACGTCAGTCTGTTGGGTTAGTCTTTATGTTCTTCTTTTTACCTCCTTCGGGTACGCAAAGGAAAACCATCGAGTTCTGTGAGACATGCACCTGACATCTGTTATTCAATTTCTAATGTGGTAACCGGGGATGCTACAGATCGAGAAAACCACCTGCGGGTGAACCACAACCAGGAGAAACCTTTCGCAGGGGCAAAGGATTGCAATCCGTACTACTGCAGTAGCAAAGATCCCTGTAGAGGGCAACCTTGACCTCCCTAACTCTGAGTGACTGGAGGTCAGAGGGCACATCGACTCCTCAAAAGAACAGGTCGTAGTAACGACACATCACTCGTGGTTGTACCATTCACCCTCTCCCTGGTTGACCAAATTGTGAATGGGGCACGATAGATTTATCTTATTTAGGCTCATTCTTCAAGTCATACCTCCCCTCGAGGTAGTTGTGCCTCTTGGTCCCCGCGGGGTACGCAAACGAGGGCTTGGCCTGCCCATCCACGTGCTCAACCTCTCACGGCCACCACAAGCACATCGCCTGTGAAGACGATAATATAACCTTTTCATTTTATGCCTAGGGTGACACAATGTGTGAGCACACTCTCACAAACCCAGGCCACTGCCCAAAGACTCCAACCGAGTCCTAAACCTCAACAGGTCGAAAGTGTCATGCCCTACTGTGCTTTCAGTTCTTTCCAAGTGTATGTCACATCGAGTGCAAAGCACGCCTTTGGTGCATCATATATCCATCAATATACGAGTATGAGCCAAAACAAGAAGTACTCGACGAATCAAAACTAGTGACATACGTGTCATGATGTGCCACGTGCATAAACCTCACATTATCAAGCTTTTCACATAATTGAAAGCAGTGATACCGCACATATTTATGAAAAGGCACCTTTTTGCCTTTCTGAGCAATACAGGGCAAAAATCCATATTCCATCATGATTATCTGGCAGCCAGTGTCTAAAGCCTTAAATACGAATTTCCCAAATATACATATTTTTGATGTCATACGTTGGCTCAAATGCTTAGCAAAGCCATTCGCTTAGGGAAAATCGTAGTGTCAACACTTATGAGTGTCAAGAAATGATTCTTAAAGTAACCCCATGCATACAGGGATTACGTCAACACACTCATGATGGATAATCACACTAGCAGAACCCAAAAAGGCCAAAACGATAGTTTTCTGCTGAAAACGTCGAAAACCCAATACTTGGGAATCGTAATAAGCTACGTGGGCAGCATACCGCTCGCCTCACTATACCCCTTCAATACTCACCACGATGTGGCGACGAAGGCTATGGTGGTAATTCTGGACCACCGACGTGACGTGCGAGGGTAAAACGACACAACATGTGCCAAAATACCAAAAAGGCCAACTGTAGCCCACCAAGCCCTATAGGCAGTTTCGTACCATGCACTGTTGGTGACAAGTGCACTATACAGGGTGTTTGGACAACATACACATGCCGCAAGGATTCCATTAGTGGCTTTCCATCGATTTGCCTTCATACGTGCATTTTCGTGCCTTTTTAATTAGCAGCGAGGTGGAAATCGTATAAGTAGGTAATTTGGGCATTTCATACCAGACTCATAGAGCTGCGAGAACCACCAATACGAGCTTCACTAAACTCTAGAATGAGGCTACCAGGTGGGTGCAACAGGATGCGTAACCTCCTGGTGGTTGGCTAAGTCTTGCGAGCACGCTTAACACCCGATGCCACCGTGGGGCTCTAACTGAGGTCTTTTGGGCGGCCTGGTCTGCTGGACCAGACCTGGCGCCACCTGGGTCTGACCCATATGTCAGACCTCAGGCTACTAAGGCAGCAACCTGCAACGGGCCACAAGCAGCCTTCACCATGGGGTGCGGCTAAGGTGCAGTTGGAAGGCGAGCTGGCCAGCGACCAGCTGGTCTGGTCCACGTTGGACCAGACCCTGTCGGGTCTAGGAGGAAGCCTCCTTGGTTTAGGGACTGCCAGCAGCAAGGCTGCTGGGGCGTGCTCCAACAAGAGGGTGCCCCGGGTGCAATGTGCACCCGGTTACCCAAAATCGTGGGGCGTCCCATGTGGCGCCCCTTCCCCACGCAATTGGGGAAGACCCTACGGGTGGGTCCGAACCCTGAGGTGGGTCAGACCACTCTGTCATACATGACATTGCAGAGGTCGCAGTGGGACACAGTGAGTCCATTACACATATATATATATATATAGTCATATACGTTGCCCAGAAATGGCCTAAAAGATGACCCGATTCAGGGTCCGTACGCACTGAATCAACGAAAGTTATCAACACGGAATTCATAGATCCATTTCTCAGCTTCACAGAGAGTCTAAGATCACCCAGATCCGGCCAGCAGTCTGGGAAGGGGCATAGGGTTACCAGACAGTGTCTAGAACTTTTGAAAAAAAAAAACAAGTTTCTTGCACAAAGCAAAGAATGATGGCACATATAAAATATAAGAAAGAATGATAGATGCCCAAAATATGAAGAGAAGATTAACTTTTCATTGATTGAAAATAGGATATTTACAAGACTGACAAAAAAGGTTGGGACTGTGTTGACCCTATAAGATTAACTGAGAAACAAGAAAAGCACGAAAACTAAGGCATCCTCCTCCTCATTTGGTCTCTCTGACAAAAACTGTTTTCTTACTAGAAGCTTGGCCGGTGAATCCCAACCCTGAACTGTCTGCATGCTGAATGGGAATGATAGGCTCCACTATGCCGTTCTCATTTTTCCTCATGCCTCGGAATGGCTGATATTCATGTTTTATCAGCAAATCAAATCCTCTTCTTGCTTTGGAAAATTGCGAAAATAAAGGATGATCTTTGAAGGAGGTGTAGTTGATACATCCTCCTAACTTGAAGAAATAGGGTCCTCACCATTGGACTACTGCTGCCATATTTTCTTCTTCCATGACATATTTCAGCTTCACCATTTCTAAGCTTTCGCTGAGGTTAATTTCATCACTTTCCCGGATGTTGGGAATGTCCGTTGTAAATGTTGGACGGGGAATCATAGGCTGTGGCAGCCTTTCTTCGGGATCTTCTCCTAGGATGGTGGTAATCATTCCTCCTTTGGACCATTTTATGCACTGATGGAGGGTTGATGGAACAACATTAGCATTGTGGATCCATGTTCGTCCCAACAAAAGATTGTAAGTGGGCGGCACATTGACGACATGAAATAGAACTGTATGCACTGAGTAGTTTATGAAAATTTCCAGAAAGATCTTCCCCTTGGCAGTCTGCCCATGATTGTCGAAGCCATAGATTGTAATAGGATTAGACACATATTTTTCTTCTTTTAATCCTAAGGCCTTCGCTATCATCTCTGGGCAAATGTTGAGGTTGCTGCCTCCGTCAACAAGTACATGCAGGACAGTCATGCCCCTGATCCTTACCATAATGTACAATGCGTTGTTATGGAAGGAATAAGGTTTTGGCAAGTCCTCATCAGAGAAGGTGATAGGCGCATTAGTCATTGCCTGATTCACTATCTGTGCCATATCTTCTGGCGTGGCACCTGACTTCACCTTTATCTTCCTTAACAAATCATCTAGCATTTCTTGATGCTTGGGAGAATCATGAGTTAATTCAAGGATGGAAATGTTGGAGAGCGCTGTGAACGGCTTCTGGAGACTATTGCCCTGCTCTTCGGCTGCTTTGGAGGTTTCTGCTTCCTCTGCGCAGGCTTCCTTTTTAAGGAATCTTTTTGGGAAAACTTGAGTTTTCCCGCTCTCAACTGATGCATTCATTTGGTTTAAAAATGAGAAGATGTTTATCTTCTGGGATGTAGGCGGGTCCCGATGCAGAACCATTACCTGATGTTGGAAACTCATGTCTTCACTGAAGCATGGACATATATGGCTTTGTAGAAAGAATGAATTTTATGAAATGGTTGATACAGAATGGTTTGGGAATGGAGCTGATAGGATTTCCATTTTTCCTTCCTCTTCATCTTCCACGACGATACTCTTGTCAATGCAGTCCTGAATCAAGTGCTTCAGGATGAAGCAATACTCTATATCGTGCCCCACTGCCCTGTGGAATTTGCAATACTGTTCTTTAAATCTTCCCATGATCACTGGTGGATCTGCAATTTTGGGAAGTTTAACCATTCCGTGGGACAATAGATATTCCAACACCTTTTTTAGAAGCTGATCGAGGGGAGTAAATTTGCGATCCTTACTCCAATTGTTATGATTGGGCTTTTTCTGAATATCCCCTTTTTGTTGAGGACCGTTTAAAAGAGGTTTATAATTGTTCTTAAAGAACTTTCCTTTTCTACCTCTGTTCTACTTAAGCTTCGTGCCACTGCTGTTACCATTCTTGCTGCTACTGCCCTGGTTGTCGCCCGAAGTGTCGACTGAATAAGTAAAGTGGGCCTTTTTTTTTCGGATCCTGGGTATTTTTGGCCAGAGTGATGCCTTCATACATTCCACTCTCAACTCCCATCTCGAGCCATTCTGCTCGTTTTGTTAGCTCAATAAATGATTTGGACGGGTATGGAAAGATGGGGCTTTTCAGAGGTTGTGAGAAGTTGTTGAGGATAATCTGGAGGGCATGTTCCTCGGAAATGGGATTCCTCATTCTGTTACAAATACTTTTCCATTTGTGGATGAAATCTCTGGCCTTTTCATTGGGTTCCTGCTTGAGGTTGTACAGGTGATTGAGCGTGGACAGAGCTTCACTATTGAACAGAAAGCGCTCAATAAACATGTTGACAACTTTGTCAAAATCCCTTAATTCAATGAGATTGACATGCTCGGCGTACCATTTGGCAGCTATGCCTTCCAAACTGCGGGGGAAACATAGGAAGAGGGCACAGTTATCTTCGTTGAACCTGGCGCATTCGGCGAAGAACATGGCGAGGTGGGCCTTGGGATCTCCGGATCCATCAAACTTAATGAACTTCCTGGGGAGGTTCTCTAGATTGTTATCCCCTTCCAAGCCAAGGTAAAAATCCTGCCTGGTGTATGACTTCTTTCCTTTGTCTCAGACTTGCAAATCCTTGACTATCTTTGTTAGTGCTTGAATTAGATCTTCCGCAGGTGCCCCGTACTTGGGTTTGCTCACTGGCACATGCTCTTCATCTGCCCTCTTAGACTGTTGTAGATGCTTCGCGATATACATCATTTGCTCTTCTTCTTCAGAGTTCTCTTCAGCTGATTTTGAGCTCTCAGAGGTGCTGTCACGCTGTATTTTCTGTTTACTGATCCTCACCAGCTTTTTCATGGGCTTCTTCTTAACTTTTCTTTTAGAAGCTGTTTTCTTTGGACCAGCCTTAGCGTGCTCTGCCATCATTTTAGACATCATCTTTTGAAACACTCTGTACATGGCAGGATCAATATCACTTTCTTCCCCTGAGTCGTACCCTCTGGACAATCTGGGAGAGTTCATTTCCTCCTTCTCGCTGTCACTGGGCCGCTGAATAGTCTGCTTACCAGCTCTAGTCTGAACCATATTTGAGATGCCAAAGTTTTCCTGTGGTATACGGGAATGATTAGAGCGTGGAGGAAACCTTTTTTTGAAAATCACAATTCTTTGAGAAAAAGCAAGAATGAAGGAATTTGATAGACAATTTCAAAAGATTATCCCATTACCCGGGATTGGGTCATGACAAGACTTGGTGATAATTGTGTTATCATTTTTATGATAACGGAGAAACGTGCCTTGTTACCTAGGCAAGGTCGTCAACCATGATAAAAGATATTGAAGAGAAGTAGGAGAAATGTTCCATTTACCCGGGATGGGGTCGTCACTAGAATTGTGACCATTTGTGCTGTAAAACAAATAAATAATAAAAATTTGGCCCAAAAAGCTTTTCAGTATAACAAAAGTAAACTTTATTGATGTAAATTCAAGGAAAGAGAGGGTGGGCAGACAATTTGCCACCACTCTTGATATTCAGGAGATACATTTGATCCAGGAAATACAGATAGAGCAACGAAGGAATCCCAAGTATATTTGGTGACATGGTATGCCCCAGACCACTGATCCGACTGCAGATTGAATTCTGGCATGTTGCTCGTCGGGAAGCGAATGTTGGCGCGAACCTGCTGCTGCGAAAACTGCCTGAGACATCTTTATGGCTGATAATCAACATAGAAGAAGGGGCCAAGCAATCTGTAGTGCTTGCTGCGAGCGTAAGTGTAGCGAGGAATTGTTTCTCTCCTGTCGAAGAAATCCCAAACAATCGCTTCTTGATGCAGTTTCTGAATCAAGGCTCGACATTGAATGGCTGTCTTCAGCTTCTTACTGCTGAATCTGAAAGAACCAGCCTTTGATGTCACATGCCACATGAACCACGACTACAGGGCATAGGTGCATCCTTCCACCAAAATAGTTTCTCCGAGGGCAAATCGAGCCAAGCCTCGGTAAAGAAAGGCTAAAGCGGCCATAGAAACTGAAAGCTGACGGGTCTGCTTGCTTCCCCATCTTCGAAAGAGTTGGGCAACTCTGATATCTATGAAATTCTGACCATCTTGGAAGAAAGCTAATCCCACTGTGCATAGGATCATAGCATGCTGAATTCTGTCTTTCGCTGCTCGAGACAAGGTGTCAACCTCTTCGTAAGCTTCGTATTTGCGATAGAGTCTGAAAAGGTCGATGAGCTCATTCCCATTGATCTCAGTGAGGGGCCAAGATCTGCTCCCTGTTGCTCTGGCCAAAGCTTCTCGAATATCTACCTGTAAACACCCCAAATTTTCACTCACCTTCTTGACATATCCACCAATCATCACATTTCAGTTCTCCGGAACCAATGAAGAACAAAATGGTCATTTTTCAAGATTGAACCTTGCAGAAAGTCCTAAGTTTCATCCTTGAAGCTCAAAATTTCTATATTTAGGTTCAGAAACCTCTTCAAACTGCAAATTTCCAAAACCTCATGCTTAACAAGAAGTCAGAATTTCCAATTTTAAATTCAGAGTGGCAATTTCATGGGACATGTCTTCGCATATCATCGCATGAGCATTTCATATCATTTCACTGCACATCATGTCATTTTGAGTTCCAGAACTCTCGATTTTCAAAATTGTTAATCCAGATTTGAGTTTTAAACTTTTCAAAATTTGATTTCAAAACCCTGGGTCTTCAAAATTACCAATTTTTTCCATTTTACCCCCAGGACTCCGAGTTACAAAAATTTTCTCAAGAAAAATGATCTGGATAGTTTTTGACATTGATTTTCAAAATTTCGTCAATTGAAAAGAGGGGGACACAATTTCAAATTCATAAGACCTTATTTCAAACTTTTACAAAAAGGGCTCCGAATTTCTCCACATCTTTCTAAATTTTACCATGAAGAGCCATTTTCTTCTAAGTTTTGAAACCGAACCAAAGTTCACTTCGTGTTTTCTAAACTTAGCTTACTATTATGAAAATTCCAAAAATCTCACTTGGCTTTTATTTCAAATAAGTGACATGGGACCCGCCTCGAGGTGGTGTCACACTCAAATTTTCAAATAATTCTCTTATTTTCAAAACAGTGCCCATCCGGAAGTGGCACCGATTTATAAAATTCTTTCATTTGATTTAATTTTTAATAAAATAATTAGTGGGCCCATGTAGGTGACACCCCACTAAGAGTCCTATGCAAAGAAAAACAAACTTTTCAAAAAAGTTTTCAAATCCAATGAGGTGGCACCACCTTAAAAAAAAAGAAAGAAAAAGAAGAAAAACAAAAGTCGTTTTTATCACTTCTTTTATTTTTGTTTTGTTTATTACCTTTCAGCCCCAAGAAGAAGCCACCGTGAAGCCCTACCCACAAAAAGGGTTCACTTTACCTAAGTTGTAGGTAAATGAACTGAGATTTCCGAACAAGCCAATCGTCCCCTTCTCAAGGATTAACGAGTTTCAAAGGCTTTTCAAAAACCTGTTTGAAAATTTTCAAATGTTTTCAAAAGTCAGTTTAAAAGATTTAAAAAAAAACAATCGATTTTTCGGTAAAACTTTATGAAAATCTTTAAAAGGGGAACCACGCTGGGGGTCAAGGGGATCAAATTTTGAGCGTCGGCTTCCCCTATCTCTCAGACTCTCCTCTCACGGCTTCTGCCCTATTCTCCTCCAACTGACAGAGAAAAGAGTTCCTAGATTTTGCAGAGAAGATTCCAACCCTGCAGGCCTTTTTAAATCTCCCTGTCGACTTCCTCCCCTCCTTCTCGACCCCCTGCTTGTACCCCTTCTATTCACGAATTCCTGCTTTCATCTCCTTTCAACCGAACAATCCAAGAGGATCGATCAAACCTGCAAAGGCGTACATGAGTTTTACTATCTTCTTGCAATCCATCCTAGACTTCGAGTTCCTCGTTTTCAAGTGAAGAGCTTCCAGAAATCGTCATCAAGGAGGCATCTAGTTCGAACAATTAGGTGAGGAATCCCTTTTCATATCTGCAACTCAGTAAATTAAATAGCATATTCATGCCATATGCATTGTGAGTTCATCACTTTCATTGATGAAATTTACACCCATGGGTATTGCGTATGTCAAGAATTGTTGATTCCTCTTAATGGCATCATCGGTCCTTCTGAGGGGTCAGTTTTAATTAGATCATTACTTTCTTATAACGTTTTGACTTAATTGGTTCCAGCATTATGAGCCTATGGAGACAATACTTTCCTTTCAATTGAAAGTTATTTTTTTTCCATGTCGTCCTCCATCGCATACCACCGATTTCCTTAAATTGAAGTTTTTTTTTAATATATATATATCGGTCGATTTCAATCTCTGTACATGTAGAGGATGGAGTCTCATAAAGCATCATTGGTCGTTTTGCTATATCCAACAATTTTTCCTTATTTTCATACAGTTTTTTTTTTACAGTAACATTGTGCAACTATTCTGCATCTTGTTGTTTTCAGCATAGCTACTTGATCCTCTTGTTTTGATTAAGATAGCTGCATATCATTACATCAGACGAGGTCCCGAAGGACTCATCGTATAGTAAAAGGTACTAGTGACCCAGGCACAACATCTTCGTCGCCCCTATAATTTTATTTATTTATTTATTTTTAGCCGCTTGTGAACCCTGTTTTCAATCGTTTTAAACTTCATCTCTTTATATCTCATCTTCTGTAGATTTCTAGCCTTTACCTTATCACATTTTTATGTCATTTCATCATACATGGCATGGGCACCGATTCAGAATAATAAAAGCCAGAAGTATAACTGTTGTCTGGACACCTTGTATACTGATTTCTTCAGCCATGTTTCTCTCAACATTAAGTTTTATTGCAGTCCATTTATGCTTCTTCATTGCTTACTCACTTTTTTTTTGGTCTAACCGAACCTGATTCATAATATATATCTATTGTCTATTGTTATCCAAATAACGAAGATTTACGAGTCGTTAAGCTGAATGTTCCATTCTTTTACATCCCGTTTTTGCTATTACAGTTTACTGTCACAACACAGTAGCTACATTTGCATATCTTGTATTAGTTAAGTTTTCTCTCTCCTTCATCTTGCACCTGCAGAATCACATACAATTTTCTTTTGTATTTCAGCATCATCATTTAGTCTCTATCCCATCCTCACTCCTAATATATCATGGTGGTATTGCAGGAATCCGTTGGCGATTCCCTATCTTATTTATGTTTTATTTTTTATCTTAAATCTATGCTGTCATAAACCTATGTGAATAGAATCATCAGCATGGTACTGATGACCCAGGAGGGTTATGATCATTTTTCCTGAAGATCATTTAAGTGTAATGGGCATCGTGGACACTAACAGTCCATCAGTTGACTGGGTTAAGAACAACTTTCACTTCGATTGACACTAATCTAATATGCTGCCATCACCAATCAGGCTACCTTACTGATCACATTTTCTGCTGTAATTTCGCTTATTATGGGTTGAGATTAACTGTGCTGAGAGGAGTAGGTGTGCATTGATTTTGCATATGCTATAGTTTATAATATTGCATTTCTTCTGTGTGTATTTGACCCATGCATCACATCCCTTTCACAATATCCTTGAAACAACCCCTGGTGCTTCCACAGTACATCTCTCGCACATTGTGTATGTTATGTATTTACCCATCTCTTCTTTTGCAGGTACCCAGTCTTGATAATCGGTTATATTCATGGATGGATATTTTAATATCCATTCTTGATTTCTGGACCATCTTTTGCATGCTTTGTTATTGATATATAGGGAAGCTCCATACCCAATTTTACTGAAAAACATGTTATAATTTGGGAATTACGGCTTTGTGAAATCACCTATAGAAACTGTATATACCCTGTATTTTCTGATTTTACCCATTATATATGAAATTCGAATTATTATGTATATTTTCTCATTATACGTATATATATATATCTATATATATATCTATGTATATCTACATATATATATATATATATATATATATATATATATATATATATATATATATGTATATATATATACATATATACTTATATAAATAGGGATATCTTCATGTGCACTTGTTTTTCACATACAAGTATTTATGTGGATATTTTTTCTTTTTCTTTTTCTTTTTGTAAATACATCCTCATTATCACATGTCATTTAGTACAAGTTCAAGCATTTAGATATAACCATGTATATCTTCATTGTACATGTTATATATATACCCATTTCCTTGGGTATTTTGTATATCCATTCCTTGTACTAATTCTTATTTCACAAGAAAATCTAGAGGATGCTGATTCTTTACACTATATATTTTGTTCATTTCATTTATTTCGATTTATGTCAGAGATGTAATAATCAAACTTGGAATAATATTTACTTTTACTGCTTAGATTAGGATGCATCTCATGTAGTTTGATTCCTGCAATATCCTGATTCTATGATTCATATATCTCAATTTTCAAAATTCACTATGGATGAACACGAATGGTACGTGCACCAACTCTTAAAGAGTTGATGAACTCAGTGGAGTCTATATTTACGGCCCTAGTCGGAATATGGACGAGACCCAGATCCATCATCTTTCTACTAGTCACACTGAACCTACACTCTTAGGCTATCTTAAAAATGCACATCATATTTCCAATTTTGCAAAATATTGTGAATTAAATCAAATAAACTCTGAACATATTCATGACCACAGTCAGAATATGTGAAGGATTTATTTTGACTTAATACACATTTTTCCAACAAAATCTCTCAAAAAATCTTTTCAAAGTGCATTCATACAACCAAATCATCTGCATCATGGCATCATCTGCTTTTCTCATGATTTTCTTGAGAAAACTTCATTACATGGAAATCAGTTTCTCAGGAAACTTCTAAAATTTTCAAAGTCGGATTTTCCAAGTCAAGTTTTCCCGTGATTTTCCCTGGAAAATGTTATTTTCTTAAGATTCTATTCAAAGGGAATTTCTCATCTTTCTCAAAAATCAAAATCGATTTCCAAGTGTTTCAAAGTTAAGATTCTCAGGGTTTCAATTTCCCGAGTTTTAATTTTCCTTCTCTAAAGAGTTTTCCAATGAATTTTGCTCATTTTCCTGAGAAACATTTCAAAGCTAGAATTTTCCTGATCAACATTTTCTCTTTCAGTGTTCACCTTTTTCTCAAGAATCACTTCTATTTTCCCAGGATTTTCAACCATTCATGATTTTCCCAAATCTTCATAAATTTTCTCGAGATTTCAAATCATTTTCATCAGAATTTCCTAAGAGACAGATTTCCACCTTTTTCCTGAGAAATGCTTTTCAACTCCCAATGTTTTCTAAGCATACATCATCTTTTTCCCAACTAGCATTTTACAAAATCTTATAGTACATGCCTGAATTCTTTGTGCATTTAGGATAGAACACAATTTTGAGGATTTCACTAAGTCAAGCACACATTTTGGTCCTTGGTTCGATTACCCCTGTTAAAGGTGGCACGAACGGTTGAACCTCGTACCGACAGGTCGAGCCCCATCCCATAGATTTTCCCGCTATTTTAAAAAATGGAGGCGAGTATTTCAAAACAAACAATTTTAAAAATCCGGTCAAGTTTGACTCACGAAAGCATTTTCCTCTCTCTCCCGCAGGGAAGGGAAGACGGAAAAATTTCGTGATGATCACAGGTTTGGCGACCAAGATGGGACCTGTCCTTGTCTGATCAAAATTATGCTTGGCTTAGTTCAATTATCGAAACTGTGTTAATGAAATGTCAGCTCTTTACTATTGCTATCATGCAAACCTAGGAGCCTAGATTCTGACCTAGCTGACATTGACTGCATATAGCTTAGGCATGGTTTGGTAGGACCAGATTGAGGAGATATTTTCATGCTCACATGGACTTAGGTCTAAATACAACTCTCCTCAATTTAGGATTTGAATGCAAACAATGTATGCTTCTTCAAAAGTTTTCAAAACTCTATCTTTCTAGGACTTAGAGCCCTCTATTTCTTGCATGTGATCATTTTTTAAAACCTCCATTACCTATCATTACTCGGTCTTCACGTTGCTGGGCTCTCTTCCAGAACCCTAGTTCGAGATAGAGCCTCACAACTGGGCTACTTATTTGGGTTAACGCCCCCTACCACGTATCGCGGGCCCCAGTCCGAAGTATATCGGTAGGCGCTCAAGGATGTTGGAAAACCTTACCTTAGAACCAGAGTTGAAGTTATATGCCACGTACCTCGAATTTCGATTCGGGTATATCAACATAACTGGATTGGACAAAGATGATCTGAACCTAGAGTTAGGATTTAAGGTCCTACAACTGTTTTTCAAAATGATGTATCTAGAGTCAGACTTTTAGTGTAAGACCCGCAATTTTTCAGAAAATATCTGAATAAAATTCATGAGGCATTTACCGGTAAAAATAGCATTTCTTCTCAGAATGCGAAACGAATCAATTCCTGCGAGCCAGTTATACTTAGGATATTCGTCGAATCGCGAATATATGCTCAAACACTCGGGAAGCCATAACTTCCTAACTAAACGAAATCAATAGATTCGTACGAGCCAACTTTCTTAGTTACGTCAATACGAAGAAAATGGCGTACTCAGAGTTTTTCGGAAAAAATCGCCGGAAACCCGAAATTCTTGCGGGACCCACGGAAATATTGGTGGGACCCACAGAAATATTCCTCAGAAAATATCTGGTGGGACCCACAAAAATATCCCATGGAATATCCAAGTGGGCCCCACACCAAGGAACCTCTTGGAATTAAAAAGAAGCCAAGGGGGTAGTTTGGGCATGAGAAAACCCAAGAGGAGGTGGGCTTGGGCTATAAATAGCCCTCCCCACTCTCTCTCTTCTCATAAAAATCGACCCCCCCTCTCTCTCTTGCCTTCTCTCTCTCTCCTAAACCTCCCCTACCTAGCCTAGCCCACCTGAGCCCACCTGACCTGGTCTGAGCCTGCCTGACTTAGCCTGAGCCTGCCTGACCTGGTCCTAACCCACCTGACCTGGGTCTGAACCCACTTGACCTGGTCCAAACCCAGTTGACTTGACTTGAACCTAGTTGGGTTTAAAGTCAAAGTCAAAGTCCTTTTTGGTCCAGATTCCGGTTTGGATTTCTGAACCCAGACTTAGCCTACTTGAGCTGAGTTCGAACCTACTGAACCCAGTTGACTTGGATTGAACCCTGTTAGGTTCAAACCACTTAGGTTGAGTAGCTTGACCTGCTCTACCTCTTTCTCAACTAAAGTCAGCTTCATCTGACTTAGTCTGACCTCTCGAAGGAAGGCTCGAAGCCAAAGAAGCAACCCGGAGCCGTTTCTTCCACGATTTGAAGTAAGTTCGCTTCATTAAACCATCTCTCTCAAGTATTTGATTGTTTGTATATAGAATATACTTTCTGAAGTAGTATCTTGCTTTAGTTCTTGGTTGAGCCCTCTAGGACACTTCGGTGTTCACGCGCTCGCCTCGTAACTATCGTCGGATATATATGTTCGAATACGCAGTATATGCGTTCTTCAAAATAGTATCTCACCCTAGTTCTTGGTTGAGCCCTCTAGGACACTTCGGTGTTCACTCGCTCGCCTCGTAACTATCGTTGGATACAGATCTAGGTGTATATCTGCTGATACTGCCGACGCGTCTTATATCGCACAGGCCATGTAATTTACCTTTGCCGTCGCGTCGTATGATGCCAAGGCTCCCTGCTTTCTGTACTTCCGATTACTGCACTTCCGATTATGCATTTACTTACGCCGTCGCGTCGAACGATGCCAAGGCTCCTGCTTTCTGCAATGTATTTACTTACGCCGTCGCGTCGAACGATGCCAAGGCTTCTGCTTTGTTATATATGTAGAATATTTCGTTCAGTTACACACCCTGAACAATAGTATATGCATTTCCTTTACGCCGCCGCTGTATAAAGCACAGGCTTCTGCTTATATTACATATATGGCGCGTAAGTGAGCGTTCAAACGGAGATCAACTCTAAAATCGCCCATGCGATTCCCTTACCGCTCCTCGTACAAGATTCTGCTTGACGAATGAAGCCCCTATTGGAAAGGCTTCGCCTTTTGGCAAAATGCTCTTTACGTAAAGACTAAATCAATTACGTATGGCCTAGCTATGGCCCAAGGTTCCTGCAACCTTGATGGATGCAAAGTACGCACAACGGTGCGCATCCATTTCCCGAGTTAAGCGTAGCGATTTCCCACCAAAGAGGGGAGATGCCGCTGAAACGGATAAAAGAAACGCACGCTTTCTCCGTAAAAGAGAGGAAGTGCTGCTGAAATTCCTGAAGGAGCTAAGAATGGCTCAGAAAGAACGTAGCAGAAGTGCTACCCAGTTATAGAATGCCTTCTACGATGTAGAAAGGTTCGTCGCACCACTGCCGGTAGAGCAGAGAAGGTGTTGACAGAATGGTTGGCAGAAGAGCTGCCGAAACCAGTTAAGTGGCACAATGATGCCCTTTGTTGGAACGATGTCAGAATGACTCGTCTCCCTGACACCTGCAAGGGCATCATACTTGTAAGAGCCGTTGCGCCAAAGTAGTGGTAGCGCCTTGACGAGGTCCTGAGCTCGTTGCGTAAAAATACGCCGAGTAGCCGATCCGTAGAGATCGAGTCATGTGCATGCTCATTGAGAATTATCAGACAACCAGACTCGTAAGGGCCGCTGAGCCGGAGTGTGTTGTTTCCACCGAAAGAGGTGAAGTGCTCGTCAAAGCCGAAGTGCCGAGAGCAGAGTTAAGCATGCATATGAATAAAACTTTTGTTCCACGGTGAAAACCGTGTGGTTGATTGGGGTCGGGTACATACTTCTCAAAGGCTGCCCTATAGGCATGCAATGTTCGTCAAGTAATTGTAAGACCGGCAGGCCCCTTTCAGAATTTCTCACCGAGGAAGACGGTGATGGCGCAGCCTTGAGTGACATATATTTCACCCGAACCTGATAGAGTTCATTGATGGCCTTCGTCACTCAGAGGTATGGAGGTCGTGGTTATCCTTAAATATCTAAGGATTGAACCCAACTACTGCAGTAGCAGAATGCACTCGGATACCTAGTAAGGATCTCTTCCGGTATGCTGTACCGTCCTACTAGGGGGATGGGGTCAACAGGCCTCTGGGGTATCTAAAATACATAGAATAATCAACCCCCAGATCGTCGCGTTGTCGCCCAGATATGAGTCCCCTAAGCCCAGGGGGAGGTGCAATTATCGAAACAAAGCATTAGCTTAGGTACAGCGCTACTTTGAATGTATGAGTGGATGACGTTGTTGAGTCAGTCCTGCATAACCTTTGTGAAGGTGTCATGGTCGGTATACTACTGGACCGATTGGGAAAGAACCCCATTGATATCCGTACGACTAAGTGAAGCTCGGAGAGCTGTCCTTAGATTCGTAAGATACGGATGTGCCAAGCATAAAGGCTTGAGCTAGACATCTATTCGTGACTCTGAGGAAGTCAAGGCTAAGTCGTAGAGACTTGAGAGGTTATTCTAACTCACAGCCCTGAAGAGGCTCATGCGAAGTCATGACGACTTGCGTGGATGTTCAACTCATAGCCCTGATGAGGCTTGTGCGATATACGCTAAGTCATGGAGGCTTGAGCGTCGTATTACGAACTGCGACCCTGAGTGGTCTATGCATTTACTTGAGTTGAACAGATAGGTGTTTGCCTACTTACCAGACCATCAGTGGTGCCTGACCCCGTTTAATGGGGATTTCAGGTGTTGAACCTGCGTGGCGATATGCGGAGCAAGGCGGCATCAAGTTCCAGGGTTTCTCTAGACAGAGTTGTACTGCTTCCTTTTTATTGAACCTACACTGCTTTCCTAAGCAGTAGTGTTGTAATAAACATATGTTTTCGATAAAATGGAACACTTTGGTGGTCAATGAGTTGCTTGGCCACATACCTGCAACGTGCTCGGAGTTTTCTAAAACTGACGACTCATTATCGTCTTATTTCGCTGCTAAAAGCTTTTCTAAGTTCCGCTGCAATGAAAAAAAAAAAAAAAAAAAAAGAAATTCATGAAAATTTTAACTTAGCTTTGTTTTGGAAATCCGGGGCGTTACAGAATTGGTATCAGAGCATGAGTCTGAGAAACCTGGTTCAAGATCCGTCATGGTACCGATATCGCACTGTAAGTATATGTTTTTATACTTTTGTTCTGATCTGGGTGCATCTTTGTATAGATGGCAACTCATGACTCGCGTGGATATTGCTATCGCTGCAAGGTCATGCACGATGAGTGGATATGCCCGTATGAAGTCCAAGACTGCCAATACTGTGGCGAAGATGGGCATTCCGCCAACGAATGCCAAAGGAAATATACCGCCGATATGGGTCGGCGGGCTTCAAAGGGTCTCAGGGATGAGACTTCGCGTGTCAGTGGACCGCATCACTCTAGTGTTGGGAGCAACCATACCCCAACATCTTTTGATGAATTACCAAGGCTGAGGGATTTTGATTTGAACTTCCCTGCAGAAGTCTATCACTCGCCAAGCTACCATCCGGCATCACATATGCCGAGCTTAAATGGCAGGAACAAAAGAGGAGATTCTTTCTGTTCGCCAATCCTTATTCCAGACTCCCAGAGTCTTGATCTTGCTAACTGGGAAAGTGGACTGGAGTCTCTCATATATCCCCAGTATTCGCTTGCTAGTGCGGAAGTGCCGCCCAAGCCAAAGCTAGTAGTGCCTGCACCAAGGCCATGTGGCAATAGATGGACCTTTTGGAGTTCGTCTTCATCAAAGAAATCCAAGTCTTAAAGAGACTGGTGATGTTTTGGAGTCAGTAGACTCATGTATATAGTTTCTCATTGCCTAAAGTCTGCCAGTGCGGCATGACGTTTTGTTTAAGGCAATGCTTGTGTAAATGTGATGTATATTAAGTAAATAAAGCTTTTACTTCCTCATATACATCGAGAAACTAAAAACAAGTGCTTGTGTGTGCATAGATAAATGGCTCCTACGACGAGGAGAACCATACCAAGCGAGGAGTCTCATACGCAAGGATTCCTGTTAGAGACACTCAACAACCTGGTTACCGCCATCCGTGAAACGAGGCCAGAACCAGTCGCACCACGAAACGAGCACCTGGGAGGAGTAACTTATGAGAAGTTCCTCAAGCTTGACCCGCCAGTTTTCATTGGCAGAGCCGATCCTGAGCTCGCGGAGAGTTGGATCGAAGAGACGGAACGTGCCTTCTTAGTACTGGGAGTACCAGAGGAAAAGAAAACCAATTTTGGCACGTATCGGCTGAAAGACAACGCACGGAAGTGGTGGGATACCACTAAGATTATCCAGTTCTCGGAAGTTGAAGTCATTCCTTGGACTGACTTCCGGAGAGCTTTCATGGATAATTACTTTCCATTACACTCCAGGAACAAGAAGAAGATGGAGTTTCTGGAATTGGAGCAGGGTGGCATGAATCTGATTGACTATACCACCAAATTTCAAAATCTTGAACGGTACTGCTCCCGGTTATTTGAGACCGACCAAGAAAGGGCCGACAAGTACATCAATGGACTGCGAGAAGGGCTAAGGTCACGGGTTATCACCAGCATGCCCCAAACGTTTCAAACGGCTGTGGCAGCAGCTTCAAAAATACAAGTGGATTGGGAGCGATCAAAAGTGATCATAGCAAAAAGGCCCATAGTTGATGGTGGGAACAAGAAGAGAATGTTTCCAAGTGGCCAGGGTTCACGACAACCCTTTCAGAAGAAAAGGTTCCAAGGTGGGAACAACACTCAACAAGTTGTAAGGCCAAGGCAGAACATGGCTCCAAACAACCTGCAGTTCAACCCAAACTGCCCAAAATGCCATGTTAATCACGCAAGAGGACCATGTCCACGTGACACAGGTGGATGCTTCTACTGTGGCAAAGTGGGCCACATTGCAAGACAATGCAGGAAGAAGCTTATTGATGAGCAGAGGAGGAATGCCGGATCTGCCGGACCCTCTCAACAAGTACCACAACGAACACAAGTCCAACGACCCCCACCTAGAGTAGAACAAAGGCCTGCTGCAGGTCGTGTATATGCTGTAACGACTGAACAAGTCGAAAATGGTGACCTGATTGAAGGCACCGTACCTGTTAATGGACATGCAGCTTACGTCTTGTTTGATTGTGGTGCTACTCATACGTTTATCTCTGACGATTTCACCGAACAACTCCACGCTTCGGTGCAACCGATTGATAAAATGATCGAAGTATATAACCCGTTGGGTTCACGCACCAAATGTATTCGGTGTGTGAAAAATTTGGATATTGAGATAGCAGGGCAACACTTGCCTACTGACGCCATCCTGATCGATATGATACAGTACGATGTCATTCTGGGAATGAATTGGTTGGCTCAGAATAATGCCAAGATTCTGTGCCGCGAGGGCAGAGTGATTCTATCTCGACCCGGATTACCTAAGATGGAATACCGGTTATCCAAACCAGTTCCACAAAAAAGGCTCATATCAGCACTTAAGGTACAAAAATACCTTAGGAAGGGTGGTGTGGCCTTCCTGTTGAGTCTCTCGGTGGAAAAATCCAACGACCAACCCCTTGAGAGTTTGGAAGTAGTGCGGGAGTTTCCCGATGTGTTTCCTGAGGAATTGCCAGGACTTCCGCCACTTCGTGAGGTTGAATTTGGAATTCAATCCTTACCTGGAACAGCGCCGATATCCAAAGCCCCGTATCGAATGGCGCCAGCTGAACTCAGTGAGTTGAAGTGTCAGTTGGAAGAACTGATGGAACAAGGGTTCATCCGACCAAGTATGTCACCATGGGGAGCCCCGGTACTATTTGTAAAGAAGAAGGATGGATCCCTTCGGTTATGCATCGATTATCGGATGCTTAACCAGGCAACCATTAAAAATAAGTACCCATTGCCTCGGATTGAGGACTTATTCGATCAGCTCAGAACAGCGAGAGTGTTCTCCAAGATCGACCTCAGGTCTGGATACCATCAGCTTAGAGTAAAGGAAGAGGATATACCCAAGACAGCCTTCAGAACGAGATACGGCCATTATGAGTTCGTAGTAATGCCCTTCGGACTCACTAATGCGCCTGCTGCCTTTATGGATCTAATGAACCGGATATTCAGACCATATTTGGATAGCTTTGTCATCGTCTTTATTGATGACATTCTCGTATATTCTGAGAACAAGGAACAACACGTGGAGCACTTGAAAATCGTCTTGAAAACCCTTCAAGATAACCAACTCTATGCTAAGTTTTCAAAATGTGAATTCTGGCTAGATAAAGTGATGTTCCTTGGTCATGTGATCTCAAAAGATGGAATCGCAGTGGATCCTGCGAAGGTGGAAGCTGTGATGGACTGGAAGCAGCCAGAAAATATCACTGAGGTTCGTAGCTTCCTTGGACTTGCCGGATATTATCGGAAGTTCATACAAGACTTCTCCCGAATCGCCGTACCGATGACAAAATTATTGAAAAAGGGAGTCAAGTTCGAATGGACTGACCAGTGTAAGGAGTGCTTTGAGGTTCTCAAACAGAGGCTTACCACTGCCCCTGTCCTTACCTTACCTTCTGGTCAGGGAGGCTTTATTGCTTATACCGATGCCTCGGGAACGGGTCTGGGTTGTGTATTGATGCAGCATGGCAAAGTAATCACCTATGCATCCCGTCAGTTAAGAATTCATGAGAAAAACTATCCAACCCACGATCTGGAGCTTGCCGCGGTAGTATTCGCGCTTAAAATCTGGCGACACTACCTGTATGGAGAGAAATTTGAGGTCATGTCGGACCATAAAAGCCTAAAATACCTCTTTTCTCAAAAAGAACTCAATATGCGGCAACGGCGATGGCTGGAATTCCTCAAAGATTATGAATTCACGCTTTCCTATCACCCTGGAAAGGCGAATGTTGTAGCAGATGCCCTTAGTCGCAAGACTGTTGGCACTCTGGCCAGCCTAACCGGACAATGGAAGTTGATGGAGGATTTCGTCAAGTGGAAGCCATTTTTGGCTGATTCAGGTAGAATCCAAATGTCATGTTTGACGATCCACATTGAGTTCCTCGATCGCATCGTAGCCGAACAGTTCAAGGATCCCCAGTACTTGGAATTAAAAGCTCGTGCTGAAAAAGATGATACTTTCTTTCATTTGAAAGAAGATGGAGGAATATGGATGGAAGAGAGAATTTGGGTTCCAAATAACCCTGAGCTAAGACAAGAAGTACTCCAGGAGGCCCATAGTAGCAAATATACTATCCACCCTGGGGGTACGAAGATGTTCCGAGATTTGCAGAGAAAGTACTGGTGGAAGGGTATGAAGCGGGATGTGGCTACGTTTGTCTCGAAGTGTTTGATCTGCCAGCAAGTTAAGATCGAACATCAGCGCCCTGGTGGAAAGATGCAACGGATCGAGATTCCAGAATGGAAATGGGAAGGCATTACGATGGATTTCATCGTTGGATTGCCTCGATCCAGGAGACAACATGACTCAATATGGGTGATCGTGGACAGACTCACCAAGTCTGCTCACTTCCTGCCAATCAACACTCGATACTCAACTGAACGATTGGCGGAGATCTACATTCGGGAAATCGTTAGACTCCATGGAGTGCCGATTTCGATCATATCCGATCGTGACCCGAAGTTCACCTCTCACTTTTGGGAGCAGCTTCAGAGAGCCCTGGGGACGAAACTCAAGTTCAGTACAGCATTCCATCCCCAAACAGATGGGCAATCAGAACGAACCATACAGACTCTTGAAGATATGCTAAGAGCCTGTATGCTGGAATGGAAAGGTGATTGGGATTCCCACCTAGCGTTGGCTGAATTTGCTTATAATAATAGCCACCACGCTAGCATTGGGATGGCGCCGTATGAAGCCTTGTATGGACGACCCTGTAGATCACCGATCCATTGGGGTGAAGTGGGTGAGCGAACCTTGGACTCGCCCATTGTGTTACAGCATTACACTGAGCAGGTCCACATGATCAGAAAGAAGCTACTGGCTGCTCAGAGTCGACAGAAGAGCTACGCCGATCAGCGGCGTAGGGAACTCGCTTTTGCGGTTGGAGATAAGGTTTTTATCAAGGTCTCCCCAACCAAGAGTGTGTTTCGTTTCGGAAAGAAGGGGAAGCTCAGCCCCAGATTCGTTGGTCCCTTCGAGGTTTTGAGCCGGATAGGAGAGACCGCCTACAGAGTAGCATTGCCACCGCAGTATACACAGATACACAATGTATTTCATGTGTCAATGCTTAGAAAATACGTTCACGACCCTTCCCACGTCATCCAACATGAAGATATTGACATCCAGGAGGATATGACGGTGGAAGAAAGGCCAATAGAGATCATGGACCGACGGGAGCAAGTGCTAAGGACAAAGGTCATTCCACTTGTCAAAGTAAGATGGCAACATCACGGAGTCGATGATTGCACTTGGGAGCCCGAATCGGATATGCGGGATAAATATCCTGAACTCTTCACCTTGTACTCTTAGCTGAATTTCGCGGACGAAATTCCTTTAAGGGGGTAATGATGTAAGACCCGCAATTTTTCAGAAAATATCTGAATAAAATTCATGAGGCATTTACCGGTAAAAATAGCATTTCTTCTCAGAATGCGAAACGAATCAATTCCTGCGAGCCAGTTATACTTAGGATATTCGTCGAATCGCGAATATATGCTCAAACACTCGGGAAGCCATAACTTCCTAACTAAACGAAATCAATAGATTCGTACGAGCCAACTTTCTTAGTTACGTCAATACGAAGAAAATGGCGTACTCAGAGTTTTTCGGAAAAAATCGCCGGAAACCCGAAATTCTTGCGGGACCCACGGAAATATTGGTGGGACCCACAGAAATATTCCTCAGAAAATATCTGGTGGGACCCACAAAAATATCCCATGGAATATCCAAGTGGGCCCCACACCAAGGAACCTCTTGGAATTAAAAAGAAGCCAAGGGGGTAGTTTGGGCATGAGAAAACCCAAGAGGAGGTGGGCTTGGGCTATAAATAGCCCTCCCCACTCTCTCTCTTCTCATAAAAATCGACCCCCCCTCTCTCTCTTGCCTTCTCTCTCTCTCCTAAACCTCCCCTACCTAGCCTAGCCCACCTGAGCCCACCTGACCTGGTCTGAGCCTGCCTGACTTAGCCTGAGCCTGCCTGACCTGGTCCTAACCCACCTGACCTGGGTCTGAACCCACTTGACCTGGTCCAAACCCAGTTGACTTGACTTGAACCTAGTTGGGTTTAAAGTCAAAGTCAAAGTCCTTTTTGGTCCAGATTCCGGTTTGGATTTCTGAACCCAGACTTAGCCTACTTGAGCTGAGTTCGAACCTACTGAACCCAGTTGACTTGGATTGAACCCTGTTAGGTTCAAACCACTTAGGTTGAGTAGCTTGACCTGCTCTACCTCTTTCTCAACTAAAGTCAGCTTCATCTGACTTAGTCTGACCTCTCGAAGGAAGGCTCGAAGCCAAAGAAGCAACCCGGAGCCGTTTCTTCCACGATTTGAAGTAAGTTCGCTTCATTAAACCATCTCTCTCAAGTATTTGATTGTTTGTATATAGAATATACTTTCTGAAGTAGTATCTTGCTTTAGTTCTTGGTTGAGCCCTCTAGGACACTTCGGTGTTCACGCGCTCGCCTCGTAACTATCGTCGGATATATATGTTCGAATACGCAGTATATGCGTTCTTCAAAATAGTATCTCACCCTAGTTCTTGGTTGAGCCCTCTAGGACACTTCGGTGTTCACTCGCTCGCCTCGTAACTATCGTTGGATACAGATCTAGGTGTATATCTGCTGATACTGCCGACGCGTCTTATATCGCACAGGCCATGTAATTTACCTTTGCCGTCGCGTCGTATGATGCCAAGGCTCCCTGCTTTCTGTACTTCCGATTACTGCACTTCCGATTATGCATTTACTTACGCCGTCGCGTCGAACGATGCCAAGGCTCCTGCTTTCTGCAATGTATTTACTTACGCCGTCGCGTCGAACGATGCCAAGGCTTCTGCTTTGTTATATATGTAGAATATTTCGTTCAGTTACACACCCTGAACAATAGTATATGCATTTCCTTTACGCCGCCGCTGTATAAAGCACAGGCTTCTGCTTATATTACATATATGGCGCGTAAGTGAGCGTTCAAACGGAGATCAACTCTAAAATCGCCCATGCGATTCCCTTACCGCTCCTCGTACAAGATTCTGCTTGACGAATGAAGCCCCTATTGGAAAGGCTTCGCCTTTTGGCAAAATGCTCTTTACGTAAAGACTAAATCAATTACGTATGGCCTAGCTATGGCCCAAGGTTCCTGCAACCTTGATGGATGCAAAGTACGCACAACGGTGCGCATCCATTTCCCGAGTTAAGCGTAGCGATTTCCCACCAAAGAGGGGAGATGCCGCTGAAACGGATAAAAGAAACGCACGCTTTCTCCGTAAAAGAGAGGAAGTGCTGCTGAAATTCCTGAAGGAGCTAAGAATGGCTCAGAAAGAACGTAGCAGAAGTGCTACCCAGTTATAGAATGCCTTCTACGATGTAGAAAGGTTCGTCGCACCACTGCCGGTAGAGCAGAGAAGGTGTTGACAGAATGGTTGGCAGAAGAGCTGCCGAAACCAGTTAAGTGGCACAATGATGCCCTTTGTTGGAACGATGTCAGAATGACTCGTCTCCCTGACACCTGCAAGGGCATCATACTTGTAAGAGCCGTTGCGCCAAAGTAGTGGTAGCGCCTTGACGAGGTCCTGAGCTCGTTGCGTAAAAATACGCCGAGTAGCCGATCCGTAGAGATCGAGTCATGTGCATGCTCATTGAGAATTATCAGACAACCAGACTCGTAAGGGCCGCTGAGCCGGAGTGTGTTGTTTCCACCGAAAGAGGTGAAGTGCTCGTCAAAGCCGAAGTGCCGAGAGCAGAGTTAAGCATGCATATGAATAAAACTTTTGTTCCACGGTGAAAACCGTGTGGTTGATTGGGGTCGGGTACATACTTCTCAAAGGCTGCCCTATAGGCATGCAATGTTCGTCAAGTAATTGTAAGACCGGCAGGCCCCTTTCAGAATTTCTCACCGAGGAAGACGGTGATGGCGCAGCCTTGAGTGACATATATTTCACCCGAACCTGATAGAGTTCATTGATGGCCTTCGTCACTCAGAGGTATGGAGGTCGTGGTTATCCTTAAATATCTAAGGATTGAACCCAACTACTGCAGTAGCAGAATGCACTCGGATACCTAGTAAGGATCTCTTCCGGTATGCTGTACCGTCCTACTAGGGGGATGGGGTCAACAGGCCTCTGGGGTATCTAAAATACATAGAATAATCAACCCCCAGATCGTCGCGTTGTCGCCCAGATATGAGTCCCTTAAGCCCAGGGGGAGGTGCAATTATCGAAACAAAGCATTAGCTTAGGTACAACGCTACTTTGAATGTATGAGTGGATGACGTTGTTGAGTCAGTCCTGCATAACCTTTGTGAAGGTGTCATGGTCGGTATACTACTGGACCGATTGGGAAAGAACCCCATTGATATCCGTACGACTAAGTGAAGCTCGGAGAGCTGTCCTTAGATTCGTAAGATACGGATGTGCCAAGCATAAAGGCTTGAGCTAGACATCTATTCGTGACTCTGAGGAAGTCAAGGCTAAGTCGTAGAGACTTGAGAGGTTATTCTAACTCACAGCCCTGAAGAGGCTCATGCGAAGTCATGACGACTTGCGTGGATGTTCAACTCATAGCCCTGATGAGGCTTGTGCGATATACGCTAAGTCATGGAGGCTTGAGCGTCGTATTACGAACTGCGACCCTGAGTGGTCTATGCATTTACTTGAGTTGAACAGATAGGTGTTTGCCTACTTACCAGACCATCAGTGGTGCCTGACCCCGTTTAATGGGGATTTCAGGTGTTGAACCTGCGTGGCGATATGCGGAGCAAGGCGGCATCAAGTTCCAGGGTTTCTCTAGACAGAGTTGTACTGCTTCCTTTTTATTGAACCTACACTGCTTTCCTAAGCAGTAGTGTTGTAATAAACATATGTTTTCGATAAAATGGAACACTTTGGTGGTCAATGAGTTGCTTGGCCACATACCTGCAACGTGCTCGGAGTTTTCTAAAACTGACGACTCATTATCGTCTTATTCCGCTGCTAAAAGCTTTTCTAAGTTCCGCTGCAATGAAAAAAAAAAAAAAAAATTCATGAAAATTTTAACTTAGCTTTGTTTTGGAAATCCGGGGCGTTACATTTAGGGAATGCTATATGTGCATAAATGTTTGTGCAGGATATGATTGTTTGCACTTTACCTTTATTCCTCTCATATTTTTCCCAAAATATATTTTTTTCAAATATCCATATTTCTCAGCTTTTCCTTTATTTTCTCAAACCCTGGATGACTTTTCCAAATATCCAATTTCTTTCAAAACTCCAGGTGATTTTCCATCCTACCGTTCTACTGGATCTTGAATTTCCAGCTGCATTTTATATCCTGCCTGCAAATTTTCAAAATTTCCATAATTTTTCTAAGTCTGATTCTGAGTCTTTCTCTGTTTTTAGTTCAATGGCATCCAGTCAAGTCAATCCTATCTTTTCTGAAGGTCACATCTCCTACGAGGCGCAACAAGGTCGTCCTGAACATCGAGCCCTTAGCACCAGAACCTTCATTCCCCGGTGGTACTATTCCTGGCTCAAAAGCTTTTCCCGAATGTTCTCGGACCATTTAAGCAAGTGCAGATTAGAATTGGCGTCAGCAATTGGAAAGCAGACCATCAACGGTAACCTGATCCACGCAATGACAGAGCGATGGAATCCACGGACATGCACCTTCTGGTTCCCATGGGGAGAGATGACCATTTTAATGGATGAGTTTTCAGAAATTATGGGATTACCAGAACCAGCCGGTCAGCCAGGAGATCCATTAGAACATCAATTCCTAATCAATGTCAAGGGTTTGGACCCCCGAGACTCCTTAGCTCGCATGATAGGCCGTCGATCCTGGCCCCTGATTCAGTCGGACGAAAATGAATATGTTGACCTGCTTGAGTTATACCATCAATACAGGACCTTTGTTGAAGTCAGTTCACTATCAAGGACAGCTAGAGAAAGGATCCAAAATGCAATGGTCCTATGCACTGTAGGATTATCCCTGTTCCCAGACGGACAAAACTATATGGACATCAGAATAATCCAGCTTATGCGAAGATGGGGAAGTCGACAGACCAATCGTCTTTCCATAGCCATGGCAGCTCTCGCTTTCCTGTATCGGGGTCTAACTCGCTTCTCACTTGGAGAATCCATCTTAGTCGAAGGTTGCATCAACATGTTTCAATCCTGGTTTTTTTTGTTACGACAATGAAGCCATACATGATACTTCAAGTACAAGGTTTTGATGATGAGCAAGTAGAATCAACTGCATTTCAGCTAAGGCTATGAAGAATTCAGTGAAGAATCCTTGAAGACTAGTGTGCAAATGTTTAATTCATTAAAAGTCTTAGATTCTTGTAAGAGCCTTACTTAGAGTGCATATTTAGGTTGCATTTCACCTTAAAAGTCTTTAGAAAAACTTTTCTAAAAGAAACTCTTTTGAAAATCTTTTTAGAAAACTCTTTTCTTAATTTTTCATGTTTATTAGTCGACCAATAGACTTATCAGTCGACTAATCCTTTCGCGCCATATTTTCTAAAAAGTCATTCTTGTCAAATTAGTCGACCGAAGGTTTTATCAGTCGACTGGACAAAATGTCTGTTTTCTGGAAAATTAGCAGCAGTCGACTAATGGTTTTTCAGTCGACTGAACAGAACATGTGTATTTTGAAAAATTTAGCAGCAGTCGACTAATGCTTTTTATCAGTCGACCGAACAGAATGTTTGTTTTTTCAGAAGTTTTTAGCAGCAGTCGACTAAAAAGTTTTTCAGTCTACTGATGATATTATCAGTCGACTAACTTTTCTTAAGTCGACTAAGTTTCAAAAGTTCAGATTTTCAAACGGCTCGATTAACAGATCAGTCGACCGACGATAACTGTCAGTCTACTAATAACTAACTATTAGTCGACTAACTGATGTTTCAGTCGACTAATTTTGCCGTTTTCCTGAAACTTCAAAAATGTGTGTCTTTTAATTTTTCAAACGTTTTTGATCGTTCGAAATGGACCGTTTTGACACCCTTTCATACTCTCAACGTATGGAATCTTGTAACTATAAATATGAGTGCATTTTACACTAAAAAACAACAATTCAATCGATTTGAATCTTGTTTTTCACTCCTATTTATTCAAGTATTTGTTTTCTCACTCACGTGATATTTTCACTTCAGTTTTTCACTCAAATCACTTTGAGAGATAGTGAATTCGTGAGTAGAGTGTTTCAACAACCTCAAAAGCCAATTGCATCTCATTTGCATTCAAAAGGAAGGCTCATAGGTTGTATTGTAAGTTGTTATTTCTTTTCTGTAAAAAGAAGGACTCCTTGGTGTAAAGGAGTTGTTTGCTTTCAGTTGGGTTGTTACTGAAAGTGGGACCGGTTATGGTCTGTGTGATCTTGTAGTTTACAAGGTTGATAGTGGAAAATCTCAAGCGGGTTTTGCTTGGGGACTGGATGTAGGTCGGGTTTGACCGAACCAGGATAAAATCTTGTGTTCTTTGTGTGTTTGCTTTGAGATTTGCAAAATCATTCAATATTCCGCAGAAAAGTTTTAAAAGCACTATTCACCCCCCTCTAGTGCTCATTGCCTCGATCCTAGTGCACTTTCATTTGGTATCAGAGCACAGGTTTGCTATTACTTTGATTTGACCATCATCTAGCATGGCAACTACAACATCTCAGCAGAAAGAAAGAAGCTCCTCTGTTAGCCCTCCTCTCTTCGATGGAACAAACTATGGATATTGGAAAGTAAGAATGACAATATTCCTGCAATCCATGGATCTCGATATCTGGAGAGTTGTTTCAGAAAAGTACCAAACTCCATCAACTGATTTTAGCCGATGGACCGATGAAGAAAAAAAGACTGCTTCACTGAATGCCAAAGCCATGAATGCATTATATTGTGGCGTTGATAAGGTAGAGTTCAATCGCATCTCTCAATGCTCTACAGCAAATGAAATCTGGCATACTTTTCTCGTGACACACGAAGGTACGTCAAAGGTAGAAGAATCTAATGAAGAAGTCACCAACATGTGTTTTGTAGCCCAAGAATATTCGGTAAGTCAATTTGACTATGATGAGTTATTTGAAGCATTTAATGATTTGTATGCTAAATTTAAGAGTCTTAGTTCTAAAAATAAAGAGTTAAAAACTGAAAATTTAACTCTTGACTCTCAAAATAAAGTGTTACTTCAAGAAATAGAAGATCTCAAGAAGGAAAATTCTTGCCAAGCAATTGAGATAAAAGAAATTGGAGTTAGAACCAATCTCTTACAAAATGAAATATTTAGTCTTAAAGAAAAGTCAAAAGATCTTCTTTCAATAGTGACCAAATTCACGAATGGTCAAAAGAATCTAGAAAAACTTCTTGGTTCTCAAAGATGCTCGGTTAATAAAACCGGAATGGGATATAGCTTCTTTGATACTCAAAATAGACCAAACTATGTGGTGAAAAATCAAAGACATTATTCTCAACCTTTTGTTCATAAAACTAAACTTTCTAGTTCTAATAGAAATGCATCTAGAAATGATTATTCTAGAAATGTTTATTCTAAATCCTTTTATAGAAAGAATATTTATTATCAAAGAAAACCAAAATCCAAATGGATATGGGTTCCTAAGACTAACTCTCATGGACCCGAAAATAGAAAGGGGTCAAATGCTCTGTTTTCTGATTTTGTTGTAGGTACACAACATAAGAAGCAAATGGATATTGGACAGCGGCTGTTCCAAACATATGACTGGAAGGTCGGAGTTATTTTCCACCCTCCAAAATAAGTATGGAGGAACCGTGACCTTTGGTGACAATAACAAGGGAAAAGTGATAGGTATTGGTAATATTGGTAATCCAAAATTTCCCTTGATAGAAAATGTTCTTTTAGTGGATGGTTTAAAGCATAATTTAATATCTATTAGTCAATTATGTGATAAAGGTTTTCTTGTTTCTTTTGAAAATGATTTATGCTTAATTTCTGATTTTCAATCTAAAAAGATCATTTTCAAAGGTAAAAGAAGAAACAATGTGTATGAACTATATCTAGATGAATTACCCTCTTTTAATGAAAAATGTCTTATTGTTTCAAATGAAATTCAATGGTTATGGCACAAGAGACTTGGACATGTTAATTTTAAAATTATTTCAAAATTATCCAAGAATGATCTTGTAAGAGGCCTACCTAGAATACCATATAAAAAGGATCACTTATGTGATGCTTGTCAAAGGGGTAAACAAATCAAGAGTTCTTTTAAAGCAAAAGATATAGTTTCAACAAAACGTCCTCTTGAACTTTTGCATTTAGATCTATTTGGACCATCTAGAATTCAAAGTTTGAATGGTAGCAAGTATGCTTTTGTTATAGTAGATGATTATTCTCGATTTACATGGGTGATTTTTCTAAAAAGCAAAAATGATGCTTTTTTCAGAATTTTCTAAACTTTGTAGAAGAATTACAAATGAAAAATCTACATCTATTATTAAAATTCGTAGTGATCATGGTGGTGAATTTGAAAATGAATCTTTTCTAAAGTTTTGTGATTTACATGGTATATCTCACAACTTTGTTTTTCCTAGAGCGGCTCCACAAAATGGAGTTGTTGAAAGAAAGAATAGAACTTTGCAAGAATGTGCTAGAACCATGCTTCAAGATAAAAATTTACCAAAATATTTTTGGGCTGAAGCAATTAATACAACATGTTATGTCTTAAATCGTGTTCTTATTCGACCAATTTTACATAAAACATGTTTTGAATTGTATTATGATCGTATACCCAAGATCTCATATTTCAAAATTTTTGGTAGTAAATGTTTCTTGTTAAATACCAAAGATAATCTTGATAAGTTTGATTCAAAATCAGATGAATCAATATTTCTTGGATATTCTTCTAGAAGTAAAGCATATCGTATTTTCAATAAAAGAACATCTTGTATTGAAGAATCTTTACATGTTGCATTTGATGAGAATTGTGAGCAGGTTATTCCTCTAAGCGAAGAAGAAGAAGCAATACTTCAAGAAGAACCCTTGATAGAGAATACTTCTCAAGAAAATATTCCTCTTCAACCGGTTTGGAAAGAAGTTCCTAATCATCCACATGAACAAGTTATTGGTGAAATAAAGAGTGGTGTCCAAACTAGAAGGCAGTTAGAAAAATATATTGCAAATGTTGCTTTCATATCTAAATTAGAACCAAAGAATATCAATGAGGCATGTGATGATGAATTTTGGCTTTTAGCCATGTCTGAAGAACTTAACCAATTTACTAGGAATGATGTTTGGGATCTAGTTGATAGACCAAAGGATCATCCAGTAATTGGAACAAGATGGGTCTTTCGAAATAAGCTGGATGAAAATGGTGAAGTCATTCGTAACAAAGCAAGGCTAGTGGCACAAGGCTATAATCAAGAAGAAGGCATAGATTTTGATGAAACCTATGCACCAGTGGCTCGATTAGAGTCAATTCGTATGATGCTTGCTTTTGCTAGTTACATGAACTTCAAGTTATATCAAATTGATGTTAAGAGTGCATTTTTAAATGGACACATCAATGGAGAAGTTTATGTAGAGCAACCTCCAGGCTTTGAAAATGAGAAATACCCAGAAAAGGTCTATAAATTGAAAAGAGCTTTGTATGGACTTAAACAAGCACCAAGAGCGTGGTATGAAAGACTACGAAATTTTCTAGAACAATCTAGTTTTTCCATTGGTCGGGTAGATTCCACTTTATTTATTAAACATTTTAATTCAGATATTCTTATTGTGCAAATTTATGTTGATGACATAATATTTGGTTCTACTAATGATTCTCTTTGTAAAGAATTTGCTAAGGCTATGCAGGAAGAGTTTGAAATGAGCTTGATGGGCGAATTAAACTACTTCCTTGGACTTCAAATAAAGCAAACTGAAGAAGGAATCTTCATCAATCAGGGTAAGTATACAAAAGAACTTCTCAAGAGATTTGGGATGGACTCATCGAAATCAAGAAGGAATCCTATGAGTACAACTACTTCTCTTGATAAAGATGAAAATGGTAAAAGTGTAGATACTAAGCTCTACAGAGGTATGATCGGATCTCTATTATACTTAACTGCTAGTCGACCTGATATTATGTTTAGTGTTTGTATGTGTGCAAGATTTCAAGCTAATCCAAAGGAATCTCACTTAACTGCAGTAAAACAAATTCTTCGTTATTTGAAAGATACTTCAGATTTCGGTTTGTTTTACCCAAAATCATCTTCCTTTGATTTAATTTCATATAGTGATGCAGATTTTGCAGGAAGTAAATCTGATCGCAAGAGTACTAGTGGAACTTGTCATTTCTTGGGAAATTCCTTAGTCTCTTGGTTTAGTAAAAAGCAAAATTCAGTATCACTCTCAACAACTGAAGCTGAATATATAGCGGCTAGTTTAACATGTTCACAAGTACTTTGGATGAAACAGACCTTAAAAGATTTTGGTTTGAATTACTCCACAACAACTATTTATTGTGATAACACTAGTGCTATAAATCCTTCGAAAAATCCTATTCAGCACTCAAGAACTAAGCATATTGAAGTTAGACATCATTTTTTAAGAGATCATGTGTTAAATGGAGATATTTCGTTAAATTTTATTTCCACTAAAGAACAACATGCCGATATCTTCACTAAACCTCTTAAAAATGAAGATTTTATGAGAATTAGGAGAGAACTAGGTATTTGCTCGCTTTTGGATTTATAAAAATATTGATTTTTGAACAAAATCTCTAAATCACACTATATTAGTCGACTGATAAAATTCTAGTCGACTGGTGTTTTTATATTTTGGAATGTATCGCATCAAATTAGTCGACCGATATAGTTCTAGTCGACTGATGATATTTTTAGAATAAGTCACACTTTTTTAGTCGACCGATAAAGTTTTAGTTGACCGATAAAGTTTTAGTCGACTAAATTTTTTTTTAAAACTTAAATGAAGGGACCCGACACCCCTTGGATTTGTTTTTTTTTTAAAAAACCCGTTTTTTTTAAAGAAGACATCGTTTCATTCTCGCACCTTTTCGTTTTTTTTAACGAAACCCTTAAACCGAAAACCCCTCTTTCTCCTTTGTCTCTCTCTCTCTCTTCCGAAAAACCCTCGGAGTACCGTTCGACTCCATGGGTTGTAATACATACTTTGATCTTTGATCTTTGATAAACTCTCTTTTCTCTAAACTTTGCTAAACTCTCTTTTCTGATCTTTGATCTTTGAAAAAAATACTTTATGGGTTGTAATATTTTAAACTTATCTCTATTTCTGCTTATGCTATTTTTGCCCTTACTCTTTTTGATTCTGACAAAGGGGGAGAAAAAGATAAAGATAGCATTACTTTGAAATTGCAAGGAGATCTTGAGAAAAAGATGATAGCAATTACATTACAGGAGATCTTGCATGAGAAATGCAAAATTAAGAGAAAAAGAAAGCTTTGAATGAATGTATTTCTAAATACATGAATACATGATGAATGGAAATGCAAACCAATCAATATGTGATATATGTGCTTTAAATGTGCTAACTTTTAATGTTTTGCAGCATATTGATAGGGGGAGTAAAATCTCCATCTATGCATCTAAATGCTTTATCTTTGATTAAGTTTGTCATCATCAAAAAGGGGGAGATTGTTACGACAATGAAGCCATACATGATACTTCAAGTACAAGTTTTTGAAGATGAGCAAGTAGAATCAACTGCATTTCAGCTAAGGCTATGAAGAAATTGAAGAATTTAGTGAAGAATCCTTGAAGACTAGTGTGTAAATGTTTAATTCATTAAAAGTCTTAGATTCTTGTAAGAGCCTTACTTAGAGTGCATATTTAGGTTGCATTTCACCTTAAAAGTCTTTAGAAAAATTTTTCTAAAAGAAACTCTTTTGAAAATCTTTTTAGAAAACTCTTTTCTTAATTTTTCATGTTTATTAGTCGACCAATAGACTTATCAGTCGACTAATCCTTTCGCGCCATATTTTCTAAAAAGTCATTCTTGTCAAATTAGTCGACCAAAGGTTTTATCAGTCGACTGGACAGAATGTCTGTTTTCTAGAAAATTAGCAGCAGTCGACTAATGGTTTTTCAGTCGACTGAACAGAACATGTGTATTCTGAAAAATTTAGCAGCAGTCGACTAATGCTTTTTATCAGTCGACCGAACAGAATGTTTGTTTTTTCAGAAGTTTTTAGCAGCAGTCGACTAAAAAGTTTTTCAGTCTACTGATGATATTATCAGTCGACTAACTTTTCTTAAGTCGACTAAGTTTCAAAAGTTCAGATTTTCAAACGGCTCGATTAACAGATCAGTCGACCGACGATAACTGTCAGTCTACTAATAACTAACTATTAGTCGACTAACTGATGTTTCAGTCGACTAATTTTGCCGTTTTCCTGAAACTTCAAAAAGGTGTGTCTTTTAATTTTTCAAACGTTTTTTATCGTTTGAAATGGACCGTTTTGACACCCTTTCATACTCTCAACGTATGGAATCTTGTAACTATAAATATGAGTGCATTTTACACTAAAAAACAACAATTCAATCGATTTGAATCTTGTTTTTCACTCCTATTTATTCAAGTATTTGTTTTCTCACTCACGTGATATTTTCACTTCAGTTTTTCACTCAAATCACTTTGAGAGATAGTGAATTCGTGAGTAGAGTGTTTCAACAACCTCAAAAGCCAATTGCATCTCATTTGCATTCAAAAGGAAGGCTCATAGGTTGTATTGTAAGTTGTTATTTCTTTTCTGTAAAAAGAAGGACTCCTTGGTGTAAAGGAGTTGTTTGCTTTCAGTTGGGTTGTTACTGAAAGTGGGACCGGTTATGGTCTGTGTGATCTTGTAGTTTACAAGGTTGATAGTGGAAAATCTCATGCGGGTTTTGCTTGGGGACTGGATGTAGGTCGGGTTTGACCGAACCAGGATAAAATCTTGTGTTCTTTGTGTGTTTGCTTTGAGATTTGCAAAATCATTCAATATTCCACAGAAAAGTTTTAAAAGCACTATTCACCCCCCTCTAGTGCTCGTTGCCTCGATCCTAGTGCACTTTCATTTGGTATCAGAGCACAGGTTTGCTATTACTTTGATTTGACCATCATCTAGCATGGCAACTACAACATCTCAGTACAAAGAAGGAAGCTCCTCTGTTTGTCCTCCTCTCTTCGATGGAACAAACTATGGATATTGGAAAGTAAGAATGACAATATTCCTGCAATCCATGGATCTCGATATCTGGAGAGTTGTTTCAGAAAAGTACCAAACTCCATCAACTGATTTTAGCCGATGGACCGATGAAGAAAAAAAGACTGCTTCACTGAATGCCAAAGCCATGAATGCATTATATTGTGGCGTTGATAAGGTAGAGTTCAATCGCATCTCTCAATGCTCTACAGCAAATGAAATCTGGCATACTTTTCTCGTGACACACGAAGGTACGTCAAAGGTAGAAGAATCTAATGAAGAAGTCACCAACATGTGTTTTGTAGCCCAAGAATATTCGGTAAGTCAATTTGACTATGATGAGTTATTTGAAGCATTTAATGATTTGTATGCTAAATTTAAGAGTCTTAGTTCTAAAAATAAAGAGTTAAAAACTGAAAATTTAACTCTTGACTCTCAAAATAAAGTGTTACTTCAAGAAATAGAAGATCTCAAGAAGGAAAATTCTTGCCAAGCAATTGAGATAAAAGAAATTGGAGTTAGAACCAATCTCTTACAAAATGAAATATTTAGTCTTAAAGAAAAGTCAAAAGATCTTCTTTCAATAGTGACCAAATTCACGAATGGTCAAAAGAATCTAGAAAAACTTCTTGGTTCTCAAAGATGCTCGGTTAATAAAACCGGAATGGGATATAGCTTCTTTGATACTCAAAATAGACCAAACTATGTGGTGAAAAATCAAAGACATTATTCTCAACCTTTTGTTCATAAAACTAAACTTTCTAGTTCTAATAGAAATGCATCTAGAAATGATTATTCTAGAAATGTTTATTCTAAATCCTTTTATAGAAAGAATATTTATTATCAAAGGAAACCAAAATCCAAATGGATATGGGTTCCTAAGACTAACTCTCATGGACCCGAAAATAGAAAGGGGTCAAATGCTCTGTTTTCTGATTTTGTTGTAGGTACACAACATAAGAAGCAAATGGATATTGGACAGCGGCTGTTCCAAACATATGACTGGAAGGTCGGAGTTATTTTCCACCCTCCAAAATAAGTATGGAGGAACCGTGACCTTTGGTGACAATAACAAGGGAAAAGTGATAGGTATTGGTAATATTGGTAATCCAAAATTTCCCTTGATAGAAAATGTTCTTTTAGTGGATGGTTTAAAGCATAATTTAATATCTATTAGTCAATTATGTGATAAAGGTTTTCTTGTTTCTTTTGAAAATGATTTATGCTTAATTTCTGATTTTCAATCTAAAAAGATCATTTTCAAAGGTAAAAGAAGAAACAATGTGTATGAACTATATCTAGATGAATTACCCTCTTTTAATGAAAAATGTCTTATTGTTTCAAATGAAATTCAATGGTTATGGCACAAGAGACTTGGACATGTTAATTTTAAAATTATTTCAAAATTATCCAAGAATGATCTTGTAAGAGGCCTACCTAGAATACCATATAAAAAGGATCACTTATGTGATGCTTGTCAAAGGGGTAAACAAATCAAGAGTTCTTTTAAAGCAAAAGATATAGTTTCAACAAAACGTCCTCTTGAACTTTTGCATTTAGATCTATTTGGACCATCTAGAATTCAAAGTTTGAATGGTAGCAAGTATGCTTTTGTTATAGTAGATGATTATTCTCGATTTACATGGGTGATTTTTCTAAAAAGCAAAAATGATGCTTTTTTCAGAATTTTCTAAACTTTGTAGAAGAATTACAAATGAAAAATCTACATCTATTATTAAAATTCGTAGTGATCATGGTGGTGAATTTGAAAATGAATCTTTTCTAAAGTTTTGTGATTTACATGGTATATCTCACAACTTTGTTTTTCCTAGAGCGGCTCCACAAAATGGAGTTGTTGAAAGAAAGAATAGAACTTTGCAAGAATGTGCTAGAACCATGCTTCAAGATAAAAATTTACCAAAATATTTTTGGGCTGAAGCAATTAATACAACATGTTATGTCTTAAATCGTGTTCTTATTCGACCAATTTTACATAAAACATGTTTTGAATTGTATTATGATCGTATACCCAAGATCTCATATTTCAAAATTTTTGATAGTAAATGTTTCTTGTTAAATACCAAAGATAATCTTGATAAGTTTGATTCAAAATCAGATGAATCAATATTTCTTGGATATTCTTCTAGAAGTAAAGCATATCGTATTTTCAATAAAAGAACATCTTGTATTGAAGAATCTTTACATGTTGCATTTGATGAGAATTGTGAGCAGGTTATTCCTCTAAGCGAAGAAGAAGAAGCAATACTTCAAGAAGAACCCTTGATAGAGAATACTTCTCAAGAAAATATTCCTCTTCAACCGGTTTGGAAAGAAGTTCCTAATCATCCACATGAACAAGTTATTGGTGAAATAAAGAGTGGTGTCCAAACTAGAAGGCAGTTAGAAAAATATATTGCAAATGTTGCTTTCATATCTAAATTAGAACCAAAGAATATCAATGAGGCATGTGATGATGAATTTTGGATTTTAGCCATGTCTGAAGAACTTAACCAATTTACTAGGAATGATGTTTGGGATCTAGTTGATAGACCAAAGGATCATCCAGTAATTGGAACAAGATGGGTCTTCCGAAATAAGCTGGATGAAAATGGTGAAGTCATTCGTAACAAAGCAAGGCTAGTGGCACAAGGCTATAATCAAGAAGAAGGCATAGATTTTGATGAAACCTATGCACCAGTGGCTCGATTAGAGTCAATTCGTATGATGCTTGCTTTTGCTAGTTACATGAACTTCAAGTTATATCAAATTGATGTTAAGAGTGCATTTTTAAATGGACACATCAATGAAGAAGTTTATGTAGAGCAACCTCCAGGCTTTGAAAATGAGAAATACCCAGAAAAGGTCTATAAATTGAAAAGAGCTTTGTATGGACTTAAACAAGCACCAAGAGCGTGGTATGAAAGACTACGAAATTTTCTAGAACAATCTAGTTTTTCCATTGGTCGGGTAGATTCCACTTTATTTATTAAACATTTTAATTCAGATATTCTTATTGTGCAAATTTATGTTGATGACATAATATTTGGTTCTACTAATGATTCTCTTTGTAAAGAATTTGCTAAGGCTATGCAGGAAGAGTTTGAAATGAGCTTGATGGGCGAATTAAACTACTTCCTTGGACTTCAAATAAAGCAAACTGAAGAAGGAATCTTCATCAATCAGAGTAAGTATACAAAAGAACTTCTCAAGAGATTTGGGATGGACTCATCGAAATCAAGAAGGAATCCTATGAGTACAACTACTTCTCTTGATAAAGATGAAAATGGTAAAAGTGTAGATACTAAGCTCTATAGAGGTATGATCGGATCTCTATTATACTTAACTGCTAGTCGACCTGATATTATGTTTAGTGTTTGTATGTGTGCAAGATTTCAAGCTAATCCAAAGGAATCTCACTTAACTGCAGTAAAACAAATTCTTCGTTATTTGAAAGATACTTCAGATTTCGGTTTGTTTTACCCAAAATCATCTTCCTTTGATTTAATTATATATAGTGATGCAGATTTTGCAGGAAGTAAATCTGATCGCAAGAGTACTAGTGGAACTTGTCATTTCTTGGGAAATTCCTTAGTCTCTTGGTTTAGTAAAAAGCAAAATTCAGTATCACTCTCAACAACTGAAGCTGAATATATAGCGGCTAGTTTAACATGTTCACAAGTACTTTGGATGAAACAGACCTTAAAAGATTTTGGTTTGAATTACTCCACAACAACTATTTATTGTGATAACACTAGTGCTATAAATCCTTCGAAAAATCCTATTCAGCACTCAAGAACTAAGCATATTGAAGTTAGACATCATTTTTTAAGAGATCATGTGTTAAATGGAGATATTTCGTTAAATTTTATTTCCACTAAAGAACAACATGCCGATATCTTCACTAAACCTCTTAAAAATGAAGATTTTATGAGAATTAGGAGAGAACTAGGTATTTGCTCGCTTTTGGATTTATAAAAATGTTGATTTTTGAACAAAATCTCTAAATCACACTATATTAGTCGACTGATAAAATTCTAGTCGACTGGTGTTTTTATATTTTGGAATGTATCGCATCATATTAGTCGACCGATATAGTTCTAGTCGACTGATGATATTTTTAGAATAAGTCGCACTTTTTTAGTCGACCGATAAAGTTTTAGTCGACCGATAAAGTTTTAGTCGACTAAATTTTTTTTTAAAACTTAAATGAAGGGACCCGACACCCCTTGGATTTGTTTTTTTTTTAAAAAACCTGTTTTTTTTAAAGAAGACATCGTTTCATTCTCGCACCTTTTCATTTTTTTTTAACGAAACCCTTAAACCGAAAACCCCTCTTTCTCCTTTGTCTCCCTCTCTCTCTTCCGAAAAACCCTCGGAGTACCGTTCGACTCCATGGGTTGTAATACATACTTTGATCTTTGATCTTTGATAAACTCTCTTTTCTCTAAACTTTGCTAAACTCTCTTTTCTGATCTTTGATCTTTGAAAAAAATACTTTATGGGTTGTAATATTTTAAACTTATCTCTATTTCTGCTTATGCTATTTTTGCCCTTACTCTTTTTGATTCTGACAAAGGGGGAGAAAAAGATAAAGATAGCATTACTTTGAAATTGCAAGGAGATCTTGAGAAAAAGATGATAGCAATTACATTACAGGAGATCTTGCATGAGAAATGCAAAATTAAGAGAAAAAGAAAGCTTTGAATGAATGTATTTCTAAATACATGAATACATGATGAATGGAAATGCAAACCAATCAATATGTGATATATGTGCTTTAAATGTGCTAACTTTTAATGTTTTGCAGCATATTGATAGGGGGAGTAAAATCTCCATCTATGCATCTAAATGCTTCATCTTTGATTAAGTTTGTCATCATCAAAAAGGGGGAGATTGTTACGACAATGAAGCCATACATGATACTTCAAGTACAAGTTTTTGAAGATGAGCAAGTAGAATCAACTGCATTTCAGCTAAGGCTATGAAGAAATTGAAGAATTCAGTGAAGAATCCTTGAAGACTAGTGTGTAAATGTTTAATTCATTAAAAGTCTTAGATTCTTGTAAGAGCCTTACTTAGAGTGCATATTTAGGTTGCATTTCACCTTAAAAGTCTTTAGAAAAACTTTTCTAAAAGAAACTCTTTTGAAAATCTTTTTAGAAAACTCTTTTCTTAATTTTTCATGTTTATTAGTCGACCAATAGACTTATCAGTCGACTAATCCTTTCGCGCCATATTTTCTAAAAAGTCATTCTTGTCAAATTAGTCGACCGAAGGTTTTATCAGTCGACTGGACAGAATGTCTGTTTTCTAGAAAATTAGCAGCAGTCGACTAATGCTTTTTATCAGTCGACTGAACAGAACATGTGTATTCTGAAAAATTTAGCAGCAGTCGACTAATGCTTTTTATCAGTCGACCGAACAGAATGTTTGTTTTTTCAGAAGTTTTTAGCAGCAGTCGACTAAAAAGTTTTTCAGTCTACTGATGATATTATCAGTCGACTAACTTTTCTTAAGTCGACTAAGTTTCAAAAGTTCAGATTTTCAAACGGCTCGATTAACAGATCAGTCGACCGACGATAACTGTCAGTCTACTAATAACTAACTATTAGTCGACTAACTGATGTTTCAGTCGACTAATTTTGCCGTTTTCCTGAAACTTCAAAAAGGTGTGTCTTTTAATTTTTCAAACGTTTTTGATCGTTCGAAATGGACCGTTTTGACACCCTTTCATACTCTCAACGTATGGAATCTTGTAACTATAAATATGAGTGCATTTTACACTCAAAAACAACAATTCAATCGATTTGAATCTTGTTTTTCACTCCTATTTATTCAAGTATTTGTTTTCTCACTCACGTGATATTTTCACTTCAGTTTTTCACTCAAATCACTTTGAGAGATAGTGAATTCGTGAGTAGAGTGTTTCAACAACCTCAAAAGCCAATTGCATCTCATTTGCATTCAAAAGGAAGGCTCATAGGTTGTATTGTAAGTTGTTATTTCTTTTCTGTAAAAAGAAGGACTCCTTGGTGTAAAGGAGTTGTTTGCTTTCAGTTGGGTTGTTACTGAAAGTGGGACCGGTTATGGTCTGTGTGATCTTGTAGTTTACAAGGTTGATAGTGGAAAATCTCATGCGGGTTTTGCTTGGGGACTGGATGTAGGTCGGGTTTGACCGAACCAGGATAAAATCTTGTGTTCTTTGTGTGTTTGCTTTGAGATTTGCAAAATCATTCAATATTCCGCAGAAAAGTTTTAAAAGCACTATTCACCCCCCTCTAGTGCTCGTTGCCTCGATCCTAGTGCACTTTCATTTGGTATCAGAGCACAGGTTTGCTATTACTTTGATTTGACCATCATCTAGCATGGCAACTACAACATCTCAGTACAAAGAAGGAAGCTCCTCTGTTTGTCCTCCTCTCTTCGATGGAACAAACTATGGATATTGGAAAGTAAGAATGACAATATTCCTGCAATCCATGGATCTCGATATCTGGAGAGTTGTTTCAGAAAAGTACCAAACTCCATCAACTGATTTTAGCCGATGGACCGATGAAGAAAAAAAGACTGCTTCACTGAATGCCAAAGCCATGAATGCATTATATTGTGGCGTTGATAAGGTAGAGTTCAATCGCATCTCTCAATGCTCTACAGCAAATGAAATCTGGCATACTTTTCTCGTGACACACGAAGGTACGTCAAAGGTAGAAGAATCTAATGAAGAAGTCACCAACATGTGTTTTGTAGCCCAAGAATATTCGGTAAGTCAATTTGACTATGATGAGTTATTTGAAGCATTTAATGATTTGTATGCTAAATTTAAGAGTCTTAGTTCTAAAAATAAAGAGTTAAAAACTGAAAATTTAACTCTTGACTCTCAAAATAAAGTGTTACTTCAAGAAATAGAAGATCTCAAGAAGGAAAATTCTTGCCAAGCAATTGAGATAAAAGAAATTGGAGTTAGAACCAATCTCTTACAAAATGAAATATTTAGTCTTAAAGAAAAGTCAAAAGATCTTCTTTCAATAGTGACCAAATTCACGAATGGTCAAAAGAATCTAGAAAAACTTCTTGGTTCTCAAAGATGCTCGGTTAATAAAACCGGAATGGGATATAGCTTCTTTGATACTCAAAATAGACCAAACTATGTGGTGAAAAATCAAAGACATTATTCTCAACCTTTTGTTCATAAAACTAAACTTTCTAGTTCTAATAGAAATGCATCTAGAAATGATTATTCTAGAAATGTTTATTCTAAATCCTTTTATAGAAAGAATATTTATTATCAAAGGAAACCAAAATCCAAATGGATATGGGTTCCTAAGACTAACTCTCATGGACCCGAAAATAGAAAGGGGTCAAATGCTCTGTTTTCTGATTTTGTTGTAGGTACACAACATAAGAAGCAAATGGATATTGGACAGCGGCTGTTCCAAACATATGACTGGAAGGTCGGAGTTATTTTCCACCCTCCAAAATAAGTATGGAGGAACCGTGACCTTTGGTGACAATAACAAGGGAAAAGTGATAGGTATTGGTAATATTGGTAATCCAAAATTTCCCTTGATAGAAAATGTTCTTTTAGTGGATGGTTTAAAGCATAATTTAATATCTATTAGTCAATTATGTGATAAAGGTTTTCTTGTTTCTTTTGAAAATGATTTATGCTTAATTTCTGATTTTCAATCTAAAAAGATCATTTTCAAAGGTAAAAGAAGAAACAATGTGTATGAACTATATCTAGATGAATTACCCTCTTTTAATGAAAAATGTCTTATTGTTTCAAATGAAATTCAATGGTTATGGCACAAGAGACTTGGACATGTTAATTTTAAAATTATTTCAAAATTATCCAAGAATGATCTTGTAAGAGGCCTACCTAGAATACCATATAAAAAGGATCACTTATGTGATGCTTGTCAAAGGGGTAAACAAATCAAGAGTTCTTTTAAAGCAAAAGATATAGTTTCAACAAAACGTCCTCTTGAACTTTTGCATTTAGATCTATTTGGACCATCTAGAATTCAAAGTTTGAATGGTAGCAAGTATGCTTTTGTTATAGTAGATGATTATTCTCGATTTACATGGGTGATTTTTCTAAAAAGCAAAAATGATGCTTTTTTCAGAATTTTCTAAACTTTGTAGAAGAATTACAAATGAAAAATCTACATCTATTATTAAAATTCGTAGTGATCATGGTGGTGAATTTGAAAATGAATCTTTTCTAAAGTTTTGTGATTTACATGGTATATCTCACAACTTTGTTTTTCCTAGAGCGGCTCCACAAAATGGAGTTGTTGAAAGAAAGAATAGAACTTTGCAAGAATGTGCTAGAACCATGCTTCAAGATAAAAATTTACCAAAATATTTTTGGGCTGAAGCAATTAATACAACATGTTATGTCTTAAATCGTGTTCTTATTCGACCAATTTTACATAAAACATGTTTTGAATTGTATTATGATCGTATACCCAAGATCTTATATTTCAAAATTTTTGGTAGTAAATGTTTCTTGTTAAATACCAAAGATAATCTTGATAAGTTTGATTCAAAATCAGATGAATCAATATTTCTTGGATATTCTTCTAGAAGTAAAGCATATCGTATTTTCAATAAAAGAACATCTTGTATTGAAGAATCTTTACATGTTGCATTTGATGAGAATTGTGAGCAGGTTATTCCTCTAAGCGAAGAAGAAGAAGCAATACTTCAAGAAGAACCCTTGATAGAGAATACTTCTCAAGAAAATATTCCTCTTCAACCGGTTTGGAAAGAAGTTCCTAATCATCCACATGAACAAGTTATTGGTGAAATAAAGAGTGGTGTCCAAACTAGAAGGCAGTTAGAAAAATATATTGCAAATGTTGCTTTCATATCTAAATTAGAACCAAAGAATATCAATGAGGCATGTGATGATGAATTTTGGCTTTTAGCCATGTCTGAAGAACTTAACCAATTTACTAGGAATGATGTTTGGGATCTAGTTGATAGACCAAAGGATCATCCAGTAATTGGAACAAGATGGGTCTTCCGAAATAAGCTGGATGAAAATGGTGAAGTCATTCGTAACAAAGCAAGGCTAGTGGCACAAGGCTATAATCAAGAAGAAGGCATAGATTTTGATGAAACCTATGCACCAGTGGCTCGATTAGAGTCAATTCGTATGATGCTTGCTTTTGCTAGTTACATGAACTTCAAGTTATATCAAATTGATGTTAAGAGTGCATTTTTAAATGGACACATCAATGAAGAAGTTTATGTAGAGCAACCTCCAGGCTTTGAAAATGAGAAATACCCAGAAAAGGTCTATAAATTGAAAAGAGCTTTGTATGGACTTAAACAAGCACCAAGAGCGTGGTATGAAAGACTACGAAATTTTCTAGAACAATCTAGTTTTTCCATTGGTCGGGTAGATTCCACTTTATTTATTAAACATTTTAATTCAGATATTCTTATTGTGCAAATTTATGTTGATGACATAATATTTGGTTCTACTAATGATTCTCTTTGTAAAGAATTTGCTAAGGCTATGCAGGAAGAGTTTGAAATGAGCTTGATGGGCGAATTAAACTACTTCCTTGGACTTCAAATAAAGCAAACTGAAGAAGGAATCTTCATCAATCAGGGTAAGTATACAAAAGAACTTCTCAAGAGATTTGGGATGGACTCATCGAAATCAAGAAGGAATCCTATGAGTACAACTACTTCTCTTGATAAAGATGAAAATGGTAAAAGTGTAGATACTAAGCTCTACAGAGGTATGATCGGATCTCTATTATACTTAACTGCTAGTCGACCTGATATTATGTTTAGTGTTTGTATGTGTGCAAGATTTCAAGCTAATCCAAAGGAATCTCACTTAACTGCAGTAAAACAAATTCTTCGTTATTTGAAAGATACTTCAGATTTCGGTTTGTTTTACCCAAAATCATCTTCCTTTGATTTAATTTCATATAGTGATGCAGATTTTGCAGGAAGTAAATCTGATCGCAAGAGTACTAGTGGAACTTGTCATTTCTTGGGAAATTCCTTAGTCTCTTGGTTTAGTAAAAAGCAAAATTCAGTATCACTCTCAACAACTGAAGCTGAATATATAGCGGCTAGTTTAACATGTTCACAAGTACTTTGGATGAAACAGACCTTAAAAGATTTTGGTTTGAATTACTCCACAACAACTATTTATTGTGATAACACTAGTGCTATAAATCCTTCGAAAAATCCTATTCAGCACTCAAGAACTAAGCATATTGAAGTTAGACATCATTTTTTAAGAGATCATGTGTTAAATGGAGATATTTCATTAAATTTTATTTCCACTAAAGAACAACATGCCGATATCTTCACTAAACCTCTTAAAAATGAAGATTTTATGAGAATTAGGAGAGAACTAGGTATTTGCTCGCTTTTGGATTTATAAAAATGTTGATTTTTGAACAAAATCTCTAAATCACACTATATTAGTCGACTGATAAAATTCTAGTCGACTGGTGTTTTTATATTTTGGAATGTATCGCATCATATTAGTCGACCGATATAGTTCTAGTCGACTGATGATATTTTTAGAATAAGTCGCACTTTTTTAGTCGACCGATAAAGTTTTAGTCGACCGATAAAGTTTTAGTCGACTAAATTTTTTTTAAAAACTTAAATGAAGGGACCCGACACCCCTTGGATTTGTTTTTTTTTTAAAAAACCCGTTTTTTTAAAGAAGACATCGTTTCATTCTCGCACCTTTTCATTTTTTTTTAACGAAACCCTTAAACCGAAAACCCCTCTTTCTCCTTTGTCTCTCTCTCTCTCTTCCGAAAAACCCTCGGAGTACCGTTCGACTCCATGGGTTGTAATACATACTTTGATCTTTGATCTTTGATAAACTCTCTTTTCTCTAAACTTTGCTAAACTCTCTTTTCTGATCTTTGATCTTTGAAAAAAATACTTTATGGGTTGTAATATTTTAAACTTATCTCTATTTCTGCTTATGCTATTTTTGCTCTTACTCTTTTTGATTCTGACAAAGGGGGAGAAAAAGATAAAGATAGCATTACTTTGAAATTGCAAGGAGATCTTGAGAAAAAGATGATAGCAATTACATTACAGGAGATCTTGCATGAGAAATGCAAAATTAAGAGAAAAAGAAAGCTTTGAATGAATGTATTTCTAAATACATGAATACATGATGAATGGAAATGCAAACCAATCAATATGTGATATATGTGCTTTAAATGTGCTAACTTTTAATGTTTTGCAGCATATTGATAGGGGGAGTAAAATCTCCATCTATGCATCTAAATGCTTCATCTTTGATTAAGTTTGTCATCATCAAAAAGGGGGAGATTGTTACGACAATGAAGCCATACATGATACTTCAAGTACAAGGTTTTGATGATGAGCAAGTAGAATCAACTGCATTTCAGCTAAGGCTATGAAGAAATTGAAGAATTCAGTGAAGAATCCTTGAAGACTAGTGTGTAAATGTTTAATTCATTAAAAGTCTTAGATTCTTGTAAGAGCCTTACTTAGAGTGCATATTTAGGTTGCATTTCACCTTAAAAGTCTTTAGAAAAACTTTTCTAAAAGAAACTCTTTTGAAAATCTTTTTAGAAAACTCTTTTCTTAATTTTTCATGTTTATTAGTCGACCAATAGACTTATCAGTCGACTAATCCTTTCGCGCCATATTTTCTAAAAAGTCATTCTTGTCAAATTAGTCGACCGAAGGTTTTATCAGTCGACTGGACAGAATGTCTGTTTTCTAGAAAATTAGCAGCAGTCGACTAATGGTTTTTCAGTCGACTGAACAGAACATGTGTATTCTGAAAAATTTAGCAGCAGTCGACTAATGCTTTTTATCAGTCGACCGAACAGAATGTTTGTTTTTTCAGAAGTTTTTAGCAGCAGTCGACTAAAAAGTTTTTCAGTCTACTGATGATATTATCAGTCGACTAACTTTTCTTAAGTCGACTAAGTTTCAAAAATTCAGATTTTTAAACGGCTCGATTAACAGATCAGTCGACCGACGATAACTGTCAGTCTACTAATAACTAACTATTAGTCGACTAACTGATGTTTCAGTCGACTAATTTTGCCGTTTTCCTGAAACTTCAAAAAGGTGTGTCTTTTAATTTTTCAAACGTTTTTGATCGTTCGAAATGGACCGTTTTGACACCCTTTCATACTCTCAACGTATGGAATCTTGTAACTATAAATATGAGTGCATTTTACACTCAAAAACAACAATTCAATCGATTTGAATCTTGTTTTTCACTCCTATTTATTCAAGTATTTGTTTTCTCACTCACGTGATATTTTCACTTCAGTTTTTCACTCAAATCACTTTGAGAGATAGTGAATTCGTGAGTAGAGTGTTTCAACAACCTCAAAAGCCAATTGCATCTCATTTGCATTCAAAAGGAAGGCTCATAGGTTGTATTGTAAGTTGTTATTTCTTTTCTGTAAAAAGAAGGACTTCTTGGTGTAAAGGAGTTGTTTGCTTTCAGTTGGGTTGTTACTGAAAGTGGGACCGGTTATGGTCTGTGTGATCTTGTAGTTTACAAGGTTGATAGTGGAAAATCTCAAGCGGGTTTTGCTTGGGGACTGGATGTAGGTCGGGTTTGACCGAACCAGGATAAAATCTTGTGTTCTTTGTGTGTTTGCTTTGAGATTTGCAAAATCATTCAATATTCCGCAGAAAAGTTTTAAAAGCACTATTCACCCCCCTCTAGTGCTCGTTGCCTCGATCCTAGTGCACTTTCATTTGGTATCAGAGCACAGGTTTGCTATTACTTTGATTTGACCATCATCTAGCATGGCAACTACAACATCTCAGCAGAAAGAAAGAAGCTCCTCTGTTAGCCCTCCTCTCTTCGATGGAACAAACTATGGATATTGGAAAGTAAGAATGACAATATTCCTGCAATCCATGGATCTCGATATCTGGAGAGTTGTTTCAGAAAAGTACCAAACTCCATCAACTGATTTTAGCCGATGGACCGATGAAGAAAAAAAGACTGCTTCACTGAATGCCAAAGCCATGAATGCATTATATTGTGGCGTTGATAAGGTAGAGTTCAATCGCATCTCTCAATGCTCTACAGCAAATGAAATCTGGCATACTTTTCTCGTGACACACGAAGGTACGTCAAAGGTAGAAGAATCTAATGAAGAAGTCACCAACATGTGTTTTGTAGCCCAAGAATATTCGGTAAGTCAATTTGACTATGATGAGTTATTTGAAGCATTTAATGATTTGTATGCTAAATTTAAGAGTCTTAGTTCTAAAAATAAAGAGTTAAAAACTGAAAATTTAACTCTTGACTCTCAAAATAAAGTGTTACTTCAAGAAATAGAAGATCTCAAGAAGGAAAATTCTTGCCAAGCAATTGAGATAAAAGAAATTGGAGTTAGAACCAATCTCTTACAAAATGAAATATTTAGTCTTAAAGAAAAGTCAAAAGATCTTCTTTCAATAGTGACCAAATTCACGAATGGTCAAAAGAATCTAGAAAAACTTCTTGGTTCTCAAAGATGCTCGGTTAATAAAACCGGAATGGGATATAGCTTCTTTGATACTCAAAATAGACCAAACTATGTGGTGAAAAATCAAAGACATTATTCTCAACCTTTTGTTCATAAAACTAAACTTTCTAGTTCTAATAGAAATGCATCTAGAAATGATTATTCTAGAAATGTTTATTCTAAATCCTTTTATAGAAAGAATATTTATTATCAAAGGAAACCAAAATCCAAATGGATATGGGTTCCTAAGACTAACTCTCATGGACCCGAAAATAGAAAGGGGTCAAATGCTCTGTTTTCTGATTTTGTTGTAGGTACACAACATAAGAAGCAAATGGATATTGGACAGCGGCTGTTCCAAACATATGACTGGAAGGTCGGAGTTATTTTCCACCCTCCAAAATAAGTATGGAGGAACCGTGACCTTTGGTGACAATAACAAGGGAAAAGTGATAGGTATTGGTAATATTGGTAATCCAAAATTTCCCTTGATAGAAAATGTTCTTTTAGTGGATGGTTTAAAGCATAATTTAATATCTATTAGTCAATTATGTGATAAAGGTTTTCTTGTTTCTTTTGAAAATGATTTATGCTTAATTTCTGATTTTCAATCTAAAAAGATCATTTTCAAAGGTAAAAGAAGAAACAATGTGTATGAACTATATCTAGATGAATTACCCTCTTTTAATGAAAAATGTCTTATTGTTTCAAATGAAATTCAATGGTTATGGCACAAGAGACTTGGACATGTTAATTTTAAAATTATTTCAAAATTATCCAAGAATGATCTTGTAAGAGGCCTACCTAGAATACCATATAAAAAGGATCACTTATGTGATGCTTGTCAAAGGGGTAAACAAATCAAGAGTTCTTTTAAAGCAAAAGATATAGTTTCAACAAAACGTCCTCTTGAACTTTTGCATTTAGATCTATTTGGACCATCTAGAATTCAAAGTTTGAATGGTAGCAAGTATGCTTTTGTTATAGTAGATGATTATTCTCGATTTACATGGGTGATTTTTCTAAAAAGCAAAAATGATGCTTTTTTCAGAATTTTCTAAACTTTGTAGAAGAATTACAAATGAAAAATCTACATCTATTATTAAAATTCGTAGTGATCATGGTGGTGAATTTGAAAATGAATCTTTTCTAAAGTTTTGTGATTTACATGGTATATCTCACAACTTTGTTTTTCCTAGAGCGGCTCCACAAAATGGAGTTGTTGAAAGAAAGAATAGAACTTTGCAAGAATGTGCTAGAACCATGCTTCAAGATAAAAATTTACCAAAATATTTTTGGGCTGAAGCAATTAATACAACATGTTATGTCTTAAATCGTGTTCTTATTCGACCAATTTTACATAAAACATGTTTTGAATTGTATTATGATCGTATACCCAAGATCTTATATTTCAAAATTTTTGGTAGTAAATGTTTCTTGTTAAATACCAAAGATAATCTTGATAAGTTTGATTCAAAATCAGATGAATCAATATTTCTTGGATATTCTTCTAGAAGTAAAGCATATCGTATTTTCAATAAAAGAACATCTTGTATTGAAGAATCTTTACATGTTGCATTTGATGAGAATTGTGAGCAGGTTATTCCTCTAAGCGAAGAAGAAGAAGCAATACTTCAAGAAGAACCCTTGATAGAGAATACTTCTCAAGAAAATATTCCTCTTCAACCGGTTTGGAAAGAAGTTCCTAATCATCCACATGAACAAGTTATTGGTGAAATAAAGAGTGGTGTCCAAACTAGAAGGCAGTTAGAAAAATATATTGCAAATGTTGCTTTCATATCTAAATTAGAACCAAAGAATATCAATGAGGCATGTGATGATGAATTTTGGCTTTTAGCCATGTCTGAAGAACTTAACCAATTTACTAGGAATGATGTTTGGGATCTAGTTGATAGACCAAAGGATCATCCAGTAATTGGAACAAGATGGGTCTTCCGAAATAAGCTGGATGAAAATGGTGAAGTCATTCGTAACAAAGCAAGGCTAGTGGCACAAGGCTATAATCAAGAAGAAGGCATAGATTTTGATGAAACCTATGCACCAGTGGCTCGATTAGAGTCAATTCGTATGATGCTTGCTTTTGCTAGTTACATGAACTTCAAGTTATATCAAATTGATGTTAAGAGTGCATTTTTAAATGGACACATCAATGAAGAAGTTTATGTAGAGCAACCTCCAGGCTTTGAAAATGAGAAATACCCAGAAAAGGTCTATAAATTGAAAAGAGCTTTGTATGGACTTAAACAAGCACCAAGAGCGTGGTATGAAAGACTACGAAATTTTCTAGAACAATCTAGTTTTTCCATTGGTCGGGTAGATTCCACTTTATTTATTAAACATTTTAATTCAGATATTCTTATTGTGCAAATTTATGTTGATGACATAATATTTGGTTCTACTAATGATTCTCTTTGTAAAGAATTTGCTAAGGCTATGCAGGAAGAGTTTGAAATGAGCTTGATGGGCGAATTAAACTACTTCCTTGGACTTCAAATAAAGCAAACTGAAGAAGGAATCTTCATCAATCAGGGTAAGTATACAAAAGAACTTCTCAAGAGATTTGGGATGGACTCATCGAAATCAAGAAGGAATCCTATGAGTACAACTACTTCTCTTGATAAAGATGAAAATGGTAAAAGTGTAGATACTAAGCTCTACAGAGGTATGATCGGATCTCTATTATACTTAACTGCTAGTCGACCTGATATTATGTTTAGTGTTTGTATGTGTGCAAGATTTCAAGCTAATCCAAAGGAATCTCACTTAACTGCAGTAAAACAAATTCTTCGTTATTTGAAAGATACTTCAGATTTCGGTTTGTTTTACCCAAAATCATCTTCCTTTGATTTAATTTCATATAGTGATGCAGATTTTGCAGGAAGTAAATCTGATCGCAAGAGTACTAGTGGAACTTGTCATTTCTTGGGAAATTCCTTAGTCTCTTGGTTTAGTAAAAAGCAAAATTCAGTATCACTCTCAACAACTGAAGCTGAATATATAGCGGCTAGTTTAACATGTTCACAAGTACTTTGGATGAAACAGACCTTAAAAGATTTTGGTTTGAATTACTCCACAACAACTATTTATTGTGATAACACTAGTGCTATAAATCCTTCGAAAAATCCTATTCAGCACTCAAGAACTAAGCATATTGAAGTTAGACATCATTTTTTAAGAGATCATGTGTTAAATGGAGATATTTCGTTAAATTTTATTTCCACTAAAGAACAACATGCCGATATCTTCACTAAACCTCTTAAAAATGAAGATTTTATGAGAATTAGGAGAGAACTAGGTATTTGCTCGCTTTTGGATTTATAAAAATGTTGATTTTTGAACAAAATCTCTAAATCACACTATATTAGTCGACTGATAAAATTCTAGTCGACTGGTGTTTTTATATTTTGGAATGTATCGCATCATATTAGTCGACCGATATAGTTCTAGTCGACTGATGATATTTTTAGAATAAGTCGCACTTTTTTAGTCGACCGATAAAGTTTTAGTCGACCGATAAAGTTTTAGTCGACTAAATTTTTTTTTAAAACTTAAATGAAGGGACCCGACACCCCTTGGATTTGTTTTTTTTTTTTAAAAAACCCGTTTTTTTTAAAGAAGACATCGTTTCATTCTCGCACCTTTTCGTTTTTTTTAACGAAACCCTTAAACCGAAAACCCCTCTTTCTCCTTTGTCTCTCTCTCTCTCTTCCGAAAAACCCTCAGAGTACCGTTCGACTCCATGGGTTGTAATACATACTTTGATCTTTGATCTTTGATAAACTCTCTTTTCTCTAAACTTTGCTAAACTCTCTTTTCTGATCTTTGATCTTTGAAAAAAATACTTTATGGGTTGTAATATTTTAAACTTATCTCTATTTCTGCTTATGCTATTTTTGCTCTTACTCTTTTTGATTCTGACAAAGGGGGAGAAAAAGATAAAGATAGCATTACTTTGAAATTGCAAGGAGATCTTGAGAAAAAGATGATAGCAATTACATTACAGGAGATCTTGCATGAGAAATGCAAAATTAAGAGAAAAAGAAAGCTTTGAATGAATGTATTTCTAAATACATGAATACATGATGAATGGAAATGCAAACCAATCAATATGTGATATATGTGCTTTAAATGTGCTAACTTTTAATGTTTTGCAGCATATTGATAGGGGGAGTAAAATCTCCATCTATGCATCTAAATGCTTCATCTTTGATTAAGTTTGTCATCATCAAAAAGGGGGAGATTGTTACGACAATGAAGCCATACATGATACTTCAAGTACAAGGTTTTGATGATGAGCAAGTAGAATCAACTGCATTTCAGCTAAGGCTATGAAGAAATTGAAGAATTCAGTGAAGAATCCTTGAAGACTAGTGTGTAAATGTTTAATTCATTAAAAGTCTTAGATTCTTGTAAGAGCCTTACTTAGAGTGCATATTTAGGTTGCATTTCACCTTAAAAGTCTTTAGAAAAACTTTTCTAAAAGAAACTCTTTTGAAAATCTTTTTAGAAAACTCTTTTCTTAATTTTTCATGTTTATTAGTCGACCAATAGACTTATCAGTCGACTAATCCTTTCGCGCCATATTTTCTAAAAAGTCATTCTTGTCAAATTAGTCGACCGAAGGTTTTATCAGTCGACTGGACAGAATGTCTGTTTTCTAGAAAATTAGCAGCAGTCGACTAATGGTTTTTCAGTCGACTGAACAGAACATGTGTATTCTGAAAAATTTAGCAGCAGTCGACTAATGCTTTTTATCAGTCGACCGAACAGAATGTTTGTTTTTTCAGAAGTTTTTAGCAGCAGTCGACTAAAAAGTTTTTCAGTCTACTGATGATATTATCAGTCGACTAACTTTTCTTAAGTCGACTAAGTTTCAAAAATTCAGATTTTTAAACGGCTCGATTAACAGATCAGTCGACCGACGATAACTGTCAGTCTACTAATAACTAACTATTAGTCGACTAACTGATGTTTCAGTCGACTAATTTTGCCGTTTTCCTGAAACTTCAAAAAGGTGTGTCTTTTAATTTTTCAAACGTTTTTTATCGTTCGAAATGGACCGTTTTGACACCCTTTCATACTCTCAACGTATGGAATCTTGTAACTATAAATATGAGTGCATTTTACACTCAAAAACAACAATTCAATCGATTTGAATCTTGTTTTTCACTCCTATTTATTCAAGTATTTGTTTTCTCACTCACGTGATATTTTCACTTCAGTTTTTCACTCAAATCACTTTGAGAGATAGTGAATTCGTGAGTAGAGTGTTTCAACAACCTCAAAAGCCAATTGCATCTCATTTGCATTCAAAAGGAAGGCTCATAGGTTGTATTGTAAGTTGTTATTTCTTTTATGTAAAAAGAAGGACTCCTTGGTGTAAAGGAGTTGTTTGCTTTCAGTTGGGTTGTTACTGAAAGTGGGACCGGTTATGGTCTGTGTGATCTTGTAGTTTACAAGGTTGATAGTGGAAAATCTCAAGCGGGTTTTGCTTGGGGACTGGATGTAGGTCGGGTTTGACCGAACCAGGATAAAATCTTGTGTTCTTTGTGTGTTTGCTTTGAGATTTGCAAAATCATTCAATATTCCGCAGAAAAGTTTTAAAAGCACTATTCACCCCCCTCTAGTGCTCGTTGCCTCGATCCTAGTGCACTTTCATTTGGTATCAGAGCACAGGTTTGCTATTACTTTGATTTGACCATCATCTAGCATGGCAACTACAACATCTCAGCACAAAGAAGGAAGCTCCTCTGTTTGTCCTCCTCTCTTCGATGGAACAAACTATGGATATTGGAAAGTAAGAATGACAATATTCCTGCAATCCATGGATCTCGATATCTGGAGAGTTGTTTCAGAAAAGTACCAAACTCCATCAACTGATTTTAGCCGATGGACCGATGAAGAAAAGAAGACTGCTTCACTGAATGCCAAATCCATGAATGCATTATATTGTGGCGTTGATAGGGTAGAGTTCAATCGCATCTCTCAATGCTCTACAGCAAATGAAATCTGGCATACTCTTCTCGTGACACACGAAGGTACGTCAAAGGTAGAAGAATCTAATGAAGAAGTCACCAACATGTGTTTTGTAGCCCAAGAATATTCGGTAAGTCAATTTGACTATGATGAGTTATTTGAAGCATTTAATGATTTGTATGCTAAATTTAAGAGTCTTAGTTCTAAAAATAAAGAGTTAAAAACTGAAAATTTAACTCTTGACTCTCAAAATAAAGTGTTACTTCAAGAAATAGAAGATCTCAAGAAGGAAAATTCTTGCCAAGCAATTGAGATAAAAGAAATTGGAGTTAGAACCAATCTCTTACAAAATGAAATATTTAGTCTTAAAGAAAAGTCAAAAGATCTTCTTTCAATAGTGACCAAATTCACGAATGGTCAAAAGAATCTAGAAAAACTTCTTGGTTCTCAAAGATGCTCGGTTAATAAAACCGGATTGGGATATAGCTTCTTTGATACTCAAAATAGACCAAACTATGTGGTGAAAAATCAAAGACATTATTCTCAACCTTTTGTTCATAAAACTAAACTTTCTAGTTCTAATAGAAATGCATCTAGAAATGATTATTCTAGAAATGTTTATTCTAAATCCTTTTATAGAAAGAATATTTATTATCAAAGGAAACCAAAATCCAAATGGATATGGGTTCCTAAGACTAACTCTCATGGACCCGAAAATAGAAAGGGGTCAAATGCTCTGTTTTCTGATTTTGTTGTAGGTACACAACATAAGAAGCAAATGGATATTGGACAGCGGCTGTTCCAAACATATGACTGGAAGGTCGGAGTTATTTTCCACCCTCCAAAATAAGTATGGAGGAACCGTCACCTTTGGTGACAATAACAAGGGAAAAGTGATAGGTATTGGTAATATTGGTAATCCAAAATTTCCCTTGATAGAAAATGTTCTTTTAGTGGATGGTTTAAAGCATAATTTAATATCTATTAGTCAATTATGTGATAAAGGTTTTCTTGTTTCTTTTGAAAATGATTTATGCTTAATTTCTGATTTTCAATCTAAAAAGATCATTTTTAAAGGTAAAAGAAGAAACAATGTGTATGAACTATATCTAGATGAATTACCCTCTTTTAATGAAAAATGTCTTATTGTTTCAAATGAAATTCAATGGTTATGGCACAAGAGACTTGGACATGTTAATTTTAAAATTATTTCAAAATTATCCAAGAATGATCTTGTAAGAGGCCTACCTAGAATACCATATAAAAAGGATCACTTATGTGATGCTTGTCAAAGGGGTAAACAAATCAAGAGTTCTTTTAAAGCAAAAGATATAGTTTCAACAAAACGTCCTCTTGAACTTTTGCATTTAGATCTATTTGGACCATCTAGAATTCAAAGTTTGAATGGTAGCAAGTATGCTTTTGTTATAGTAGATGATTATTCTCGATTTACATGGGTGATTTTTCTAAAAAGCAAAAATGATGCTTTTTTCAGAATTTTCTAAACTTTGTAGAAGAATTACAAATGAAAAATCTACATCTATTATTAAAATTCGTAGTGATCATGGTGGTGAATTTGAAAATGAATCTTTTCTAAAGTTTTGTGATTTACATGGTATATCTCACAACTTTGTTTTTCCTAGAGCGGCTCCACAAAATGGAGTTGTTGAAAGAAAGAATAGAACTTTGCAAGAATGTGCTAGAACCATGCTTTAAGATAAAAATTTACCAAAATATTTTTGGGCTGAAGCAATTAATACAACATGTTATGTCTTAAATCGTGTTCTTATTCGACCAATTTTACATAAAACATGTTTTGAATTGTATTATGATCGTATACCCAAGATCTCATATTTCAAAATTTTTGGTAGTAAATGTTTCTTGTTAAATACCAAAGATAATCTTGATAAGTTTGATTCAAAATCAGATGAATCAATATTTCTTGGATATTCTTCTAGAAGTAAAGCATATCGTATTTTCAATAAAAGAACATCTTGTATTGAAGAATCTTTACATGTTGCATTTGATGAGAATTGTGAGCAGGTTATTCCTCTAAGCGAAGAAGAAGAAGCAATACTTCAAGAAGAACCCTTGATAGAGAATACTTCTCAAGAAAATATTCCTCTTCAACCGGTTTGGAAAGAAGTTCCTAATCATCCACATGAACAAGTTATTGGTGAAATAAAGAGTGGTGTCCAAACTAGAAGGCAGTTAGAAAAATATATTGCAAATGTTGCTTTCATATCTAAATTAGAACCAAAGAATATCAATGAGGCATGTGATGATGAATTTTGGCTTTTAGCCATGTCTGAAGAACTTAACCAATTTACTAGGAATGATGTTTGGGATCTAGTTGATAGACCAAAGGATCATCCAGTAATTGGAACAAGATGGGTCTTCCGAAATAAGCTGGATGAAAATGGTGAAGTCATTCGTAACAAAGCAAGGCTAGTGGCACAAGGCTATAATCAAGAAGAAGGCATAGATTTTGATGAAACCTATGCACCAGTGGCTCGATTAGAGTCAATTCGTATGATGCTTGCTTTTGCTAGTTACATGAACTTCAAGTTATATCAAATTGATGTTAAGAGTGCATTTTTAAATGGACACATCAATGAAGAAGTTTATGTAGAGCAACCTCCAGGCTTTGAAAATGAGAAATACCCAGAAAAGGTCTATAAATTGAAAAGAGCTTTGTATGGACTTAAACAAGCACCAAGAGCGTGGTATGAAAGACTACGAAATTTTCAAGAACAATCTGGTTTTTCCATTGGTCGGGTAGATTCCACTTTATTTATTAAACATTTTAATTCAGATATTCTTATTGTGCAAATTTATGTTGATGACATAATATTTGGTTCTACTAATGATTCTCTTTGTAAAGAATTTGCTAAGGCTATGCAGGAAGAGTTTGAAATGAGTTTGATGGGCGAATTAAACTACTTCCTTGGACTTCAAATAAAGCAAACTGAAGAAGGAATCTTCATCAATCAGGGTAAGTATACAAAAGAACTTCTCAAGAGATTTGGGATGGACTCATCGAAATCAAGAAGGAATCCTATGAGTACAACTACTTCTCTTGATAAAGATGAAAATGGTAAAAGTGTAGATACTAAGCTCTACAGAGGTATGATCAGATCTCTATTATACTTAACTGCTAGTCGACCTGATATTATGTTTAGTGTTTGTATGTGTGCAAGATTTCAAGCTAATCCAAAGGAATCTCACTTAACTGCAGTAAAACAAATTCTTCGTTATTTGAAAGATACTTCAGATTTCGGTTTGTTTTACCCAAAATCATCTTCCTTTGATTTAATTTCATATAGTGATGCAGATTTTGCAGGAAGTAAATCTAATCGCAAGAGTACTAGTGGAACTTGTCATTTCTTGGGAAATTCCTTAGTCTCTTGGTTTAGTAAAAAGCAAAATTCAGTATCACTCTCAACAACTGAAGCTGAATATATAGCGGCTAGTTTAACATGTTCACAAGTACTTTGGATGAAACAGACCTTAAAAGATTTTGGTTTGAATTACTCCACAACAACTATTTATTGTGATAACACTAGTGCTATAAATCCTTCGAAAAATCCTATTCAGCACTCAAGAACTAAGCATATTGAAGTTAGACATCATTTTTTAAGAGATCATGTGTTAAATGGAGATATTTCGTTAAATTTTATTTCCACTAAAGAACAACATGCCGATATCTTCACTAAACCTCTTAAAAATGAAGATTTTATGAGAATTAGGAGAGAACTAGGTATTTGCTCGCTTTTGGATTTATAAAAATGTTGATTTTTGAACAAAATCTCTAAATCACACTATATTAGTCGACTGATAAAATTCTAGTCGACTGGTGTTTTTATATTTTGGAATGTATCGCATCATATTAGTCGACCGATATAGTTCTAGTCGACTGATGATATTTTTAGAATAAGTCGCACTTTTTTAGTCGACCGATAAAGTTTTAGTCGACCGATAAAGTTTTAGTCGACTAAATTTTTTTTTAAAACTTAAATGAAGGGACCCGACACCCCTTGGATTTGTTTTTTTTTTTTAAAAAACCCGTTTTTTTTAAAGAAGACATCGTTTCATTCTCGCACCTTTTCGTTTTTTTTAACGAAACCCTTAAACCGAAAACCCCTCTTTCTCCTTTGTCTCTCTCTCTCTCTTCCGAAAAACCCTCAGAGTACCGTTCGACTCCATGGGTTGTAATACATACTTTGATCTTTGGTCTTTGATAAACTCTCTTTTCTCTAAACTTTGCTAAACTCTCTTTTCTGATCTTTGATCTTTGAAAAAAATACTTTATGGGTTGTAATATTTTAAACTTATCTCTATTTCTGCTTATGCTATTTTTGTCCTTACTCTTTTTGATTCTGACAAAGGGGGAGAAAAAGATAAAGATAGCATTACTTTGAAATTGCAAGGAGATCTTGAGAAAAAGATGATAGCAATTACATTACAAGAGATCTTGCATGAGAAATGCAAAATTAAGAGAAAAAGAAAGCTTTGAATGAATGTATTTCTAAATACATGAATACATGATGAATGGAAATGCAAACCAATCAATATGTGATATATGTGCTTTAAATGTGCTAACTTTTAATGTTTTGCAGCATATTGATAGGGGGAGTAAAATCTCCATCTATGCATCTAAATGCTTCATCTTTGATTAAGTTTGTCATCATCAAAAAGGGGGAGATTGTTACGACAATGAAGCCATACATGATACTTCAAGTACAAGGTTTTGATGATGAGCAAGTAGAATCAACTGCATTTCAGCTAAGGCTATGAAGAAATTGAAGAATTCAGTGAAGAATCCTTGAAGACTAGTGTGTAAATGTTTAATTCATTAAAAGTCTTAGATTCTTGTAAGAGCCTTACTTAGAGTGCATATTTAGGTTGCATTTCACCTTAAAAGTCTTTAGAAAAACTTTTCTAAAAGAAACTCTTTTGAAAATCTTTTTAGAAAACTCTTTTCTTAATTTTTCATGTTTATTAGTCGACCAATAGAATTATCAGTCGACTAATCCTTTCGCGCCATATTTTCTAAAAAGTCATTCTTGTCAAATTAGTCGACCGAAGGTTTTATCAGTCGACTGGACAGAATGTCTGTTTTCTAGAAAATTAGCAGCAGTCGACTAATGGTTTTTCAGTCGACTGAACAGAACATGTGTATTCTGAAAAATTTAGCAGCAGTCGACTAATGCTTTTTATCAGTCGACCGAACAGAATGTTTGTTTTTTCAGAAGTTTTTAGCAGCAGTCGACTAAAAAGTTTTTCAGTCTACTGATGATATTATCAGTCGACTAACTTTTCTTAAGTCGACTAAGTTTCAAAAGTTCAGATTTTCAAACGGCTCGATTAACAGATCAGTCGACCGACGATAACTGTCAGTCTACTAATAACTAACTATTAGTCGACTAACTGATGTTTCAGTCGACTAATTTTGCCGTTTTCCTGAAACTTCAAAAAGGTGTGTCTTTTAATTTTTCAAACGTTTTTGATCATTCGAAATGGACCGTTTTGACACCCTTTCATACTCTCAACGTATGGAATCTTGTAACTATAAATATGAGTGCATTTTACACTCAAAAACAACAATTCAATCGATTTGAATCTTGTTTTTTACTCCTATTTATTCAAGTATTTGTTTTCTCACTCACGTGATATTTTCACTTCAGTTTTTCACTCAAATCACTTTGAGAGATAATGAATTCGTGAGTAGAGTGTTTCAACAACCTCAAAAAACTAATTCCATCTCATTTGCATTCAAAAGGAAGGCGCATAGGTTGTATTGTAAGTTGTTATTTCTTTTCTGTAAAAAGAAGGACTCCTTGGTGTAAAGGAGTTGTTTGCTTTCAGTTGGGTTGTTACTGAAAGTGGGACCGGTTATGGTCTGTGTGATCTTGTAGTTTACAAGGTTGATAGTGGAAAATCTCAAGCGGGTTTTGCTTGGGGACTGGATGTAGGTCGGGTTTGACCGAACCAGGATAAAATCTTGTGTTCTTTGTGTGTTTGCTTTGAGATTTGCAAAATCATTCAATATTCCGCAGAAAAGTTTTAAAAGCACTATTCACCCCCCCTCTAGTGCTCGTTGCCTCGATCCTAGTGCACTTTCACTTTTGACATGTTCCAGCCTGAGCAAGCTCTTTCAGATACAATAGTCAAGAACTTCTTCCAGTGGCGCGATACCGGTCCATGATTGACAACATTCAAGAAGATGACATAGTCTGGGACTATTTTGATCGACAATTGTCTCCTCCCAGATATACATATGCTTATGGTAAGCAGTTCAAATTGCTGGGACCATTCTTCTGCACTTACTACCAACCGGAGCGATGTGTTTTACAGTTTTCCCAGAGACAGCAGTACGTCGAAGCCCGACTATTATCAGGAGCCATGGCAGAATTTGATCTCACTTCTGCACAATGGTCCGGGGCATATCATTCTGCCCGCTACAACTGGGATTCCTTTGTTTCTCTCAAAATCTTTCTCGATCCTAAAGTGTCTGCCGACTATCATGAATGGTGGCAAATTGTTTATCCTCCACCTCTTTGTCAAGATCAATAAAAGTTCAATTTCCTCATTCCAATAAGATTTTCTCTTTTTCTATTGTGGTTTGACGACCTCGCCTAGGTAACAAGGCATATTTTTCGTTGTTCATTTCTTTTTCAAAGAAGGACAACACAATTGTCGTGATTCCTACGACGACTCGATCCCTAGTAATGGGATATCTTTTTCAAATTGTCTACCATATTTCCAACAAATATTTCTTTCAAAAGCCAATTCCTTCAGAATCTAATTAGGTCTTTGCTCTGCAGAAAGCATCCACAACATTTGATGGTTAGGACAAGGTCAGAAAGAAGAATTGCATCACCACAACACTCCTTAGCCTTAGAAGGAGAAATGGATCCCCCCGGGAGTCAAGATCAGCAACAAGAGGATGATGACATAGATCCGCAAATGTATGCCATGTTTCGGAAGATGATGAACAAGATGATGAATGAACAACTCGGGACCAGCTCAGAAAGAAATACGTTCAGAGAGAAGCTCCATAGGCACAAGAATAATAAAAAATCCAAGAAGCAGGTCCAGCCAGAAGAAATTTCAGATAAATCAGAGTCAGATGAAGACACTGATGAAGAATATGAGGTGCCTCTGGCATTCCAAAAGCGTGGCCAAGAGCAGAGGAGGAACCACAAATCAAGAAGTCAGGTCACAGAAGACCCACTACAAGCACAATTCAGGGAAATGACTAGAATGGTTAAAGATTTGCAAGCCCGCGACAAGGGCAAGAAAGTCTTCACTAACGAGGACTTTTATGATGGTTTAGAAGGTGATGAAGACCTGGAAAACCTTCTTCGTAAATTCATCAAATTCGATGGTTCTGGCGATCCCAAAGCTCATCTCGCCACATTCTTTGCTGAGTGCTCGAGGTTCAAGAGAGATAACAGAGCACTGTTTCTATGTTTCCCCCGCAGCTTGGAAGGAGTTGCAACTAAATGGTATGCTGAGCATATCAACCCCATCGAGCTCAAGGAGTTTGACAAAGTGGTAAACTTATTTATCGAACGCTTCTTGTTCAACACGAAGGCGCTTCCGACATTGAGCCATCTCTGCAACCTAAGGCAGAATGAGAATGAAAAGGTGCGGGACTTTATTCATAGATGGAGATCAGCCTGTAACAAAATGAGAGATCCTATTTCAGAAAGGCATGCCCTATCATTGATCCTCAACAATTTCTCGCAACCACTGAGAGGATGAATCTCTACTGCACCCTCCTGGACTTTCATTAAATTGACTGAACGAGCTGAATGGCTCGAGCTGAGCATAGAGAATGAAGTCTATGAAGGCTTCACATTTCCCAAACATAACCCCCAAGGAGAACAGAAAAAGAAAACTCACTTCACCTATTCTGCCAAAAACAACATCAGCAGTCGAAACCATTACAAAGGGCAGAAGAAAGATTACTGCTATGGCGCATGCCATTCAAACAACAAAGGAGATCAGAAAGTAAAACCTGCTCCTCAATACAGCAAACCTCCTCTGCAAGATCAAGGGCCGAAACTGCGTGAGAAGGCCAAACATGAAGGATGAAGCTACGATAGAAAATTTACTCCTTTAGACCAATCACTCGAAGATGTGCTCAAGTACATGCTATCAAAGGAGATGGTCAAGTTACCTAGACTGGCTGACCCCCCTGTGCCTATGGAAAAGTGGAAAGACCAATTCTGCAAGTTTCATAGGACAGTGGGACATAACACTGAGAACTGTTTCGTTCTCAAAAACATCGTGCAGGATCTTATTAATAAGAATCTGTTGGTGGAAGGAGAAGAAGAAGGAAAAATGGACATCCTCAATCAGCCCTTTCCTCCACACACCGCAACAATAATATCTGAACAACCGTTCCTACCGCATGAACACATCAAGCCATGTTCTGTTCAAGATCTCCAAGTTCAACATCAGGTGTCAGTGCTACGACAAACAACTCCAGCTTCTAAGAAGATGAACCTAATCTCAACATTCGGTAAGATGGAAAGTTTCTGAAGCACCTGCAAAGTCATCCCCCAAGCCAAAGGGAATTCCTGATTCCTCAATCAAATCATCAAACCCAGGCCAGAAAATTTAAGTCAAAAGCCTCTGATCGCTCTGTCTAATGTTTCCGTTCTTGACTTGGCCAAGAATTCCCGCAAGCATCAGCAAGTACTGGATGATCTGCTCAGAAAGATTAAAGTTAAGCCCAGTACCACACCCAAAGACATGGCACAAATCGTGAATTCAGCCATGACGAATGCACCAATCACCTTTTTGGACGAGGACCTTCCAAAGCCTCATTCATTTCATAATAATGCCTTGTACATCGTCGGCCGAGTAAGAGGGATGACAATACCCCATGTGCTAGTTGATGGAGGCAGCAGCCTCAACATATGTCCTGAGATGACAGCAAAGGCATTAGGGATCAAGGACGAAGAATACATTCCAGATCCTATCACCATCTATGGGTTTAACAATCATGGTCAAACAGCCAAGGGCAAGATATTTCTGGAAGTATTCATCAACTACTCAGTACACTCAGTGCTCTTTCATGTGGTCAATGTACCACCCACCTACAATCTGCTGCTCAGAAGGACGTGAATCCACAACGCAAATGCAGTGCCTTCCACCCTTCATCAATGTGTGAAATGGTCAAAAGGTGAAATAATTACAATAGTACTGGGAGAAGACCCAAAAGAAAGGCTCCCGCAGCCCATGATCCCTCGACCATCATTTACAGCAGATATCCCTAGCATTAGAGAAAGTGAAGAAATCAATCTCGGAGAAAGTCGGGAAATACTCCAGGCAACATCAGAATTATCTTTGCACACTGTGGCCATGACCCGATGGAGAGGTCCTGAATTCTTCAAGATTGGAGGTCGAATCAACTACAACACTATCAAAGATCATCCATTATTCCCGCAATTCATAAAAGCAAGAAAGGGATTTGATTTACTCCTGAAACATGGTTATCAACCCTTCAAAGGACTCGGCAAAAATGAAGATGGTCATATCGAGCCAGTGATCCAGAAGCATCATCCCCACAGAGCAGGACTAGGGTTCTTCGACGGAAGCTCACCAAAGAAGACTGTTTTTGTCAAAGGAGCACATTGAGAACCATTTGTTATGTCATTTCTATTCTTTTCCAAATAAATGTCTCATTTTATCAATGTCTCCAATCTATTCAAAATCAATAAAATTTCAAGTTTCTTTGTCTATCTAGATGCCATCTATCTCCTTTCTCTCTATCTCCTCATTTTATAATTCTAATGACATTTTATGCATGGTTCTTTTCAAATGATTATTTGTCTTATGATGGGCAATTTTTCCTGAATCAAATTTCTCCTCCAAAATTTCAGAATGTCTTCCCGAGCAATCAAGAAACTCGTTCTCAATCCAAAGGCTTTCCAGAGGCCGACATCGATTCACCGAGTCAAAGCGAGTACAGAAGACGACAAGGTTGCAAAGCAGTCAGATGATTATGCGGAATATGATCAGTCTCTTCAGGAATCACCAGAGTTTGCCTTAGTTCAGAAACAGGACGAACCATCTGCTCTAGTACAAGATCCAACTGAAGATGTCAATATCGGTTCAAAGGACGATCCCAAAATTCTCCAGATCGGAATCAATCTAAGTCCGGAAGAAAAGGAAAGGCTTACAAATTTTCTCAAGCAACATAAAGAAGTGTTTGCATGGACATATGAAGATATGCCGGGTTTAGACTCAAAATTGGTCGAACACTGACTTGTTCTGAAGCTAGATGCTAAGCCAGTTAAACAAAAGTTGAGGAAAATGGATCCCAGAATAGAACAACAAGTCAAGGAAGGACTTGAAGATTTGCTCAAAGCAGAATTTATCCGAACTATTGACTACCCAAACTGGTTAGCCAATATTGTCGTTGTTTCAAAGAAAAGCAGCAAAGTGAGGATCTGCATAGACTTCAGAGATCTCAATAAGGCAACTCCAAAGGATGACTATCCACTTTCAAGCATTGATCTTCTAATCGACAGCACGGCAGGACATGCCATGTTCTCTTTTATGGATGAATATTCCAGCTATAATCAGATTAAGTTAGCCGCCCGCGATTAATCAAAAACTTCCTTGACTACGCCTTGGGGCACTTTCTGCTATACAGTTATGCCTTTTGGGCTCAAAAATGTTGGAGCAACGTACCAACGGGCAATGGCCGTCATCTTTCACGATCAGATGCGCAAAATCATGGATGCATACTTTGATGATATTCTCATGAAATCCAAAGAGGAAGAAGATCACATTGAAGCTCTTGATCAAGTTTTCAAGCGTCTCATTCATTATAAGTTAATACTTAATCCCCAAAAGTGTGTTTTTGGAGTCAAATCAGGCAAACTATTGGGTTTTCTGGTCAGCAAAAAGGGAATTGAAGTTGACCCAGCCAAAGCAAAGGCTATCATTGATATGCCACCCCAAAAAAATCTCAAAGAATTGTGTAGCCTTCAGGGACGCATGCAATCAATTTGGCGATTTATTTCCAACTTGGCAATCAGATGCGAACCTTTCAATCACTTGCTCAGAAAAGGAGTGAAGTTTGAATGGGGACCAGAGTGCCAACAATCATTCAACCACATCAAGAAATATCTCCTCAATCCTCCTATCTTGAAGCCGCCAGAATTGGGAAAACCTCTTTAGTTATATATCTCAGTCAATCAAGTCACATGCAGCAGATTCTTGGCACAATACAAAGAAGGCAGCTTGATAGAGCACACCATTTATTATGTGAGTAAGACTTTCATAGACTACGAGAAGAAATACGCTCAAATAGAGAAGACCTGCCTAGCTCTGGTATGGATGTGTCAGAAGCTAAGACACTACCTGCTGGCAACTGAAGTCAAAATCTTGTCCAAACTCAATCCTCTCAAGTACATTTTGGAGCAACCTTTTCTCAGCGGACGAGTCGCCAAATGACAAGTCTTACTGATGCAGTATGACTTAGAATATGTCTCACAACAATCAATCAAAGGCCAAACAATTGCAGATCAATTGGCAAATTTTCCTCTGGCAGAAGAGGTGAAAGCCGAAGATGATTTCCCTGATGAACAAATATGCAACATCCAGCAATCTCTAGTCTGGAATTTATTTTTCGATGGTTCCAAGAATATGGCTGGAATAGGCATTGGGATCTTATTAATTACTCCTGAGAAGGAGATTATTCCATTTTCTCTCAAGTTAGATTTTCAATGCACCCACAATATGGCTGAGTATGAAGCCCTGATTCAAGGTCTAAAGATTTTACTAGACTTCAATGTCAAGAGAGTGCATGCTTACGACGACTCATTACTCGTTGTCAATCAAGTTCGAGTCGAATGGCAAGTCAAAGATCAGAAGCTATTTCCTTATCAGAAGATCGTTTCAGCTCTTGTCAGCAAGTTTGAAGAATTTCAGCTATTCCATATCAAGAGAGACTTTAATCAAGTGGCCGATAGCCTAGCCAGTTTAGGCTCCATTATGGCATTCAAGGATGGAGAATCTTGTCACTCCTTTGAAATTGGCAGACTTGACCAACCTGCCTTTCTTCCAACAGAACAAGTAAACCAAGCTGAGCAAAAGAAGAAGCCCTGGTATTACAACATCAAAAACTTTATAGAAACCGGTGAATTTCCTCCAGAGCTCTCAAAGAAAGAGCAGCGAGAAATCCAGCACATGTCTACTCGATATTTCATTCTAGCCAATGTCCTTTATCGTCGCAGATTCAGTTCAGAGTATTACAGATGTTTAGACGAAGACGAAGCCAAAGAAGTCGTGCGAGAAGTGCACAAAGGCATCTGTGGTGGCCACATCAGCTACCAAACCCTTGTCAAGCAGATCATCAAAGCAGGTTATTACTGGAAAACCATGCAGCAAGACTGTTATCATTTTGTGAAGAAGTGTGTGCAATGCCAGATACATGCACCTTCCATTCATGCTCCGACAACTTATTTGCAATCTGTTGTCTCTCCATGGCTATTCTCTATGTGGGACTTCGATGTCGTAGGTCCCATCACTCCTTCTGCTTCAAATGGCCACAAATACTTCCTTGCTGCAACAGAATATTTCACCAAGTGGGTGGAAGCTATCACCCTCCGCACCGTAGAAGGCCGAGACGTGGTCTCTTTTATTCACATGAGCATTCTTTGTCGTTTCGGCATCCCGCATGACATTGTGTTAGATAATGACAGTCATTTCAAGAATGAAAGGATAAAGACTTTCTGCTCGAAGTTCAGGATCTACCATCATTTTTCCGCTCCCTACTATCCTCAAGGGATTGGTCAGGCAGAAGCTACCAATAAGATTTTAATTCGTATCTTGGAGCGAACTGTAGAAATAGGCCGCGACTGGCATGAGAAGATCCACGATGCACTATGGGCCTACCGGACCACTATTCACACTCCAACAAATGCTACTCCATCAGAACTGGTCTATGGAACAAAAGTAGTATTGCCGCTACATGTTCAGAAGCCCGCTTTGAAATATGCTTCACTGCTACAATTACCTCTTGATCAATACCAACTGCAACGGCTAGTACAACTAGACTTGCTTGATGAGAGGAGACTAAAGGCAGCAGAGCACGCTCAATCCTATTGCCAGAGAATAGCTAGGCAGTATGCGAAGTTTGTCATCGAAAGGAAATTCAAAATCAATGATTTAGTGCTTCGATCCACAACTTATCTCAAGCATCATCCTCGCGACAAATGGCCGCCAAATTGGGAAGGCCTCTATGTCGTCAAAGAAGCATTACCCCGCAACTCATATCGGCTCATCAACGTCGATGGGGTAGAATTGCCAGATCCCATTAATGCTCGACACTTGAAAAAGTTCTATACTTGAAACATTTATTCTCTTCTTGTAATCCTCCTATTTTCTTCAAATAATGATCAAACCTTCTTTTCCCAGTTGCACTGGGGCATTTTTAAAATTTTGTTCTATATGCAGGCAGGATAAACAAATTCCTTATTTCACACACTTGTGCATTCATGTGCATCGATTTGCATTCAACTGCATTAACATCAATTTGGTCAGTATTGGGATTTCAACAAACAGTCCCATCACAATTCCCAATGATTCAAAAATTGAAAGACAATCACCAGTACTGAACCAAAATCCAGCACTCAAACTGGCAATATTTCAAAATCCAATTTTCAAGTGGGCCTAAATTTTCCTTTGAAGATCTGAATTCCAACTCAGGTTCTCTTTCAAATCATTTTCTTTGAAAAACCGAGTTTCGACTCGAGTTTTCTTTCAAAATTATTTTCCCTTTTGAAAATCGAGTCTCGACTCGAATTTTCCTTTAAATCATTTTCCTTTGTTGATCCGGGTTCCGACTCGAGATCCCTCTACCTTATTCGAGCTCAGATTCGAGCTCTATATTTTCCTCTGTTGATCCAAGTTTCGACTCGTGATCTCTTTACCTTATTCAAGCTCAGATTCGAGCTCTACATTTTCCTCTGTTGATCCAAGTTCCGACTCGTGATCTCATTACCTTATTCGAGCTCAAATTCGAGCTCTACATTTTCCTCTGTTGATCCAAGTTCCGACTTGTGATCTCTTTACTTTATTCGAGCTTTGACTCGAGCCATTTATTCTTCTATGTGGATCCAAGTCAATTTTGACCCTCGGGTTATTCAATTCTCCAATTTCGACCCTCGGGTCAGTCAATTCCCCAATTTTGACCTTTGGGTCACCCAATTTACAATTTTCAAATTCAATTTCCAATTTTCAAATTCAATTTCCAATTTTCGACCTTCGGGTGACTCAATTCTCAATTTCGACCTTCGGGTCATCCAATTCCCAATTTTCGACCGTCAGGTCATCCAATTTTGACCTTTTGGTCAGCCAAATCTCAATTTCGACCGTTAGGTCATCCAATTTCGACCTCTGGGTCATCCAATTTCCAACAATCAATTTCCCGATTTCCAATTCCGACCTTCGGGTCAATCAATCTCAATATCCAATTTCAATCATTTTTCTCTTGCGAGAGACCCTTTTTACAGGGAGAGTTCAAGGGAGCTCATTCTTTTCGCATGCTATCCAATTCGTTCACTTAGCCCCTTTTCAGGGAGAGTTTGAAGGGACTCGCATCTTTGTGAACCGTTTGCAAAACAATTTCCAATTTCACACAAGGAACCCTTTTAAAGGGAGAGGCTCGACGGAGACTCGCTTTTCTTGTGGCCACCCCAATTTTCCTACTAGGCCATTTTTCGTCATGGAGGACCCTCCTGTTAGGGAGAGTATGATGGACTCGTTCCTTCATGACCCAATTTTCCAACCTCACTACTATCGGCCCCCTTTTCATAAGAGAAACCTAATATTAGGGAGCTTTGACGAAAGCTTAATTTCTCTTTGAAAGTTCGTTTTGCAAACACCTCCTCTTCAGGGAAGAGAGGAGTAATTTCCATTACCCATTCAGGTAAGGGCTAGGTCTGAGTCTCTCTTTTTGGGGAAAAAGAGAGGAGAATTTTCGTCATGGATGTGTTGAGCCGGACCTCAAATGCTCTCCCTCACCAAGGATTCCAAGAATACTTTGTCAATTTGTCAATCAATTATTTGTTGATTTCAGAATTTCTACTGCACAAACCTTTACCTCAGTCTACCTTCAACATTAATTCCAAAAGAGTGAAGCTTTTGCAAAAAGAGATTTAAACTTCAAATTCTTTCTATTGGCCAACCAAAAGGATGAAGGATAAGTCCTCGATATGGCCAGAAAAGAAGATTCAATGTTATTGCAGAGCCATAAATGATTGATATTGATCGCAGTCAATGGCACATCTTTAAAAACTATTCTTGTAAAGATGAGGCAACGAAAATATCCTAAGCGCTAGGAAAAGAGAGCATTCATCCAAACCCTGTCTCCTCAAAATCACCAAAGCTACAATTAAACATCCGCAAAAGGGATCTCTCACTTGTCGTCAAGATGAAGGCGAATTAAGCGAGTAGACCCCCGGAGCCAAAGAAGATTTAAATCATCTTCAAGATGACAGAGTTTGTGATGGATCCTTCCAGGGAAAGTCCAAAGCACTATCGAGATGAAGGCAGATGCGATGAACCTCCTGACAATCCTTCAAAGATATTTAATTTCAGCTATCATCCCAAGATCTCCAACCCATGAGTCAATCTCATCAAGATAACCCTGGAGCAAAGAAGGATCAAAACATCTCCGAGTTGAAGGAGTTTGTGACGTACCCTTCCAAAAAGAGAGCAAGAGAGGAAAAAGAAAGAGAGAAAAAGTCAGGACACCTCCAAAATAAAGGATGATGTAATAAAATCTCCCGAAGCCCAAAAGAGTGCAGAAAGATTATCATGAGAGAAGCTCCCAGGATATCAAACTGCCAAATTTATCAAGAATCTTCTTTAAATTTGTGAAATTCTATTATCATTATCCATTTATCAATTGCTTTCATAATATCAAATTCTCTTTCTTGTTCATACCAAGGAGATTGATAGCTTCCTTGAAGAAGGTCAATCGCAAGTAATTTGGATTCCAAATCTTGATTCTACGAAGTGAATCTCATTTGGAGGTAATGCTTCAGGTAGAAAAGAAAGAATATTTTACAACAATATGCATCATTTTCAAGTACTTTGAATCAACAACAGAATTCTCAATATTTTGACAATATTTTCTAGCTATCCTGACGTGAAGTGAGAGCTTGATGTCCGTCTTTGATACATCCTGACACCAATTTTAAATCCCTCTTAAGGACTCGATTCCTTCCCTTCTTTGAAAACGCGAGCTCTCAGATTTGCACACTTCCCTGTGTCCCCACTGTCCAACCATAGACAGTCCCATTTCGGTTCGAGGTCGAACCACCAATCATTTTCTCGCAAAAGGCAATTTCAAAAGCTATTTAGTCTCAACCACGAGACACCCAAGATCAACACCTTTTCAAGCTTTAGGGACCCCATTTTCCTTCCTTTTGAAAAACCCTTGTCGGATTTATCGTGCAAAATCCAAAGGTTCCATCATTCTATTCATTTTCCACCCAATCAGGATAAGGGTACAAACCTGAGCCTCTTTTGATGAGGTATTTCATTTTTCGCCCGATCAGGTTAAGGGTATAAACCTGAGCCTCATTCAAAGAGGTATTTCATTTTCTGCCCGATCAGGTTAAGGGTATAAACCTGAGCCTCCTTTTATGAGGTATTCCATTTTTCGCCCGATCAGGTTAAGGGTATAAACCTGAGCCTCATTTAAAGAGGTATTTCATTTTCCGCCCGATCAGGATAAGGGTACAAACCTGAGCCTCCTTTGATGAGGTATTTCATTTTCCGCCCGATCAGGTTAAGGGTACAAACCTGAGCCTCATTCAAAGAGGTATTTCATTTTCTGCACGATCAGGATAAGGTGTGAACACCCCAAATTTTTCAAAATGTTGTAAATATCCCCTTTTGCCCTCGATTCCATTTTCTGGGTAAATTGAGTCAGTTTTAAATCTAAATTCGATTTTATTTCTCAAGTTTTCTGAAATTAAATTCATTTTTGTATATCTGACTCAATTTTGGATCCGGATCCAGATAAAAGATCCAAATCTGAGCTTCGTTTTCCAATATTTAGATCAAATTCTCAAAATTACCAAAAATAAATTTTAAATAGCTCGGACAGTCCATCCGACATCCGTTTGGATCCATCACATTGTATTTCTCGATTCGAGTTTCAAAAACTTGAATAATTTCTCAAAACCAGGGTCCAAACCCATTTTTGGAAATTTTTTCTCAAAATAGCCTTGGAAACCTTCTTTTGTAAATATTTCTTCAAAAAATACAAAAAAAATAGTTTAAATCCTTGTTTTTCAGTAAATCTTAGGATTTTATTCCAAAAATATCAAATATATATATATATATATATATATATATATATATATATATATATATATATATATATATATATATATATATATATATATATATATATATAGAAAATGAAGAAAAGAACGAAAAAATAATAAATATATATATATAGTTTAGAAAAACCTTCATTTTGAAAATATCCTTTTTCTAAAAAAACCCTTTTGAAAATTGTTTTTTATGAAGAACCACCTTTTAGAAAACTCTCGAAAGGAGCCCCCTTTTTAGAAAAATCTTAAAAGTAAAGGGCGCCCATTGAAAATTCCCTTTAGGGTTTTCTCACTGGGAACCCTTCACAAGAGGGGAGATGGTGAAAACAGCGCTGCCCTCCCTCTCTCACTCCCTTTCACAGGCTATCCCATGGAAGCTTCCCCCATCGCACCCCTATCAGCCGCCCAATTCCCCTCTTCGGCTCATCGCAGCCATTGACCCTTCTTCGCTTTCCACCCCTGCGATCAACCCCCGTTCATCCTCAACCCTCGATGCCTAACAATCTCTCCCTCTCTCGGGACCAGCTAGGGTTTTGGTTTTCCGCAGGATGCAGTACGCAATACCAAGGATGCAAGATGGAAGGAGACGATCGACCGGTCTCCGAAGCTCTCCTTGTCAACCTTCCATCGCTAATGGCCTCATGGCCATCCTCCAAACCCTTCTCATTGTAAACACCCCAAATTTTCACTCACCTCTCCAACATTTCCACCAAGCATCAACATCCAGCCTTTGAAATCGCTGGAAGGCAAAATTGTCATTTTCTGAGCCCAGACCTTGCAAAAGTCTGAATTTCATCTGCAACTCTCAAAATTTCTCTATTTCAGCTCAGATGTTCAAAATTCTACTTCTGACAGGAGACGGGAATCTCCAAAGCCCAATTCAGGATTACATTTCATATGACATGTCATTTCATAGCATTGCATGAGCATTTCATATCACTGCACTGCACAACATGTCATTTTGAGGTCCAGAACTCTTGATTTCAAAATTTTCAATCCAGATTCGAATTTCAACTACTTTCAAAATTGATTTCAAAACCCTGGGTCTTTAAAATTATCAATTCTTTCCATTTTACCCCCAGGACTCTGAATTTCAAAATATTTCCTCAAGAAAAAGTCTGGATAGTTTTCAATATGGATTTCAGCCACCTTATCTCAAATTTTACCCTTTTGTCAGCTATTTCAACTATCATTCTTTTACAAAATCGCCCTACAGGGGCCAACTCTTTCCAAAATTTTCTGTTTTACCAATTAGTCTAGATTTTATGAAAATTTCAAAAAGAGGTTTATTGTCTTGTCTTTATTTCAATAAAGAAGCAATGTGGGACCCACACTGAGGTGGTGTCACATAGGCTTTTCTTTTGAAAAATTTGAATTTTGAAAAAACCCAAAAATATAGGAGCCTTGTCCCCTGGATTGGCGCCACTTGTTTTTTTCTCTCTCCACCCATTTACCTGCCAAGTGTCAGCGTGGGGTTCACCTAGAGGTGGTACCACATGTCATTTTCTCTCTCCTTCCATCCTCCAACACGTGTCAGTGTGGGGGCCATCTTAAGATGCCACCACATGTCATTAGACATCCTCTTCATTTTATGCCACGTGTTAGTGTCCACCATCTTTACCTTGTGCCATGTGTCATTCCAAGGTCACCATGAGATGCCACGTGTCATGTGTTGTCCTGTTCACAAAAAGTAGAGCTTGTCTCCCCTGAGGTGGCACCATTTGAATTATGTCTCCTGCAAGTGACACATGTCACTCTCTCCTTTCCTCAGGAAAAGTAGATGACACATGTCACCCTCTGCTCTTCTCAGAAAAGCAAGTGACACGTGTCATTTTCTACTCTTCTTAGAAAAAGCAAATGACACATGCCATTCTCTGCTCTTCTCATAAAAAGCAAATGACACATGTCATTCTCTGCTCTTCTCAAAAAAAGCAAATGACACATGTCATTCTCTGCTCTTCTTAGAAAAAGCAAATGACACATGTCATTCTCTGCTCTTCTCAGAAAAAGCAAATGACATATGTCATTCTCTGCTCTTCTCAAAAAAAGCAAATGACACATGTCATTCTCTGCTCTTCTTAGAAAAAACAAATGACACATGTCATTTTCTGCCTCCTTCAGAAAAAGCAACAATTCAAATATTCAAACTCCAGGCTGAGGTGGCGCAAATCCTGAAGTCTCCTCCCTAAATTTATTTTTTGAGATGGTGCTACGTGTCCCTTTCCCTCCTTTTCCTCCATCTTGCCACATGTCATTGTAGGAGCCACCCTGAGATGGAGCCACATGTTAGTCTCTCCTTTCCTCTAGAAAAAGCAGAAATTTAAATTTCAAACTCTCTCTGAGGTGGCATCTTCTGCTTCCTCTGCTCCTACCTTCTGACACATGGCAGTGTGGAGCCACCCTGAGGTGGAGCCACCCTGAGGTGGCGCCACATGGCAATCTCTCCTTTTTCCAGAAAACCAAGCTTTGAATTTCAAACTCCAAGAGGACATCCTCTGAGGTGGCGCCATTTGGAAGACTCCTGCAGAGAAAATCAAGCAAGCTTTTTGAAAAATTCCAAATTCCCCTGCTGAGGTGTCTCACTCACAAAATTCTCATTTTTATTTTCTCAAAAAATCAAAATGGCATGCCCTGAGATGGCGCCACATGGAAGGTCTAGATTCACTATCTTTGAATTTTGAAAATCTCCAAAATTTCTACAAATACCCTAGCCCATGCCCAGCTCAGGGAGAGCCCTGTTTGATAATTGAACTTCATAATTCCATTTTTTTCTTTCTTGGTGTCCTTTGGATTCATGCCCCTCTGGAACCTCTTATCAAGGTAGCCGCTCTTTTCGGGAGTTTCAAAACCGCTGGAGAATACAAGGTAAGCCTCCATTCTTATTGATTTCACCCTGATAATGCCTTTGGTTTGATTCGTGTTGTCGTTTAAAGAAAGAGCTCATTCGAAGGATGAATTGAGCTATTCTCATAAAACAACATATATAAAAAAATATAATTATGCTTCCTTGATGATTTTTAGCATTCATGCATTTAGCTAAATTTAATTTGTATTTTATTTCATGAATTTAGCATGTTTTATAAGTTAATTAGGTTTAATTAAGCATTTATTTCAATTCTGCTCAATTTCAGTAGCTCTCTATTTTTGTCAGACAGTCAACACGTCATTTCATGCATTTATTTTTCATTAAAAATTCTAAAAAAATCATGCAATGCGCCCTTAGGTGTCCTAAAAATGTGCTAAAAATTCAGAGAGATTTGAATTCGTTTACTGCAGTAAACGTTCAAAATGGTAAGTCGGGTTTTGTTACCCGGGATGCATTTTAAAAACGCATTTCCAAATTGTAAAATCGAGATCTCCCTTACGGAAGATCCGATTTTCAATCCAAAAGATGTTGTGAACTCAGACAGATGTCTTGTTTTTAACCTGATTTTCTCTGATTTTTATGATTTTGGTTATTGTCTGACAAAAATCTGAGAGTGCGGGACACGTGTCAGAGACTGATTTGAGCCTCTGAGACTTTGGATCGACTTAGGTCGATGGGTTCGCTTTGGGTATTGCTCCAAATCCGAATCTGTAAAAAGCGAATGTCATGTTCGAGATGTCCTTTGTTTGCATCTGAAGGACTGTGATTTTTAGAGCCGTTGTGATACCTGTTTCGGATTTTTTTTGTCAGTTGATGGTTTTGCCACATTTGTCTGTTCTGTCGATTTATGATTGATAAGTTAGATTTGTATCCATGTTTATGTTGATCAAATACCAAAGTCATGAACATGAAAGTTGTCCCTGTAAGTGTCGTGAGTATCTCTGTTAAATAGCGGAAATTTCTATGGCTGTTTTCTATTTTTTAGCATTTTATATCAGATTAGGTCGATTTTACCTCCATCAGAACCAAATCCCCATTACCGAACTCACCATAGTTCAAATCCCGATGCTGTAAAAACCAAAAGTGTTCCATTTTGGGTCCTTTAACAGTCTGCAAAATATCAGAAGTTTTCATGGTGTAAATCTTGCATTATCATGTTAAGCATTGCATTTGGTTCGGATCCATAGGCAAAATCCACCCTTTTTAGGATTTTCTTTAAAGTTTAGCATTTAAATCATATCATTTCGTGAATTTTAGCATTCTAGGCTGTTTATCAGAGTATGTAGAGGCTTCACACCGAATTTGGTGTAATTTGAAATCCATTTGAGGTTCGGTTTAGCCATAATATCAAAATAGGGTCCCGCGGGACCCGGATCTAAGCGAAAAACAAGCGAAATTCGTTATTTTGGATAAATTGCAAAATGTCAAATTCTTATTTTACAGTCCTAATGTGTTTAGCAGCATGTCATCATGCCTCATACTGCATTTCATCATCATTTGATTCAATTTGAATTTCGAAATCTCAATTTTACCAAGTTTTCCTTCAAAAAACCCTGATTTTAAAGGTATAACTTTATAATTAGGGGTATTTTGGTCATTTTGACCACCATTTCGAATTTCAAACCATTTTCTACTGAATTTCTTGCATTTTCATCATTTCAAATATCAAGGAAGTATGAGAATAGAGTTTATATCCAATTAAAGTCCAATAATTTCATAATATTATTGGAACATCTTGGAAAAACTCACATATTTGAGCTAACCCCATTTCAAGATTTGGCAGGGACATTCAAAAGAAGGATCTGAAGTCTGCAATTTCTTTTATTTCATTTATTTAGTAATGTAATAATGAAAATTTTGGAATAAGAAATTTAATTTCCTGCTTAGACTAGGATGCATATCATATAGTTTGAATTTATGCAATATCCTGTTTATATGATTCATGCATTTTATTTCAAAAGCACTATGGATGTACACGAATGGCACGTGCACCAACTCTTAGGGAGTTAATGAACTCGGTGGAATCCATATTTACGGCCCTAGTCGGAATATGGACGAGACCCAGATTCATCATCTTTCTACTAGTCACATTGAGCCTACACTCTTAAGCTATCTTAAAATGCACACCATATTTCCAAATTTTCAAAGTATTGTGCATTAAATCAATTAAACTCTGAACATATTCATGGCAACAGTCAGGATATGTGAAGGATTTATTTTGACTTAATACACATTTTTCCAACAAATTTCTTAGAAAATCTTCCAAAATGCATTCATTCACTCATATCATTTGCATCATGAAATCATTGGTTTTCCCATGATTTTCTTAAGAAAACTTCATTCTCAAAGAAATTGATTTCTCAAGAAACTCTGAGTATTTTCCAAAATCGGTTTTCCCAAGTCAAGTTTTCACAGTTTTTCATGGAAACCAGTTTCTCAAGAAACTTCTAAGTTGGATTTCCAAGAGCAAAGTTTCCCTCGATTTTCCTTGGAAAATGTTATTTTCTTAAGATCTTCAAAAGAAGTCTCTCACTTTTTCTCAAAGATCAAAATCGATTTCCAAGTATTTCAAGGGTAAGATTCCCAGGATTTCAATTTCCCAAGTTCAGTTTTTCTTCTCCAATGAGTTTTCCTATAAATTTTCCATCATTTTCCTAAGAAAATCCTCAAAGTCAGAGTTTTCCTGAGAAGTGTTTTCCTTTTTTTTCAAATGTTCACCTTTTCTCAAGAATCACTTCTATTTTCCCAAGATTTTCAACCATTCATGATTTTCCCACATCTTTATGAACTTTCTCGGGATTTCAAAACCTCTTTCACATGAGTTTTCCTGAGAAATGGATTTCCATCATTTGCCTTAGAACTATTTCCAACTCCAAAACCTTTTCTGAGCATACATCATGTCTTTCCAAGTTACATTTTACAAAACTTCATAGCACATGTCTGAATTCTCTGTGCATTTAGGATAGAACACAATTTTGATAATTTTTCTAAGTCAAGCACAATTTTGGTCCTTGGTTCGATTACCCCTGTTAAAGGCGGCAAGAACGGTCGAACCTCGTACCGACAGGTCGAGCCCCATCCCATGGATTTTCCCGCAATTTTCAAAACGGAGGCGAGTATTTCAAAACATTTTCCAAAATCCGGTCAAGTTTGAAGCGCGAAAGCATTTTCCTCTCTCTTCCGCAGGAAAGGGAAGACGGGAAAAATTTTGCGACTGCAAACAAGTTTGGCGACCGAGATGGGACCTGTCCTTGTCTGACCTAAATTATGCTTGACTTATTTCAATTATCAAAATTATGTTTCACAACATGTCAGCTCTTTACTTTTGATATCATGCGAACCTAGGAGCCTAGATTCTGACCTAGCTGACATTGATTGCATATAGACTAGGCATGGTTTGGTAGGACTAGATTGAGGAGATATTTTCATGCTCACACAGAGTTAGGTCTAAACACAACCCTCCTCAATTTAGGATCTGAATGCAAACAATGTATGCTTCTTCAAAGTTTTCAAAAGCTATCTCTCTAGGATTTAGAGCCCTCTATTTCTTGCATGTGATCATTTTTCAAAACCTCCATTACCTATCATTACCCGGTCTTCACGTTGCTGGGCTCTCTTCCAGAACCCTAGTTCGGGATAGAGCCTCACAACTGGGCCAATTATTTGGGTTAACACCCCCCTACCACGTACCGCGGGCCACAGTCCGAAGTATAACGGTAGGCGCTCAAGGATGTTGGAAAACCTTACCTTAGAACCGGAGTTGAGAATGTATGCCACGTACCTCGGATTTTAATTCGGGTATATCGGCATAACCGGATTGGACAAAGATGATCTGAACCTAGAGTTAGGGTTAGGGTCCTAGAGCTGTTTGCAAAATGATGCATCTAGAGTCAGCCTTTTAGGGACTGCTGAATGTGCATAAATGTTTGTGCAGGATGTGATTGTATGTGTGATTTCCTCAATTCTTTATATTTCCCAATGTTTTCCAACTCATTAGGCCTTTTTCAAAATATCCTTTTTTTTCACAAGATCTTTTTTATCTCAAACCCTGGATGATTTTCTTAAATATCCCATTTCTTTCAAAACTCCAGGTGATTTTCCATTCTACCTTTCCATTGGATCTTGAATTTCCAGCTGCATTTTTATCCTGCCTGCAATTTTCCAAAATCATATGTTTTTTTCTCATTGAATTTTCAATCCTTTTTGCAAAATTCTTCATCTTATTTTCCTCATGCATACCTTGATTATTATGGTGGAAATTGTTTACCCACTTGCCATCTCCTTATTCTAAATCCATTTGCGAATTGTTTTTCCAAGAGATATCTCTTTCCTTCAAAATGGTGTTTTTCCTCGTGGTTGACGACCTCGCCTAGGTAACAAGGCACATTTTCCGTTGTTATTTCTCTTACAAAGGATGACAACACAATTGTCATGACTTCAGCGGCGACTCCATCCCTAGTAATGGGATATTCTTCTAATTGTTTACCATATCGTCAATAATCATTTTCCTCCCAATCCAAAATTCCCTTAGAGTCTAATCAAGACTTTATCCTGCAGAGAGCATCCACAGCATTTGATGGTTCGAACAAGGTCAGGGAGAAGAACCACATCACCACAGTACTCCTCAGCCTCAGAAGAAGAGATGGGCTCCCCGCGACCCGTCAAAAGTCAAGAACAGCAGCAAGAGGATGATGGCATAGATCCTCAGATGTACGCGATGTTTCAGAAAATGATGAAGAGGATGATGAGTGAGCAGGCTGGCACCAGCTCAGACAAAAATCCATTCAGTCAGAAAATTAGAGATCGTGTGGCCAATAAATCAACCAAGGAGCATGTTCAAGATACTTCGGACGAAGAAGAATCAGCAGATGATACCGAGGAAGAATGCAAGATCATTCATGAAGCAACTCGCAAACCAAAGGCCCAAGCAATAGAAAAACCACTTCAAGCACAGTTAAAAGAAATGGCCAAGATTGTCAAAGATCTACAGGTTCGGGATAAAGGCAAGAAAGTCTTCACTAGCGAGGACTTCTATGATGGCCTCGAAGGGGATGAAGATCTGGAGAACCTTCCTCGCAAGTTCATCAAATTCGATGGTTCTGGTGATCCCAAAGCCCACCTCTCCATGTTCTTCGCCGAATGCTCCAAATTCAAGAGAGACAATAGGGCCCTATTTCTCTGTTTTCCTCGTAGCCTAGAAGGCACTGCCGCCAAGTGGTACTCTGAGCATATCAATCCAATCGAGCTGCGAGAATTCGATAAGGTGGTCAACCTATTCATTGAGCGATTTCTGTTCAATACTGAAGCGCTCCCAACATTGAGCCATCTCTGCAATCTAAGGCAGAATGAAAATGAAAAGGCAAGAGACTTCATTCGCAGATGGAGAGAGACCTGCAACAAAATGAGGGATCCTATATCAGAGAGGCATGCTTTATCGCTGATCCTGAACAACTTCTCACAACCTTTGAGAAGTCTTATCTCCACCTTGCCTTCCAAGTCTTTCATAGAGCTTACTGAACGAGCTGAGTGGCTTGAGATGGGGTTGGAGAACGGTGTCTACGATGGTATCACCCTCGTCAAAAACAATCTAGATCCAAAGAAAAAGGCAAATTTCACCTCCTCTGCCAACATCAGTCGCAATGATAACAAAGGTAGTAAGGGCAACCATGCAGATCGAGAGGAAAGACAGAATAGCAAGCCATCTCAACCCAACTTTCCACAAAAGGAAAAGATAAAGCGTGAAGGTTGGAGTAATGATCGTGTGTTCACTCCTCTCAAACAAACACTCGAAGAAGCCCTTGAATTCATGCTGACTAAGGGATTAGTGAAGCTCCCAAAGGCCACAACTCCTCCCACCATCATGGGAAGGTTCAAGAATCAGTTTTGCAAATTTCATCGGGCAGTGGGGCATGACATTGATCATTGTTTTGTCTTCAAAAATATTGTTCAAGATTGCATTGACAAGAGCCTCCTTGCTGAAGAGGAAGAAGAAGACGAGCTGGCCATCCTGACCAAGCCTTTCCCAGATCATTCAGAAAGTTGATAATGCCAAAGTTTCCTATTTTTTTCCTTTCGTTTTGCCAGTCACCTCGTAAGGGCAAGTCCGCCAAGTTTTTGCAACCTTTTGGTCGAGTGCTTATAAATAGACAGTCCTTTTGTTATCGGTTCTGCTTATCAATAAAATGTCAATTTTCTTCATCAAATACTTCTTTCTTTTGCCCCATTAGGGCACCTGTTTTTGTTTTGAAGAATCTTCTTTGCCCATTCTTTTCAAGATGAGGGGCAATTTATGAGAGAAATGAAATTACCTATGAGGGTTTTTCAAAAATCGTGAAATTCTTGAAAATTTTCTACAAACATCTTCGTTATGATCACCCAAAAGTTTAATACTTCGGTCCAATCTTTTTCAAAAATCAACCATCGCGGTGATCTTCTTTTCTTAAACTGGTTTCGAACCATGATCTTTAAAATCAACCCTTATGTTGATTTTCTTTCCAAAATTATTGTTAAACCAATTCGTTTTCAAAATCAACTCTCATGATGATCTCTCTTCAAAATCAACTCTCGTGTTGATTCCCCTTTCAAAGATCAGCTCTCACGCTGATCATTCCTCAAAATCAACCTCGCAGTTGATTTTCTTCCCAAAATGATTTCTCACTTTCAAAATAACATTCTCCTTTTACTTTAAAGATCCCATGTGCAAACACTTTCTCACTTCTCATTTTGCTTTTTATCATTTCAAAGGGATAATATAATTTTGTTTCCTTTCCTCGATTTTTAAGCATCAATAAAATTATTAAATTTGCCAATAGTTTTGCACCATTTTATTTTCGTCTCTTTCCTTTTCACAAATATGTTTCTTGTAAGGAACGATCTTGAGGACGTCTCTCAATCAAGAAGCATGTCACCTTATTCCTCGATTATCCTTCTCTGTATTCAAAATTTTCCTCCCTAGTTATACTGGGGCATTTTTTTTTGAAAAATCTATCTTTACCTCAAAACATCCTGTATGCAGGCAGGATAAACCAATCTCTCATTTTGCATGCATATGCACCCACTTGCATTAATTTTGCATTCATTTACATTTCATGTGCATTAGCATTTCATTTTGCATTAAATCTGCATCCATTTTTTTCCCCTTCAGGTTAAGGGATAAAGCTGAATCATTTTCCATGATTTTCCAATTTCTATTCATATCCCCGTTCAGGATAAGGGGTTAATCCTGAAAATCAGACCACATACATCTAAATATGATGGGTTTTTTTTCATTACAAGTCAAATAATCCAGTCCTCGAACTAGCCATTCTCAAAACTTTCAATCTCAGTCCTCGCACTGTCGATTTTCAAAATTCAATCTTCTGATTAAAGATTTTCCTTTGAGATTCGGGCCCTGACTCGAACTTTCCTGCTTTCCTTCGAAGATTTGAGTTTTAACTCAAGTTTTCTTTCCTTCAAGACCTAAACTTTCCAGTTACCTTTCGAGATTCGAGCCTTGACTCGAACTTTCCTGCTTTCCTTCGAAGATTTGAGTTTTAACTCAAGTTTTCTTTCCTTTAAAATCTGAACTTCTAAGTTTTCCTTTGAGATTCGAGCCCCGACTTGAACTTTCCCACTTTCCTCTGAATATCTGAGTTTCGACTCAAAAATCTGAATTGGCTTAGTTTTTCCTTTGAAGATTTGGGTTTCGACCCGAACTTTATCTCCTTAGAAACTAAACTTCCTAGCTTTCCTTCGAAGGCTTGAGTTTTGACTTGAATCTTCCAGCTTTCCCTGTAAAACCCCAGTCCTGATTCAGATGGTCTTTCCAAAACCAACTTTTGAGTTAGGCTTACCTTCAAAATCCAGCATTATACCAGGACTTACCTTCAAAATTCCAACTTCTTATTGGATTTACCTTCGAAATTGAGTACCATCGTCAGTGATGTGTCAACTCGGATGTCAAGCGATCTCTTTTACTAAGGATTTCAAGAACACTTTGTCAATTTGTCAATCAATTACCTGTTGATTTCAGAACTTTATTGCACAAATTTTTTAGCTCAGTTTACCTTCAGTATTACTTTAAAAAAGGCAAAGCTTTTGCGAAAAGGGATTCAAAATCCAAATTCTTATTATTGGCCAACCAAAAGGATAAAGGATAAATCCTCGATATGGCCAGAAAAGAAAATTCAATGTTTTTGCAAAGCCATAGATGATTGATATTGATCACAGTCAATGACACATTTTTAAAGACCATTCTTGTAAAGATGAGGCAGTGGAAATATCCTGAGCGCTAGAAAAAGAGAGCATTTACCCAAGCCCTGTCTCCTCAGAATCACCTAAGCTGCAACTAAATATTCGCAAAAGGGATCTCTCACTTGTCGTCAAGATGAAGGCGAATTAAGCGAGTAGACCCCCGGGGCCAAAGAAGATTTGAAACATCTCCAAGATGACGGAGTTTGTGACGAATCCTTCTAGGGAAAGTCCAAAGCACTGTCGAGATGAAGGCAGATGCGATGAACCTCTCGACAATCCCTAAAAGATATTTAATTTCAGCTATCATCCAAAGATCTTCAAACCTATCATCCAAGAAGGATCAAAACATCTCCAAGATGAAGGAGCTTGTGACACACCCTACCAAAAGAGAGAAATAGAGGAAAAAGAAAGAGAGAAAAAGTCAAAACATCTCCAAAATGAAGGAGAATATAGCCAAAACACCAAAGAGCCAAAAAAGTGCAGAAAGAGTATCAGGAGAGAAGCTCTCAGGATATCAAACTGCCAAATCTATCAAGAATCTTCTTTAAATTTGTGAAATTCTATTATCAATACTTTTCATCAATTCCTTTCATAATATCAAATTCTCTTTCCTGTTCATATCAAGGAAATTGATAGCTTCCTTGAAGAAGGTTAATTGCAAGTAATTTGGATTTCCAATCTCGATTCTACGAAGTGAACCTCGTTTGGAGGTAATACTTCAGGTAGAAAAGAAGGAATATTTTCACAACAATGAGCATCATTTTCAATTACTTTGAATCAACAAAATTTTCAACATTTTGACAATATTTTCTAGCTATCCTGACATTAAGTGAGAGCTTGATGTCCATATTGATGCATCTTGATCCCTTCGAGAGATTTTTCTTTGTCGTCTTTCACATTGTTGAAAGATTAGCCTTCTCTCCGAAAGGATAGCCTTTATCGTCTTTCACATTGTTCAAAGATTAGCCTTATCTCCGAAAGGATAGCCTTTATCATATTTCACGTTGTTGAAAGATTAGCCTTCTCTCCAAAAGGATTGCCTTTGTCATCTTTCGCGTTGTCGAAAGAATCACCTTGTTCCTTTGGATTACCTTTTGTCATCTTTCGCGTTGTCGAAAGAATCGCCTTATTCCTTTGGATTACCTTTTGTCATCTTTCGCGTTGTCGAAAGAATCGCCTTATTCCTTTGGATTGCCTTTGTCACCTTTCGCGTTGTCGAAAGAATTGCCTTATTCCTTTGGATTACCTTTGTCATCTTTCGCGTTGTCGAAAGAATCACCTTGTTCCTTTAAGTCGCCTTTGTCATCTTTCACATTGTCGAAAGAATCACCTTGTTCCTTTGGATTGCCTTTTGTCATCTTTCGCGTTGTCGAAAGAATCACCTTGCTCCTTTAAGTCGCCTTTGTCATCTTTCGCATTGTCGAAAGAATCGCCTTGTTCCTTTGGATTGCCTTTTGTCATCTTTCGCGTTGTCGAAAGAATCGCGTTGCTCCTTTGGATTGCCTTTTGTCATCTTTCGTATTGTCGAAAGAATCGCCTTATTCCTTTGGATTACCTTTTGTCATCTTTCGTGTCGTCGAAAGAATCGCCTTGTTCCTTTGGATTACCTTTTGTCATCCTTCGTGTTGTCGAAAGAATCACCTTATTCCTTTGGATTACCTTTTGTCATCTTTCGCGTTGTCGAAAGAATCGCCTTATTCCTTTGGATTGCCTTTGTCATCTTTCGCGTTGTCGAAAGAATCGCCTTATTCCTTTGGATTACCTTTGTCATCTTTCGCGTTGTCGAAACAATCGCCTTGTTCCTTTAAGTCGCCTTTGTCATCTTTCGCATTGTCGAAAGAATCACCTTGTTCCTTTGGATTGCCTTTTGTCATCTTTCGCGTTGTCGAAAGAATCGCCTTGTTCCTTTGGATTGCCTTTTGTCATCTTTCGCGTTGTCGAAAGAATCGCCTTGCTCCTTTAAGTGGCCTTTGTCATCTTTCGCATTGTCGAAAGAATCACCTTGTTCCTTTGGATTGCCTTTTGTCATCTTTCGCATTGTCGAAAGAATCGCCTTGTTCCTTTGGATTGCCTTTTGTCATCTTTCGCATTGTCGAAAGAATCGCCTTGCTCCTTTGGATTGCCTTTTGTCATCTTTTGCGTTGTCGAAAGAATCGCCTTGCTCCTTTAAGTCGCCTTTGTCATCTTTCGCATTGTCGAAAGAATCACCTTGTTCCTTTAGATTGCCTTTTGTCATCTTTCGCATTGTCGAAAGAATCGCCTTGTTCCTTTGGATTGCCTTTTGTAATCTTTCGCGTTGTCGAAAGAATCGCCTTGCTCCTTTGGATTGCCTTTTGTCATCTTTCGTATTGTCGAAAGAATCGCCTTATTCCTTTGGATTACCTTTTGTCATCTTTCGTGTCGTCGAAAGAATCGCCTTGTTCCTTTGGATTGCCTTCGTCATCTTTCACATTGTCGAAAGAATCACCTTGTTCTTTTGGATTGCCGTTTGTCATATTTCGCATTGTCGAAAGAATCGCCTTGTTCCTTTGGATTGCCTTTTGTCATCTTTCGCGTTGTCGAAAGAATCGCCTTTCTCCTTTAAGTCGCCTTTGTCATCTTTCGCATTGTCGAAAGAATCACCTTGTTCCTTTGGATTGCCTTTTGTCATCTTTCGCATTGTCGAAAGAATCGCCTTGTTCCTTTGGATTGCCTTTTGTCATCTTTTGCGTTGTCGAAAGAATCGCCTTGCTCCTTTAAGTCACCTTTGTCATCTTTCGCATTGTCGAAAGAATCACCTTGTTCCTTTGGATTGCCTTTTGTCATCTTTCGCATTGTCGAAAGAATCGCCTTGTTCCTTTGGATTGCCTTTTGTCATCTTTTGCGTTGTCGAAAGAATCGCCTTGCTCCTTTGGATTGTCTTTTGTCATCTTTTGCGTTGTCGAAAGAATCGCCTTGCTCCTTTAAGTCGCCTTTGTCATCTTTCGCATTGTCGAAAGAATCACCTTGTTCCTTTGGATTGCCTTTTGTCATCTTTCGCATTGTCGAAAGAATCGCCTTGTTCCTTTGGATTGCCTTTTGTCATCTTTCGCGTTGTCGAAAGAATCGCTTTATTCCTTTGGATTAGCTTTTGTCATCTTTCGTGTCGTCGAAAGAATCGCTTTATTCCTTTGGATTACCTTTTGTCATCTTTCGTGTCGTTGAAAGAATCGCCTTGTTCCTTTGGATTGCCTTTGTCATCTTTCACATTGTCGAAAGAATCACCTTGTTCCTTTGGATTGCCGTTTGTCATATTTCGCATTGTCGAAAGAATCGCCTTGTTCCTTTGGATTGCCTTTTGTCATCTTTCGCGTTGTCGAAAGAATCGCCTTTCTCCTTTAAGTCGCGGTTTGTCATCTTTCGCATTGTCGAAAGAATCACCTTGTTCCTTTGGATTGCCTTTTGTCATCTTTCGCATTGTCGAAAGAATCGCCTTGTTCCTTTGGATTGCCTTTTGTCATCTTTCGCGTTGTCAAAAAAATCGCCTTGCTCCTTTGGATTGCCTTTTGTCATCTTTCGCGTTGTCGAAAGAATCGCCTTGCTCCTTTAAGTCGCCTTTGTCATCTTTCGCATTGTCGAAAGAATCACCTTGTTCCTTTGGATTGCCTTTTGTCATCTTTCGCGTTGTCGAAAGAATCGCCTTGCTCCTTTGGATTGCCTTTTGTCATCTTTCGTATTGTCGAAAGAATCGCCTTATTCCTTTGGATTACCTTTTGTCATCTTTCGTGTCATCGAAAGAATCGCCTTGTTCCTTTAGATTGCCTTTGTCATCTTTCACGTTGTCGAAAGAATCACCTTGTTCCTTTGGATTGCCTTATTCATCTTTTGCATTGTCAAAAGAGTTGCCTTACTCTTCTCTGAAAGAGTTTGCCTTGTCCATCTTTCGCATTGCCGAAAGAGTTGCCTTATTCTCCGTTGGAAAAATTGCCTTATTCATCTTTTGCATTGTCAAAAGAGTTGCCTTACTCTTCTCTGAAAGAGTCTGCCTTGTCTGTCTTTCGCGTTGCCGAAAGAATTACCTTATCAAAAGATTGTCATATCCATCTTTCGCGTTGTCGAAAGAGTCGTCTTACTCCTTACCTTATTCATATTTCACACTGATGAAAAATTCACCGGATCATCTGGATCATCTTCCAAGATTGCCTCTTACAATCCCATTTCCATAGCCTCATTCCTCTTCAAGAAAAGTTGTCTTATTCACCTTCCAGATATTTCACTTTCCGCCCGATCAGGTTAAGGGTACAAACCTGAGCCTCAATCAAAGAGGTATTTCATCTTCCGCTCGATCAGGTTAAGGGTACAAACCTGAGTCTCATTTTATGAGATATTTCATTCCCCAATCAAGTTAAGGGTTAAAACCTGAGCTTCGTCCCATACGAAGCATTTTCTGTCCCATTCAGGTTAAGGGCAAAAACCTGAATTTCACTCTCATAAAGCCAATCTTTTCCTCTCCATTCTCCATTTCATAACTACCATGATCACCGGGCTAATATCTCTATACCCAGACAGATTCTTCTAACTGGAGCATTGTTTTTAGCCCAAATTTGGTGTGTTTGTCTTTGCCACTAAGCTCGGCCACAAGCTGGCTTAGTAGCAAAGAGGGGCATCTGTAAATACCCCAAATTTTCACTCACCTCTCCAACATTTCCACCAAGCATCAACATCCAGCCTTTGAAATTGCTAGAGGGCAAAATTGTCATTTTTTGAGCCCAGACCTTGCAAAAGTCTGAATTTCATCTACAACTCTCAAAATTTCTCTATTTCAGCTCAGACGTTCAAAATTCTACTCCTGACAGGAGACGGGAATCTCCAAAGCCCAATTCAGGATTACATTTCATATGACATGTCATTTCATAGCATTGCATGAGCATTTCATATCACTGCACTGCACAACATGTCATTTTGAGGTCCAGAACTCTTGATTTCAAAATTTTCAATCCAGATTCGAATTTCAACTACTTTCAAAATTGATTTCAAAACCCTGGGTCTTTAAAATTATCAATTCTTTCCATTTTACCCCCAGGACTCTGAATTTTAAAATATTTCCTCAAGAAAAAGTCTGGATAGTTTTCAATATGGATTTCAGCCACCTTATCTCAAATTTTACCCTTTTGTCAGCTATTTCAACTATCATTCTTTTACAAAATCGCCCTACAGGGGCCAACTCTTTCCAAAATTTCCTGTTTTACCAATTAGTCCAGATTTTATGAAAATTCCAAAAAGCGGTTTATTGTCTTGTCTTTATTTCAATAAAGAAGCAATGTGGGACCCACACTGAGGTGGTGTCACATAGGCTTTTCTTTTGAAAAATTTGAATTTTGAAAAAACCCAAAAATATAGGAGCCTTGTCCCCTGGATTGGCGCCACTTGTTTTTTTCTCTCTCCTCCCATTTACCTGCCAAGTGTCAGCGTGGGGTTCACCTAGAGGTGGCACCACATGTCATTTTCTCTCTCCTTCCATCCTCCAACACGTGTCAGTGTGGGGGCCATCTTAAGATGCCGCCCCATGTCATTAGACATCCTCTTCATTTTATGCCACGTGTTAGTGTCCACCATCTTCACCTTGTGCCATGTGTCATTCCAAGGTCACCATGAGATGCCACGTGTCATGTGTTGTCCTGTTCACAAAAAGTAGAGCTTGTCTCCCCTGAGGTGGCACCATTTGAATTATGTCTCCTGCAAGTGACACATGTCACTCTCTCCTTTCCTCAAGAAAAGTAGATGACACATGTCACCCTCTGCTCTTCTCAGAAAAGCAAGTGACACGTGTCATTCTCTACTCTTCTTAGAAAAAGCAAATGACACATGTCATTCTCTGCTCTTCTCAGAAAAAGCAAATGACACATGTCATTCTCTGCTCTTCTCAGAAAAAGCAAATGACACATGTCATTCTCTGCTCTTCTTAGAAAAAGCAAATGACACATGTCATTCTCTGCTCTTCTCAAAAAAAGCAAATGACACATGTCATTCTCTGCTCTTCTTAGAAAAAGCAAATGACACATGTCATTTTCTGCTCTTCTCAGAAAAAGCAAATGACACATGTCATTTTCTGCTCTTCTCAGAAAAAGCAAATGACACATGTCATTCTCTGCTCTTCTTAGAAAAAGCAAATGACACATGTCATTCTCTGCTCTTCTCAGAAAAAGCAAATGACACATGTCATTCTCTGCACTTCTTAGAAAAAGCAAATGACACGTCATTTTCCGCCTCTCTCAGAAAAAGCAACAATTTAAATATTCAAACTCCAGGCTGAGGTGGCGCAAATCCTGAAGTCTCCTCCCTAAATTTATTTTTTGAGATGGTGCTACGTGTCCCTTTCCCTCCTTTTCCTCCCTCTTGCCACATGTCATTGTAGGAGCCACTCTGAGATGGCGCCACATGTCAGTCTCTCCTTTCCTCTAGAAAAAGCAGAAATTTAAATTTCAAACTCTCTCTGAGGTGGCATCTTCTGCTTCCTCTGCTCCTACCTTCTGACACATGGCAGTGTGGAGCCACCCTGAGGTGGCGCCACATGGCAATCTCTCCTTCTTCCAGGAAAACCAAGCCTTGAATTTCAAACTCCAAGAGGACATCCTCTGAGGTGGCGCCATTTGGAGACTCCTACAGAGAAAATCAAGCAAGCTTTTTGAAAAATTCCAAATTCCCCTACTGAGGTGTCTCACTCACAAAATTCTCATTTTTATTTTCTCAAAAAATCAAAATGGCATGCCCTGAGATGGCGCCACATGGAATGTGTAGATTCACTGTCTTTGAATTTTGAAAATCTCCAAAATTTCTACAAATACCCTAGCCCATGCCCAGCTCAGGGAGAGCCCTGTTTGAGAATTGAACTTCATAATTCCATTTTTTTCTTTCTTGGTGTCCTTTGGATTCATGCCCCTCTGGAACCTCTTATCAAGGTAGCCGCTCTTTTCGTGAGTTTCAAAACTGCTGGAGAATACAAGGTAAGCCTTCATTCCTATTGATTTCACCCTGATAATGCCTTTGGTTTGATTTGTGTTGTCGTTTGAAGAAAGAGCTCATTCGAGGGATGAATTGAGCTATTCTCATAAAATGACATATATAAAAAAATATAATTATGCTTCCTTGATGATTTTTAGCATTCATGCATTTAGCTAGATTTAATTTGTATTTTTTTCATGAATTTAGCATGTTTTATAAGTTAATTAGGTTTAATTAAGCATTTATTTCAATTCTGCTCAATTTTAGTAGCTCTCTGTTTTTGTCAGTCAGTCCACACGTCATTTTATGCATTTATTTTTCATTAAAAATTCTACAAAAATCAAGCAATGCGCCCTTAGGTGTCCCTAAAAATGTGCCAAAAAATCGGAGAGATTTGAATTCGTTTACTGCAGTAAACGTTCAAAATGGTAAGTCAGGCTTTGTTACCCGGGATGCATTTTAAAAACTCATTTCCAAATTGTAAAATCGAGATATCCCTTATGGAAGATCCGATTTTCGATCCAAAAGATGTTTTGAACGCGGACGGATGTCTCGTTTTTAACCTGATTTTCTCCGATTTTTATGATTTTGGTTATTGTCTGACAAAAATCTGAGAGTGCGGGACACATGTCAGAGACTGATTTGAGCCTCTGAGACTTTGGATCAACTTAGGTCGATGAGTTCTCTTTGGGTATTGCTCTAAATCCGAATCTGTAAAAAGTGAATGTCATGCTCGGGATGTCCTTTGTTTGCATCTGAAGGCCTGTGATTTTTAGAGCAGTTGTGATACCTGTTTCTGATTTGTTTTGTTAATTATCTGTTTTGCCACATTTGTCTGTTCTGTCGATTTATGATTGATAAGTTAGATTTTTATCTATGTTTATGTTGATCAAATACCAAAGTCATGAACATGAAAGTTGTCCCTATAAGTGTCGTGAGTATCTCTGTTAAATATCAGAAATTTCTATGGCTGTTTTCTATTTTGTTAGCATTTTATATCAGATTAGGTTGATTTTACCTCCATCAGAACCAAATCCCCATTACCGAACTCACCATAGTTCAAATTCCGAGGCTGTAAAAACCAAAAGTGTTCCATTTTGGGTCCTTTAACAATCTGCAAAATATCAGAAGTTTTCATGGTGTAAATCTTGCATTATCATGTTAAGCATTGCATTTGGTTCGGATCCATAGGCAAAATCCACCCTTTTTAGGATTTTCTTCAAAGTTTAGCATTTAAATCATATCATTTCATGAATTTTAGCATTCTAGGCTGTTTATCAGAGTATGTAGAGGCTTCACACCGAATTTGGTGTAATTTGAAATCCATTTGAGGTTCGGTTTAGCCATAATATCAAAATAGGGTCCCGCGGGACCCGGATCCAAGCGAAAAACAAGCGAAATTCGTTATTTTGGATAAATTGCAAAATGTCAAATTCTTATTTTACAGTCCTAATGTGTTTAGCAGCATGTCATCATGCCTCATACTGCATTTCATCATCATTTGATTCAATTTGAATTTCGAAATCTCAATTTTACCAAGTTTTCCTTCAAAAAACCCTGATTTTAAAGGTATAACTTTATAATTAGGGGTATTTTGGTCATTTTGACCACCATTTCGAATTTCAAACCATTTTCTACTGAATTTCTTGCATTTTCATCATTTCAAATATCAAGGAAGTATGAGAATAGAGTTTATATCCAATTAAAGTCCAATAATTTCATAATATTATTGGAACATCTTGGAAAAACTCACATATTTGAGCTAACCCCATTTCAAGATTTGGCAGGGACATTCAAAAGAAGGATCTGAAGTCTGCAATTTCTTTTATTTCATTTATTTAGTAATGTAATAATGAAAATTTTGGAATAAGAAATTTAATTTCCTGCTTAGACTAGGATGCATATCATATAGTTTGAATTTATGCAATATCCTGTTTATATGATTCATGCATTTTATTTCAAAAGCACTATGGATGTACACGAATGGCACGTGCACCAACTCTTAGGGAGTTAATGAACTCGGTGGAATCCATATTTACGGCCCTAGTCGGAATATGGACGAGACCCAGATTCATCATCTTTCTACTAGTCACATTGAGCCTACACTCTTAAGCTATCTTAAAATGCACACCATATTTCCAAATTTTCAAAGTATTGTGCATTAAATCAATTAAACTCTGAACATATTCATGGCAACAGTCAGGATATGTGAAGGATTTATTTTGACTTAATACACATTTTTCCAACAAATTTCTTAGAAAATCTTCCAAAATGCATTCATTCACTCATATCATTTGCATCATGAAATCATTGGTTTTCCCATGATTTTCTTAAGAAAACTTCATTCTCAAAGAAATTGATTTCTCAAGAAACTCTGAGTATTTTCCAAAATCGGTTTTCCCAAGTCAAGTTTTCACAGTTTTTCATGGAAACCAGTTTCTCAAGAAACTTCTAAGTTGGATTTCCAAGATCAAAGTTTCCCTCGATTTTCCTTGGAAAATGTTATTTTCTTAAGATCTTCAAAAGAAGTCTCTCACTTTTTCTCAAAGATCAAAATCGATTTCCAAGTATTTCAAGGGTAAGATTCCCAGGATTTCAATTTCCCAAGTTCAGTTTTTCTTCTCCAATGAGTTTTCCTATAAATTTTCCATCATTTTCCTAAGAAAATCCTCAAAGTCAGAGTTTTCCTGAGAAGTGTTTTCCTTTTTTTTCAAATGTTCACCTTTTCTCAAGAATCACTTCTATTTTCCCAAGATTTTCAACCATTCATGATTTTCCCACATCTTTATGAACTTTCTCGGGATTTCAAAACCTCTTTCACATGAGTTTTCCTGAGAAATGGATTTCCATCATTTGCCTTAGAACTATTTCCAACTCCAAAACCTTTTCTGAGCATACATCATGTCTTTCCAAGTTACATTTTACAAAACTTCATAGCACATGTCTGAATTCTCTGTGCATTTAGGATAGAACACAATTTTGATAATTTTACTAAGTCAAGCACAATTTTGGTCCTTGGTTCGATTACCCCTGTTAAAGGCGGCAGGAACAGTCGAACCTCGTACCGACAGGTCGAGCCCCATCCCATGGATTTTTCCGCAATTTTCAAAACGGAGGCGAGTATTTCAAAACATTTTCCAAAATCCGGTCAAGTTTGAAGCGCGAAAGCATTTTCCTCTCTCTTCCGCAGGGAAGGGAAGACGGGAAAAATTTTGCGACTACAAACACTCATCCACCCTCCATCTGCAACAGAAACCCCCTTTTCGAGGTTTCTTCCGCGTCTATAAAAGGAGGCACAAAAGAGGGAAAAGGGGGGACGAAAAAGAAAAAGGGGAAAGCATTCTCATCCAAAGAATTCTCATCCAAAGCATTACGATACATTTTTTTTATGTATCTTCAATCCCATTCATAACCATTATTGAATGCACATCTGAGCAGCTGATGGAAATGAGGGTGATAAAATCCACCTTCGTCTGCTTAAAGGAATGTTGTGTTTCAGAATTTTCTCTCTTCATCAGCATGCAGTAAGCTGCCAGATCAAGCTTCAAACGGATGAATTAATCCCCGCTCCTGCCAATGGCTCATCACCATCAGATCCGTGTATATCAGTTGGAAAATCTGTTACCATTTTCCTTTTAAGATGGAGTATCAGCTGGATAAGCCAGACATTTACCATCATATTAAGTATATCCATTCTAAATGAACTTTCAGGAAATTTCTTGTTATCTGTAATGTTCGGTATTTGAATTATTTCTGCACTTGAACTTTTCTTTATCCTTTTTTTTTTCTTTTTCCTTTTCCCTTTGCTTCAATTAGCATGTTTTATTTGAGGCTGTAGAGTGAATAGCATTGTTACAGAATATAGAGAGTTTCGTGTAGTAGAGCAAATGACTCGATTCATTGTCTCAGCTGCTCTACCCTCTTTGACAGTACTTGTTATGAGTTTATGCCATCATATCTTAGTCAAAGATATCTCTCAGTATACCATGTATAATCATGTACCTCGTTGTTGGGCTCCTTATCTCCCACCATTTCCATCACTATCAGGCCACCAAATCCACCTCCCTGAAGAGACTTCCATTTGCAGATGCAGCTCCATCCAGTTTTGCAGCAGATTGTTCTGTTGAAAAGGCTGCCCGGTATACCTCTGACTAAGGTGTTGCCTTGACAACATCCCAAGCATTAACTAATACAGTCAACATCATCAAGGAATGGATCTTTTCCTGCAGATATATATGTATATATACATTAGATAAGGGATATTGTTCTATATATAAAATTGATTTCCTAAAAGATATCTCTTTTCTTTTACATAGGCATCATAAACTGATTGCTAATATCTGATTACAGGTACGACTTTGTCATTGCTAACAACCCGATCGTGGAGATAATCTTTTGGTTAAGGAAGCAACAAAAAAAAAAAGGTAGGCCTCAAAACCTTGGGATAGCATGATTTCCACTATGGTTATAGCAGTATGAAGTATCTATAGAATTCAGGTAGTATTTGGCTCCCTGCAACACATATCATTACATCATCTGCTACCAACTTTTTTTTATTATTATTATTTTGATTGCATGTCATGTTAATCAAAAGTTACCAAAGGATGCCATCAGTGCAAAACAACTTCTCTTAAATTGAGGCCGTAGACATTGGCCATCTCGAAGCAGTCGTAACTGCCTAAGATGGTATTTCAAGAGTTTGGTTCACGAAAAGCTCCTGTAAACATTGACAACCAGTGTCTGTCTCTATTTTCCATTTTCTCTTACGTTTTTTTTTTCTCTGCCCTTCTACTGTCTTATACTTCCTCGTGCTAAAAAAAAAAAAAACTCTCACTCGTGTATAGCAATAATCCAACATACAGTGTTTGTTGTGCTGATCTTCCACAACAAAGAGCTAGAGGAACACCCCCGCCTCAGTTTGCGCCAGGGATGATGCTCATGAAGTCTGAATCTGGATAGCTCATTCAGGAAATTTTGAAATCGTCATTATATCTTGATTTATGAAGATTGCTCGGATAAATTTGAATATGTGTGTTAGTTGTTTATGAAGGATCCCCCGTTTACTTTCCATTCTGATTATCTATTTATTTCTCTCTGTTTGATTCATGCCATCCACAACATCATTAAAGCACTTCATAACCTTCACTCTTGTTTATCTAGTTACTGTGGCACACAGACTAACATGTTCATACGTTGGTTATGTTGGTAACAAATTTTATTCAGCACAACCCCCCCTTGATTTCCCTCATTTAGCGACTTCCATCACATGGTACCATGCTAATGATTCACGGCAAAACCTACATTTGCCTCCATACCCGACCCCTGTAAACTACCTTCGGGTTAACAACATCCTCATTCTAGCATCAGCTTAGATATATAGTAACTATCTACTTATACCCTCACATACCCAAAACAATAATAATATATTGTTGTCGCTTTCTCATGGCATCTACAACAAGGTGCCAGTACTGCAGTAGTTGCCCACCTTCTCTGTGTGTAACCATTGCATTCCTTCCTTTTCATAAGTCAATGTTACACTTGTATATACCACAATTTATGCCCCAGCCATACTTACTTAATACTTTTATATTACATGTATATTACTCACGTCACCCCGCCTCCATCCACTTACTTACATGATAACTCAGCACTTGTCACCCTTCACAACCCATGTATATAGCCTCCCTTCACAGCAACACCAACAGCCCTGGTCCAAACGTTATGGCATCAGCCTTGCCATACAAGAATCAGGTTCAGGACATTTGCTGCAATCCGAACTTACTGGAGCACATCTATCATCAGCTCACTTGTACATTGCAGGTTGATAAATGTTCACCTATCAGTATGTAGAATCAATATCACCTCTCACCACAATCACTAGGACACCTTCTTCATCGCTGCTATCATCCTTCACAAGGGTTTGTTAACCATCACCTTCACAACCTCAACTTTTCAAACCATGCATAAATCTCTATTATCCACTGCCCACAGTTGCATCTCTTCCTCACTGCCTTTGTAATTTCCAGCCTTCCAGGAAATACTATAATTAATATTGTGAATCTGTGATTGTGCAGGGCATCTTATTTTCATGCTAAGGTTGAGTTCAGCTATCTCTTAGTATGCTAAACCATCATACTTGCTTCTTCCTAGAATTAGTTGCTTTTAATTGATATTTTCCCTTTTTGATGCTGCATTATCGGTACGTTCTACATCATACTGGTTAATTTCGGTGGCTAAATCATCAGCTTTCTGTGATGCCCATCGGAGTGATATTGCCTTGTTTGTTACTCTTTTTAGTATATTTTTTTTAGGCATTGTTTTAATTATTACTCCTAAAGCAATTAGTATTCTGCTTTTAGCAGTGGCCATTATTTTGAGTTATTGGACATACTCTGTGCAGTTAACTTACCCACACGATGTCTATCTTTGCCTTACTCTATATGATAGGCTTGGTGTTAATTTCCTTCTCCTCTTCATGCAAATGATCTTCTATATATATATTTCGATGCAATACCTTCCATTATCCCCCATGCTTTGATACTAACCAAGTGTTTTTGCAGGGAACATGTTATTACTCAAGTTGTCGATACAAATGTAATAAGCTAGATCATAATGAGAAGATTACATTCCTGTCTTAGATAGAATGAATGAGCATTATAAGTATCATGAATTACTTGTTCTCATATTTTCTCCTTTATTTCTCAAAATCTCACAATGGTGAAACACGAATGGCACGTGCACCATTTCGTAAGAGGTAATAAATCCTAAGTTGATGATTTACATCAATGGCCATAGTCAGAATGTAAACAAAACTTAGTATTTTTATCTTTTATAAAATAACACTGGATCCACATTGGATCCTTTTCAAAAATCATCATATTTTCAAATATTTTCTTTCTTTTATTAGAATTTAACTTAAAATTGGCTCAAAATATATGCCAATGGCCATAGTCAGGGTATATTGAGAGTTAATTTCATTTTAAACTCTATAAAAGCACAAAAATATATTTTATTCTTCACTTGAATTTAAATATAGATTATTATATAATACATTCAATGACCATAGTCAAGGATGTATTATATTTTCAATCTTATTTTAATTCATTTAAAGAATGAGATATGCTTTTTTCAAAGTCCACTTTTAAATTCTTTAAATTCATTCATCATTTAGGATAGAACCACATCATATTTTCAAAAATTCCTTTTTCAAAACTCCAAGTGATGTAAATATCTTCTTCAATCAATTCTCAATTCTTATAAAATCCAATTCATCCTTTCATTTTCAAATTCTATTTCATTTTTTTCAATCTCAAAGTTCAAATTAACTTTGAGATTTCAAATTTACTTTATATTCAAAATTCAAAAGTTCCAAATTCATTTTTTATTCAAAACTCCAATCAAATTCAAAGTTCAATTTTACTTTGAGATTCTTGATTCATCTTCTAAATTCCAAAATTCAAGTTTTCAAATTCAAAGTTCAATTTGACTTTGAAATTCATTTATATATTCAGAGTTCAAAATCTCAAATCAAAATTCCAAGTCCAAAGATAATCCTAATCTCAACTTGGATCCAGATTTCCAAGTATAAATCTTCATTCTTTGGATCTCAGATTATAGATCCTAAACCCATTTTAAGATCCAAAAATCCATTTTAGGATTCAGAATCTAATCCTATCTTGGATTCCAGATCTTGGATCCAATTTTATTCAGGATCCAGAATCCAATTCCATTCCCAATTCTAGATTTCAAAACCAATTCCATTTTCAGATCTCACATGAATTTCCTAAATCCATTTCTATTTTTAAATACCATTTGATTTTCTTAGATCCATTTTGATTTCAAATTCTAAATTTCGAATTCAATATCACTTCAAAATTTCATCTTCTTTTCCTAAATCCATGATTAAATTCAAAGTCCATTTCTGACTTTGAAACTTCATTTCCTTTCATTTCAAAGCTTCAAATCATTCTTTCAAAACCAAAGATTCATTTTCCCAAACTCTGATTATTTCAAAAACTTAGAACTTCTCTGATCTATCTCAAGTCCTAAGTTAAATTGGATCATTTTCTTCACTCCATTATCAAGTTCATCTCAGAATACTTGGAAATTTTTCAAAAACATCTTTCGAAAGAGCATACATCTTTTGCATTACACAAGCATGATTCTTTGTGCATTTAGATCTTTAGGATAAATTCTTAGATGATATTTAGGCAAAGCAAAAGGCATAGATTCGATCCTTGGTTTGATTACCTCTGGTAAAGGCGCCAGGAACGGTCGAACCTCGTACTGACAAGCGAATCCCGTCTCTCCATTTTCCCACAAATTTTCAAAACGGAGGTGAGTTAAATTTCTAAATATTTTCAAATCAAGGTCAAGTGAGACCCCGCAAAAGAGTTCCTCTTCTCTCTTCTCTTCTTTCTTTTCTCTTCTCTCTTTCTTTTCTGTCTTTTATTTTTCGCCCTTCAAAAAGGAGGAAAATAGAGGTTAGAAAAGGAAAAGAGAAGGAAGAGAGAGAAACCACAAGTGAGGAAAAATTTTGCGATGATCACATAAGGGTATAAACCTGGGCCTCATTTTGATGAGATATTTTGTTCCTCAATCAGGTTAAGGGTCAACACATGAGCTTCGTTCCATACGAGGTATTTCTGTCCCATCCAAGTTAAGGGAAAAACCTAAACTTCACTCTCACAAAGCAAATCTATTCGTCTTCATTCTCTATTTCATCCCTAGCATCTTCATCGGGCTAATTCCCTCATACCCAGTCGAATCCTTCTAACTGGGGCATCTTTTTTGTATACCCCAAATTTGGTGTGTTTTCTTTGCCACTAAGCTCGGCCACAAGCCGGCTTAGTAGCAAAGAGGGGCATCTGTAAACACCCCAAATTTTCACTCACCTTCTTGACATCTCCACCAATCATCACGTTTCAGTTCTCCGGAACCAATGAAGAACAAAATGGTCATTTTTCAAGATTGAACCTTGCAGAAAGTCCTAAGTTTCATCCTTGAACCTCAAAATTTCTATATTTAGGTTCAAAAACCTCTTCAAACTGCAAATTTCCAAAATCTCATGCTTAACAAGAAGTCAGAATTTCCAATTTTAAATTCAGAGTGGCAATTTTATGGGACATGTCTTCGCATATCATCGCATGAACATTTCATATCATTTCACTGCACATCATGTCATTTTGACATCCAAAACTCTCGATTTTCAAAATTGTTAATCCAGATTTGAGTTTTAAACTTTTCAAAATTTGATTTCAAAACCCTGGGTCTTCAAAATTACCAATTCTTCCAATTTTACCCCCAGGACTCTGAGTTACAAAAATTTTCTCAAGAAAAACGATCTGGATAGTTTTTGACATTGATTTTCAAAATTTTGTCAATTAAAAAGAGGGGGACACAATTTCAAATTCATAAGACCTTATTTCAAACTTTTACAAAAAGGGCTTCGAATTTCTCCGCATATTTCTAAATTTTACCCTGAAGAGCAATTTTCTTCTAAGTTTTGAAACCGAACCAAAGTTCACTTCGTGTTTTCTAAACTTAGCTTACTATTATAAAAATTCCAAAAATCTTACTTGGCTTTTATTTCAAATAAGTGACGTGGGACACGCCTCGAGGTGGTGTCACACTCAAAATTTCAAATATTTCTCTTATTTTTAAAACAGTGCCCATCCGGAAGTGGCACCGATTTATAAAACTCTTTCATTTGATTTATTTTTTAATAAAATAATTAGTGGGACCACGTAGGTGACACCCCACTAAGAGTCCTATGCAAAGAAAAACAAACTTTTCAAAAAAGTTTTCAAATCCAATGAGGTGGCACCACCTTAAAAAAAAAAGAAAAAAAGAAGAAAAACAAAAGTCGTTTTTATCACTTCTTTTATTTTTGTTTTGTTTATTACCTTTCAGCCCCAAGAAGAAGCCACCGTGAAGCCCTACCCACAAAAAGGGTTCACTTTACCTAAGTTGTAGGTAAATGAACCGAGATTTCCGAACAAGCCAATCGTCCCCTTCTCAAGGATTGACGAGTTTCAAAGGCTTTTCAAAAACCTCTTTGAAAATTTTCAAATGTTTTCAAAAGTCAGTTCAAAAGATTTCAAAAAAACAACTGATTTTTTGGTTAAACTTTATGAAAATCTTTAAAAGGGGAACCACGCTGGGGGCCAAGGGGATCGGATTTTGAGTGTCAATTTCCCCTATCTCTCAGACTCTCCTCTCACGGCTTCTTCCCTATTCTCCTCCAACTGATAGAGAAAAGAGCTCCTGAATTTTGCAGAGGAGATTCCAACTCTGCAGGCCTTTTTAAATCTCCCTGTCGACTTCCTCCCCTCCTTCTCGAAACCCTGCTTATACCCCTCCTATTCATGAATTCCTGCTTTCATCTCCTTTCAACCGAACAATCCAAGAAGATTGATCAAACCTGCAAAGGCATACAAGAGTTTTACTATCTTCTTGCAATCCACCCTGGACTTCGAGTTCCTCGTTTTCAAGTGAAGAGCTTTCAGAAATCGTCATCAAAGAGGCATCTAGTTCCAACGATTAGGTGAGGAATCCCTTTTCATATCTGCAACTCAGTAAATTAAATAGCATATTCATGCCATATGGATTGTGAGTTCATCACTTTCATTGATGAAATTTACACCCATGGGTATTGCATATGTCAAGAATCGTTGACGCCTCTTAATGGCATCATCGATCCTTCTGAGGGGTCAGTTTTAATTAGATCATTACTTTCTTATAACATTTTGCCTTAATTGGTTCCAGCATTATGAGCCTATGGAGACAATACTTTCCTTTCAATTCAAAGTTATTTATTTATTTTTTTTCCATGTCGTCCTCCATCGCATACCACCGATTTCCTTAAATTGAAGTTTTTTTTTATATATATATCGGTCGATTTCAATCTCTGTACATGTAGAGGATGGAGTCTCATAAGGTATCATTGGTCATTTTTCTATATCCAACAAATTTTCCTTATTTTTATACAGTTTTTTTTTACAGTAACATTGTCCAACTATTCTGCATCTTGTTGTTTTCAGCATAGCTACTTGATCCTCTTGTTTTGATTAAGATAGCTGCATATCATTGCATCAGATGAGGTCCCGAAGGACTCATCGTATAGTAAAAGGTGCCAGTGACCCAGGCACAACATCTTCGTCGCCCCTGTAATTTTATTTATTTATTTATTTTTAGCCGCTTGTGAACCCTGTTTTCAATCGTTTTAAACTTCATCTCTTTATATCTCATCTTATGTAGATTTCTAGCCTTTACCTTATCACATTTATACGCCGTTTCATCATACATGGCATGGACACCGATTCAGAATAATAAAAGCCAGAAGTATAACTGTTGTCTGGACACCTTGTATACTGATTTCTTCAGCCATGTTTCTCTCAACATTAAGTTTTATTGCAGTCCATTTATGCTTCTTCATTGCTTACTCACTTTTTTTTTTTGTCTAACCGAACCTGATTCATAATGTGTATCTATTGTCTGTTGTTATCCAAGTAACGGAGATTTACAAGTGGTTAAGCTGAATGTTCCATTCTTTTACATCCCGTTTTTGCTATTACAGTTTACTGTCACAACACAGTAGCTACATTTGCATATCTTGTATTAGTTAAGTTTTCTCTCTCATGCATCTTGCATCTGCAGAATCACATACAGTTTTCCTTTGTATTTCAGCATCATCATTTAGTCTCTATCCCATCCTCACTCCTAATATATCATGGTGGTATTGCAGAAATCCGTTAGAGATTCCCTGTCTTATTTATGTTTTATTTTTTTATCTTAAATCTATAATGTCATAAACCTATGTTAATAGAATCATTAGCATGGTACTGATGACCCAGGAGGGTTATGATCATTTGTCCTGAAGATCATTTACGTGCAATGGGCATCGTGAACACTAACAGTCCATCAGTTGACTGGGTTCAGAACAACTTTCACTTCGATTGACACTAATCTAATATGCTGCCATCACCCATCTTATCACATTTTATGCTATAATTTCGCTTATTATGGGTTGAGATTAACTGTGCTGAGAGGAGTAGGTGTGCATTGATTTTGCATATGCTATAGTTTATAATATTGCATTTCTTCTGTGTGTATTTGACCCATAAATCACAGCCCTTTCACAATATCCTTGAAACAGCCCCTGGTGCTTCCACAGTACATCTCCCGTACATTGTGTATATTATGTATTTACCCATCTCTTCTTTTGCAGGTACCCATCTCTTCTTTTGCATATTCGGCGAAGGCCTAATGATGCTCCAGTTAGAAGGTTGGAGAAATGGGAAAATATATTAGTTAAAAGAGGTCGGGGTAGGCCTAGGAAGACTTGGATGGAGATGATAGGAAAGGATATGAATGCTTTGAACCTCACCGAGGACATGGCGTTGGATAGAAATGATTGGAGGAAAAGGATTCATGTGGAAGACCCAAAATGAATTTCTTTTTGGTTCATATCGCTGACCCCAATTGTTTTGGGATGAAGGCGTAGTTGTTGTTGTTGTTGTTGTATTAGAACACATATATACATGATTGAATCACTATAATTTTTTTTTACCACCTACGAACACATATATGCATGATTAAATCACTGTAAATTTTTTTTGACAACCTTAGAACGCATATATGCATGATTGAATCACTATGATTTTTTTTTGACAACCTTAGAACACAAATTTGCATGATTAAAATACTATGATTTTTTTTTGACAGCCTTAGAACACATATATGCATGCTTGAATCTCTATAATTTTTTTTGATAGCATTGCAACACATATATGCATGATTCAATCACGATAAATTTTTTTTGACAGCTTTAGAACACATATATCCATGTCTTAATCACCACAAATTTTTTTGACAACCTTAGAACGCATATATGCATGATTGAATCACCATGATTTTTTTTGATAACCTTGGAACATATATATGCATGATTGAATCACAATAAAGTTTTTTTGACAACCTTAAAACACATATATGCATGATTGAATCACTATAATTTTTTTTTGACAGCTTTAGAAAACAAATATGCATGATTAAATTACTATCACATTTTTTTGACAGTCTTAGAACACATATTTGTATGATTGAATCACTATTTTTTTTTTGATAGCCTTAGAACACATATATGCATGATTGGATCAATATAAATTTTTTTTGACAACCTTAGAAAACATATATGTAAGATTGAATCACCCTAAATTTTTTTTGACAGCCTTAGAACACATATATGCATGATTGGATCAATATGATTTTTTTTTGACAACCTTAGAACACATATATGAAAGATTGAATCACTATAAATTTTTGTTGACAGCCTTAGAACACATATATGCATGACTGAATCACTATAAATTTTTTTGACAGCCTTAGAACACCATACGCATGATTGAATCACTATATTTTTTTTTGACAACATTAAAACACATATATGTAGGATTGTATCACTATAAATTTCTTTTGACTCCATTAGGACAAATATATGGATGATTGAATGACTAGAATCAGTTTTGAAAACCTTAGAAAACATATATGCATGAAAAATAATATAGCTATGAAATTTTTTTGACAGCCTTAGAACACAAATATGCATGATTGAATCACTGTGAAATTTTTTTGACAACGTTTGAACAAATATGTGCAAGACTGGAAGTTTTTTGACAGCCTTAGTGTAAATATATACATGATTAAATCACTATGAATTTTTTTGACAGCCTTAGAACGCATATATAAATGATTAAATGGCTATGAATTTTTTTGACAGCTTAAGAGATCATATATGCTTGATTGAATCACTGTGAATTTTTTGTTACAGCATTAGAACACATATATGCATGATTGAATCACTCTGATTTTTTTTTGACACCATTAGAACACATATATGCTTGATTAAATCATTATAAATTTTTTTTGACACCCTTAGAACACACATATGCATGATTGGATATGTGTGTTCTAAGGCTGGGGGTCGACCCCCAGCCTTTCCGCCAGTGAGTCGACCCCCTGCCGAAACAGCAGGGGAGTCGACCCCCTGCCTGTTACGGGGGGTGGTTAAACCCCCTGCCAGAAAGGCAGAGGGTTAACCCCCTACCAGAAAGGTAGGGGGTTAACCCTTTGCCGAGGTCGACCCCCTGCCTGTTACGGGGGGTGGTTAAACCCCTGCCAGAAAGGCAAAGGGTTAACCCCCTACCAGAAAGGCAGGGGGTTAACCCTTTGCCGGGGTCGACCCCCTGCCCGGGTCAACCCCCTGCCGGAAAAAGCATGGGGTTATCCCCTTGTCGAAAACGCAGGGGGTTATCCCCCTGTCGGAAACGCAGGGGGTTAACCCCCTGTCGGAAAATGCGGGGGTTAACCCCCTATGTTTTCCGGCAAAGGGTTAACCCCCTGCTGGAAACAGGAGGGGGTTAACCCCCTTACTTTCCGGCAGGGGGTCGACCCCCTGCGTTTCCACGGGGGGGGGGGTCTTTTACCTTTCTCCGGGTGGCGGGACCGGCGAACGGTGGGACCGGTGAACTACGAGTGGGACCAGCGAACGACGGGAGCAACGAAAGAAGAAAAGGAAAAGCTGTCTGTGATTAGGGTTATTCGAAACTTAGCGACGGATTTAATTCGTCGCTAAGCCCACGTAAATCAAATTTATGAAACCAGCGACGGACGATACGCCGTCGCCAAGTCCGTCGCTACTTAGCACCAGACTAAAGTTTGTCGCAAGAGTCGTCGGTAAATCGTGCGGACGTAACGACAAAATAGTATGTCGCAAAATAGCGACGGACTGGGCGACGGACTATATTCCGTTGCTGGTTTCGTATGCTTCATGGATTATAGCGACGAATGTTTTTCGCTTTTTAATCCATCGCTAACTAGTGACGAAAATATTCCGTCGCTACCGTCCGTCGCTAACAACGTGTTTTCTTATAGTGACATATAAGTATGATTGAATCAAAATGTTTTTTTTTACAACATTAAAACACATATATGCATGATAGAATCAAAATGAATTTTTTTTGAGAGACTTAGAACACATATATGCATGACTGAATCACTAAGAGATTCTTTTTGACAGCCTTAGAACATATATATGCAAGAATGAATTGCTTTGAGTTTTTCTTGACAACGTTAGAACACATATATGCATTATTGAGTCACCATGAATTTTTTTGACAACCTTAGAACACATATATCCATGATTGAGTCACTATAAATTTTTTTTGAGAGCCTTAGAACACATATTTGCATGATTGATTTTTTTTTGATAGCCTTAGAACACATATGTGCATGATTGAATCACTATGAAATTTTAATGACAGCCATAGAACACATACATGCTTGATTGAATCACTATGAAATTTTTTTGACGACGTTAAAACACACATATCCATGATTGTGTGACTATGAAAATTTTTTGACGGCCTTGGAACATATATATGCATGATTCAATCACTATTAAATTTTGTTGATAACTATAGAACACATATATGCATGATTAAATTTTTTTTTTGATAGCATTAGAACACATATGCATGATTGAAATTTCTTTGACAGCCTTAGAACACATATATGCATGATTGAAACACTATGATTTTTTTTTGACAACCTTAGAACACATATATGCAATATTGAATCACTATGAAATTGTTTTGAACACGTTAGGACACATATATGCATGATTAAGTGACTATGATTTTTTTTGACAGCCTTAGGACACATATATGCTTGATTGAGTGACTATGAATTTTTTTTACTACCTTAGGACACATATATGTATGATCGAATCGCTGTAATTTTTTTTGACAGCCTTAGAACACATATAAGCTTGTTTGAACCACTATAAATTGTTTTTCACAACATTAGAACACATATTTGCATGATTGAATCAGTATCAAATTTTTTTGACTAGCTAAAAACACTTATATGCATTGTAGAATCACTATCAAATTTTTTTAACTGCCTTAAGACATTTATATGCAAAATTGAATATCTATGATTTTTTTTTGACAGCCTTGAAACACATATATGCATGATTGAATCACTATGATTTTTTTTTGAAAAACCAAGAACATATATATATAGATGATTGAATCACTATGAATTTTTTTTGACAACCTTAGGACACATATATACATGATTGAATCACTATAATTTTTTTTTGACAGCCTTAGGAGACATATATGAATGATTGAATCACTATGAGATTTTTTTGACAACGTTCGAACACATATATGCATGATTGAGTCAATATGAATTTTTATTGACAACCTTAGAACACAAATATGCATGATTGAATCACTATGAAATTTTTTTGACAATGTTATTACACATATGTTTTTTTACAACATTAGAACACATATATGCATGATTGAGTCTCTATGAAATTTTTTTGACAGCCTTAGAACACATATAGGCATGATTGAATCACTATGAAATTTTTTTTACAGCCTCATAACACATATATGCATGATTGAATCACTATAAAATTTTTTTAACAGCCGTAGATCACATATATGCATGATTGAATCACTATAATTTTTTTTTATTCCCTTAGAACATATATATACATGATTGAATCACTATAAATTTTTTTTGACAATGTTAGAACACATATATGCATGATTGAGTAACTATGAAATTTTTTTGACAGCCTTAGAACACATATATGCATTATTGAATCACTTTAAAAAAATTTTGTGAGTCTTAGAAAACATATGTCAATTGAAATTTTTTTTACAACCTTAGAAAACATATATACATGATTGAATGACTATGAATTTTTTTTTACAGCCTTAGAATACATATATGTGCAGGATAGAGTCCCCATGATTTTTTTTTGACAGCCTTAGAACACATATATGCATGATGAATAACTATAAAATATTTGTGACACCCTTAGAAGACATATATGCACGATTACAATTTTTTTGACAGCCTTAAAACAGATAAATGCATGATTTAATCACTATGAACTTTTTTTGACAGCCTTAGTATATGCATGTTTGAATCACTATAATTTTTTTTTGTCAACGTTAGAACACATATATGCATGATTGAGTCACTATGAATTTTTTTTTATAGCCTTAGAACACATGTATGCATGATTTGATCATTATGAACTTTTTTTCATAGCCTTAGAACACCTATATGCATGATTGAATCACTAAGATTTTTTTTTTGACAATGTTAGAACACACGTGCCTGATTGAGTCACTCTGAATTTTTTTTTGATTGGCTTAGAACACATATATGCAAGATTGAAATTTTTTTGATGACCTTAGAACATATATATTCATGATTGAATCAATATGATTTTTTTTTTACAATGTTAGAACACATATATGCTTGATTGAGTCACTATGATTTTTTTTTACATCCTTAGAACAAATATATTCATGATTAAATCACTATAAATTTTTGTTGACAGCCTTAGAACACATATATGCATGATTGAATTTTTTTTAACATCCTTAGAACATATATATGCATGCCTGAATCACTATGATTTTTTTTGACAACCTTTGAACACATATATGAATGATTAAATCACTATGAATTTTTTTTGACAATGTTAGAACACATATACACAGGATTGAGCCACTATGAATTTTTTTTGACAGCCTTAGAACACATATATACATGATTCAATCACTATGAAATTTTTTTAACAGCCCTAGAACACATATATGCATGATTGAATCACTATCAATTTTTTTTTACAACGTTGGAAAACATAAATGCATGATTGAGTCACTATGATTTTTTTTGACAACCTTAGAACATATGTATGCACGATTGAATCACTATGAAATTTTTTTAACAGCATTAGAACACATATATGTATGATTCAATCACTATGAATTTTTTTTGACATTGTTAGAACACTTATATGCAAGATTGAGTCATTATGAACTTTTTTTGATAGCCTTAAAACACATGTATGCATGATTGAATCACTATGAATTTCTTTTGACAGCCTTAGAACACATATATGCATGATTGAATTTTTTTTGACAACCTTAGAATACATATATGCATGATTGGATGAATATGAAATTTTTTTGATTGCCTTAGAACACATATATGAATGATTGAATTTTTTGTGACAAAGATAGAACACAAATATGCAGAATTGAGTCACTATGAAATATTTTTGACGGCCTTAAAAGACATATATGCATGACTGATTTTTTTTTGATAGCCTTAGAACACATACATGCATGATTGAATCACTATGAAATTTTTTTAACAATGTTAGAATACATATATTCATGATTGAGTCACTATGAATTTTTTTTGATAGCCTTAGAACACATATATACATGATTAAATTTTTTTTGACAACCTTAGAACAAACATATGCATGATTAAATCAGTTTAAAATTTTTTGACAGCCTTAGAACACATATATGCATGATTGAATCACTATGATTTTTTTTAACAGCCTTAGAACGCATCTATGCATGATAGAATCACTATGACTTTTTTTTTGACAATGCTAAAACACATACATGGATAATTTTGACACTATGAATTTTTTTTTAAAACATTAGAACACATATATGCAAAATTGAGTCACTATGATTTTTTTTTGACAACCTTATAACACTTGTATGCATTATTAAATCACTATAAATTTTTTTGACTGCCCTAGAACACATATATGACGAATTTAGTCACTATGACATTTTTTTGGCAGCCTTAGAACACATATATGAATAATTGAATCACTATGAAATTTTTTTAACAGCCTTAGGACACATATATGCATGATTGAATCACTAAGAATTTTTTTTGACAATGTTAGAACACATATACGCATGATTGAGTTAGTATGATTTTTTTTTAACAGCCTTTGAATACATATATGCAAGATTGAATCACTATGAAATTTTTTGAACAACCTTAGAACACATATGTGCTTGATTGAATCACTATGATTTTTTTTACTACGTTAGAACACATATGTGCAAAATTTAGTCACTATGACATCTTTTTGACAGCCTTAGAACACACATATGAATGACTGAATCACTATAAATTTTTTTTAACAACATTAGAACACATATATGCATGATTGAATCACTAAGAATTTTTTTAGACAACGTAGAACACATATACACAAGATTGAGTCACTATGAAATTTGTTTAACAGCCTTAGAACACATATATACATGATTGAATCACTATAAATTTTTTTTGATATCCGTAAAACATATTAATTCATTATAATTTTTTTTTTATAGCCTTAGAACACATATATGCATGATTGAATCACTCTGAATTTTTTTTTAAGAGCCTTAGAACACATATATGCATGATTGAGTCACTTTGAATTTTTTTTGACAACGTTAGAAGACACATATGCATGATTGAGTCACTATGATTTTTTTTTTTACAACTTTAAAACACTTATATGCAGGATTGAGTCACTATGAAAATTTTTTGATAGCCTTAGAACACATTTGCATGATTGAATCACTATGAAATTTTTTTGACAGCCTTAGAACACATATATGAATGATTGAATCATTGTGAATTTTTTTTGACAATATTAGAAAATATATATAAATGATTGAGTCACTATGATTTTTTTTTACAGCCTTAAAACACATGTATGCATGATTGAATCACTATGAATTTTTTTGACAGCCTTAGAAAACATATATGCATAATTGGGATCTTTTTGATAAAATTAGAACACATATATGCGTGATTAGAATTTTCATAACAGGCTTAGAACACATATATCGATGATTGAATAACTAAGATTTTTTTTAATGTCCCTAGAACACATTTATGCATTATTGAATAACTATGAATTTTTTTTGACAACGTTAGAACATATATATTCATGAATGAGTGTGATCATCGCAAAATTTTTCCTCTCGTATGTTCTCTCTCTTCCTTCTCTTTTCCTTTCTAACCTCTTATTTTCCTCCTTTTTGAAGGGAGAAAAATAAAAGACAAAAAAAGAAGAGAGAAGAGAATAGAAGAAGAAAAGAAGAGAAAGAGGAATTCTTTTGCGGGGTCTCACTTGACCTTAATTTAAAAATATTTGAGAAAATAACTCGCCTCTATTTTGAAATATTTTCAAAAAGAGCATACATTCGTCGGTACGAGGTTCGACTGTTCCTGGCGCCTTTACTAGGGGAAATCGAACCAAGGGTCGAATTTATGCCTTTTGCTTTGCAAAGAAATCATCTAAGAACTTATTCTAAGTCTAAATGCACAAAGAATCATGCTTGTGCAATGCAAGGATGTATGCTCTTTTTGAAAAATGATTTTGGGAATCTCCAAGTATTTCTGATAAAAATAGGGTGAAGAGATGGTTTTTTAACTCAGAACTTAAGATTTTAAAGTTCTAAGTTTTTGAAATAATCAGAGCTTGGGAAAATAATCTAGACTTTGAGAAAGGGAGAAGAAAGGAAATTTCAAAGTCATAAATGGACTTTGAATTTAGAATTTTGAACCTAGATGAATGTCTGAAATGGGGTTGAACTCTGGTTTTGAAATCAGAAAGGGATTTGGGAAATCTGAATAGAATTGAAAAATAGAGTTGGTTTTTGGATTCAAGATAAACTTGAAATGGAATTTAGGTTGGGAGATAGAATTTGATTTGAAATTTGGTGTTCAGAATGGAATTTGAATCAAAGGTTTGGATTCTCAATAGAGTTGAAATCCAAGATGAAATTGAATTTTAGAATCCTAAATGGGAATTTAATATGAGATTTGAGATCCAATGATAATGTTGAATTCTGAATTTTAAATGGAATTGGATCCAAGATTTGGAATCCAAGATCGAATTTGGATCTGAAGTTTGAGATCCAAGGTGGAATTGGATCCGAAATTTGGAATGGAATTTGGATCTGAAGTTTGAGATCCAAAATGGAATTGGATTCTGGATCCTAAAATGGGTTTTGGATCTGAATCTGAGATCCAAGATGGAATTGGGTTCTAGATCCTAAAATGGGTTTTGGATCTGAATCTGAGATCCAAGATGGAATTGGATTCTGGATCCTAAAATGGGTTTTGGATCTGAAGTCTGAGATCCAAGGTGAAGTTGGTTTCTAGATCCTAGAATGGATTTTAGATCTGAAGTCTGAGATCCAATATGGAATTGGATTCTGGATCCTAAATGGAATTTGGATCTAAAGTCTGAGATCCAAGGTGAAGTTGGATTCTGGATCCTAAATGAAATTTTGATCTGAAGTCTGAGATCCAAAAGTGGATATTGTACTTGGAAATCTGGATCCAAGTTGGGATTAGGATCTAACTTTGGATTTGGATTCGGAAGAGTCCAAATAGGACCTTTAAAGATGGATCTAGGTTTTGAAAACCCAAATTGAATTTAAAATTTAAGAAGAGTCAAGTTTTAAGATCAATCTCAAACTGTGATTTTTGAATTTTGAAGATAATAAGATGAACTTGATTTTGATTTTGAGAATGAATCAGAAACTTCAAAGTTTAAATTGAACTTTGAAATGGAATTTTGAATTTGAGTTGGAATTTTGGAGTAAATCAAGTTGAATTAAACTTTGAATTTGATTTCAAAGTCGAAATTTGGACTTTGAAAATGAGATAGAATTGATAAATTGAAATAGAAATTGAAGAAGAGATATTCACAATCACTTGGATTTTGAAAAAGGAATTTTTTAAAATATGATGCAATTCTATCCTAAATGATGAATGAGTTTAAAAGATTTGAAATTGGATTTTGAAAAGCTATTCCATTCTTTAAATGAATTAAAAATGAGATTAAAGATATAATATATCCCTGACTATGGTCATTGAATATATTATATAATAACCATATTTAAATTCAAGTGAAGAATAAAATACATTTTGGTGCTTTTAAAGAATTTAAAATGAAATTAACTCTCAATATACTCTGACTATGGCCATTGGTATATATATTGAATTAATTTTAAATTAAATTCTGGTAAAAGAGGAAAATATTTAAGAAAATATGATGAATTTTGAAAAGGATCCAGTGTGGATCCTGATCAAGCATATATTTCAAGGTGATTTAACATTAAAATATGCATAATTTTATGAAAAAAATGTTCATGATCAGATCCAGTGTTATTTTATAAAAGATAAAAATGTTAAGTCTTGTTTACATCCTGACTATGGCCATTGATGTAAATCATCAACTTAGGATTAATTACCTCTTACGAAATGGTGCACGTGCCATTCATGTTGCCATTTGTGAGAATTTGAGAAATAAAGGCAAAAAATGCATGAAAACAAGCAATTCATGATGTTTACAATGCTCATTCATTCTATCTAAAACTGGAAATGTAAGGAATTCTCATTATATCTAACTATTACAATGATTTAAACTGAATTTGAAATCCTAATCTGAGAAGGACATCAACATTTTTAGAGATTCCTGCAAGAAAGAAGGATTTAGTACCAAGCCAAGAAAGAAGACCATAGAAATTAGGCTGTGAATGCAAATATAGATGATTTATGCTAATTCTAGCTTAAAATGTTATATCAAGCTAAAAGAGGCACATTGTATATTTTATGAGAAAACGTACATATGTATATATATATGTATACATACATATATATACGTATATATATGCATATATATATATATATATATATACATATATATATACATATAGATGTATACATATATATATATATATACATGTATATATAAGCGAATACTATAAGCAAACGAAAAATCCATATATAAGAAAGTATATACAAGACTTTGAAAGATAAAAGGATGGTAGACTGTGCATTTTGTGCAGAAATTTGCTAAAAGAGTAATTGTTATAAGGATAACTGATGTATAGTAGATCTGAAAAATAAACCACAGCAGTGCCTTGGTACTACTGTGGGCATGTTTAGAAGCTATAACAGTGTCCGACACTGCCGTAGATACAAAGGGAGATATCACAGTGGTGCATCAGCAGGAAAAGCTACAACAGTGCCAAGCACTGCTGTGGGTGAGGATGAGTGTGGGGTGTGACAAACGAATACAAAGATACAGGAAGTGAATACAACAATGTGAAGTTGTGTCAATAGGTGCAGATGGAATGTTAACCAGCTGTAGGGATGCAAATGGAGGTTATCCCTATGTTTGAAGCTAGTAATATGGAAGGGGTACAGGAGATGTTATATGTAAAATGCAGGCCAGCCAACAAATCGGACACATCTATGCAAAGACATTCTCAGAACAGAAAAAAAATTACTGTCAGTAATGGGGCTTTTGACCCAGTTCTGTTCACAGTGTCCTAATTTTTCCTTGAAGATGATATCAGAACCTCCTTCATACTCATGCTTATTGACAATAGTTGCCCTCAGCAACCTGTTGCAAGATTAAAAAAAGAAAGGCAGAGCTGGAGCATTCCAGACTTTATAAACTATTAACAGTATCATGACTATGCCTTGAAAATGACATCAGAACTTCCTTCGGATTCATGCTGATCGGCAATAGTTGCTCCAGCAACCTGTTGCCAAAAGAAGGCAAAACTGGGTCATCCCAGACTTTGTAAGCTATTAACAACATCATGATTAGTATCTCAGAAATCAGATCATCATGCTTACCTTATTATTTTTTTTTTTAGATAATTAATCTACTGTACAAGGTTCTACTCTCATGACTCGGATTCCTCTCAGATATTAATATAATCGTGTCCTCATTGGAGATGAATCAAGCAGCCTTACAAGTAAATCTATAGGTTATATGTGATTGGGACAGGATGATATATCACGTCAGACAGAGATGGGAAAGGAAAAAAAAATGACCCTAACACGAGATATACCATGTTGTGTAGATAATCGGTATGTGGATACAGGGTGTTATGCCCTGGACTGATATATGATGATACATATAGGAAACTCAGAGATATAAAACATTAACCTATGGGGATAAGGGAATCCTATGGAATCAAGATATTAAACTGATAATAAGATCGGGGTTCATTACAGGAGTGTATTGTTGTGAGCATAAAAAAAAAATGCTATAGATTTAATTACAGAAGCACACACTGGTATGAAATAATGCAAAAAGGTGGGCTGACGTGAGGTAAATGGTGTGACTATATATACTACAGTAGGTAAATACAGGGAATGAGTGAATATATGTGCAAAAGTGAGTGGATGCGAATGAAGCCCCAACTGATGGACAGGGGCTGGAGGATCATCTTTTGATCCTTCTTACCTCAGAAAGGGGGACGCTGGACTGAATGAGTAAAATCCAAAATGTCTTGCTCAAATGGACCCTCTTATCAATGTAACGAAGATTTAAATCTTAATAACCAGAAAATTATTCTAGCTGGGATCAGCACTGCGTTTGAATTTTCCTTAGACCCCTGCCCAATCTTTACCAATAACCCTTACTATCAATGGCGCCAAGGTGAGGTCATTGACTGATCTCCCACCAGTCAATCCAAAGGCCATTTCGCTGAATCTTTTCCTTGAAACTCAGAGTTAAGGTGAATTATGAAGGCATAAGGACATAGATATATATATTAAAAGCCATCTCATGAAAATGATGATGCAATATTTAACACACGGATGATAAAGGTATGAAGGATATACAGCTATGAAGATGCAGACATAGTTTAACTGAATATGGAAATATTTGTGCAAGACCAACAAGTAAAGGCATGATAAAAGAGTGCGTCAGTCACAGCTCCTCTTCTACAGATACAAATGACAACATATTTCAAAATTTTAATTCCATGGGTGCTAACACATAACAGGGGATTAATGATGCAAAATACCTGCCCTCAAACCATAATCAGTGATGATCCATGGCAAAAACATAACAAGGGAAAGAGAGCATATGCACTGGGATGATAATGAATGTATATATCAAAATTTTTAAATAAAGAATGTTGACAGATATTGTGATATGAATGCAGAGCACTTATAAGGATGAAGATACAATGATTATTATGATGTCATAGTTCGAATCCCAATTTCGGAATCCTCTTACCCAAATCGCCATTTCAATCTTCAGACATACAAAATCAGAATCCTAAAGATCTACCTGATTCCATCCTCGATGGTTGTGAGGTTCTTGATGAGGGCGGAAGCAGGAAACCAAATATCGCAAAACAGGGATCGAAACGAAAATAAAATTGAGAACCAGCAGAGGAGCCAGACTGGTAAAATTTTAAACCATGCCATTAGCAGAGGAAATAACTATAAGGAATATGAGATTGATTTGAAGCTTTTATAAAAGGAATCTAATCTGATACTAAATCAGATCGGATGTCATAAAAAAAAACAAAAAAAAATTCCAAAGGTAAAATATAGATGGACAATTCAACGCATGTTGAACTCAGAGTATAAGGATCCAATGTAAATCCCCTGATCGAAATGAGCATAAAAACAAAGAAGAAATTGCAATGCCAATAAGGAGCTGAGTATAAACAGATATTGTGACTAAAATCAGAGAGAAATCAATAAACATGAGAAGAATTTGTAGGAACAAATGTCCCGTTATTATGGCACAGAGGTAGGTTGATGTTGCCTGAGCACATCAACACTGCCAGGGGTGCGTTAAAAATGAAATAAAAAAAAGGTAAAAGAAGCTAAACAGGAATTTCAAGTAAAATAACAAAGATAGAGGGTATAGATGGCTTACCCGATTGCTTGCAGGATATAGGAAGAGTCTTTCTTAGTCCCTTTTCTGATTGAGAGGGGAAGGTAGATCGACCTTCCTGTTCGCAGGATTTCTGAAGGAAGGGAAATGGCTTTTTCTCCTTTCTACTGAATCTTCCGAGGGAGGTTTGCTGCGTGAAGATGGATGATCGTTGTATGAGGTGTTAAGAAAAAAAATGGATGGTGGTTGCCTTTAGGTTTAGGTAATCGTGAAAGAGGAGATGATGTCCGCTATTCAATGGCTGATGCCTGTTTTGCAGAGCTTTTTGAAGGAGAGAGCTCGGATGAAGGTGGATTGTAATGGATCGTTACCGAAGAGATGGATGATCGACACCAGAGAAAAAAAATGGATGATCCTCAACAGAGGATCGATGTCTCTTCTTAAAGGGATCGTAGAGGCTTCGGGAGAGGAAATGGTTGAAGATTAAGGGTGGAGAGGAGAAGGTTTATTGAGGATCGAACGATGGAGAGAGGCGCTCGAGAAGGAGTCGTTGGAAATCTTCCCTTTTTCAAAAAGGACGTCCCCTTTTTAGGAAATTTTTGTAAAATGGTTAGAAAGTGAGGTTTTTAGAAAAGTAAATTTAAAAAGTTTCAAAACCATTTGTTTTCTTCGTAATTTTTCCAATTTTTTTTTTGGGTTTTTGTGTTTATTTTCCATTTTTTGTATCTTTTGGAATAGAATCCTAAAATCTTACGGGAAAACAAAGATTAAAACTATTTTTTTTTTTTGTGTTTTTGTAAAATATTTACACAAGGGAGTTTTTCTGAGAACTCAAAGCAATTTTTGGGAAAATTTCTTCAGAAAATGGGTTTGGATCCAGATTTTGAGGAAATATGGATTTAAAGCACTGGATTCAGATCCGGAATTGAATTTGAATATATCAATATGGAATTTAATTCAGAATGACTGAATTTTAGCTTTGGTTTTATTAGAAGATGGAGTTAGGGGCAAAAAGAATATTTTTACAAAACTTTGAAAAATTTGGGGTGTTCATAGATGCCCTTCTTTGCTACTAAGCCAGTTTGAAAGCCGAGCTTAGTGGCAAAGATAACACTCTAAATTTTGAAAATGCCCCAGTCAGTAGATCTGAACTGGGTGTGGAAGAATTAATTTGAAAATATGACTTCTCAGGCTTAAGACCTTATCCTGAATGGTTTTGGAGAGTGTGATCATCGCAAAATTTTTCCTCTCTTGTGTATTTCTCTCTCTTCCTTCTCTTTTCCTTTTCTAACCTCTATTTTCTTCCTTTTTGAAGGGAGTAAAATAAAAGAAAGAAAAGAAAGAGAGAAGAGAAGAGAAAAGAAAGAGAGAAGAGAAAAGAGAAAAGAGAAAAGAGAAAAGAGAAAAGAGGAACCATTTTGGGTGGTCTCACTTGACCTTAATTTGAAAATATTTAGAAAATTACTCGCCTCCGTTTTGAAATATATTGCGGGAAAATGGAGAGACGGGATTCGCTCGTCGGTACGAGGTTCGATCGTTCCTGACGCCTTTACCAGGGGTAATCGAACCAATGATCGAATCTATGCCTTTTGCTTTGCCTAAATATCATCTAAGAATTTATCCTAAAGATCTAAATGCATAAAGAATCATGCTTGTGCAATGCAAGGATGTATGCTCTTTTTAAAAGATGTTTTGAAAATTTCCAAGTATTCTGAGATGAACTTGATAAGGGAGTGAAGAAGTGGTTGAATCTAACTTAGAACTTGAGATAGATCAGAGAAGTTCTAAGTCTGTGAAGTAAATCAGAGTTGGAAGAATAAATCTTTTGACTTTGAGAAAGAATGATTTAAAGCTTTGAAATGAAAGGAAAATGAAGTTTCAAAGTCAGAAATAGACTTTGAATTTAATTATGGATTTAGGAGAAGAAGATGAAATTTTGAAGTGATATTGAATTTAAATCTTAGAATGGATCTGAGAAAATCAAATGGTATTTAAAAATGGAAATAGATTTAAGAGATTCAGATTAGATCCGAAAATGGAATTGAAATCTAGAATTGGAATTGGATTCCGGATACTAAACAGAATGGGATCCGAGATTTGGAATCCAAGATGGACTTTGGGTTCTGGATCCTGAAATGGAGTGGAACTGAAGTCTGAGATCCAAATGTAGAGTTGGACTCTGGATCCTAAGATGGATTTGGATCTGAAGTCTGAGATCCAATGTAGAGTTGGACTCTGGATCCTATAAGGAAATTGGATCTGAAGTCTAAGATCTAAAGTGAAATTGGAGTCTGGATCCTAAAGAGGAATTGGATCTGAAGTCTAAGATCCAAAGTAAAATTGGAGTCTGGGTTCTAAAGAGGAATTGGATCTGAAGTCTAAGACCCAAAGTGAAATTGGAGTCTGGAATTTAAAGCGGAATTGGATCTGAAGTCTGAGATCCAAAGTGAAATTGGAGTCTGGATCCTAAAGAGGAATTGGATCTGAAGTCTGAGATCCAATATGAGTGTTGAATCCTGGATCCTAAAAATGGATTTTGAGTTAAATTCAGAAGATGAATCAAGAACTTCCAAGTTTAAATTGAACTTAAAAAATGAAATTTAAAATTTTGAATATACAAACGAATTTCAAAGTCAAATTAGACCTTGAATTTTTGAATTTGGAATTTAGAAGATGAATCAAAAGTCTCAAAGTTAAAATTGAACTTTGAGTTTGATTAGAGTTTTGAATATAAAATGAATTTGGAATTTCAAAGTCAAATTGAACTTTGAAATCTGATTTGAATTTGAATATAAAAATGACTTTGAAATCTCAAAGTTAAATTGAATTTTGAGATTGAAAATGAAATTGAATTTGAAAATGAAAGGATGAATTGGATTTTATAAGAATTGAAGATAGATTGAGGAAGATATTTACATCACTTGGAGTTTTTGAAAAAGAAGTTTTGAAAATATGATGCATTTCTATCCTAAATGATGAATGAATTTGAATTTTTGAATTTTGGATTTTGAAAAGCTATTTCATTCTTTAAATGAATTAAAATAAGATTGAAAACATAATACATCCTTGACTATGGTCATTGAATGTATTATATAATAATCTATATTTAAATTCAAGAGAAGAATGAAATACATTTGGTGCTTTTATAGAATTTAAAATGAAATGAACTCTCAATATACCCTGACTATGGCCATTGGTATATATTTTGAGCCAATTTTAAGTTTAACTCTAATAAAAGAAGGAAATATTTGAAAGATATGATAATTTTTTGAAGAGGATCTAGTGTAGATCCAATGTTATTTTATAAAAGATAACAATCCTAAGTCTTGTTTACATCCCGACTATGGCCCTTGATGTAAATCATCAACTTAGGATTAATTTACCTTTTACGAAATGGTGAACATGCCATTTGTGTTGCCATTTGTGAGAATTTGAGAAATAAAGACAAAGATGCATGAAAACAAGCAATTCATGATATTTACAATGCTCATTCCTTCTATCTAAAACATGAAACGTAAATTCTCATTACATCTAGCTATTACAATACATGAAATTAAATTTACAACTCTAAATAATGATATTTTTCACCCATTTCCTGCGAAAACACTTGGTTAGCAGAAGAAAATGTCACCTTGATCTCAAAGATACAAAATGTGATGTTCATATGAACATATGGAAAGTGATATATGCCTCTGTGCACATATGTATATACGTACATGTACACGCATATATGTGTATATGCATATATATAGTATATATACATATGGCCCATATACCATGTAGATGAAACATGCCAACCATGCACATAATATAATTAAATGTCTAAGAAATGGCAGGGGATGTAGGCAGCTATTGCACTGGCTGGGTGTGTATATGCTGTAAAAAGAAAAGGGGGAAGGAAATATAATAGGGTTTATGCAAATAGGTATATAAATGAAGCCTTCTATTGAAAATAACATTGAAGGTTAGTGAGACTGCAGCTATACTGTGATATATGAAGATGCCAGATGTGGCTGGGAATGAGTGTAACTACTGCTGGTAGTTGCAGCAGTAAAGGGGAAGAGCTGGAATTGATTGGCAGTGAGAACTGGTGGTCGTGGTTTGTGTAGTGGAAGTATGCTTGCGAACTAATGAAGGATGGAGACGTAGTGAAAAATATTGATGTAAAGAGGTAATGAAGGGGGCTGCAGAAGGCTGTGCTATGTAAAGAAAGTGCAAAAGAATATAACAGGCTAAATGAAGAGTTGTGGAGGGCAAAAAAAAAAAATTTGACAAATGGAGAAGGCAAATGATATTAGTGGAAGTGAAAAAGGCTGTGGGGCTGTGTTAAAGAAGGCATTGAATGAAGGTGCAACATATATATGGAGCACAAAGCTGAACTGGCTGTTGGAAAACTTGGGAAAGATAGGTGCTTGGCACCATTTGTAGGGACAGGATTTCCCCAAAGATGGGACATAAAGGTGAGGGTACAAGCTGTGATGTGAGTGTGAGGGTATGGATAATACTGATGTGAGCTGTTATGCAGGTGAACATGTAGGAGTATTGTGATGTATAGATGAGTGTTGAGTAAAAGTGCTGCAAATAACAGGTGAATGCAGTACATGTGACATACTTAAGTGTGTAGGTGTCAAGGTATTAATGAAACTGAAATGGCTGAAGGTGTGTGAGAGTGTGAAGAAGATGGTGGGAAGGCATGGTGACATAGATGTTATGGTTATGGGTCATGGCCAATTGAAAGGGGTGTAGCTGTATGGTGCTACAGAGAGGGGTGACTGGGGATGTTATGAGCTACAACAGCCATTGAGCTGCTGTGCTCATGCATGCACAAGGGTTGTGAATGAGTGCATTAGTGCTTTTGACAGGTGGATACACAAGAAATGAAGTGCGTGCATGGAGTGGGTGTACCAATGTTGGTGGAATAGTGCAGGAATCTAATAGGTACAACATGGTAAGACTGTGTAGGTGATGAAGTAGTTCCAAGTTATCACATGATTGTGATAAGCTACAAGGAAGCGGTGCAGTAAGAAGCTGTTGTAGGGTCTGCACAGAAAATATCATGGGTATGATGCAATGAAGAAGGGTGTAACAGGGTATAGGTAAGTGAAGGCTGTGATGGGAAGTATGGTAATACAAATGAGTGCTGGGGTTAAGATACCCTGTTGTATTTTTGAGACCTCTTACCAATTCAGTTGACCAAGGCTCTACCGAAAGTGACAGAAGGTGCTGAAGTTGAAGCATGTTCACGCTCATCTGCTTTCATCATATTTGTCGGAAAAACTCTCTTTTCTTACTTCACATCAGACCTTCTTCCCAAACTGTTGAGATTCAATCTGCTTGTGGAAACCCCCAGGCTTTCCAGCTTTGTTGGTCCTGACGCTGTCAGGATTTTCTGACAGAGATTCTTCGGGATTTGAATCAAAGGAATTGAGTTTTTTTTTTTTTTTAGTACCCAAAATGAGCTAAAAGCTCATGCCTGTGCTTTCTTTGCTGATGACTTTACACTTTTCTCACTCCAGAAATCATGGTGATGACACAGTACAGAGTAAGAGTAAGAAATGCCAAACATGCCAAACCCCCTTTTTTTTTTTGGAACTGATATTGAATATGCTAATTGAATTTAGACTAATTTCGATGGGCATGCCATAATGGGTACAATATCTCATACCCTCGACCCCAATTAAAACTCATAACTTGGAATATGATCTCACAGTTTTTCAACATTGGCATCTGTCTCATTGTAGGAGCGAATGCTTAAATCTTTCATAGGTGTATTATGTTGATGCCCTCTCCGGAATCTAAAGCCTATTCCCATTTTCCCAATCAGCAACCGATATTTTCCTGCACTTGATTCCTTCTCGGTGGCAGAGAAGACAAAGCAGTCCTCACACATTCTGTGTATATCAGAAAGTTTCTTGTGAATCCAGCAACAAAACAATGAGGGGATGACAAATTGACTGTTTATAGAAATCCAATGCCTTATACCCTATGATATGGTTAAACCTATAACAAACATGGGGTTTTGCAAACCAAACCTTTTTTTTTTTTAATAAATTCTATCATTGCACAGGAGAGGAAGTTATTGAAGAACAAAAAAAAAATTAACAACCACTCAATTAGTAATACAGAAGTGGGACTTGTGGAAGTTTTCCTGTAGTGGTTCAGTTGATCTCCTGGTTACCATTGCCCTTGTTGCAGAAATCTAGATAACCTATTCCCCTACATTGACTGTCCACTCAAAAGGAGCAGGAAAAATTGTACACTGAATATATACACAAGAGTTTTCTCTTTCCAAAAAAAAAAATACCTATATACATAGAATCTCATAAGCAAATGTATCATGCTTATCAGAATTACCATTCACATAGTCATCTATGTTACACAACTACCCCAAAATCTGATATACATATATAAAAAGAAATGAAATCTGAAGTATCCACTACAAACAAGCATAAGGGATTGTTGATATTGTTGGGATAGTATGTGATGATGGGTAATCATGTTGCAGAAACTGAACCTGACATCCTACAGGAAAATAAAGGCTAAATATGATGCAGATTTTTTCAAATATCGAAACATGCTGATAAGTACCTCTATTAATAGATTCACATAGCAAGATAAGCATACATTTTAAATGTAAACAGCAAGCAGACTGGAGCACAGCGGTTGTAATTCCTATAATGAACATCAATTTTTTTTTTTGCATAACATTATGACAAGGATTTGTAAATCCACTTTGTTTCCTCCAAATTTTTGCTGCAACCATTGACAGATATATCCATGACCGAGGAAGCATATCCTCAAGAAGTGGCAACAGGCCTAATCCTACTGTAATGGGTCACAAGGGATGACATTGCAGAGGTATAACAAATCTTTCCTCAATGATCGGGCCTGATGGTTTTGTAGTAGAAGACCATTAACGCAACTATCATGGATCTCAGATTTGTTGCTCAGACTCCCAGCAGATCGACTCTGCTGATCGATTCTTAGTAGGCTCACCGACTCCAATTAACATTCATTCTCATGATTACAGCTAACGTTAGAATCAGACTTAGCAAATAACTTTCAGTAGGATTGATGAACAAGGATCTAGATCCAACGAACAATTCAGAGCACAGCTAAAATGCTGGGAAAGGAGACGCTACCAATGGCATGGCATGGATCAAAGTTTATAAAATAATGAAACATCCATCTATCCTTCCGTCCCATTCAGAAAAATATAGGAAAAGTAAATTTGCTATATAAAAAAAAAATAATCCAATAACAGAACTTGAAGATCTCAAATCTAATAATCTTATTACTGTTTTAGACAGCCCCTTATGATCTTTCGATTCCAACATTATCACTTGGAATATAAACAAAAATTTAAAAACAAATCAGGAGATTAAACACAGCCAAGGAAAAATCCATTGTAGATTAAATTTTTATTCAGAAACGAAGGGGAAAGGAAAAACAGAACACCAAACCAAAAAAATAAAAAAATAAAACAAAATAAAAAGTAAAAGAATGCAGGAAAGTATGTTGGAAGGTGGATTTCCACTTGCTATAGCAATGGAGGGTCGATCCTGCTATATGCAGGTCGATCCTTTCCATAATGCTGTGAAAATTAAAAAAAGAAAGAGAATCTAACAACAAGGAATATCCATCAAAATAAAGGAAAGAGGAGGAAGATTGGACACTTACCTGCAGCTCTACAAAGGTCTTAGATGAAAGGGGAGTCTGGCGCTTTCCGACTGCAGGGATGACCTACCCTCTTCAGCTGGCTGGGGAAGAAGATTTGAAACAAAGAGAGGGATGATCTTATAGAGGAGGCGCCAGAGGGAAATTGACCCCCAAGTTTGCTTGCAGAGGATAGTGGATCAAGAATGGGTTAGAGGATGAAGATCAGATAATGCCTAAGCCAGGAGGGGTGAAGACGGAGTGTAATGGATGGCTAATGGGGAGGTAGAAGACGAATCCCCTCTCCCTCCTGCGTACTCTCCTTTTAAAGGGGAAGAGGAGCATTCGAGAGAGGTTGTTGGTTGAAGATCAGGGGTTGAGGGAGAAGACGTTTGTTTGAAGATGGAGGGTAGGGCTGAGAGGGGAAGTGCGCGGGAAAGAGGCCATTGCCTCTTTTCCAATTTTCCAAAAGAAGCCCCCCTTGAAAGAAGTTTTATAAAAAAATGGTTCAAAAGGAGGTTTTTGGCAAAAATTCAATTTTTCAAGTTTTAAAACCATTTGTTTTCCTCAATTTTTTGATTTTGTATCGTTTTTTTTTTCATTTTTTTATATTTTTGTAATAGAAAACTAAGATTTTATAAAAAAAAAAGTTTAAATACTAATTTTTTTTATTTTTCTGATAAATATTTACAAAGAGTGTTTTTTCGACAATTTCAGACTATTTTGGGGAGATTTCTTCAGAAAGTGGGTTTGGACCCAAGTTTTTGAGAAAATGTTCGAGTTTTAAAACTCAAATCGAGGAATACAACGCAATGGATCCAAACGTATGTCGGATGGACTGTCCGAGCTATTTGCAAACTACTTTTGATATTTTCTGTAATTTTAATTTAAAATTGGACAACGAGACTTAGATTTGGGTCTGGATAATGGATCCAGATCTGAAATCCATTTAGACATATAAAATGAATTTAATTTCTGTAAAATTTGAGAAATGAACTGGAATTTAGATTTAAAAATGACTCATTTTGCTAAAAAATGAATTTAGGGGCAAGAAGGGAATATTTAAAAGATTTTGAAAAATTTGGGGTGTTTACAAATGCCCCTTTTTGTTACTAAGCCGGTTGAAAGCCGAGCTTAGTGGCAAAGAAAACACTCCAAATTTTGAAAAATGCCCCAGTCAGCAGATCTGAACTGGGTGTGGAAGAATTTATTTAAAAGACATGGTTTTTCAGGTTTAAAACTTTATCATTGAATGGCTTGGGGAAGACGAAATCCTCGAAAATGATATGACTGAATAATAGAGATGAGGAAATCGTGATGGGACTTTGGGTGAAGATCCCAAAATGATAAAAGATAAGCATTTTGATCAAGTCTCGTGGGCGAGACGAGAGCAGCTTTTTGAATGAGTCAGGTTTTAGCCCTTAACCTGGATGGGAAGAAGATATATCAAGATAACCTGAATGGGGAAAGGAATATGTGAAGATCTTGATGGGACATTTTTGAAAAATGCCTCATGAGATGAAGCTCAAGTAGGATCCTATCCTGAATGGATATACAAAGCATGGATTCCTCGATGGAAAGAACCATGATGGGACTGGAAGAAAATGCCTCGTCAAAACGAGGGAAAACTCGTTGGAACGAGATTCAGGTTTAACCAAAACCTGAAAAGGAAGATACCTCAAGGGGCGAGGTTCAGGCTTAACCCTTAACCTGAAGGGGACGACCATACGGAATCCTTGAGTGAAGAGACCATGATGGGACCTTCGGAGTTTTGGCCGAACAAATCCGAAAGGGGTTTTGCGAAAGGAGAAAATGGGGTTCCCTAAATCTTGAAAAGGGGATGAACTTGGATGTCTCATTGCTGAGACTGAATCAGCTTTTGAATTTAATGACCTCTCACAGAAAATACAGGTTTTGACCCTTAACCTGAGTGGGAACAACCATACAGGTTTCTCGAAACCGTGATGGGACAAGAGAGATACTTCAACTGAATGGGGTAACTCTTCTGGAAAACAACACTAGGTTGCACAAAAATGGATATTGAATATTTATTTCATTCTTTAGAATATCTAGAAAATTTTGCCAATAAGATAAATTTATAGTTGACTTCAACGCTTGAAAATGTGCATATGTGTGAAAAGATATTCCCTCTTTTACCTAGAGTATTTCCTCCAACGAGGTTAACTTCTCGGTCTTAAGAGTCAAATTCAAAATTTTAGCGTTGATGATTTTTTTTTTTTAAGGAAGTTATCCATTTCCCTGATATGAGAAGAGAAGATATATTCTTAATTTCATAAAAGCAAGTAGTGAAGAGATTGATAAAAGAATTTCGCATAAGAAAATATGACTTCTGGCAATTTAGGCAGTTTGATATCTGGGTGTTTTTCCCATGATGATCTTCTTGCACTCTTTTTGAGTCATTGAGCTTTTTCAGGCTTTTTACATCATCCTTCATTTTGGATGTTCCTGACTTTTCTCTTTTTTCAGGGAAAGGTACGTCACAAACTCCTTCATCTTGGAGATGTTCCGATCCTTCATTTTCTCAGGGATTATATATGATGGTATTGACTCAAAGGTCTTTAGATGATAGCAGAAATCAAATATCATTTAGGGTTTGTCGGTAGGTCCATCACACTCGCCTTCATCTCGACGGTGATCTGAACTTTCCTTGGAAGGATCCTTCACAAACCCCTTCATCTCGGTAGATGATCCAAATCTTCTTTGGCCCCGGGGGTCTACTCGCTTAATTCGCCTTCATCTTGATGACAATTGAGAGATCCCTTTTGCAGATATTTGATTGCAGCTTTCAAATGAGAGGATATGGATTAAGTGGATTCTTTTATGTCTCAGGATATTTCCACTGCCTAATTGCCAGAAAATTGTCTTAAAACACGCGCCATAGCTATGATCAATATCAATTGGCTTCTGGCTTTTCAATGTCATCGAATATTTCTTTCGCCAATCATACCAAGGATATTTCTTTCATCCTTTTGGTTGATCAAACAGGGAAAAGATTTGAATTTTACCTCTTTTTCGCAAAAAGTTTCACCTTTTTGGAAAGAAATACTAGAGGTAATCTGAGGTAATTCTTTTGTGCATTTTAAGAATATTAGAATCAACAAATACTTTTAGCAAATTGGCAATTTTTTCATGAATTCTTTGTGAAATAATCACTCAATATAGATTTTGATAAGACCTTTAGTTGCAATCTATGATTTTGGACATTCTGACCAGTAAAACTGAAACCTTTCATTTAACGACCGACGAAGTAGCTGAGACATTTTATTTAATGACCAGTAAAAACTGGGACCTTTCATTTTAACGGCCAGCGAAGGAGCTGGAACTTTTCATTTAACGACCAGTAAAAACTAGGACTTTTCATTTAACGACCAGCGAAGTAGCTGGAACCTTTCATTTAATGACTAGTAAAACTGGGACCTTTTATTTAACGACCAGCGAAGGAGCTGGAACATTTCATTTAATGACCAGCGAAGTAGCTGGGATATTTCATTTAACGACTAACGAAGTAGCTGGGATATTTTATTTAATGACCAGTAAAAACTGGGACCTTTTATTTTAACGACCAGCGAAGGAGCTGAAACTTTTCATTAACGACCAGTAAAAACTGGGACTTTTCATTTAACGACCAGCGAAGTAGCTGGAACCTTTCATTTAATGACCAGTAAAACTGGGACCTTTTATTTAACGACCAGCGAAGGAGCTGGAACATTTCATTTAGTGACCAGCGAAGTAGCTGGGACATTTCATTTAACGACCAGCGAAGTAGCTGGGACATTTTATTTAACGACCAATGAAGTAGTTGGGACATTTTACTTAACGACCAACGAAGTAGTTGGGACATTTCATTTAACGACCAGCGAAGTAGCTGGAAAATTTCATTTAATCATTTAACGACCAGCGAAGTAGTTGGAACATTTCATTTAATCATTTAACGACCAGCGAAGTAGCTGGGACATTTCATTTAATCATTTAACGACCAACGAAGTATGCTGGGACATTTTATTTAATCATTTAACGACCAGCGAAGTAGCTGGGACATTTCATTTAATCATTTAACGACCAGTGAAGTAGCTGGGACATTTCATTTAATCATTTAACGACCAACGAAGTAGCTGGGACATTTCATTTAATCATTTAACGACCAGCAAAGTAGCTGGGACATTTTATTTAATCATTTAACGACCAGCGAAGTAGCTGGGACATTTTATTTAATCATTTAACGACCAGCGATGTAGCTGAGACTTTTCATTTAATGACCTTTGATTTAATGATTTGATCTAAGATTTGAAGCTTTCTGAAAGACAAACAATACGAGGACTGCGTTTTGTGAATGAACTTGATATGTAGATTTGAAAATTTAGCAAAATAACCAGTGCGAGCACCGGGTTTGTCAACTGAGAGTCGAGAAGGAGATTGGCCTATTTAAAATATTTAAAGATCAAAGCAAGAAGAATGGCCGGGGTTTCAGGATTATCCCTTATCCTAAAGGGGAATATAGAAAGAATAAACTTTGAGAAGACAGAAGGATATAAAACTTTGAAAAAAATGTAGAACATTTGAGGAAATTGATTAATTTTTGTAAAAAGAATTCTCACAGGTAGCATGGTTGCCCCTATGAGTGATCTCAGGATTATCCTTTATCCTGAATGAATGAAAAAAAAAGGATTTAAGGAATTTAAATGAAGGAAAATTGATATAAATTTAGAAAATCAAATGAAGGTTTACGAAACTTGTATTTACAAAAGAATCCTCATAGGTAGCGTTATTGCTCCTACGAGGGGTTTGAGGATTATCCCTTATCCTGAATGGGAAGAAGAATAGAATTTAAGAAAATTTACTGAAGAAAAATTGATATAAATCTAGAAAATTAACAAAGATTGCCAAAACTTGTATTTACAAAAGAATCCTCATAGGTAGCGTTATTGCTCCTATGAGGGGTTTCAGGATTATCCCTTATTCTGAATGGGAACAAGAATAAAATTTAAGCAAATTTAACGAAGGGAAATTGATATAAATCTAGAAACTCAATAAAGATTGATAAAACTTGTATTTACAAAAGAATCCTCATAGGTAGCATCATTGCTCCTACGAGGGGTCTCAGGATTTTCCCTTATCCTGAATAGGATCACCTCGGACAACGAGGGTCAGGTTTCTCCCTTAACCTGAGCGGGAAAGTGTGAACACCCCAAATTTTTCAAAATCTTCTTAAATATTCCCTTTTTGCCCCTAAATTCATTTTTTGAGTAAATGAGTCATTTTAAATCTAAATTCCAGTTCATTTCTCTAGTTTTATTTGAAATTAAATTCATTTCATATGTTTAAATTGATTACGGATCTGGATCTATTGTCCAGATCCAAATCTGAGTCTTTTTGTTCAAATTTTAAATTAAAATTATAGAAAATGCCAAAAATAGTTTTAAATAAGCTCGGACAGTCCATCCGACATCCGTTTGAATCCATCACATGTATTTCTCAATTCGAGCTTCAAAAACTCGAACATTTTCTCAAAACTCGGGTCCGAACCCATTTTCTAAAGAAATCTCCTCAAAATAGCCTTGAAAACCTTCTTTTTGTAAATATTTCTCAAAAATACAAAAAAATTAGTTTAAATCCTTGTTTTGCCGTACATTTTAGGATTTTGTATTTCCCTAAATACAAAAAAATAAAAATACTCAGAAAAAGAACAAAAAAATCTAAAATAAATGAAGAAAATTGCAAAATGGTTTTTAGAAACCCGTTTTTGAAAAATCTTTTTATAAGAAGACCTCTTTTGGAAAATGCAAAACTAAATAGTCGAGTTAGGGTTTTTGAGGGGGGGGACCCTTTCAAGCTTTTTTCGAGTTTGTTTCTCTCTCTCAGCCGCCTCCATCGATCTCTCCTCTCTCGGAGACACTCTCGAAGCCTCAGCCACCCATCAGCTGCAGGAGCTTCCACCGAACCCTCCATGGCCAACCCCCCATGTGCGACCTCCTCGACCACCGTTGATCTTCAACAAACCCCTCTTTCTCACCTCCATCCATCCGCAACGGAAGCACCGTTCTGGATTCTTCTCCACCTTTAAAATCGGCAAAGGGAAGACCCTGGACCTCACCCGTTTTCACCCTACCACCGCACCTTCTCCTCTCAATCCATCGCTTCTTCACCCCAGCATCCCTCTCTCTCCTTTACGATCCACTATTTTTTTTTTCACCTTTCTTCACACTTCTCCTTCCCTAAATCCATTTTTTTTACCTCCCCTCCATCAATAACAAGGATTCAGCACCAGGAGTAAAAGGAAGACTCCTTCCTCCAAGATTTAGACAGCAATCGAAGGTAAGTAGATCGTCCTCTTCTCTTTCTTATTGCATCCCTCTTTCTGCCATTTTACCATATTCATTTTTTATTTTTTTTAGACTTTCTTCTCCCCTTTTACTTCAATTTTCCATAGAGATTTTGTATTGTCGTATTCTCCTATTTCAAAGTTCGTTTTCTTCAAGGCATTGAGGGTGGGATCGACCTGCATATAGCAGGGATGACCCCCCCTGTGCAAACAACAACAGAATCTCTGATTCTAACATCCGATTTCTATTTTCCCTTCATTTTTTTTTTTTTTGCAAGCATCTATTTCCTATATTCTTTTATCAGTTATTATTTAAATCTCCTTTATGCACTATACTGTAGTGTCTGTTAAGCATTGCTCATTCTCCAGGAGCCATCATCCGTTCTAACTCCTCTGGATTCATGGGTTCGCCAAATTGTCTATTGCAACCCATGTCAGGATTCATCAAACTGAATACCGATCTCTGTCATATTCATCCTTTTACATTATATATATATATATATATATATATATATATATATATATATTTGCTTAATCGTAACATACAGCATATAGGATTAATGTCCCATGAGCGTTCGTCTTACATCTGTCTCGTTCGTGGCTGTGATCTTTATCTTTATCTTTGTACTTGAACTGTTGAAAATCTCTTGCAATGTAAATATGTCTTGACTCCTGCAATCGACTGGAATACAAAATTGTTTTTGTGTTCTAGGTATTTTCTCAGATCCTTATATTTGGTAAATTTCATTACCTTTGTTGTCTCAATCAATTTTTCCTGTAGTGGTTTCTTAATTCTGAAACATATTTCAGACATTGAGTATCACATTGCATTGATTTTATCATATTAATTATATCAGCCCTGTGTGATTCATGCTAGTGACCCATCGTGTGTGTTGAGTTCAATCTTTACATACATCTTTTTTTGTTTTGTTTGTCATTTTAAATATAGAATTTTTTTTATATACAATTGGTTGAGGTCTGTTGCCCATCTCTTCTGATTCGGTAAAGCACCAACCAGGGCCTTTACAATATGAATCGACTTGAAGGATCTCTTGAGGTCCTCAAATGCAAAACCAGATATTACCATGAATGCCAAGTCTGCTTGTCAAAAGAGAAATGATGTCCTGTCCTAGATAGGCAGAGGGTTACACTTGCCAAACTTAAAGAAATAGCTAAAAGATTTCTTATTCTATCATAAGAATGCACAAAACCCTCCTATCCTGATTTTCAGCAGACATATGGAGGCATTAATTTGTTAATTATGTTGCAGCAGGATAATCTTCAATTGAGTGTAGGGTTCCAGGTTATTACAGCTGTGTAAAGAGAATGAACCAATCACTGAAGTAGAATGGTTTGCAAAATATGCAAGGGAACTTGTTCCATCCTCTCATTTAGAGGCTCATTTCTACATAGATGCCCCTTTGCTGGTAAACAGTCTGGATGAAAAAGGAAAATTCCTGTTGTCATATATAGATCATCTCTACATGTACAGCAGGTCATCCTCTTGAAACTCCTAAATTTTTTTTTTGTCATAGCATGTTTTCATGATATTTAAAACAGTTGCATGGCCTCTACTAAAAACATATAGCAATTGTGTATGATGAATCAACAGATATCACAGCCTCAATTTAATTTCATGCTGTTATAAAAATTTCATAACTCATCTGCAATGAAGTAGTTCAAGTCACCTCAGAGGAAATTAGTGATGACTTAAACGAAGTCATCATCCCAGATGAGGAATGGAGGTTCTTTCTGGCAAAATTTGATAGTTGCATGGATTCTTATGAATCGAGATTTATCAATAGCATCAATACTTTAAGACATGTTCATTTGACATTTCTTGAAAAGGTGTGCATAGGTCGGGGTACAGAGAAGCTCTTGGATCTCATCATCCAGAAACTGGATCAGTTACAACTGGGCTTGGAGGTCGCAAGACTACTTTCTGTCAGATTGATGAATTCTCGAATACCAAGGGGATCTAAGATGATGGACTTGCTCGTAGGATAAAGCTGGTTGGGAAGTTTTCCTCTGCCAAATCAATACAGAGGCAGCCTCTGTTACAACTACCTCTGCTAAAAAAAAAATCAGTAAAAACCTGTTAAGAGTGGATCACCTGAGGCGATCCACTAGGCTACATGAGAGATGGGTCAGAGGCAAACTGTAATTGCGTTCATGGTCAAATCACTATAGAGCTTTTCTTTTACTATAGGATTATTAATGGTTTACATTTTCTTATTTAATTTCTGCAATATATTCATCCTGGTATTGTTTATTCTGTCATTAATTAATCTCGAATAATGAATCCAGTTTTCCATTTAACATTTCTTGCATTCATATGATTATTGTAGATTAGATGTTCATTAAACTCACTAAATTAATTACAGTAATATATATCTTATGTATCTATGTAAACACTGCTGTAATCCCCTGTTATCACCCACCTGACACATAAACCACCCACCTGCATTTTTCTGCAAAAGGCATTGTTCATCACAACAATGTGCATTATCCACTTCACATCACCACCCATTATTTGTTGCTTCATTTCATTCGTACATCCTCCCTTGTGTAACCATCTTCACAAACAACCTATGTTGTTGCATCCTTCATTTTTTTTACCAAGCCACCTCTTCATCTTCCTTTACATAGCATACAGCCCCTGTGCACCTTAGCCTTACAACCTCCCACTTGTATATACTATATACCTACACATCACTACCCACTGCACCTGCTGCTTTAACAGCAACAGTATACTAACACTTGCATCTACAGTGGCGACCTACTCATGAGCATATTTAACTCCCGGCACTACAGCAACCTCACTACCATCTACATCCATACATTCAATTTACCTACAACTGTAACACTCTTTTCACCATTTCCCTAAATCACCACAGCACCTATATCGTCTATGGATACGCTGCGTCAAATCTCATTACTGAAAGCATACTTCAGTTACTTCAGCAACTTCATTTCCACCAAGCATACCATTCCCAGACCTTGCTGCCACCTATATAGCAGCAGGACCTTTACTTGCCACAAGACCCCTGCTAGTTCCAACAACCCTTCATTTCATCCATCTGCTTCTATTACAGCAGCAAATTCTGCACTTTGCTGACATCCACAACCCCTTTAGCTTCTATATTCATAGCACCTGCTGTAGAGTCACTTGCAGTGTTCGGTACCTTTCACCATCATTCATTTATTGGCTGCTGATATTAATTGAAATGACACCTTCATTACTGCACCTGTAACAAAATTTATACCTGCCAATATCATCCATTACACTATAATGCAGTATTTCATACACATCATGCTTGTGACATTTGTGCATAACACTTGTAGTGTCACTTGCAGCATCACTTGCACATTGTTGTCCGTACATATAGATATAGTATCTTTTGCACTTCATCCTTTGCCTTCCGTTACCCCCTGTATATGTTTTCACTGTTGCACAGTATCATACCCATCCTTTAGGTATCAGTTTCATAAATGTCATCTATATCACCATTCCACTTATACATATATATATATATATATATATATGTTCATATATATATATACGCATGTATATATGTACATAGATATATATCATCTTTTCCACACTTTAGATCTTAAATACCTTGGCATGTGAACATTTTTGCCGTTAATATTCATATGATATATGCAATTTTTCTTCATTTTCATACTAATCAAGTGTTTTGCAGGGAATATGAGGAAAATGTCATTATTCGGAGTTGTAAATTTAGTTTTATATGTTGTAATAAGTTTGATTTTAATAGAATGAATGAGCATTGTAAATATCATGAATTACTTGTTCTTCATGCATTTTTCCTTTATTTCTCAAAATTCTCACAAATGGCAACACGAATGGCACGTGCACCATTTCATAAGAGGTAAACTAGTCCTAAGTTGATGATTTACATCAACGGCCATAGTCGGGATGTAAACAAGATTTAGGATTTTTATCTTTTATAAAATAACAGTGGATCCACACTGGAACCTCTTCAAAAATCATCATATTTTCAAATATTTCCTTCTTTTATTAGAGTTTAACTTGGAATTAATTCAATATATAGACCAATGGCCATAGTCAGGGTATATTGAGAGTTAATTTCATTTTAAACTCTATAAAAGCACCAAAATGTATTTTATTCTTCACTTGAATCTAAATATAGATTATTATATAATACATCCAATGACCATAGTCAAGGATGTATTATATCTTCAATCTTATTTTAATTCAGTTTAAGAATAAGATAGCTTTTTCAAAATCCAATTTCAAAATTCTTTAAATTCATTCATCATTTAGGATAAAATTGCATCATATTTTCCAAAATTCCTTTTTCAAAACTCCAAGTAATGTAAAAATCTTCCTCAATCTATCTTCAATCCTTCTCAAATCCAATTCATCCTTTCATTTTTCGAAATTCTATTTTTAATCTCAAAGCTCAATTCAACTTTGAGATTTCAAGTTCATTTTTATATATTCAAATTTAAATCAGATTTCAAAGTTCAATTTGACTTTGAAATTTCAAATTCATTTTCAAAAGCTCTAATCAAACTCAAAGTTCAATTTAACTTTGAGATTCTTGATTCATTTTTCAAATTCAAACTTCAAATCCAAGGTCCCAATTGACTTTGGGATTCATCTGTATATTCAAAATTCCTTTTCCCAAATTCAAATCAGACTTAGAAATTCTTGATTCATCTTCTGAGTTTAAACTCCAAATCCATTTTAAGATCCAAGATTCAACACTCATATTGGATCTCAGACCACAGATCCAAATCCATGTTAGGATCCAGAATCCAACACTCATATTGGATCTCAGACTTCAGATCCAATTCCTCTTTAGGATCCAGACTCCAATTTCACTTCGGATCTTAGACTTCAGACCCAATTCCTCTTTAGGATCCAAGACCTAATTTCACATTTGGATCTTAGATTTCAGATCCAAATTTCCCTTTAGGATCCAGAATCCAATTTTACATTGGATCTCAGACTTCAGATCCAATTTCTCTTTAGGATCCAGAATCCAATTTTACATTGGGTCTCAGACTTCAGATCCAATCGCTCTTTAGATCCAGACTCCAATTTCAGATTTCAGATCCAAATCCATCTTAGGATCCAGAGTCCAACTCTACATTGGATCTCAGACTTCAGATCCAAATCCATATTAGGATCCAGAATCCAATTCCAATTTTAGATTTCAATTCCATTTTCGGATCTAATCTGAATCTCTTAAATCAATTTCTATTCTTAAATACCATTTGAGTTTCTCAATCCATTCTAATTTCAAACTTAAAAATCCAAATTCAATTCCATCTCAAGTATTCATTTCCTTTTCTAAATTCAAATCTAAAATTCAAAGTCGATTTTGACTTTGAAATTTCATTTCCTTTCATTTCAAAGCTTTAAGTTATTCTTTCTCATTTATTCTTCCAATTCTGATTTACTTCAAAGAACTTAGAATTCCTCTGATCTATCTCAAGTTCTAAGTTAAATTCAAATATTTCTTCACTCCCTTACCAAGTTCATCTCAGAATACTTGGAAATTTTCAAAACATTCTTTTCAAAAGAGCATACATCCTTGCATTGCACAAGTATGATTCTTTGTGCATTTAGATTCTTAGGATAAATTCTTAGATTATATTTAGGCAAAGCAAAAGGCATAGATTCGATCCTTGGTTCGATTACCCCTGGTAAAGGCGCCAGGAACGATCGAACCTCGTACCGACGAGCGAATCCCGTCTCTCCATTTTCTCGCAATATTTTCAAAAATGGAGACGAGTTAAATTTCTAAATTCTTTTCAAATCAAGGTCAAGTGAAAACCCGCAAAATAGTTCTTCTCTCTCTCTTTCTTTCTTTTCTCTTCTCTTTCTCTTTTCTTTCTTTTTATTTTTCCTCCCTTCAAAAAAGGAGGAAAATAGAGGTTAGAAAAGGAAAAGAGAAGGAAGAGAGAGAAACCAACCAGAGAGAGGAAAAATTTTGCGATGATCACAGAAAGTAAGAATAAAGGAAATACCTCATGGGAAAGAGGCATCAGGTTTATCCCTTAACCTGAAAGGGAAATATGAAAGAATAGAATTTTGGGGGGAAATTTAATAAAGAGAAATTGATAGATAAAAATCGAGAAAATTTGAAAAATAGTCTTTACAAAAGAATCCTCATAGGTAGCATTATCGCTCCTATGAGGGATTTCAGGATTATCCCTCATCCTGAATGGGAACACCTCGGAAAACGAGGGTCAGGTTTATTCCTTAACCTGAGGGGGAAAATAAGAATAAAAAAAATACCTCATGGGAAAAAGGCATCAGGTTTATCCCTTGACCTGAAAGGGTAATATAAGATTTGATAAAATATATTAATGTAAACTTGATAAAAATATGAATAAAATGAATGAAACAGATAAAGATACCAAAATTTATAAGATTTGAGAAAAAGGAGTTTTTCTGATCTTGCCTGCATATGGGATCTTGAAAGAAAAATGTTTATTTAAAAGATAGGTGAGAAATCATTTTTGGGAAGAAAATCTACCATAAAAAGAATGATCAGTGCGAGAACTGATCCTTCAAATCAAACATAAGAGATCATCATGAGGGTCAATTTTTGAAGGCAATGGTTTGAAAATATTTTTGAAAAAAGAAGATCAACAATAGATCTGATTTCTAAAACAACAGTTTGAGACTGATAATAAGATCAATACAAGGGTTGATCTTTGAAGATAATGTTTAAAAATCAATCTTGGAAGATAAGACCAACACAGGGGTTGATCTTTGAATATAATGATTTAAAACCCATTTTTGGAAGATAAGACCAATGCAAGGATTGATCTTTGAATATGATGATTGATAACCCATTTTGGAAGATAAGATCAATGCAAGGATTGATCTTTGAATACGACGATTTGAAAAACCAATCTTGGAAGACAAGACCAACACAGGGGTTGATCTTTGACTATAATGATTTAAAATCAATTTTAGGAAGATGAGACCAATGCCAGGATTGATCTCTGAATATAACGTTTTGAAAAACCACTTTTGGAAAATATGATCAACACAAGATTTGAGACCTATTTTGGAAGATAAGGCCAACACAAGGGTTGATCCTTCAATGCAATGGTTCAAAAACCTATTTTGGAAAACATGATCAACACGAGGGTTGATTTTTCAATGCAATGGTTCAAAACCTATTTTTGGAAAATACGATCAACACGTGGGTTGATCTTTGGCAAAACTTGGATAAAAGAATATTTGAGCTTTTTGTTTATGAAGACTTTCAAAATTTCATGATTTTTGAAAAAAAACTCATAGGTAATATCATTTCTCTCATGAATGATGTCAAGATTGTCCCACATTATGAAAAGAACAGGAATTTAAATGTGGTTTTAATAGAAGCCGATGAAGAGATTTTTGAAATATAGATTTTCAAAAGCAAATGCCCCTATGTGGCAGAGGAAGAAAGTATTGTGATATCAGAGATATAAAGGAAAATTGCCATTTCATTGATGAGCAAAACTGATAACAAAGAACTGAAATATTTACAAGTATTTTGACCAAAAGGTCATGAAAGGACTGGGCTGACTGGCCCCCTATAAGGTGACTGGCAAAAGGGGAGAAAAGTAGGAGAATTCTGACATCTTCAGTTTTCTGAGTAGCCCGGGAGAGACTTGGTCATGACGGCTAGGTCATCTTCCTCTTCGTCTTCAACAAAGAGACTCTTGTCGACGCAATCCTGAATAATATTTTTGAAGACGAAGCAGTGATCGGTGTCATGCCCCACTGCTCGATGGAACTTACAGAACTGATTTGTGAATCTTCCCATGACCGTGGGAGGATCCGCGACTTTCGGGAGTTTAACCAATCCTTTTGCCAGCATGAATTCAAGGGCTTCTTCGAGCGTTTGCTTCAGAGGAGTGAATTCACAATCATTACTCCAACCTTCGCGCTTTATCTTTTCTTTTTGCGGAAAGTTAGACTGAGACGGCTTGTTATTCTGCTTGGAAGACTTCTCCCTTTGAGCTGCGCCGTGGTTCTGGCCATTCTTGCTGTCATTTCTGTTTCTTCTGCTGCTATCAAGATCATTGCTAGAGGTATCAGTTGTATGAGTGAACTACGCTTTCTTCTTTTGGTCTTGGATATTTTTGGTCAGAGGCATGCCCTCGTAAAGCCCGCTTTCTATTTCTGCCTCGAGCCATTCGGCTCGCTCAATCAATTTGATAAAGGATTTTGCTGGAGAAGTGGCAATGAGGCTTCTCAAGGGCTGAGAGAAATTGCTGAGGATTATTTGCAATGCATGTTCCTCTGGAATGGGAACTTTCATCTTGTTGCAGGTACTTCTCCACCTGTGGATGAACTCTCCTGCTCTTTCAGTCTCATTCTACTTTAGGTTGTAAAGGTGATTGAGCGTAGCTGAAACCTCAGTATTGAATAGGAAGCGCTCAATGAATAAATTGACTACCTTATCGAACTCTCGTAGTTTGATAGGATTGATGTGGTCAGCATACCACTTGGCTGCTATACCTTCCAGACTGCGGGGAAAGCAAATGAACAACACTCGGTTGTCTTTTCTGAAACGGCTGCATTCTGCATAAAATGTGGCTAAATGGGCTTTAGGGTTGCCAGTTCCATCAAACTTGAGAAATTTATGAGGAAGGTTCTCCAGATTATCATCCCCATCTAGACCATCGTAAAAATCTTTGCCAGTGTAGGTCTGCTTGTCCTTGCTTTTGGCCTGAATATCCTTGATAGCCCGATTCATTTCCTTCATCTGCTTGCTCATCAGGTCCTCTGCTGGAGCCCCAGGCTTGGGTTTGTTGATGGATTCGGGCTTTTTTGCAGCTATCTTTACGGACTGCCGTGGAAGATTCTGTTTGTAGACAATCTGCTCTTCCTCTTCTGACTCTTCCTCGACTGACTCTGATTCCTCAGAAGTAGTGTCTGGCTGTACCTTCTTCCTGATGATTCGGATTTGCTTTTTCACAGGCTTCTTTCTCAGCCTGCTTTTAGGAACTGCCTCTTTCAGCTTGGCCTCGGCTTGTTCCGACATCATCCTCGACATCATCTTTTGGAACATATCATACATAGCGAGGTCGATGTCATCTTTCTTGTTCTGACCTTGTCCCCTGACTGATTTAGGAGAGCTCATCTCTTCCGCCTCACTATCGCTCATTTGAGGAACTGTTTCTTTTCCCGCTCTTGTCGTGAGCATTTTTGAAATATCAGTGCTCCTTCTGTGGAAGAAAAGTGGAGGTTTTTAGACCAAAGAAACTTTTTTGGAGAAGTTTTGACAAGAGGGAGGATTTAGGTTGAAATCTAAACAATTGTATCCCATTACTAGGGATTGAGTCGTCACAAAATTTTATGACAATTGCGTTGTTTTACTCTACGAGGGAGAGTAACCAACTAAAAATATGAAAGAAATTACCATTTTGAAAAGGATATCTCTTGACGGAAAGAGATTTTTATGAAAATATAAACACGAATATAAAATCAGAAGAAAATAAGAGGAAAAATGGAATTTGAGAATAAATGATAAAGATTTAAAATTTGAAGAATTTGCAGGCAGGATCAGAAGAATTTTGAAGAAATTTAGAGGAAGAGAAAGGAAAATACACCTGGGTTTTTAGAAATAAAAAAAGGAAATTTTGAAATATATACCCAGGGTTTTGGAAAATATAAGGAAGATATAAAATATCATACAATCACAGATATACAAGCAAGGATGTGCAAACAAGCACTCCCTAGAGCTGACTCTATATGCAATATTTGAAATGGCTGGTAGGACCTTAATCCTAACTCTAAGATTTATATCATCTGTTTCCAATCAAGGTATGCCGATATACTCAAGCCGAAGCTTGAAGTACGTGGCAGAAAAGATATCTCTTCGGTTCTAAGGTAAAGGCTTCCCAACATCCTTGAGCACCTACCGATATACCTCGGACTATGGCCCTTAGGTACGTGGTAGGGGGGCGTGAACCCAAATAAGTGGTCCAGTTGTGAGGCTCTCTCCCGAACTATGGTTCAGTGAGACAGCCCAGCAAACCGAAGACCGGGACAAATATAGGTAAGGTTGTTTTCAAAATATGATCAACATGCAATAAAATCTGAAGGCTTTAATGCAAGTCCTAAAGAGATAGATTTAAATAAAGAGAAGCATACACTTGCATACATTGTTTTGCATTCAATCCCTAAAATTGAAGAGAGTTGTATTTAAGATCTAAGTCTAATGTGAACATGGATATAATCTCCTCAATATGGTCCTACCAAACCATACTTAGATCCTATATGAAAATAATGTCAGCTTAGGACAGAGTCTAGGCTCCTAAGGTTTGCATGGAAATGTAGCTGACATATGTTAGAATAAAGACTTAGATTATATAAAAGCAAAGCAAAGGCATAATTCGACCGGACGAAGACGGGTCCCATCTCGGTCGCCAAAACTGTGATCATCGCAAAAATTTTCCTCTCTTGTGTATTTCTCTCTCTTCCTTCTCTTTTCCTTTTCTAACCTCTATTTTCCTCCTTTTTGAAGGGAGTAAAATAAAAGAAAGAAAAGAAAGAGAGAAGAGAAAAGAGGAACCATTTTGCGCAGTCTCACTTGACCTTAATTTGAAAATATTTAGAAAATTACTCGCCTCCGTTTTGAAATATATTGCGGGAAAATGGAGAGACAGGATTCGCTCGTCGGTACGAGGTTCGACCGTTCCTGACGCCTTTACCAGGGGTAATCAAACCAAGAATCGAATCTATGCCTTTTGCTTTGCCTAAATATCATCTAAGAATTTATCCTAAAGATCTAAATGCACAAAGAATCATGCTTGTGCAATGCAAGGATGTATGCTCTTTTTAAAAGATGTTTTGAAAATTTCCAAGTATTCTGAGATGAACTTGATAAGGGAGTGAAGAAGTGGTTGAATCTAACTTAGAACTTGAGATAGATCAGAGAAGTTCTAAGTCTGTGAAGTAAATCAGAGTTGGAAGAATAAATCTTTTGACTTTGAGAAAGAATGATTTAAAGCCTTGAAATGAAAGGAAAATGAAGTTCCAAAGTCAGGAATGAACTTTGAATTTAATCATGGATTTAGGAGAAGAAGATGAAATTTTAAAGTGATATTGAATTTGAATCTTAGAATGGATCTGAGAAAATCAAATGGTATTTAAAAATGGAAATGGATTTAAGAGATTCAGATTAGATCCGAAAATGGAATTGAAATCTACAATTGGAATTGGATTCCGGATCCTAAACAGAATGGGATCCGAGATTTGGAATCCAAGATGGACTTTGGGTTCTGGATCCTGAAATGAAGTGGATCTAAAGTCTGAGATCCAAATGTAGAGTTGGACTCTGCATCCTAAGATGGATTTGGATCTGAAGTCTGAGATCCAATGTAGAGTTGGACTCTGGATCCTATAAGGAAATTGGATCTGAAGTCTAAGATCCAAAGTAAAATTGGAGTCTGGATCCTAAAGAGGAATTGGATCTGAAGTCTAAGATCCAAAGTGAAATTGGAGTCTGGGTCCTAAAGAGGAATTGGATCTGAAGTCTAAGATCCAAAGTGAAATTGGAGTCTGGATCCTAAAGAGGAATTGGATCTGAAGTCTGAGATCCAAAGTGAAATTGGAGTCTGGATCCTAAAGAGGAATCGGATCTGAAGTCTGAGATCCAATATGAGTGTTGAATCCTGGATCCTAAAAATGGATTTGGAGTTAAATTCAGAAGATGAATCAAGAACTTCCAAGTTTAAATTGAACTTAAAAAATAAAATTTTGAATTTTGAATATACAAACGAATTTCAAAGTCAAATTAGACCTTGAATTTTTGAATTTGGAATTTAGAAGATGAATCAAGAGTCTCAAAGTTAAAATTGAACTTTGAGTTTGATTAGAGTTTTAAATATAAAATGAATTTGGAATTTCAAAGTCAAATTGAACTTTGAAATCTGATTTGAATTTGAATATAAAAATGACTTTGAAATCTCAAAGTTAAATTGAATTTTGAGATTGAAAATGAAATTGAATTTGAAAATGAAAGGATGAATTGGATTTTATAAGAATTGAAGATAGTCTGAGGAAGATATTTACATCACTTGGAGTTTTTGAAAAAGAAGTTTTGAAAATATGATGCATTTCTATCCTAAATGATGAATGAATTTGAATTTTTGAATTTTGGATTTTGAAAAGCTATTTCATCCTTAAAATGAATTAAAATAAGATTGAAAACATAATACATCCTTGACTATGGTCATTGAATGTATTATATAATAATCTATATTTAAATTCAAGAGAAAAATGAAATACATTTGGTGCTTTTATAGAATTTAAAATGAAATGAACTCTCAATATACCCTGACTATGGCCATTGGTATATATTTTGAGCCAATTTTAAGTTTAACTCTAATAAAAGAAGGAAATATTTGAAAGATATGATGATTTTTTGAAGAGGATCTAGTGTAGATCCAATGTTTTTTTATAAAAGATAACAATCCTAAGTCTTGTTTACATCCCGACTATGGCCGTTGATGTAAATCATCAACTTAGGATTAATTTACCTTTTACGAAATGGTGCACGTGCCATTCGTGTTGCCATTTGTGAGAATTTAAGAAATAAAGACAAAGATGCATGAAAACAAGCAATTCATGATATTTACAATGCTCATTCATTCTATCTAAAACAGGAAACGTAAATTCTCATTACATCTAGCTAATACAATACATGAAATTAAATTTACAACTCTAAATAATGATATTTTTCACCCATTTCCTGCGAAAACACTTGGTTAGCAGAAGAAAATGTCACCTTGATTTCAAAGATACAAAATGTGATGTTCATATGAACATATGGAAAGTGATATATGCCTCTGTGCACATATGTATATACGTACATGTACACGTATATATGTGTATATGCATATATATAGTATATATACATATGGCCCATATACCATGTAGATGAAACATGCCAACCATGCACATAATATAATTAAATGTCTAAGAAATGGTAGGGGATGTAGGCAGCTATTGCACTCACTGGGTGTGTATATGCTGTAAAAAGAAAAGGGGGAAGGAAATATAACAGGGTTTATGCAAACTGGTATACAAATGAAGCCTTCTATTGAAAATAACATTGAAGGTTAGTGAGACTGCAGCTATACTGTGATATATGAAGATGCCAGATGTGACTGGGAATGAGTGTAACTACTGCTGGTAGTTGCAGCAGTAAAGGGGAATAGCTGGAATTGATTGGCAGTGAGAACTGGTGGTCGTGGTTTGTGTAGTGGAAGTATGCTTGCGAACTAATGAAGGATGGAGACGTAGTGAAAAATATTGATGTAAAGAGGTAATGAAAGGGGCTGTAGACGGATGTACTGTGTAAAGAAAGTGCAAAAGAATATAACAGGATAAATGAAGAGTTGTGGAGGGCACAAAAAAAAATTTGACAAATGGAGAAGGCAAATGATATTAGTGGAAGTGAAAAAGGTTGTGGGGCTGTGTTAAAGAAGGCATTGAATGAAGGTGCAGCATATATATGGAGCACAAAGCTGAACTGGCTGTTGGAAAACTTGGGAAAGATAGGTGCTTGGCACCATTTGTAGGGACAGGATTTCCCCAAAGATGGGACATAAAGGTGAGGGTACAAGCTGTGATGTGAGTGTGAGGGTATGAATAATACTGATGTGAGCTGTTATGCAGGTGAACATGTAGGAGTATTGTGATGTATAGATGAGTGCTGAGTAAAAGTGCTGCAAATAACGGGTGAATGCAGTACATGTGACATACTTAAGTGTGTAGGTGTCAAGGTATTAATGAAACTGAAATGGCTGAAGGTGTGTGAGAGTGTGAAGAAGATGGTGGGAAGGCATGGTGACATAGATGTTATGGGTAGGAGTCATGGCCAATTGAAAGGGGTGTAGCTGTATGGTGCTACAGAGAGGGGTGACTGGGGATGTTATGAGCTACAACAACCATTGAGCTGTTGTGCTCATGCATGCACAAGGGTTGTGAATGAGTGCATTAGTGCTTTTGACAGGTGGATACACAAGAAATGAAGTGCGTGCATGGAGTGGGTGTACCAATGTTGGTGGAATAGTGCAGGAATCTAATAGGTACAACATGGTGAGACTGTGTAGGTGATGAAGTAGTTCCAAGTTATCACATGATTGTGATAAGCTACAAGGAAGCGGTGCAGTAAGAAGCTGTTGTAGGGTCTGCACAGAAAATATCATGGGTATGATGCAATGAAGAAGGGTGTAACAGGGTATAGGTAAGTGAAGGCTGTGATGGGAAGTATGGTAATACAAATGAGTGCTGGGGTTAAGATACCCTGTTGTATTTTTGAGACCTCTTACCAATTCAGTTGACCAAGGCTCTACCGAAAGTGACAGAAGGTGCTGAAGTTGAAGCATGTTCACGCTCACCTGCTTTCATCATATTTGTCGGAAAAACTCTCTTTTCTTACTTCACATCAGACCTTCTTCCCAGACTGTTGAGATTCAATCTGCTTGTGGAAACCCCCAGGCTTTCCAGCTTTGTTGGTGACACTGTCAGGATTTTCTGACAGAGATTCTTCGGGCTTTGAATCAAAGGAATTGAGTTTTTTTTTTTTTAGTACCCAAAATGAGCTAAAAGCTCATGCTTGTGCTTCTTTGCAGATGACTTTACACTTTTCTCACTCCAAAAATCATGGTGATGACACAGTACAGAGTAAGAGTAAGAAATGCCAAACATGCCAAACCCCTTTTTTTTTTTGGAACTGATATTGAATATGCTAATTGAATTTAGACTAATTTTGATGGGCATGCCATAATGGGTACAGTATCTCATACCCTCGACCCCAATGAAAACTCATAACTTGGAATATGATCTCACAGTTTTTCAACATTGGCATCTGTCTCATTGTAGGAGCGAATGCTTAAATCTTTCATAGGTGTATTATTTTGATGCCCTCTCCGGAATCTAAAGCCTATTCCCATTTTCCAAATCAGCAACCGATATTTTCCTGCACTTGATTCCTTTTCGGTGGCAGAGAAGACAAAGCAGTCCTCACACATTCTGTGTATATCAGAAAGTTTCTTGTGAATCCAGCAACAAAACAATGAGGGGATGACAAATTGGCTGTCTATAGAAATCCAATGCCTTATACCCTATGATATGGTTAAACCTATAACAAACATGGGGTTTTGCAAACCAAACCTTTTTTTTTTTTTTAATAAATTCTATCATTGCATAGGAGAGGAAGTTATTGAAGAACAAAGAAAAAATTAACAACCACTCAATTAGTAATACAGAAGTGGGACTTGTACAAGTTTTCCTGTAGTGGTTCAGTTGATCTCCTGGTTACCATTGCCCTTGTTGCAGAAATCTAGATAACCTATTCCCCTACATTGACTGTCCACTCAAAAGGAGCAGGAAAAATTGTACACTGAATATATACACAAGAGTTTTCTCTTTCCAAAAAAAAAAATACCCATATACATAGAATCTCATAAGCAAATGTATCATGCTTATCAGAATTACCATTCACATAGTCAGCTATGTTACACAACTACCCCAAAATCTGATATACATATATAAAAAGAAATGAAATCTGAAGTATCCACTACAAACAAGCATAAGGGATTGTTGATATTGTTGGGATAGTATGTGATGGGCAATCATGTTGCAGAAACTGAACCTGACATCCTACAGGTAAATAAAGGCTAATTATGATGCAAATTTTTTCAAATATCGAAACATGCTGATAAGTACCTCTATTAATAGATTCACATAGCAAGATAAGCATACATTTTAAATGTAAACAACAAGAAGACTAGAGCACAGCGGTTGTAATTCCTATAATGGACATCAAAATTATTTTTTTTGCACAACATTATTACAAGGATTTGTAAATCCACTTTGTTTCCTCCAAATTTTTGCTGCAACCATTAACAGATATATCCATGACCGAGGAAGCATATCCTCAAGAAGTGATGACCCTGGGTGTGCTGTAGTAAAATGTAAATGGCAACAGGCCTAATCCTACTGTAATGGGTCACAAGGGATGGCGTTGCAGAGGTATAACAGATCTTTCCTTAATGATCTGGCCTGATGGTTTTGTAGTAGAAGACCATTAACGCAACTATCATGGATCTCAGATTTGTTGCTCAGACTCCCAGCAGATCGACTCTGCTGATCGATTCTTAGCAGGCTCACCGACTCCAATTAACATCCATTCTCATGATCACAGCTAACGTTAGAATCAGACTTAGCAAATAACTTTCAGTAGGATTGATGAACAGGGATCTAGATCCAACAAACAATTCAGAGCACAACTGAAATGCTGGGAAAGGAGACGCTACCAATGGCATGGCATGGATCAAAGTTTATAAAATAATGAAACATCCATCTATCCTTCCCTCCCATTCAGAAAAATATAGGAAAAGTAAATTTGCTATATAAAAAAAATAATCCAATAACAGAACTTGAAGATCTCAAATCTAATAATCTTATTACTATTTTAGACAGCCCCTTATGATCTTTCGATTCCAACATTATCACTTGGGATATAAACAAAAATTTAAAAACAAATCAGGAGATTAAACACAGCCAAGGAAAAATCCATTGTAGATTAAATTTTTATTCAGAAACGAAGGGGAAAGGAAAAACAGAACACCAAACCAAAAAAAATAAAAAATAAAAAAAATAAAACAAAATAAAAAGTAAAAGAATGCAGGAAAGTATGTTGGAAGGTGGATTTCCACTTGCTATAGCAATGGAGGGTCGATCCTGCTATATGCAGGTCGATCCCTTCCATAATGCTGTAAAAATTAAAAAAAGAAAGAGAATCTAACAACAAGGAATATCCATCAAAATAAAGGAAAGAGGAGGGAGATTGGACACTTACCTGCAGCTCTACAAAGGTCTTAGATGAAAGGGGAGTCTGGCGCTTTCCGACTGCAGGGATGACCTACCCTCTTCAACTGGCTGGGGAAGAAGATTCGAAACGAAGAGAGGGATGATCTTATAGAGGAGGCGCCAGAGGAAAATTGACCCCCAGGTTTGCTTGCAGAGGATAGTGGATGAAGAATGGGTTAGAGGATGAAGATCAGATAATGCCTAAGCCAAGAGGGGTGAAGACAAAGTGTAATGGATGGCTAATGGGGAGGTAGAAGACGGATCCCCTCTCCCTTCTGCGTACTCTCCTTTTAAAGGGGAAGAGGAGCATTCGAGAGAGGTTGTTGGTTGAAGATCAGGGGTTGAGGGAGAAGAAGTTTGTTTGAAGACGGAGGGTAGGGCTGAGAGGGGAAGTGCACGGGAAAGAGGCTGTTGCCTCTTTTCCAATTTTCCAAAAGAAGGCCCCCTTGAAAGAAGTTTTATAAAAAAATGGTTCAAAAGGAGGTTTTTGGCAAAAATTCAATTTTTCAAGTTTTAAAACCATTTGTTTTCCTCAATTTTTTGATTTTTGTATCGTTTTTTTTTTCATTTTTTTGTATTTTTGTAATAGAAAACTAAGATTTTATAAAAAAAACAAAGTTTAAATACTAAATTTTTGTATTTTTCTGAGAAATATTTACAAAGAGTGTTTTTCCGACAATTTCAGACTATTTTGGGGAAATTTCTTCAGAAAGTGGGTTTGGACCCAAGTTTTTGAGAAAATGTTTGAGTTTTAAAACTCGAATCGAGGAATACAACGCAATGGATTCAAATGGATGTCGGATGGACTGTTTGAGCTATTTACAAACTACTTTTGATATTTTCTGTAATTTTAATTTAAAATTGGACAACGAGACTTAGATTTGGGTCTGGATAATGGATCCAGATCTAAAATCCATTTAGACATATAAAATGAATTTAATTTCAGTAAAATTTGAGAAATGAACTGGAATTTAGATTTAAAAATGACTCATTTTGCTAAAAAATGAATTTAGGGGCAAGAAGGGAATATTTAAAAGATTTTGAAAAATTTGGGGTGTTTACAGAGAGACGAAATCCTTTAAGATGATATGATTGAGCAACAAATAAGGAAATCGTGATGGGACTTTGGGTGAAAATCCTGAAATGGTGGAAATAAAGATTTTGATCAGGTAAGATACACTTTTTGGAATGATTCAGGTTTAGCCCTTAACCTGGATGGGGCGAAAATATATCAAGATGAATTTGAAATGAGAAAAGGAATACATGAGGACCTTGATGGGATATTTTTAAAAAATGCCTCGTGAGATGCGGCTCAGGTAAAATCCTTTCTTGGATGGATATACAAAGCATGGATTCCTCAATGGGAAGAGCCATGATGGGACTGGGAGAAAACATCTTGTCAAAACAGAGAATTTTGTTGGAACGAGACTCAAGTTTAACCCAAACCTGAAAGAAAGATACCTCGTGAAGCGAGGTTCCGGGTTAACTCTTAGCCAAAATAGGAAATCTACCATACGGGTTTTTTCAAACAGAGAAACCATAATGGGACCTTTGGAACTTGGACGAACAAATCCGAAAGGGGTTTTGCGAAAGGAGAAATATAGGGTTCCCTAAAGCTTGGAAAAAGGGATGATTTTGGGCATCTCATTGTTGAGACTAAAATAACTTTTTGAAATCAATGACCTCTTGCAGAAAATTCAGATTTTGACCCTTAACCTGAGTGGGAACCACCATATGGAATCCTTGACTGAAGAAACCGCGATGGGACAGGAAGAAATACATCAACTGAATGAGGCAACTCTTCTGAAAGATATAAACAACTCTAGGTTGCATCAAAATGGATATTGAATATTTATTTCATTCTTGGAATAGCTAGAAAATTTTGCCAATAAGATAAAATTATAGCTGATTCAAATGCTTGAAAATATGCATGTATGTGCGAAGATATTCCCTCTTTTACCTAGAGTATTGTCTCCAATGAGGTTAACTCCTCAGTTCTAAGAGTCAAATTCAAAATTTTAGCACTGATGATTTTCTTCAAGGAAGCTGTCCATTTCTCTGATATGAGAATAGAAGAAATATTCTTAATTTCATAAAAGCAAGTAGTGAAGAGATACTGATAAAGGAATTTCGCACGAGAAAAGATGACTTCTGTCAACTTTGGCAGTTTGATATCTGGGTGTTTTCCCATGATGATCCTTTTGCACTCTTTTTGAGTCATTGCACTTTCTCGGGCTTTTTCATCATCCTTCATTTTGGAGATGTCCTGACTTTTCTCTTTTTTTCAAGGAAAGGTACGTCACAAACTCCTTCATCTTGGAGATGTTCCGATCCTTTTTTATCTCAAGGATTCTATTGATGATATTGGCTCAAAAGGTCTTTAGATGATAGCAGAAATCAAATATCTTTTTAGGGTTTGTCGGTAGGTTCATCACACTCGCCTTCATCTCGACGGTGATCTGAACTTTCCCTGGAAGGATCTTTCACAAGCTCCTTCATCTCGGAGATGATCCAAATCTTCTTTGGCCCCGGGGGTCTAGTTCGCCTATTTGTCTTTATCTCGACGACAATTGAGAGATCCCTTTTGCAGATATTTGATTGCAGCTTAAAAAATGGATAAGGAGATATGGATTGAGTGGATTCTTTTATAGCTCAGGATATTTCAACTGCCTAATTGCCATATAGTCATTTTTTTTAAACATGCTCCATAGCCAAGATCAATATCAATTCGCTTTTGTCTTTTCAACATCATTGAAGATTTCTTTCATTGATCATATCGAGGACATTTCTTACATCCTTTTGGTTGATCAACAGGAAAAGATTTGAATTTTACCTCTTTTTCGCAAAAAGTTTCACCTTTTTAGAAAGAAATATTGGAGGTAATCTGAGGAAATCCTTTTGTGTAGTAAGAATATTGGAATCAACAACTGTTTTTAGCAAATTGGCATAACATTCCAGAATTTTTTTGTGAAATAATCATTCAATATGAATTTTGATGCGACCCCAAGCTCTATCTTTGATTTCGGAAATACATGACCAGCAAAAGCTGGAACCTTTGAAATACATGACCAACGAAGGCTGGAACCTTTGAAATACATAATTAGCAGAAGCTAGAACCCTTTTGAAATACACGACCAGCGAAAGCTGGAACCTTTGAAATACATGACCAATAGATGTTGAGATCTTTTGAAATATCTGACCAGCGAAAGCTGAAACGTTTGAAATACATGACCAACGAGTGTTGGATCTTTTGGGAAATACATGACTGGTTATGAAAAACTAGGTTTTAATAAAAAAGGTTCTGAAGGTTTTGAGAATGATCGAAATTGGGAGATTATAACCCGAGGGTTGAAAAAATGATGAAATTTTGAAAACATTGCACCCGGAGGTTGGAGAATTGATAAAATTGAGAGATTTGGAGATATGAAGGTTTGAAAATGATAGAATTGAGAGATTGAAACCCGAAGATTTGGAAATGAGAGAATGGAGAAATTGCACCCTGAAGGTTTGATTTATGGAATAGGTTGATTTGGGAGCTCGACAATTATGAGTTGGGACTTCTTAAGATATATGACCAACGAGAGCTGGGTTTTTTGGAAATACATGACCAACAAAAGCTGGACCGTTTGAAATGCATGACCAGAGAAAAGCTGGAACGTTTGAAATACTTGACCAGCAATAGTTGGAACATTTGAAATACATGTCCAATGAGTGTTGGATCTTTTGAAATACCTGACCAGCAAAAGCTGGAACATTTGAAATACCTGACCAGCAAGAAGCTGAAACGTTTGAAATACATGACCAACGAGTGTTGGATCTTTTTTTGGAAATACCTGACCAGCAAAAAGCTGGAACGTTTGAAATACCTGACCAGCAAAAAGCTGGAACGTTTGAAATACATGCCCAACGAGTGTTGGATCTTTTTGAAATACCTGACCAGCAAAAGCTGGAACGTTTGAAATACCTGACTAGCAAGAAGCTGGAACGTTTGAAATACATGCCCAACGAGTGTTGGATCTTTTTGAAATACCTGACCAGCAAAAGCTGGAACGTTTGAAATACCTGACCAGCAAGAAGCTGGAACGTTTGAAATACATAACCAACGAGTGTTGGAACTTTTTGGAAACACTTGACCAGCAAAAGGCTGGAACGTTTGAAATACCTGACCAGCAAAAGGTTGGAACATTTGAAATACATGCCCAACGAGTGTTGGATCTTTTTGAAATACCTGACCAGCCAAAGCTGGAACGTTTGAAATACCTGACCAGCAAAAAGCTGGAACGTTTTGAAATACATGACCAACGAGTGTTGGATCTTTTGAAATACATCAAATTTTGAGAGATTTAAGTCAGAACTTGAATTTTGTAGAAGAAAAGATTTTGATCAAAAGATTGAATGTAGAAAGTTATTGGTGCGAGGATCGGATCCTCCAAATGAGCTCAATATATGATTGAAGATTTTGAGAAATACCCTAGTGCGAGAACTGGGTTGTAAAGATGAGCTAAACAAAGTGAATTTTTTTAGAAAATAAAGATTCTTGGTAAAAATTAATGGACCATCATAGTTTAATTGTATGTGGTCGACTTTCAGGATTTCGTCCCCTTGTCCTGAACGGGGGAAATAACAAAGAGAATACTTCATTGATAGGAGGCATCAGGTTTATCCCTTAACCTGAAAGGGTAAATTTTAAAGATAAAGGTAGATGAAATTTTAATAAGATTGAAAATTTGTTAAAACTTGACAGCAATGAGCAATAGCTTGAAGAAAATTTAATCAAACCAAAAGTGAATCAAATGAAATAAAGATCACAAGATCAATTAAGAATTAATTAAATTTTGAGAAAAAAAGCTTTCGTCTGATCCTGCCTGCATATGATGAAAGAAGATGATTATAGATCAAAATAAAAATGCCCCATTATGATAGAGAAGAATGTAAGAATTGATAGAAGATTATTATTTTATTGAAATGGCTCTTTGAAGAGTACAAAGGTTTTAGAATGAACATTTCAGGTATAAAACTTCTTCAAATGCAGAGCATTGATGGGATCTAGCATTTCCACCCCGTCTGCATTGATCAAACGATACGAATTGCGAGTCAATGCTTCCTTAACCACATAAGGGCCTTCCCAATTGGGTGACCACTTGCCCCGTGGTTGATGCTTGAGATGGGTTGTCGATCTGAGCACCAAATCGTTAACTCAAAATTTTCTCTCAATGACAGACTTGGCATAGTGTCGAGCTATCCTTTGTCGATAAGCTTGAGTGTGCTATGCTGTCTTGAGCCTTTTTTCATCCAGTAAATTTAGCTGCACAAATCTCTGCTGCTGATACTGATCAAGTGACAATTCTATAAGGGAAGCAAATTTGAGAGCGGGCTTCTGGACATGGAGAGGTAACACCACTTCAGTTCCGTAAACAAGTTCTGAAGAAGTGGCATTAGTTGGAGTCTGAATGGTGGTTTGGTACGCCCAGAGTGCATCATGAATTTTCTCATGCCAGTCTCGACTTGTTTTCACAGTCCTTTCCAGAATACAGATCAAGATTTTATTGGTGGCTTCTGCTTGGTCGTTCTCTTGAGGATAATAAGGAGTTGAGAAATGATGGGTGAAAGTGCACTAGGATCGAGTCAACGAGCACTAGAGGGGGGGTGAATAGTGCTTTTAAAAATTTCTGCGGAGTATTGAAGGATTTTGCAAATTGAAAAGCAAAATACATAAAGAACACAAGATTTTATCCTGGTTCGGTCTATCCCGACCTACATTCAGTCCCCAAGCAAAACCGGCTTGAGATTTCCACTATCAACCTTGTAAACTACAAGATCACACAGACAAAAACCGGTCCCACTTTTAGTAACAATCCTACTGAAAGCAAACAACTCCTTTACACCAAGGAGTCCTTTTTACAGAAAATAAGTAACAACTTACAATACAACATATGAGCCTTTCTTTTGAATGCGAATGAGATGCAATTGGCTTTTGAGGTTGTTGAAATACTCTACTCACGAATTCACTATCTCTTAAAGTGATTTGAGTGAAAAACTGAAGTGAAAATATCAAGTGAGTGAGAAAACAAATACTTGAATGAATAAGAGTGAAAAGCAATAAGTAAACGATTCAAATCGATTGAATTCTTGTTGTTTTCTAGTGTAAAATGCACTCATATTTATAGTTAAAGTTTTCCATACGTTGAGAGTATGAAAGGGTGTCAAAACTGTCCATTTTGAACGATTAAAACGTTTGAAAAATGAAAAGACACGCCTTTTTGAAGTTTCAGGAAAATGGCAAAATTAGTCGACTGAAACATCAGTTAGTCGACTAAAAGTTAGTTATTAGTAGACTGACAGTTATCGTCGGTCGACTGATCTGTTAATCGAGCCGTTTGAAAATCTGAACTTTTGAAACTTAGTCGACTTGAGAAAAATTAGTCGACTGATAATGTCATCAGTAGACTGAAAAACCTTTTAGTCGACTGCTGCTAAAATCTTCAGAAAAACAAACATTCTGTTCGGTCGATTGATAAAAAGCATTAGTCGACTGCTGCTAAATTTTCAGAAAACACATGTTCTGTTCAGTCGACTGATAAAATCATTAGTCGACTGGTGCTAATTTACCAGAAAACAGACATTCTGTCCAGTCGACTGATAAAACCTTCGGTCAACTAATTTGACAAGAATGACTTTTTAGAAAATATGGCGCGAAAGGATTAGTCGACTGGTAAGTCTATTGGTCGACTAATAAACATGAAAATTTAAGAAAAGTGTTTTCTGAAAAGATTTTCAAGAGTGTTTCTTTTAGAAAAGTTTTTCTAAAGACTTTTAAGGTGAAATGCAACCTAAATATGCACTCTAAGTAAGGCTCTTACAAGAATCTAAGACTTTTAATGAATTAAACATTTGCACACTAGTCTTCAAAGATTCTTCATCGAATTCTTCAATTTCTTTATAGCCTTAGCTGAAATGCAGTTGATTCTACTTGCTCATCATCAAAACCTTGTACTTGAAGTATCATGTATGGCTTCATTGTCGTAACAATCTCCTCCTTTTTTATGATGACAAACTTAATCAAAGATGAAACATTTAGATGCATAGATGGAGATTTTACTCCCCCTATCAATATGCTGCAAAACAATAAAAGTTAGCACATTTAAAGCACATATATCACATATTGATTGGTTTGCATTTCCATTCATCATTACTTCATGCATTCATTCAAAGCTTTCTTTTACTCTTAATTTTGCATTTCTCATGCAAGATCAAGATCTCCTGCAATTGCAATGTAATGCTATCTTTATCCTTTTCTCCCCCTTTGTCAGAATAAAAAAGAGTAAGGGCAGAAATAGCAAAATAGAGATACAAGTTTAAAATATTACAACCCATAGAGTATGAAAGTTTAGACAACAAAGATCAGAAAAGAGAGTTTAGCAAATCCTTAATGGCAGTTACATCCTTCTGAATTGAAGCAAGTTGTTGAGTCACATCTTCACGAAAAGTGTGTTGATGCAGCTCCAAAGCTTTAAGTCTCTGCATAACTTCATCATGGTCTTGATTTGTCAAAAATTTCTTTCTTTTTGCATGAGATGAAGGTGTCGCAGAAGGTGAAGGTTCAGAAATAGATGGTTCAGTACGATCAGATGGTTCAATTTGATCAACATTTAAAGGAGGCAGATATTTAATTTTCATTCTTTTAAAAATTGTTTGATCAAAGAACTCTTTTTGCTCAATGTATTTCTCATTTGTTAAAGGAACTTTGAAATGTCTAAAAATACGAGTTAAAAGACAACCATAAGGAAGAAATGATTTTTTTTTCCATAAATTTATAAAATACACATTGGCCAAATTTATAGAAATATTTCCAAAAAAAACATAAAGAGCCGTAGAAAGATCTGTGGAATAATAATCAAAAGAACCAATTTTAGGTAGAACATTATGGGCAAGGATTCGTCCAGCAATGCATGCACGAGTTTGAAGATTTGTATTTTTGAAAGGAGGGCAGTGAGGTGCGCCTGGAAGAAGAATTTGTTCAAAAACTCTTTCATCATTTAATTCAATAGTGTTGAAAAGAGTGTCTGAAGGTGGAATTTCAAGAATTTCTCCAAGTAGTTTCGAATCAAACTCGATTTCAACATCACGAACAAGAGAGGACAAAATTCCGGTTTCATGATCCATTTGTAGATTTGTGCAAAAGAAGTGAATAAGAAAAGGATAGTGAAGAGTATCTGCACAAGAATCAAAGAGATGTGAAATTCCAGGAAATAATTCTCTTATGTTGTAACGAGAAAATAAGTGAAATAGAACATTTCAGCCTTGTAAAATAGGTAGTGCAGAAATTGATCCAAAAGTATCATACAAAAGAGGATTTTGGAGTAATCTGAGTGAAAAACCATGTCTTGAAGTAGGTGTAGGAGGAGGAGAACCTGAACCTTTTGCAGATGCAGACTTCGTACGAGGCATGGTTAAAAATATAGTTACCAAAAAAAATGTCGGCTTCCAAACGATTTCCGGCAGAGGAAAATGTTGTCCGGTGATGTGAAACAGAAACAGAGGAGGATACGATGGCTAACGGTGAGTGAGAGGTCGGCCACAATGGGATTCCGGCAATGGCGGAAAATACACTGTCACGGCAAGAGAGTTCCAGCGTGTTTTGAAGATGCGCCAGTTACTGCAAGAGGATTCTGGCGTTTCAAGATCACGGCCAGAAGACTCCGGCGTCTCCTTGTTATGGCAAGAAAATCCCGGCGAAGATGGAATCGAACGGCACTCCGAGGGTTTTTCGGAAGAGAGAGAGGCAAAAGAGAAAGAGGGTTTTCGGTTTAAGGGTTTCGTTTTTAAGAAAAACGAAAAGGTACGAAAATGAAGTGAAACGATGCCTTTTTTTAAAAAAAATGAGTGTTAAAAAAAATTCAAGGGGTATCGAGTCCCTTCATTTAAATTTTAAAAAAATTTAGTCGACTAAAACTTTATCGGTCGACTAAAAAAGTGTGACTCATTCTAAAAATATCATCAGTCGACTAGAAATATATTGGTCAACTAATATGGTGCGATTCATTCTAAAATTTTAAAACATCAGTCGACTAGAATTTTATCGGTCGACTAATATAGTGCGATTTTGAGATTTTGTTCAAAAATCAACATTTTTACAAATCCAAAAATGAGCAAATACCTAGTTCTCTCCTAATTCTTATAAAATCTTCATTTTTAAGAGGTTTAGTGAAGATATCGGCATGTTGTTCTTTAGTGGAAATAAAATTTAATGCAATATCTCCTTTTAACACATGATCTCTTAAAAAATGATGTCTAACTTCAATATGCTTAGTTCTTGAGTGCTGAACAGGATTTTTAGAAAGATTTATAGCACTAGTGTTATCACAATAAATAGTTGTTGTGGAGTAATTCAAACCAAAATTTTAAGTTCTGTTTCATCCATAGTACTTGTGAACATGCTAAACTAGCCGCTATATATTCTGCTTCAGTTGTTGAGAGTGACACTGAATTTTGCTTTTTACTAAACCAAGAGACTAAGGAATTTCCTAAAAAATGACAAGTTCCACTAGTACTCTTGCGATCAGATTTACTTCCTGCAAAATCTGCATCACTATATGAAACTAAATCAAAAGAAGATGATTTTGGGTAAAACAAACCGAAATCTGAAGTATCTTTCAAATAACGAAGAATTTGTTTTACTGCAATTAAATAAGATTCCTTTGGATTAGCTTCAAATCTTGCACACATACAAACACTAAACATAATGTCAGGTCGACTAGCAGTTAAGTATAATAGAGATCCGATCATACCTCTGTAGAACTTAGTATCTACACTTTTACCATTTTCATCTTTATCAAGAAAAGTAGTTGTACTCATAGGATTCCTTCTTGATTTAGATGAGTCCATCCCAAATCTCTTGAGAAGTTCTTTTGTATACTTAGCCTGATTGATGAAGATTCCTTCTTCATTTTGCTTTATTTGAAGTCCAAGAAAGTAGTTTAATTCGCCCATCAAGCTCATTTCAAACTCTTCCTGCATAGCTTTAGCAAATTCTTTACAAAGAGAATCATTAGTAGAACCAAATATTATGTCATCAACATAAATTTGCACAATAAGAATATCTGAATTAAGATTTTTAATAAATAAAGTGGAGTCTACCCGACCAATGGAAAAACCAGATTGTTCTAGAAAATTTCGTAGTCTTTCATACCACGCTCTTGGTGCTTGTTTGAGTCCATACAAAGCTCTTTTCAATTTGTAGACTTTTTCTGGATATTTCTCATTTTCAAAGCCTGGAGGTTGCTCTACATAAACTTCTTCATTGATGTGTCCATTTAAGAATGCACTCTTAACATCAATTTGATATAACTTGAAGTTCATGTAACTAGCAAAAGCAAGCATCATTCGAATTGACTCTAATCGAGCCACTGGTGCATAGGTTTCATCAAAATCTATGCCTTCTTGATTATAGCCTTGTGCCACTAGCCTTGCTTTGTTACGAATGACTTCACCATTTTCATCCAGCTTATTTTGGAAGACCCATCTTGTTCCAATTACTGGATGATCCTTAGGTCTATCAACTAGATCCCAAACATCATTCCTAGTAAATTGGTTAAGTTCTTCAGACATGGCCAAAAGCCAAAATTCATCATCACAAGCCTCATTGATATTCTTTGGTTCTAATTTAGATATGAAAGCAACATTTGCAATATATTTTTCTAATTGCCTTCTGGTTTGGACACCACTCTTTATTTCTCCAATAACTTGTTCATGTGGATGATTAGGAACTTCTTTCCAAACAGGTTGAAGAGGAATATTTTGTTGGGAAGTACTCTCTATCAAGGGTTCTTCTTGAAGTATTACTTCTTCTCCTTCGCTTAGAGGTATAACCTGCTCACAATTCTCATCAAATGCAACATCTAAAGATTCTTCAATACAAGATGTTCTTTTATTGAAAATACGATATGCTTTACTTCTAGAAGAATATCCAAGAAATATTGATTCATCTGATTTTGAATCAAACTTATCAAGATTATCTTTGGTATTTAACAAATAACATTTACTACCAAAAATTTTGAAATATGAGATCTTTGGTATTCGATCATAATACAATTCAAAACATGTTTTATGTAAAATTGGTCGAATAAGAACACGATTTAGAACATAACATGTTGTATTAATTGCTTCAACCCAAAAAGTATTTTGGTAAATTTTTATCTTGAAGCATGGTTCTAGCACATTCTTGCAAAGTTCTATTCTTTCTTTCAACAACTCCATTTTGTAGAGCCGCTCTAGGAAAAGCAAAGTTGTGAGATATACCATGTAAATCACAAAACTTTAGAAAAGATTCATTTTCAAATTCACCACCATGATCACTATGAATTTTAATAATAGATGTAGATTTTTCATTTGTAATTCTTCTACAAAGTTTAGAAAATTCCGAAAAAGCATCATTTTTGCTTTTTAGAAAAATTACCCATGTAAAACGAGAATAATCATCTACTATAACAAAAGCATACTTGCTACCATTCAAACTTTGAATTCTAGATGGTCCAAATAGATCTAAATGTAAAAGTTCAAGACGACGTTTTGTTGAAACTATATCTTTTGCTTTAAAAGAATTCTTGATTTGTTTACCCCTTTGGCAAGCATCACATAGGTGATCTTTCTTATATGGTATTCTAGGTAGGCCTCTTACAAGATCATTCTTGGATAACTTTGAAATAATTTTAAAGTTAACATGTCCAAGTCTCTTGTGCCATAACCATTGAATTTCATTTGAAACAATAAGACATTTTTCATTAAAAGTGGGTAATTCATCTAGATATAGTTCATACACATTGTTCCTTCTTTTACCTTTAAAAATGATCTTTTTAGATTGAAAATCAGAAATTAAGCATAAATCATTTTCAAAAGAAACATGAAAACTTTATCACATAATTGACTAATAGATATTAAATTATGCATTAAACCATCTACTAAAAGAACATTTTCTATCAAGGGAAATTTTGGATTACCAATATTACCAATACCTATCACTTTTTCCTTGTTATTGTCACCAAAGGTGACGGTTCCTCCATCCTTATTTTGGAGGGTGGAAAATAATTCCGGCCTTCCAGTCATATGTTTGGAACAGTCGTTGTCCAATAGCCATTTGCTCCTTATGTTGTGTACCTATAACAAAATCAGAAAACAGAGCATTTGACCCCTTTCTATTTTCGGGTCCATGAGAGTTAGTCTTAGGAACCCATATCCATTTGGATTTTGGTTTCCTTTGATAATAAATATTCTTTCTATAAAAGGATTTATCATGTCTAGAATAATCATGTCTAGAATAATGTCTAGGCTTATAAGCATTATAGTTTCCATGATTAGATGCATTTCTATTTGATCTATGAACAAAAGGTTGAGAATAATGTCTTTGATTTTCACCACATGGTTTGGTCTATTTTGAGTATCAAAGAAGCTATATCTCAATCCGGTTTTATTAACCGAGCATCTTTGAGAACCAAGAAGTTTTTCTAGATTTTCTTGACCATTTGTGAATTTGGTCACTATAGAAAGAAGATCATTTGACTTTTCTTTAAGACTAGATATTTCTTTTTGTAAGAGATTGGTTCTAACTCCAATTTCTTTTATCTCTAATGCTTGACAAGAGTTTTCCTTCTTGAGATCTTCTATCTCTTGAAGTAACACTTTATTTTGAGAGTCAAGAGTTAAATTTTCAGTGTTTAACTCTTTATTTTTAGAACTAAGACTCTTAAATTTAGCATATAAATCATTAAATGCTTCAAATAACTCATCATAGTCAAATTGGCTTACCGAATTTTCTTGTGATACAAAACACATGTTGGCGACTTCTTCATTTGATTCTTCATCGGAAGAGGAATCACTATCATCTCAACATGCTTGAAAAGCCTTTTTCTTCTTGAATTGGTCCTTGGGCTTGATTTTGAGGAGAGGACAATCTTTCTTGATATGTCCTGCCTTTTTGCAGTTAAAGCACTTGACTTCATTGAGATTGGAAGAATCTGCTTTCTTTACCTTTCTTTGAAATCTTTCATTTTTGATGAATCTTCTGAATTGCCTTGTGATGAGGGCAATATCTTCATCTTCATCTTCTTCTGAATTTTCTAAGTCAGAAGTAGCCTTAAAAGCAAGAGATTTCTTCTTAGGCTCTTCTTCTTGTCTGTCTTGAAGTTGGACCTCATATGCCATTAAGTTGCCAACTAAATCTTCCCAAGTAAGAGTATTGAGATCATTTGCTTCTTCAATAGCAGTGGTTTTTCTCTCCCATTCAGGAGTTAAACACCTTAGAATCTTTCTGACTAAATCCACTTGTGAATATTCTTTTCCAAGTGATTTCAAAGTATTAGTTATATCGATCATTCTAGTTACCATGTCCGATATAGATTCATTTTGCTTTATTTTGAACAATTCAAATTTATGAACTAAAGAAGCAATTTTAGATTCCTTTACCTTTGACGTACCTTCGTGTGTCACGAGAAGAGTATGCCAGATTTCATTAGCTGTAGAGCATTGAGAGATGCGATTGAGCTCTACCTTGTCAACGCTACAATATAATGCATTCATTGCCTTGGCATTAAGTGAAGCAGTCTTCTTTTCTTCATCGGTCCATCGGCTTAAATCAGTTGATGGAGTTTGGTACTTTTCTGAAACAACTCTCCAAATATCTAGATCCATGGATTGCAAGAATATTGTCATTCTTACTTTCCAGTAACCATAGTTTGTTCCGTCGAAGAGAGGAGGACGAACAGAGGAGCTTTCTTCTTTGTGCAGAGATGTTGTAGTTGCCATGCTAGATGATGGTCAAATCAAAGTAATAGCTAACCTTGCTCTGATACCAAATAAAAGTGCACTAGGATCGAGGCAACGAGCACTAGAGGGGGAGTGAATAGTGCTTTTAAAAATTTATGTGGAATATTGAAGGATTTTGCAAATTGAAAAGCAAAATACACAAAGAACACAAGATTTTATCCTGGTTCGGTCTATCCCGACCTACATCCAGTCCCCAAGCAAAACCCGCTTGAGATTTCCACTATTAACCTTGTAAACTACAATATCACACAGACCAAAACCGGTCCCACTTTCAGTAACAATCCTACTGAAAGCAAACAACTCCTTTACACCAAGGAGTCCTTTTTACAGAAAATAAGTAACAACTTACAATACAACCTATGAGCCTTTCTTTTGAATGCGAATGAGATGCAATTGACTTTTGAGGTTGTTGAAATACTCTACTCATGAATTCACTATCTCTCAAAGTGATTTGAGTGAAAAACTGAAGTGAAAATATCAAGTGAGTGAGAAAACAAATACTTGAATGAATAGGAGTGAAAAGCAATAAGTAAATGATTCAAATCGATTGAATTCCTGTTGTTTTTTAGTGTAAAATGCACTCATATTTATAGTTAAAGTTTTTCATACGTTGTGAGTATGAAAGGGTGTCAAAACTATCCATTTTGAACAATCAAAACGTTTGAAAAATGAAAAGACACGCCTTTTTGAAGTTTCAGGAAAACGACAAAATTAGTCGACTGAAACACCAGTTAGTCGACTAATAGTTAGTTATTAGTAGACTGACAGTTATCGTCGGTCGACTGATCTGTTAATCGAGCCGTTTGAAAATCTGAACTTTTGAAACTTAGTCGACTTGAGAAAAATTAGTCGACTGATAATGTCATCAGTAGACTGAAAAACCTTTTAGTCGACTGCTGCTAAAATCTTCAGAAAAACAAACATTCTGTTCGGTCGACTGATAAAAAGCATTAGTCGACTACTGCTAAATTTTCAGAAAACACATGTTCTGTTCAGTCGACTGATAAAATCATTAATCGACTGCTGCTAATTTACCAGAAAACAGACATTCTGTCCAGTCGACTGATAAAACCTTCGGTCGACTAATTTGACAAGAATGACTTTTTAGAAAATATGGCGCGAAAGGATTAGTCGACTGGTAAGTCTATTGGTCGACTAATAAACATGAAAATTTAAGAAAAGAGTTTTCTGAAAAGATTTTCAAGAGTGTTTCTTTTAGAAAAGTTTTTCTAAAGACTTTTAAGGTGAAATGCAACCTAAATATGCACTCTAAGTAAGGATCTTACAAGAATCTAAGACTTTTAATGAATTAAACATTTGCACACTAGTCTTCAAAGATTCTTTATCGAATTCTTCAATTTCTTCATAGCCTTAGCTAAAATGCAGTTGATTCTACTTGCTCATCATCAACACCTTGTACTTGAAGTATCATGTATGGCTTCATTGTCGTAACAATAGAAAATTCTGAATTTAGAACAAAAGGTTTTCATCCTCTCATTTTTAAAATGAGTTCCATTGTCTGAGACAATATCATGTGGTATGCCGAAGCAACAAAGAATGTTCTTGTGAATGAAAGAAACCACATGGCAGCCTTCTACTGTGCGTAGAGTAACAGCTTCAACCCATTTGGTGAAATACTCTGTCGCAGCCTGAAAGTACTTGTGGCCGTTGGAAGCAGAAGGAGTAATCGGGCCTACGACGTCGAATGCCCACATAGAAAATGGCCAAGGAGAAACAACTGATTGTAAATATATGGCCGGTGCATGAATGGAAGGTGCGTGCATCTGACACTTGACGCATTTCCTCACAAATCGATGACAGTCCTGCTGCATGGTATTCCAATAGTACCCTGCTCGAACGATCTGCTTGACGAGAGTTTGATAGCCGACATGGCCACCACAGATTCCCTCATGTGCCTCTTGGATGATTTCCATAGCCTCTTCTTTGTCTAAGCATCTTGCATACTCAGAACTGAACCCACAGCGGTAGAGGACATTGGCCAAAATGAAATAATGGGTAGACATACGCTGAATTGCACGTTGCTCCCTTTTTGGCATTTCTGGTAGAAATTCACCAGTCTTAATGAAATTTTTGATATTTTGATACCAAGGTTTCTCCTTCTAATTGACCTGATTTACTTGTATATTTGAAATAAAAGCAGGTTTCTCGAGTCTGCCAACTTCAAAAGAACGACATGATTCACTGCCTTTGAAGGATAAAATGGAGCCCAAGCTGGCTAAGCCATCATCTATCTGATTGTGCTCTCTTCTTATGTGATTGAGCTGGAATTCTTTGAAGCCATCTACAAGAGCTAAGACGATCTTCTGATACAGAATCAGTTTGGAATCTTTCACTTGCCATTCAGTGTTAACTTGACTGATAACAAGTAGTGAATCGCCAAAGGCATGCACTCTCTTGACATTGAAATTTTGCAGAATTTTGAGGCCTTGTATTAGAGCTTCATACTCGGCCATATTGTGAGTGCATTGGAAACCAAGCTTGAGAGAATAAGGGATCATTTTTTTTTCTGGAGTGATTAACAAGACTCCAATCCCTATGCCAAACATGTTTTTAGAGCCATCGAAGAACAAGTTCCAAACTGGGGGCTGTTGGATATTGCATATGTGCTCATCAGGAAAATCATCCTCTGCTTTAATTTCTTCTGTCAAAGGAAAATTTGCCAACTGATCTGTGATCGCTTCGCCTTTAATCGACTTTTGAGAAACATACTCTAAGTCATATTGCATTAGAAGGACTTGCCACTTCGCAATCCGTCCAGTGAGAAACGGTTGTTCCAAAATGTATCTGAGAGGATTAAGTTTTGATAGAAACTTGATTTCAGAAGCCAATAAGTAATGTCTTAATTTCTGGCACATCCAAACCAGAGCTAGACAAGTTTTCTCCATCAGAGAATACTTCTTCTCATAATCAATGAAAGTTTTGCTCACATAGTAGATGGCGTGCTCTATCAGGCTGCCTTCTTCATACTGTGCGAGGAATCCACCGCAGGCATTCTGATTGACAGAAATGTATAGTAGGAGAGGCTTCCCCAATTTTGGCGGCTTCAAAACTAGTGGATTAAGGAGATACTGCTTGATGCGCTCAAACGAGAGCTGACATTCTGGTCTCCATTCAAATTTAACTCCTTTTCTTAGCAATTGATTAAAAGGTTCACATCTCATGGCCAAATTAGAGATGAACCTGTGAATAGACTGAATACGCCCTTGAAGGCTTCGCAGTTTCCTGAGATTAGTTGGAGGCGGCATATCAATAATGGCTTTTGCCTTGGCTGGATCCACCTCGATTTCTTTCTTGCTGATAATGAAGCCGAGCAATTTGCCAGACTCAACTCCAAAAACACATTTTTGAGGATTAAGTCTTAACTTATAGAGGATAAGTCTTTCAAAAACTTGACTAAGAGCATCAAGGTGATCCTCTTCTTCTTTAGACTTAACCAAAATGTCATCCACATATGCATCCATATTCTTGTGCATTTGATCATGGAAAATAACGGCCATTGCCCTCTGATAAGTTGCCCCAACATTTTTTAGCCCAAATGGCATAACAGTGTAGCAAAAGGTTCCTCATGGGGTAGTAAATGAAGTCTTGGACTGATCACGAACGACCAGCTTGATCTGATTATAGCCTGAATATCCATCCATGAAAGAAAACATGGCATAACCTGCTGTGCTATCGATCAACAGGTCAATATTGGGAAGTGGATAATCATCTTTCGGGGTTGCTTTGTTGAGATCCCTGAAATCAATGCAGATCTGAACTTTTCCATTCTTTTTAGGGACTGCTACGATATTTACTAACCAGTCTGGATAATCAATGGCCCAGATGAAGCCTGCTTTTAACAAATCTTCAAGTCCTTCCTTGACTTGCTGCTCAATTCGAGGGTCTAACTTCCTCAGTTTCTGCTTGATTGGTCTGGCTTATGGTTTCAACTTGAGTCGATGCTCAACCAGCTTGGGATCTAATCCTGGCATATCTTCGTAACTCCAGGCAAATACTTCTTGATGCTTCTTAAGGAATTTAATGAGTCTGGCTTTTTCAACTTCGCTTAGACCCGACCCGATTTTGAGAATTTTCGGATCATCTTCCGACCCAATGTTGATATCCTCAGTTGGATTTTAAACCAGAGATGAGGGTTCATCCTGCTTCTGAGTGTGAGCAAATTCTGGCAATTCCTGAATGATGGAATCAAATTCTGCTAGCTCTTCGATCTGCTCTGCTGCCTGGCTGACCTCTGCTCTGTCTTTAATCTCAAGAAACCTTGCTAATTTTAGATACTTGGGATTGATAACAAGTTTTGTCATTGATTCAGGAGTTAATGGTCCTGAAAATGTCAAGAAGAGGTTTTTAAGGGAAAGTAAAAAAACAAGTCTTTTGTACAAAGCAAAGAATAATGACACAGACAAAATATAAGAAAAGAATGATAGATGCCTGAATATGAAGAGAAGATTGATCTTTCATTGATTGAAATATAATATTTACAAGATACTGACAAAAGATGGGACTGTGTTGTCCCTACAAGATTTAAAAAAAGAAATGAGAACAGAAAAGCAGGAAAACCGAGGCATCATCTTTTCATTGGCTTCCTCTGACAAAAATGGTCTTTTTGCTAGAATCCTGGCCGGTGAACCCTAACCCTAAACTGTCTGCATGCTGAATTGGAATGATGGGCTCTATCATGCCGTCTTCATTTTTCCCCATGCCTTGGGATGGCTGATATCCATGTTTTATCAACAGATCGAATCCCTTTCTGGTTTTAGAAAACTGAGGAAATAAGGGATGATCTTTGAAGAAGGTGTAATTGATGCATCCTCCTAGCTTGAAGAAACAAGGTCCCTGCCATTGGACCGTAGCTGTAATATTTTCTTCATCCATGACATCTTTTAACTTTAACATCTCTAAGCTGTCACTGAGATTGATTTCATCCGCTTCTCGGATGCTTGGAATATCAACTGTAAATGTTAGACGGGGAATCATAGGCTGTGGCAGCCTTTCTTCAGGGTCTTCGCTCAAAATGGTAGTAATCATTCTACCCTTGGACCACTTGATGCACTGGTGGAGAGTTGATGAAACGACATTGGCGTTATGGATCCATGTTCGTCCCAACAAAAGATTATAAGTTGGCGGCACATTGACGACATGGAATAGAACCGTGTGCACTGAATAGTTGATCAAAATTTCCAGGAAGATCTTGCCCTTTGCAGTCTGCCCGTGATTATCAAAGCCATAGATGGTAATGGGATCAGGCACGTATTCTTCTTCCTTTAATCCCAAGGCCTTTGCTGTCATCTCTGGGCAAATGTTGAGGCTACTGCCTCCATCAATAAGCACATGCGGGACAGTCATGCCCCTGGTCCTTACCACAATGTATAGTGCATTGTTGTGGAATGAATGAGGTTTTGGCAAGTCCTCATCAGAAAAGGTGATAGGCGCATTTGTCATCGCCTTATTTACGATCTACGCCATGTCTTCTGGCGTAGTACCCAGCTTCACCTTAATTTTTTTCAGTAAGTCATCTAAATTTTCTTGATGCTTAGGAGAATCATGAGTTAATTCAAAGATGAAATTGTTGGAGAGCGCTGTAATTGGCTTCTGGAAATCATCGGCCCGCTCTTCTGCTGCCTTAGAGGTTTCTGCTTCCTCTGCGCAGGCTTCTTTCTTAAGGAATCTTCTTGGGAAAATTTGAGTTCTTCCGTTCTCAACTGGTATACTCACTTGGTTAAGCAGCGAGAAGATATCCATCTTTTGAGATACAGGCTGATCCTGATGTAGAACCATTACCTGATGTTGGAGATTTAGTTCCTCACTAGAGCATGGATGTATATGGATTTGTGGGAGGAATGAATGTTCTGAAATGGTTGATGTGGAATGTTTTGGGAATGGAGCAGATAAAATTTCCAGTTTGCCTTCCTCTTCATCTTCTACAAGAATGCTTTTGTCGATACAGTCCTGGACTAAGTGCTTCAAGACGAAGCAATGCTCTGTATCATGCTCCATGGCTCTATGGAATTTGCAATACTGCTCTCTGTACTTTCCCATGATTACTGGAGGATCTGCGATTTTGGGCAGTTTCACCATCCCGTGGGACAATAGGTATTCCAGCACCTTTTCCAGAGGCTGGTTCAAAGGAGTGAATTTTCGATCCCTACTCCAATTGATGTGCTTAGGTCTTTCCTGAAAGTCCCCTTTTTGTTGAGGACTGCTGAGGAGAGGCTTATCACTGTTCTTAAAGAACTTTCCCTTTCTACCTCTATTCTGCTCAGGCTTCGTGCCACTGCCACTGTCATTTTTGTTGCTACAGCCCTGATTATCTTTGGAAACATCAGCTGAGTAGGTAAAATGGGCCTTTTTTTTTGGGTCCGGGATATTCTTGGCCAAAGCAACACCTTCGTACATTCTGTTTTCTACCCCCATCTCGAGCCATTCTGCTCGTTCTGTCAGTTAGATAAATGATTTGGAGGGATATGGGAAAATGAGGCTTTTCAGGGGCTGACAGAAGTTGTTGAGAATGACTTGGAGGGCATGCTCCTCAGAAATGAGATTCCTCATCTTGTTACAAATGCTCCTCCACTTATGGATGAAATCCCTGGCTTTCTCATTGGGCTCCTGTTTGAGGTTATACAGATGATTGAGCGTGGGTAATGCTTCTGTATTGAACAGGAAGCACTCAACAAACATGCTGACAACTTTATCAAAATCCCTCAATTCGATGGGATTGACATGCTCAGTGTACCACTTGGCCGCTATCCCGTCCAGGCTGCGGGGAAAACAGAGGAAAAGGGCGCGATTATCTTCACTGAACCAGGCACATTCTGCGAAAAACATGGCAAGATGGGCCTTAGGATCGCCGAATCCATCAAACTTAATGAATTTCTCGGGGAGGTTCTCTAGATTGTTATCCCCTTCCAAGCCGAGATAGAAATCTTGCCTGGTGTATGACCTCTTTCCTTTGTCACGAATTTGCAGGTCTTTGACTATCTTGGTCAAGGCTTGGATCGAATCCTCTGCGAGGGCCCCGTACTTGGGCTTGTTCACTGACAATGGCTCTTCCACTGGCCTCTTGGATTGCCGCAAATGTTTTGGGATGTAAATCAGCTGCTCTTCTTCTTCAGAGACTTCTTATGCTGACCCGGAATCCTCAAAAGTACTGTCACGCTGTACCTTTTGTTTGTTGATCTTGACGGGCTTTTTCATGGGCTTCTTCTTAACTTTGCTCTTAGAAGCCGCCTTCTTGGAACCAGCTTTAGCCTGCTTGGCCATCATTTTGGTCATCATCTTTTGAAAGACCCGGTACATGGCCGGATCAACATCACTCTCGTCCCCTGAGTCATGCTTCTTAGATGATCTGGGAGATCTCCTTTCTTCTGGCTCGCTGTCACTGTGTCGTTGAGCAGCCTGCTTACTGTGCCTTGTCTGAACCATCTTTGGATGCCAAAGTTTTTCCGCAGGATACAGGAATGGTTAGAGTATGGAGAAGCTTTTTGAAAACCATAACTTTTTGAGGAAAAAAGAATGAAGGATTTTGGCAGACAATTTCAAGAGATTATCCCATTACCCGGGATTGGGTCATCACAAGATTTGTGATAATTGTGTTACCATTTGATGATAATAGAGAAATGTGCTTTGTTACCTAGGAGAGATTGTCAACCATGATAAAATATATTGAAGAAATGCGGAAGGAATATCCCTTTTACCCGGGATGAGGTCGTCACTAAAATTGTGACCATTTGTGCTATAAACAAAATACAAGAAATAAAATTTTGGCCAAAAAGTAATTTTTATTGATAGTTATCATTCAAAGACAAAGAGAGGGTGGGCAAACAGTTTTCCACCACTCTTGATATTCAGAAGATACATTTGGCCCAGGAAATACAGACAGAGAAACAAAGGAGTCCCAGGTATATTTAGTGACATGGTATGCCCCAGACCACTGATCCGACTGTAGGTTGAATTCTGGCATGTTGCCTGTCGGGAAGCGGGTGTTGGCACGAACCTGCCGCTGCGAAAATTGCCTGAGACATCGTTCCGGTTGGTAATCAACATAAAAGAAAGGGCCAAGCAATCTGTAGTGCTTGCTGCGAGCATAGGTGTATTGAGGAATGGTCTCTCTTCTGTCGAAGAAGTCCCAAACAATCTCCTCCTGATGTAGTTTCTCGACCAAAGCTCGGCACTGAATGACTATCTTCGGCTGCTTACTGTTGAACCTGAAAGAACTGGCCTTCGAGGGAATGTGTCGCAGGAACCACGACTGCAGGGCGTAAGTGCATCCTTCTACCAGAATGGTCTCCCCAAGAGCAAATCGAGCCAAGCCTTTGTAAAGAAAAGTTAAGGCTGCCATAGAAACTGATAGCTGACGGGTCTGCTCGCTTTCCCATCTTCGAAAGAGCTGGGCAACTCTGATATCTATGAAATTCTAGCCATCTTGGAAGAAAGTTAATCCCACTATGCACAGGATCATGGCATGTTGAATTCTGTCTTTTGCTGCTCAAGACAGAGTGTCAACCTCTTCATAAGCTCCGTACTTGCGATAGAGTCCGAACAGGTCGATGAATTGATTCCCATTGATTTCAGTAAGAGGCCAGGATCTGCTCCCTGTTGCTCTGGCCAAGGCTTCTCGAACATCTACCCCTTTGATGTTGATCAAGAACTGTTGCTCGACAGGATCATCTGGTTGGCCAGCTGGTTCGGGCAATCCCATAATATCATTGAATTCGTCCATCAGTAGAGTCATCTCTCCCCAAGGAAACCAGAATGTGCAGGTACGTGGATTCCACCGTTCTGCCATAGCCTGAATTAGAGCCCCGTTGATAGTTCGCTTGCCTACTGCCGATGCCATCTCCAACCCACAGTCATCCAAGTGGTCTGGGAACATACGTGAGAAGGTGGCGAACCAAGAATAATACCACCGAGGGAAGAAAGGGCGAGACTGGATGACCCGATAATCCGGGGATCCATCCTGTATCTGGTAGAAGACATGATCTCGAGGGAAGACAACATCGAGGGAATCAAACGCCATTGAAAATGATACTGGGGAAAAGAAGAATGAGGGAAATTAGATAGAATGCAGGACTTATGGATAGACTCTCGAAGATACAAACCTGGAAATTTTGAAAAATTGGGGAAATTTTAAGGAATTTTCCAGGGTTTTGAGAAAAATCTGATCTAAAAGGAGAAAAGAAATGTAGGTAAAGAAAAATACACACCTGGGGTTTTCGAAAATAAGGGGAATTTTGAATAATACACCCAGGGTTTTTGAAAAAAGTTTGATACATATATATGAGAGAATAAGAGAAATATCACACAACCAAAGTTGCATAAACAAGGATGCACACACAACACTCCCTAAAGGCTGACTCTAAATGCAATATTTGAAATGGCTTGTAGGACCTTAATCCTAACTCTAAGGTCCATATCATCTGATTTCAATCAAGATATGCCGATATACCCAAGCCAAAGCTCGAAGTACGTGGCATAGAAATATTTCTCCGGTTCTAAGGTAATGGCTTCCCAACATCCTTGAGCACCTACCGATATACCTCGGACTATGGCCGTTAGGTACGTGGTAGGGGGGAACGAACCCAAATAAGTGGTCCAGTTGTGACGCTCTCTCCCAAACTATGGTTTAGTGAGACAGCCCAGCAACGTGAAGACCTGAAAAATATAGGTAGAGATGTTTTCAAAAATATGTTCAACATGCAATAAATCAGATGTTTCTAATGCAAGTCCTAAAGAGATAGATTAAAATAAAGAGAAGCATACACTTGCACACATTGTTTGCATTCATTCCCTAGAATTGAGGAGAGTTGTATTTCAAACCTAAGTCTAATGTGAACATGGAATAATCTCCTCAATATGGTCCTATCAAACCATACTTAAATCCTATATGAAATGATGCCAACTTAGGACAGAGTCTAGGCTTCTAAGGTTTGCATGAAAATGAAGCTGACATTTGAAGAATAAAGACTTAGATAATATCAAAGCAAAAAAGAAAAGGCATTAAATTCGACCGGACGAAGACATGTCCCATCACAGTCGCCAGAACTGTGATCATCGCAAAATTTTTCCTCTCGTATATTCTCTCTCTTCCTTCTCTTTTCCTTTCTAACCTCTTATTTTCCTCCTTTTTGAAGGAAGAAAAATAAAAGACATAAAAAGAAGAGAGAAGAGAAAAGAAGAAGAAAAGAAGAGAAATATGAACTCTTTTGCGGGGTCTCACTTGACCTTAATTTGAAAATATTTGAGAAAATAACTCGCCTCCATTTTAAAATATTTGCGGGAAAACTGGGAGACGGGATCCGCTCGTCGGTACGAGGTTCGACCGTTCCTAGCGCCTTTACTAGAGGTAATTGAACCAAGGGTCGAATTTATGCCTTTTGCTTTGCTAAGAAATCATCTAAGAACTTATTCTAAGTCTAAATGCACAAAGAATCCTGCTTGTGCAATGCAAGGATGTATGCTCTTTTTGAAAAATGATTTTGGGAATCTCCAAGTATTTCTGATAAAAATAGGGTGAAGAGATGGTTTTTTAACTCAGAACTTAAGATTTGAAAGTTCTAAGTTTTTGAAATAATCAGAGCTTGGGAAAATAATCTAGACTTTGAGAAAGGGAGAAGAAAGGAAATTTCAAAGTCATAAATGAACTTTGAATTTAGAATTTTGAACTTGGATGAATGTCTGAAATGGGGTTGAACATTGGTTTTGAAATCATAAGGGGATTTGGGAAATCTGAATAGAATTGAAAAATAGAGTTGGTTTTTGGATTCAAGATAAACTTGAAATGGAATTTAGGTTGGGAGATAGAATTTGATTTGAAATTTGGAGTTCAGAATGGAATTTGAATCAAAGGTTTGGATTCTCAATAGAGTTGAAATCCAAGATGAAATTGAATTTTAGAATCCTAAATAGGAATTTAATATGAGATTTGAGATCCAATGATAATGTTGAATTCTGAATTTTAAATGGAATTGGATCCAAGATGGAATTTGGATCTGAAGTTTGAGATCCAAGGTGGAATTGGATCTGAAATTTGGAATGGAATTTGGATCTGAAGTTTGAGATCCAAAATGGAATTGGATTCTGGATCCTAAAATGGGTTTTGGATTTGAATGTGAGATCCAAGATGGAATTGGGTTCTGGATCCTAAAATGAGTTTTGAATATGAAGTCTGAGATCCAAGGTGAAGTTGGTTTCTGGATCCTAGAATGGATTTTGGATCTGAAGTCTGAGATCCAATATGGAATTGGATTCGGGATCCTAAATGGAATTTGGATCTGAAGTCTGAGATCCAAGGTGAAGTTGGATTCTGGATCCTAAATGGAATTTGGATCTGAAGTCTGAGATCCAAAAGTGGATATTGTACTTGGAAATCTGGATCCAAGTTTGGATTAGGATCAAACTTTGGATTTGGATTCTGAAGAGTCCAAATAGGACCTTTAAAGATAGATCTGGGTTTTAAAAACCCAGATTGAATTTAAAATTTAAGAAGAGTCAAGTTTTAAGATCAACCTCAAACTGTGATTTTTTAAGATAATAAGATGAACTTGATTTTGATTTTGAGAATGAATCAGAAACTTCAAAGTTTAAATTAAACTTTGAAATGGAATTTTGAATTTGAGTTGAAATTTTGGAGTAAATTAAGTTGAATGAAACTTTGAATTTGATTTTAAAGTCAAAATTTGGACTTTGAAAATGAGATAGAATTGATAAATTGAAATAAAAATTGAAGAAAAGATATTCACAATCACTTGGATTTTGAAAAAGAAATTTTTTAAAATATGATGCAATTCTATCCTAAATGATGAATGAGTTTAAAAGGTTTGAAATTGGATTTTGAAAAGCTATACCATTCTTTAAATGAATTAAAAATGAGATTGAAGATATAATATATCCCTGACTATGGTCATTGAATATATTATATAATAACCACATTTAAATTCAAGTGAAGAATAAAATACATTTTGGTGCTTTTAAAGAATTTAAAATAAAATTAACTCTCAGTATACCCTGACTATGGCCATTGGTATATATATATTGAATTAATTTTAAATTAAATTCTGATAAAAGAGGAAAATATTTAAGAAAATATGATGAATTTTGAAAAGGATCCAGTGTGGATCCAGTGTTATTTTATAAAAGATAAAAATGCTAAGTCTTGTTTACATCCTGACTATGGCCATTGATGTAAATCATCAACTTAGGATTAATTACCTCTTACGAAATGGTGCACGTGCCATTCGTGTTGCCATTTGTGAGAATTTGAGAAATAAAGGCAAAAAATGCATGAAAACAAGCAATTCATGATGTTTACAATGCTCATTCATTCTATCTAAAACTGGAAATATAAGGAATTCTCATTATATCTAACTATTACAATGATTTAAACTGAATTTGAAATCCTAATCTGAGAAGGACATCAACATTTTTAGAGATTCATGCAAGAAAGAAGGATTTAGTACCAAGCCAAGAAAGAAGACCATAGAAATTAGGCTGTGAATGCAAATATAGATGGTTTATGCTAATTCTAGCTTAAAATGTTACATCAAGCTAAAAGAGGCACATTGTATATTTTATGAGAAAACGTACATATGTATATATATACGTATACATACATATATATATGTATATATATGCATATATATATATATATATATATATACATATGTATATATATATACATATAGATGTATACATATATATATATATATATACATGTATATATAAGCAAATACTATAAGCAAACGAAAAATCCATATATAAGAAAGTATATACAAGACTTTGAAAGATAAAAGGATGGTAGACTGTGCATTTTGTGCAAAAATTTGCTAAAAGAGTAACTGTTATAAGGATAACTGATGTATAGTAGATCTGAAAAATAAACCACAGCAGTGCCTTGGTACTGTTGTGGGCATGTTTAGAAGCTATAACAGTGTTCGACACTGCCGTAGATACAAAGGGAGATATCACAGTGGTGCATCAACACTGATGTAAGTCTATGAAAAGCTACAGCAGTGCCAAGCACTGCTGTGGGTGAGGATGAGTGTGGGGTGTGACAAACGAATACAAAGATACAGGAAGTGAATACAGCAATGTGAAGTTGTGTCAATAGGTGCAGATGGAATGTTAACCAATTGTAGGGATGCAAATGGAGGTTATCCCTATGTTTGAAGCTAGTAATATGGAAGGGGTACAAGAGATGTTATATGTAAAATGCAGGCCAGCCAACAAATCAGACACATCTATGCAAAGACATTCTCAGAACAGAAAAAAAAATTACTGTTAGTAATGGGGCTTTTGACCCAGTTCTGTTCACAGTGTCCTAATTTTGCCTTGAAGATGATATCGGAACCTCCTTCATACTCATGCTTATTGACAATAGTTGTCCTCAACAACCTGTTGCAAGATTAAAAAAAGAAAGGCAGAGCTGGAGCATTCCAGACTTCATAAACTATTAACAGTATCATGACTATGCCTTGAAAATGACATCAGAACTTCCTTCGGATTCATGCTGATCGGCAATAGTTGCTCCAGCAACCTGTTGCCAAAAGAAGGCAGAACTGGGTCATCCCAGACTTTGTAAGCTATTAACAACATCATGATGTCTTCTTTTAAATCGTTGTAATTTCAAAAAGATTTTTATATGTAAAACATGTGAAAACCAGACATCAAATAATAAAAACCGGTTCTCACTAGTGGATGAGACCGGGTCGAACTCAGGGAACGGGAATATTTCATATTCAAACACACAATTCTAAACTAATCTTTATTGCCGAATTATTAAAATGTAAAATATTCAAGAAAGGTAAAAACAACTAACTATTACAACAAAAGAATACCCTTCGCAGAGGGCGTAAAGTGCAATAATTACAAACCCAAAAATCAAATTCCTAATTCTAAACTGAAAAGTAAAAAGAAGCTTTATTCATCGTACTTCGTGTCACGTAATCGCTTCCGCTCCAGTCTAGTGCTATCCTGCACAAATCAAATGAACACGAGCAGTACCAGAGATAGAAATAGAAACCTATAGCTAAATGCTAAAAACACTGAAGGATATTAACAAAAGAATCGAATGCCAATTAAAACTACATTAACTAACAGAATTAACTAACTTTCAATTCACTAACACTTCATTAACAAACTATGAACATACACTATTGAAAAACACAATACTAAAAAAATTGAAAGTAGTAAAATCAAGAATTGTAAAAATCAAGAAATGACTAATGAAGAATCAGAAATTCAGGTATTGAAAACAATAAGAAAAACATGTAAAACAAACAAACTGAAAAATTACATAGAATGACAAAGGAAAAACTAATTTGTAAAGAATATTGAATGAGGCAAAACAGGAAGAATTTTTTTATAAAAAAAAACATGAAATCGGAAATTGCATAATGCCTAGAAATCCAATAGTGAATCACTCACTAAGATCTTGATCTCAAACCTGATCCAAAACTCCTGAGATTAGTTGATCAATCAATAAAACTGATCCGAAAATCAGTATCCTGCTACTCAAACCAACCATTATATATCAACCATAGAAATCAATAAAACCCGAAATCAATAAAACTGAGATTAGTCGATAACTATTCACCATATAAATCAATATATATCAACCAACCAGACTGGAAACTCAGTAATTCGGTAATCAATTAATCCTAAAACTCAGACAATCAATCAAAATATCAATCAGTGCTCATATTCACAAATCACACGTCTAATGATCAAAATGAAAATCTGTATCCAAAGACAAGATCAAAAATCGATTCAGATAATCGATCAAATATTTGAAAAAAATGTATTGGATTCCGACGACAAATTTTTAAACACAGAAACTATGGAATTCAAAAATGTAAACTAAAATTTAAAATCAATTTTCATCTAACTAAAGCATCAAACACAAAATTGATCATCAGATGGAAAAAAATCAAAAACAACACTAATCGAGTTTCTTTTCTTTCTTTTTTTTCATTTTTTCATTTTTCATTATACAAAACATAACCTAACTTCATTAATCGAACCAGAAAAAGAAGATTTTCAGTTTTAAACAAAATGCAAATCGGTAGAAGAAGAAGAAGATCAGAATTAGAATAATAAGAAGAAGAAGATTGACTTACCGTAGCCGGAAGGATTAGGGAAGAATGGCCATCCACCTACACGCCGCCGCCGGACTGAAGCACCTCCACCGGACTGAGGAAGAAGATAAGGAGGAAGAAGGGAAAGGCAAGGGAAAAGAAAGAAAAAGAGAGGGAAGGGGAAATCCGGTGGAAAAAGGGAGGAAAAAGAGAATAAACAGAGGGGAAAGAGGAATTGGGTTTGGCGCACAGGGTGAAGACGCCCCGTTTTTCGTTTTTCTGGGTTTTAAAAACTAGCAAACCGGTTTTGAACCGGTTTGTTGTTTGTTTGTTTTTTTAACAGAATCCAAACCGGCTGGAACCGGTTTGAAACAGACTTTTTCAGTTTGAAAAAATGCAAACCGGTTCAAGCCGGTTTGCTTATTATTTTTTTTTTAGTTTTTTCAAAAAAACAAACTGTGTAAATCGGTTTGTTACAGATTTTTTTTTTTCATTTTTAAAAGTCAAGAAAACTGTATAAATCGGTTTATTATGAAAATTTTCAAAAGTTAAAAAAAACAAAACTATTTATTTATAAAGAAACTCAAATACTATTCTAACTATATATTTTTTCTTTTCTAAAAAAAAAACACTTAAAATATAAAACTATTTTTCTCCATTTTTTTTTATTTTTTTATTTTTATTTTTAATAAAAACTAAAACTAAACTACTATGACTATAACAAAAACTAAAATAGGCATAAAAATGTAAAATAAAACTTTTTTTCATACATTTTCTATTTTTAAATCATTTTAGCACATTTACTCGAAAACTAACATAAAATTGGGTTTTTGAAACATTATTTTATAAAATCATGCATATTTTTTATATAAAATAACCCTGAATTATATGCATGATCAAATACCCCCATGCTTATGTTTTGCTAGTCCTCGAGCAAACTAGAAAAATGCAAGAAATCAAACTATCACCTAACTCACTTTCGTAGGAATCACGGTTGCATTTAGCTCATGCAACAAGCCCTTTCAACCCCTGGGTTACCCCAGTGGACGAGTAAGGTCTCGTGAGGGTTTGCAGTGATGCTACCCACAAACATCTCTGTCATGTATGCATAATATTACACATCCTCACAATCAGTAGGTAATCAAAGACTTTATTTTCATAAATATTTCCTGTTATTTCAAAATCAAAACATAATTAGAGTCTTTTATATACCACCACAGAAACAAATTTCTTTCACTTTTCTAAATATCATAATTATTTATGTTTTATTCTTAGAAAATCCAATAAAAACAAGTTATTATTTACTTATCCTCACTCATATGTTTTCTGCACAGGTTTTCTCAAGCACTGAACTTTTCTCTCTTTTTCAGCTCTTTTCTCGATTTTTTCATTTTTTTCACGCTTTTTCTTTTTGCGCACTTATTCTTCTCTTATAGCTTGCGTGTGGTCTGCTTTTATGCCTTGTGCAATGTCAATATCTTCTATACTTTTTCAATACATACCAAAAGATATCAACTAAGACATAAAAGTGACTCCATTCACCTTTATAACATGAGAGTCAAACATTTCAACTTGTATCTGTTTTCAGTTACTTAGGATCACGAAGTTTTCCACTAATTTGTAAAGAATATTGAATGAGGCAAAACAGGAAGAATTTTTTTATAAAAAAAAACATGAAATCGGAAATTGCATAATGCCTAGAAATCCAATAGTGAATCACTCACTAAGATCTTGATCTCAAACCTGATCCAGAACTCCTGAGATTAGTTGATCAATCAATAAAACTGATCCGAAAATCAGTATCCTGCTACTCAAACCAACCATTATATATCAACCATAGAAATCAATAAAACCCGAAATCAATAAAACTGAGATCAGTCGATCACTATTCACCATAGAAATCAATATATATCAACCAACCAGACTGGAAACTCAGTAATTCGGTAATCAATTAATCCTAAAACTCAGACAATCGATCAAAATATCGATCAGTGCTCATATTCACAAATCACACGTCTAATGATCAAAATGAAAATCTGTATCCAAAGACAAGATCAAAAATCGATTCAGATAATCGATCAGATATTTTAAAAAAATGTATTGGATTCCGACGACAAATTTTTAAACACAGGAACTATGGAATTCAAAAATGTAAACTAAAATTTAAAATCAATTTTCATCTAACAAAAGCATCAAACACAAAATTGATCATCAGATGGAAAAAAATCAGAAACAGCACTAATCGAGTTTCTTTTCTTTCTTTTTTTTCATTTTTTCATTTTTCATTATACAGAACATAACCTAACTTCATTAATCGAACCAGAAAAAGAAGATTTTCAGTTTTAAACAAAATGCAAATCGGTAGAAGAAGAAGAAGATCAGAATTAGAATAAGAAGAAGAAGAAGATTGACTTACCGTAGCCGGAAGGATTAGGGAAGAATGGCCATCCACCTACACGCCGCCGCCAGATTGAAGCACCTCCACCGGACTGAGGAAGAAGATAAGGAGGAAGAAGGGAAAGGCAAGGGAAAAGAAAGAAAAAGAGAGGGAAGGGGAAATCCGGTGGAAAAAGGGAGGAAAAAGAGGAATTGGGTTTGGCGTACAGGGTGAAGACGCCCCCTTTTTCGTTTTTTTGGGTTTTAAAAACAAGCAAACCGGTTTTGAACCAGTTTGCTGTTTGTTTGTTTTTTTAACAGAATCCAAACCGGCTGGAACCAGTTTGAAACAGACTTTTTCAGTTTGAAAAAATGCAAACCGGTTCAAGCCAGTTTGCTTATTATTTTTTTTTTAGTTTAAAAAAAAAAAAACAAACCGTGTAAACCGGTTTGTTACAGATTTTTTTTTTTCATTTTTAAAAGTCAAGAAAACCGTATAAATCTGTTTATTATGAAAATTTTCAAAAGTTAAAAAAAACAAAACTATTTATTTATAAAGAAACTCAAATACTATTCTAACTATATATTTTTTCTTTTCTAAAAAAAAAAAAAACAAACACTTAAAATATAAAACTATTTTTCTTCATTTTTTTTTATTTTTTATTTTTATTTTTAATAAAAACTAAAACTAAACTACTATGACTATAACAAAAACTAAAATAGGCATAAAAATGTAAAATAAAACTATTTTTCATGCATTTCTATTTTTAAATCATTTTAGCACATTTACTCGAAAACTAACATAAAATTGGGTTTTTGAAACATTATTTTATAAAATCATGCATATTTTTTATATAAAATAACCCTGAAATATATGTATGATCACATCATGATTAGTATCTCAGAAATTAGATCATCATGCTTACCTTATTTTCTTTTTTTTTAGATAATTAATCTTTTGTACAAGGTTCTACTCTCATGACTCAGATTCCTCTCAGATATTAATATAATCGTGTCTTCATTGGAGATGAATCAAGCAGCCTTACAGGTAAATCTACAGGTTATATGTGATTGAGACAGGATGATATATCACGTCGGACAGAGATGGGAAAGGAAAAAAAAATGACCCTAACACGAGATATACCATGCTGTGTAGATAATCAGTATATGGATACAGGGTGTTATGCCCTGGACTGATATATGATGATGTATACAGGAAACTCAGAGATATAAAACATTAACCTATGGGGATAAGGGAATCCTATGGAATCAAGATATTAAACTGATAATAAGATTGGGGTTCATTACAGGAGTGTTTTGTTGTGAGCATAAAAAAAAATGCTATAGATTTAATTACAGAAGCACACACTGGTATGAAATAATGCAAAAAGGTGGGCTGACGTGAGGTAAATGGTGTGACTATATATACTACAGTAGGTAAATACAGGGAATGAGTGAATATATGTGCAAAAGTGAGTGGATGCGAGTGAAGCCCCAACTGATAGACAGGGGCTGGAGGATCATCTTTTGATCCTTCTTACCTCAGAAAGAGGGACGCTGGACTGAATGAGTAAAATCCAAAATGTCTTGCTCAAATGGACCCTCTTATAAATGTAACGAAGATTTGAATCTTAATAACCAGAAAATTATTCTAGCTGGGATCAGCACTGCGTTTGAATTTTCCTCAGACCCCTGCCCAATCTTTACCAACAACACTTACTATCAATGGCGCCAAGGTGAGGTGACCGGCTGATCTCCCACCAGTCAATCCAAAGGCCATTTCGCTGAATCTTTTCCTTGAAACTCAGAGTTAAGGTGAATTATGAAGGCATAAGGACATAGATATATATATTAAAAGCCAGCTCATGAAAATGATGATGCAATATTTAACACACGGATGATAAAGGTATGAAAGATATACAACTATGAAGATGCAGACATAGTTTAACTGAATATGGAAATATATGTGCAAGACCAACAAGTAAAGGCATGATAAAAGAGTGTGTCAGTCACAACTCCTCTTCTACAGATAAAAATGACAACATATTTCAAAATTTTAATTCCATGGGTGCTAACACATAACAGGGGATTAATGATGCAAAATACCTGCCCTCAAACCATATTCAGTGATGATCCATGGCGAAAACATAACAAGGGAAAGAGAGCATATGCACTGGGATGATAATGAATGTATATATCAAAAATTTTAAATAAAGAATGTTGACAGATATTGTGATATGAATGCAGAGCACTTATAAGGATGAAGATACAAAGATTATTATGATGTCATAGTTCGAATCCCAATTTCGGAATCCTCTTACCCAAATCGCCATTTCAATCTTCAGACATACGAAATCAAAATCCTAAAGATCTACCTGATTCCATCCTCAATGGCTGTGAGGTTCTTGATGAGGGCGGAAGCAGGAAACCAAATATCACAAAACAAGGATCGAAACGAAAATAAAATTGAGAACCAACAGACGAGCCAGACTGGTAAAATTTTAAACCATGCCATTAGCAGAGGAAATAGCTATAAGGAATATGAGATTGATTTGAAGCTTTTATAAAAGGAATTCGATCTGATACTAAATCAGATCGGATGTTATAAAAAAAACAAAAAAAAAATCCAAAGGTAAAATATAGATGGACAATGCAACGCATGCTGAACTCAGAGTATAAGGATCCAATGTAAATCCCCTAATCGAAATGAGCATAAAAAAAAGAAGAAATTGCAATGCCAATAAGGAGCTGAGTATAAACAGATATTGCGACTAAAATGAGAGAGAAATCAATAAACATGAGAAGAAATTGTAGGAACAAATGTCCCGTTATTATGGCACAAAGGTAGGTTGATGTTGCCTGAGCACATCAACACTGCCAAGGGTGCGTTAAAAATGAAATAAAAAAAAAGGTAAAAGAAGCTAAACAAGAATTTCAGGTAAAACAACGGAGATGGAGGGTATAGATGGCTTACCCGATTGCTTGCAGGAATCAGGAAGAGTCTTTCTTAGTCCCTTTTCTGATTGAGAGGGGAAGGTAGATCGACCTTCCTGTTCGCAGGATTTCTGAAGGAAGGGAAATGGCTTTTTCTCCTTTCTACTGAATCTTGCGAGGGAGGTTTGCTGTGTGAAGATGGATGATCGTTGTATGAGGTGTTAAGAAAAAAAATGGATGGTGGTTGCTCTTAGGTTCAGGTAATCGTGAAAGAGGAGATGATGTCCGCTACTCAATGGCTGATGCCTGTTTTGCAGAGCTTTTTGAAGGAGAGAGCTCGAATGAAGGTGGATTGTAATGGATCGTTACCGAAGAGATGGATGATCGGCACCAGAGAAAAAAAATAGATGATCCTCAACAGAGGATCGATGTCTCGTCTTAAAGGGATCGTAGAGGCTTCGGGAGAGGAAATGGTTGAAGATTAAGGGTGGAGAGGAGAAGGTTTGTTAAGGATTGGATGATGGAGAGAGGAGGAGAGAGGCGCGCGGGAAGGAGTCGTTGAAAATATTCCCTTTTTCAAAAAGGAGGTCCCCTTTTTAGGAAATTTTTGTAAAATGGTTAGAAAGTGAGGTTTTTAGAAAAGTCAATTTAAAAAGTTTCAAAACCATTTGTTTTCTTCGTAATTTTTCCAAATTTGTTTTTTGGGTTTTTGTGTTTATTTTCCATTTTTTGTATCTTTTGGAATAGAATCTTAAAATCTTACGGGAAAACAAAGATTAAAACTAATTTTTTTTTGTGTTTTTGTAAAATATTTACACAGGGGAGTTTTTTTGAGAACTCAAAGCGATTTTTGAGAAAATTTCTTCAGAAAATGGGTTTGAATCTAGATTTTGAAGAAATATAGATTTAAAGCACTGGATTCGGATTCAGGATTGAATTTGAATATATCAATATGGAATTTAATTCAGAATGACTGAATTTTAGCTTTGGTTTTCTCAGAAGATGGAGTCAGGGGCAAAAAGGATATTTTTACAAAACTTTGAAAAATTTGGGGTGTTCACAATGAGTCACTATAAATTTTTTTTGACAGCCTTAGAACACATGTATGCAAGATTGAATCACCATGAAATTTTTTTACAGCCTTAGAACACATATATGCATGAATGAGTCACTATAATTTTTTTTTGACAATGTTAGAACACATCTATGCATGATTGAGTCACTATAATTTTTTTTTGGTAGCCTTAGAACAGATGTATGTATGATTGAGTCACTATGAATTTTTTTTGACAGCCTTAGAACACATATATGAAGGATGGAATCAATATGATTTTTTTTTTACAATGTTAGAAAATATATATTCATGATTGAGTCACTATAATTTTTTTTTATAGCCTTAGAACATACATATGCATGATTACAAATTTTTTGACCGCCTTAGAACACATATATGCATGATTGAATCACTATATTTTTTTTTAACAACCTTAGAACACATATATGCATGATTAAGTCACTATGAAATTTTTTTGATAGCCTTAGGACACATATATGCATGATTGAATCACTATAAAAATTCTTTGACAGCGTCAGAACATATATATGCATGATTGAATCACTATGGATTTTTTTTTTAAAGCCTTAGAACACATATATGCATGATTGGTTCAATGTGTAATTTTTTTTATAGCTTAAAACACATATATGTATGATTGAATCACTATGAAATTTTTGTGACAAAGTTAGAACAAATATATATGCATAATTGAGTAACTATGAAATATTTTTGACAGCCTTAGAACACATATATGGATGATTGAATTACTATGAATTTTTTGACAACGTTAGAACACATATATGCAGAATTGAGTCACCATGAATTTTTTTGAGAGCTTTAGAACACAGGTATGCATGATTGAATCACTATGATTTGTTTTGACAACCATAGAACACATAAATGAATGATTGAGTCACTATGTTTTTTTTTTATAGTCCTAGAACACATATATCCATGATTGACTCACTATGAAATTTTTTTGACAGCCTTAGAACACATATATGCATGATTGAATCACTATGATTTTTTTTTATAGTCTTAGAACACATATATGCATGATTGAATCACTATGAAATTTTTTTGACAGCCTTAGAACACATATATGCATGATTGAATCACTATGAATTTTTTTTTGCCAATGTTCGAAAATAGATATGCATGATTGAGTCACTATAATGTTTTTTTGACAATGTTAGAACTCATATATGCAGGATTGAGTCACTATGAATTTTTTTTTACTGCCTTAGAGCACCTGTATGCACGATTAAATCACTATGAAATTTTTTTGACTGCCTTAGAACACATATATGAATAATTGAGTCACTATGATATTTTTTTAACAGCCTTAGAACACATATATTCATGATTGAATCACTATGATTTTTTTTTAACAACCTTAGAACACATATATGCATGATTGGAACATTGTGAAAGTTTTTTGACAACCTTAAAACACATATATGCATGATTGAATCACTATAAAATTTTTTGGACAACGTTAAAACACATATATGCATGATTCAGTCACTATAAAATAATTTTTCCAGCCTTAGAACACCTATATGCAAGATTGAAAGTTTTTTGACAACCTTAGTAAAAATATATGCATGATTAAATCACTTTGAAATGTTTTTGACAATGTGAGAACACATATATGTAGGGTTGAATCACTATAAATTTTTTTTATACCCTTAGAACACATATATGCATGATTCAATCACTGTAAAATTTTTTAATAGCCTTAGAACACATATATGCATGATTGAATCATCATGAATTTTTTTTTACAACATTACAACACATATATGCAAGATTGAGTCACTATGAATTTTTTTTGACAGCCTTAGAACACAGGTATGCATGATTGAGTCACTATGAATTTTTTTGACAGCCATAGAACACATATATGAATGATTGAATCACTATGAATTTTTTTTTTATAGTCTTAGAACACATATATGCATGATTGAATCACTATAATTTTTTTTTTACTGCTAGAACACATATATGCAAGATTGAATCACTATAAATTTTTTTTGAAAATGTTAGAAAATAGATATGCATGATTGAGTCACTATAAATATTTTTTGACAATATTAGAACACATATATGCAGGATTGAGTCACTATAATTTTTTTTTATAGCCTTAGGGCACATGTATGCATGATTGAATCACTATGAAATTTTATTGACTGCCTTAGAACACATATCTGCATGATTGAATCACTATGAATTTTTTTGACAATGTTACAAAACGTATATGCATGATTGAGTCACTATGATTTTTTTTTTACAATGTTAGAACACATATATGCAAGATTGAGTCACTATGAATTTTTTTTTACTGTCTTTGAACACATGTATGCACGATTGAATCACTTTAAATTTTTTTTTACAGATTTAGAACACATATGAATGATTGAATCACACTGAATTTTTTTTTAACAGCCTTAGAACACATATATGCATGATTGAATCACTATGAATTTTTTTAATTGCCCTTAAACACATATATATGTGATTAAATCACTATGATTTTTTTTTTACTATGTTAGAACACAAATATGCATGATTGAGTCACTATAAATTTTTTTTGACAGCCTTAAAGCACAAGTATGCTTGATTGAATCAATATAATATTTTTTTGACAGCCTTAGAACACATATATGCAGGATTGAATTTTTTTTTGACAAACTTAGAACACATATATGCATGATTGAGTCACTATGAATTTTTTTTTATTGCCTTAAAAGACATATATGCATGATTGAAATTTTTTTGACAGCCTTACAACACATATATACATTATTGAATTTTTTTTAACAGCCTTAGAACATATATATGCATGATTGAATCATTAGGAAAATTTTTTAACAGCCCTAGAACACATATATGCATGATTAATTCACTATGAATTTTTTTTTACAATGTTAGAATATTTATATTCATAATTTAGTCACTATTATTTTTTTTAAAAAACTTAGCACACATATGTGCTTGATTGAATCACAATGAAATGTTTTTTACAGCCTTAGAACACATATATGCATGATTGAATCACTGTGATTTTTTTTTACAATGTTAGAACACATATATGCATGATTCAGTAACTATGAGTTTTTTTTGACAGCCTTAGAACACATGTATGCATGACTCAGTCACTAAGAAAAATTTTTGACAGCCATAGAACACATATATGAATGAATGAATCGCTATGCCTTTTTTTTTGACAATGTTAGAACACATATATTCATGATTGAGTCACATTAAAATTGTTTTGACAGCCTTATAACATAGGTATGCATGATGAGTCACTATGATTTTTTTTTTACAACCATAGAACACATATATGAATGATTGAATCACTATGAATTTTTTTTATAGTCTTAGAACCAAAATATGCATGATTGAATCACTATAAAATTTTTTTGCCGACGTTAGAAAATAGATATACATGATTGAGTCACTATAAATATTTTTTGACAACATTGGAACACATATATGCAGGATTGAGTCACTATGAAACTTTTTTGACAGCCTTAGAGCACATGTAAGCATGATTGAATCACTATGAATTTTTTTTGACAGTCTTAGGACACATACATGAGTGATTGAATCAGTATAAAAAAAAATTGATAGCCTTTGAACACATATATGCATCATTGAATCACTATGAAATTTTTTTACTAGCCTTTGAACACATATATGCATGATTGAATCACTATGAAATTTTTTGACAAAGTTAGAAAACATATATTCCTGATTGTGTCACTATGAATTTTTTTTAGAATGTTAGAACATATATATGCGGGATTGAGTAACTATAAAAATTTTTTGACAGCCTTAGAACACATGTATGCACGATTGAATTACTATAAAAAAATTTTGACAGCCTTAGAACACATATGAATGATTGAATCACTATGATTTTTTTTTTAACGGCCTTAGGACACATATATGCATGATTGAATCACTATGATTTTTTTTTTACAAAGTTAAAACACATTTATGCTTGATTGAATCAGTATGAAATTTTTTTGATTGACTTAGAACACATATATGTATGATTGAATCACTATGATTTTTTTTTGACAAACTTAGAACACAAATATGCAGGATTGAGTCACTATGAATTTTTTTTTATTGACTTAGATGACATATATGCATGATTGAATTTTTTTTTATAGCCTTAGAACACATATATGCATTATTGGAAATTTTTAATTGCCTTAGAATATATATATATATATATATATATATATATATATATATATATATATATATATATATATGCATGATTGAATCACTATGAAATTTTTTTAATAGCCATAGAACACATATATGCATGATTAATTCACTATGAATTTTTTTGGACAATGTTAGAATATTTATATTCACAATTTTGTCACTATTTTTTTTTTGAAAAACTTAGAGCACATGTATGCATGATTGAATCACTATGAAATGTTTTTTAGAGCCTTAGAGCACAAATATGCATGATTGAATCACTGTGATTTTTTTTTTACAATGTTAGAACATATATATGCATGATTCAGTCACTGTGAAATTTTTTTGACATCCATAGAACACATGTATGCATGACTGAGTGACTATGAATTTTTTTTACAGCCTTAGAACATATATATGATTGAATGAATTGCATGATTGAATCACTATGATTTTTTTACATCGGTAGAACACATATATGCATGATTGAATCACTATAGAATTTTTTTGACAGACTTAGAAAACATATATACATGATTGAATTTCTTTTGAGAGCCTTAGAACACATATATGCATGATTGAATCAGTACGAAATTTAATAACCGCCTTAGAACACATATATGCATCATTGAATCACTATAATTTTTTTTTGACAACATTAGAACATATATATGCATGATTGAATCACTATAATTTTTTTTTGACAACATTAGAACTCATATATGCATGATTGTGTCACTATAAATTTTTTTTGACAGCCTTAGAACACATATGCATGGTTGAATCACTTTGAATTTTTTTTAAGATCCTTTAGACACATATACGCATGATTGAATCATTATGAACATTTTTTGACAGCCTTAGAACACATATACACAAGATTGAATCATAATGAATTTTTTTTGACAAGGTTAAAACACATTATTGCATGATTGAGTAACTATGAAATTTTTTGGACAGCCTTAGAACACATATATGCGTCATTGAATATTATAAATTTTTTTTTACCGTCCTAGAACACATATATGCATGATTAAATCACTATAATTTTTTTTGACATCGTTAGAACACATATATGTATTCTTGAGTCACTATAATTTTTTTTTTACAGCCTTAGTAAATTATATGCATGATTGAATCACTATGATTTTTTTTAACAGCCTTAGAACACATATATGCATGATTGAATCACTATGAAATCTTTTTAACAACGTTTGAACACATATATGCATGATTGAGTCACTATGAAGTTTTTTTGACAGCCTTAGAACACATGTATGCATGATTGAATCGCTATGGATATTTTTTGACAATGTTAGAACACATATAAGCATGATTGAGTAACTATAAATTTTTTTTGACAGCGTTAAAACACATATATGCATGATTGAATCACTATGAATTTTTTTTTACAGCCTTAGAACTTATATATGAATGATTGAATCACTATGAATTTTTTTTGACAACCTTAGGACACATATATGCATGATTGAATCACCAAGAAATTTTTTTGACATCGTTAAAACATTTATAAAAAGGATTGAGTCACTAAGAAACTTTTTTGACATCCTTAGAACACATATTTACATGATTGAATCAATATGGCATTTTTTTGATAGCCTTAGAACCCACATACGCATGATTGAATCACTATCAAATCTTTTTAACAATATCAGAACACATATATGCATGATTGAGTAACTATGATTTTTTTTTGACAGCCTTAGACACATGCATGCATGATTGAATCACTATGGATTTGTTTATGACAACATTAGAACACATATATGCATGGTTGAGTAACTTAGAATTTTTTTTGACAGCCTTAAAACACATATATGCATGATTGAGTCACTATGAATATTTTTTTTTACCGCCTTAGAACATATATATGATGATTGAATCACTATGATTTTTTTTTTTTACAAGTTAAGAGCATATATATGCATGATTGAATCACCATGATTTTTTTTTTACATCGTTAGAACACATATAAAAAGGATTGAGTCACTATGAAATTTTTTTGATAGCCTTAGAACACATATATGCATTATTGAATCACTATGGTGTTTTTTGGAAAGCCTTAGAACACATATATGCATGATTAATTTTTTTTTGAGAGCTTTAGAGCACATATATACATGATTCATTTTGAAATATTTTTAATAGCCTTAGAAAACATATATGCATGTTTGAATCACTATGAAATTTTTTTGACAAGGTTAGAAGACATATATGTATGTTTGAGTCACTATGATGTTTTTTTACAGCCTTAGAACACGTATATGCATGATTGAATCACTATGAAATTTTTTTGACAGCCTTAGTACACCTGTATGCATGATTTAATCTCAATGAAATTTCTTTGACATCATATATGCATGATTGAACCACTATGAATTTTTTGTATAGCATTGGAACACATATATGCATGATTGAATCACAATGAAATTTTTTTGACAGCCTTAGTACATATATATGCAAGATTGAAATTTTTTTTACAAGGTTAGAACACATAGATACATGATTGAGTAACTATGATTTTTTTGGCAGTCTTAGAAGACATATATGCATGATTGAATCACTATGAACTTTTTTTGACAGCCTTAGAACACATATATGGAAGATTGAATCACTATGGAGTTTGTTTAACAACCTTAGAATACATATTTGGATGATTGAATCACTATGAGTTTTGTTTGACATCGTTAGAACACATATATGCATGCTTGAGTCACTATAACTTTTTTTTACAGCCTTACTACAAATATATACGGGATTGAGTCACTATGAAATTTTTTTAAGACTTAGAACACAAATATGCATGAATGAGTCACTATGAAATCTTTTTGACAATTTTAGAAAACATATATGGACAATTGAGTTACTATGAAATTTTTTTGATAGCCTTACAACACATGTACGCATAATTGAATCATTATGATTTTTTTTTACAACGTTAGAACAGGTATAAGCATGATTGAGTCACTATGATTTTTTTTTACAGCCTTAGAACACATATATTCATGATTGAATCACTATAAAAAATTTTCTACAGCCTTAGAACACATATATGCATGATTGAATCACTTTGAATTTTTTTTGACAACCTTAGAACACATATAAGTTTGATTGAATCACCATGAATTTTTTTCGGCATCGTCAGAACATACATATGCTGGATTGAGTCATTATGAAATTTTTTTGACAGCCTTAGAACACATATATGCATGATTGAATCACAATGAAAGTTTTTTGACAGCCTTATAACACATATATGCTTGATTGAAATTTTTTTGACAGCCTTAGAACACATATATGCATGATTGAATCACTTTGAAATTTTTTTAACAGCCTTAGAACACATATATGCATGATTTAATCACTATGATTTTTTTTGACAAAGTTGTTGAGTCACTATGAATTTTTTTTTGACAGCCTTAGAATACATATATTCTTTATTAAGTTTTTTTTTACAGTCTTTGAAGACATATATGCATGATTCAATGACTATGAAATTTTTTTGACAGCCTTAGAACACATATATTCATGATTGAATCACTTTGAATTTTTGTTTACAACGTTAGAACACATATATGCATGATTGAGTCACTATGAACATTTTTTGACAGCCTTAGAAAACATATACGCATGATTGAGTAACTATGAAATTTTTTTGACAGCCTTACGACACATATGCATGATTAAATCACTATGAAATTGTTTTGACAGCCTTAGAACACATATATGCATGATTGAATCACTATGAAATTTTTTTGACAGCCTTAAAACAAATATATCTATATCTATATCTATATCTATATATATGCATGATTGATTTTTTTTGAAAGCCTTAGAACACATATATACATGATTGAATCACTGTGAAATTTTTGTGCAGCCTTAGAACATATATGCATGATTGAGTCACTATGAAATTTTTTTGACAACATTAGAATACATATATGCATGATTGAGTCACTATAAATTTTTTTCAGAGCCTTACAACACATATATGCGTGATTGAATCACTATAAAGTTTTTTTGATAGCCATAGAACACAAATATGCATGATTGAATCACTATGAATTTTTTTTGACATCTTTTGAACACATATATGCATGATTGAGTCACTATAATTTTTTTTTGAAAGCCTTAGAACACATATACACATGATTAAATCACCATGGAATTTTTTTGATAGCTTTAGAACACATATATGCATGATTGAATTTTTTTTTAGAGCCTTAGAGCACATATATGCATGATTGAATCACTATGAAATTTTTTTGACAGCCTTAGAGCCCATATATGCATGATTGAATCACTATGAATTTTTTTTTACAACATTAGAACACATATATGCATGATTGAGTCACTATGATTTTTTTTTTGACAGTGTTAGAACATATATGTGCATGATTGAATAAGTATGAAATTTTATTAAAAGCCTTAGAACACATATATGCATGATTGAATCACTATAAAATTTTTTTGACAACATTAGAACGCATATATGCATGATTGAGTCACTATAAAAATTTTTTGAGAGCCTTTGAACACATATGCGTGATTAAATCAGTATGATTTTTTTAGCAGCCATACAACACATATATGCATCATTGAATCAGGGTCAAATATACATGATTGAGTCACTATAAAAAAAATTTGGCTGCCTTAGAACACTTATATGCATGATTGAATCACTATTATTTTTTTTTTAAAACCATTGAACACATATACACATGATTGAATGATTATGAATTTTTTTTATAGCCTTAGAAAATATATATTTATGATTGATTTTTTTTTGACAAAGTTAGAACACATATATGCATGATTGAGTCACTATGAAATTTTTTTGACAGCCTTAGAACACATGTATGCATGATTGAATCTCTATAAATTTTTTTTGATAGCCTTATTACACATATATGCATGATTGAATCACTATGATTTTTTTTGACAGCCTTAGAACACATATATGCATGATTGAATCACTATGAATTTTTTTTGACAGCCTTATAACATATATATACATGATTAAAAAAATTTTGACAGCTTTCGAACACATGTATAGCATGATTGAATCATTATGATATTTTTTTACAACGTTAGAACACATATATGGGTGATTGAGTCACTATATATTTTTTTGGCAGCCTTAGAACACATATATGCATGATTGAGTAACTATGAGATTTTTTTGACAACCTAAGAAGACATATACGCATGTTTGAATCACTATAAAAAATTTTTGACAGTCTGCAAGATTGAATCACTAAGAATTTTTTTGGACAACCTTAGAACATATATTTGCACGATTGAATCACTATGAAATTTTTTTGACAGCCTTACAACACATATTTGCACGATTGACTCACTATGAAATTTTTTGACAGCCTTAGAACACATATATATGCATGATTGAATTTTTTTTGACAACCTTAGAACACATATATGCACGATTGAATCCCTATAGAAAGTTTTTGACAACATTAGAACACGTATATGCAAGATTGAGTAATTATGATTTTTTTCTTACAGCCTTAGAACACATATATGCATGATTGAATCACTATGTAATTTTTTTGACAGGCTTAGAACACATATATGCATATTATTGAATCTCTATAAAAAAAATTTGACAACCTTAACACATATATATGCATGATTGAGTCACCATTAATTTTTTTTGGCATCCTTAGAACACATATATGTAGGATTGAGTCACTATCAAATTTTTTTGACAGCCTTAGGACATGTACATGCATGATTGAACCATGATGAAATTTTTTTGATTGCCATAGAACACATATATGCATGATTGAATCACTATTGAACTTTTTGACAACCTTAAAACATATAGGGATGATTAAATTTTTTTGGACAGCATTAGAACACATATATGCATGATTGAATCACTTTGATTTTTTTTAACAACCTTAGAACACATATCTGCATGATTGAATCCCTATCAAATGTTTTGACAACGTTGGAACACATATATGCATGATTGAGTCTCTATGAATTTTTTTGACAGACTTAGAACACATATATACATGATTGAATCACTATGATTTTTTTTTGACAGCCTTTGAGCACATATACAAATGATTGAACCACTATGAAATTTTTTTGACAGCCTTAGAACATATATATGCATGATTGAATCACAATCAAATTTTTTTGACAGCCTTAGAACATATATAAGCATGATTGAAGTTTTTTTGACAATGTTAGAACACATATATTCATGATTGAGTCATTATGAATTTTTTTTGACGGCCTTAGAATACATGTATGCATGATTGAATCTCCATGAAACTTTTTTGACAGCCTTAGAATACATATATGTATGATTGAATCACTATGATTTTTTTTTGGCAGCCATGAAACACATATATGGACGATTGAATCACTATGAATTTTTTTTGAAAACCTTAGAACACACACACACACACACACACACACACATATATATATATATATATATATATATATGCATGATTGAAATTTTTTTGACTGCCTTAGAACACATATATGCATGATTGAATCACTGTGAAATTTGTTTAACAGCCTGAGAACTAATATGCATGATTGTGTCAGTATGATTTTTTTTTGACAATATTACAATACATATATGGATTATTGAGTCAGTATACAAATTTTTTGACAGCCTTAGAACACATATGTGCATGATTGAATCACTATGAATTTTTTTTGACAGCCTTAGAAGACATATATGCATGATTTAATCACAATGACTTTTTCTTGACATCGTTTGAACATATATATGCAGGATTGAGTCACTATAATTTTTTTTGACAGTCTTAGAACATATATGCATGATTGAATCACTATGAATTTTTTTTTACAGCCATAGAACAAATATATGCATGATTTAAATTTTTTTGAGAGCTTTAGAACATATATATGCATGATTGAATCCCTATGAATTTTTTTTAACAGCCTTAGAACTCATATATGCAGGATTGAATCACTATGAATTTTTTTTTACAATAATGGAATACATATATGCATGATTGAGTCACTCTAATTTTTTTTTTACAGCCTTAGAACACATACACATGATTGAATCACTATGAATTTTTTTTAACATCCTCAGAACCCATATATGCATGATTGAATCAGTATGAATTTTTTTTTTACAACATTAGAACACATATATGAATGATTGAGTCACTATAATATTTTTTTGAGATCCTTAGAACACATATATGTTCGATTGAATCAGTCTGATTTTTTTTTAACAGTCTTAGAACACATATGTGCATGATTGAATCACACTGAAACTTTTTTGACAACATTAGAACACATATATACACGATTAAATCACTATGAAATTTTTAACAACTTTTGACCTCATCATATATGCCTGAATGAATCATTATGAATTTTTTTTTACATCCTTAGAACATATTTATGCATGATGTAATTTTTTTTGACAATGTTAGAACACATATATGCATGATTGAGTCACTATGAAATTATTTTGACAGCCTTAAAACACATGTTTCCTTGATTGAATCTCTATAAAAATTTTTGACAAACTTATTACACAAAAATGCATGATTCAACCACTAAGAAATTTTTTTGACAGCCTTAGAACACATATATGCATGATTGGATCACTAATTTTTTTTGAATCACTTAGAACACATATAAGCATGATTGAATTTTTTTTTGCAACCTTAGAACACAAATATGCATGATTGAATCAATATAAATTTTTTTGACACCTTAGAGCACATATACCCATGATTGAATCACTATAAATTTTTTTTAACAACGTTACAACACATATATGCAAGATTAAGTCTCTATTAAATTTTTTTGACCGCCTTAGAACACATCTAAATCACTATGACATTTTTTTGATAGCCTTATAACTCATATATGTATGATAGAATCACTATAAATTTTTTTTGACAAAATTAGGACACATATATGTAGGATTATGCCTTTATGAAATTTTTTTGACAGCCTTAGAACACATATATGCATGATTGAATCACTATGAATTTATTTTACATCCTTAGGACACATATATGAAGGATTGAATCACGCTGAATTTTTTTTATAGCCTTAGGATACATATATGAATTATTGAATCAGTATGAATTCTTTTTGACAATGTTAGAAAACATATATGCATGATTGAGTCACTATGATTTTTTTTGACAGCCTTAAAACACATGTATGCTTGAATGAATCACTGTAAAAAAAATTTAACAGCCTTAGAACACATATATGCATGATTGAAGCTCTATGAAAATTTTTTAACAGCCCTAAAACACCTATATATATGATTGAATCACGATGAAATTTTTTTGAGAACATTAGAACATATATATTCATGATTGAGTCAGTGTGTAATTTTTTTGACAGCCTTAGCACAAATGTATGCATGATTGAATCACTATGAAATGTTTTTTATTGTCTTAGAACACATATATGCATGATTGAAACACTATATAATATTTTAGACAACATTTGAACACATATATGCATGATTGAGTCAATATGAAATTTTTTTGACAGCCTTAAAACACATGTATGCATGATTGAGTCACTATGTAATCTTTTTGAGAGCCTTAGAACACATATATGAATGATTGAAGAATAATAACATTTTATGGAAAATGTTATAACACATATTCATGATTGAGTCACAATGAAATTTTTTTGACAGCATTAGAAAACATATATGCATGATTGAATCACTGTGAAATTTTTGAAAGCCTGAGAAAACATTTGTGCATGATTGAATTACTATGAATTTTTTTTGACAACATTAGAACACATATATGAAAGAATGAGTCACTATAAATTTTTTTTGACAGGCTTAGAACACATATATTTATAATTGAATCACTATGATTTTTTTTGATAGCCTTAGAACACATATATTTATGATTGAATCACTATAAAATTTTTTTGACAGCCTTAGAATACAAATCTGCATGATTGAATCACTATAATTTTTTTTTGACAGCCTTAGAACACATATATGAATGATTGAATCACTATAAAAAAATTTTGACACTTTTAGAACACATATATGCATGATTCAAATTTTTTTGACAACCATAGAACACAAATATGCATGATTGAAAATTTTTTAACAGCCTTATAACACATATATGCATGATTGAATCACAATGATTTTTTTTTTTAAAAGGTAACACATATATGCATGATTGAGTCAATATTAAAATTTTTTGATAGCCTTACAACACATATATGAATGATTGAATAATAATGACATTTTTTTGACAATGTTACAACACATATTCATGATTGAGTCACAATAAAATATTTTTGACTGCCTTAGTAAACATATATGCATGATTGGATCACTATAAAATTTTTTTGACAGCCTTAGAACACATATCTGCATGATTAATTTTTTTTGACCACCTTAGAACACATATATGCATGATTGAATCACTATAAATTTTTTTGACAATGTTATAAACATATATGCAAGATTGAGCGACTATAAAAAATTTTTGACAGCCTTAGAACACATATTTATGATTGAATCACTATGAAGTTTTTTTGACAGCCTTAGAACACATATATACAAGATTAAATCACTATAATTTTTTTTTGACTTCCTTAGAACACATATATGCTTGATTGGAATTTTTTTAACAAACTTAGAATACATATATGCATGATTGAATCACTATAATTTTTTTTGACACACATAGAACACATATATGCGTGATTGAAATTTTTTTGACTGCCTTAGAAAACAAATATGCTTTATTGAATCACTATAAATTTTTTTTTGACAACGTTAGAATGCATATAAGCATGATTAAGTCTCTATGAATTTTTTTTGACAGCCTTAGAACGCATATATGCTTGATTGAATCGCAATAATTTTTTTTTAACAGCCTTAGAAGACATATATGCAAGATTGAAATTTTGTTGAGAGCCTTAGAAAACATATATACATGATTGAATCACTATGATTTTTTTTGACAGCGTTAAAACTCATACATGCTGGATTGAGTCACTATGAAATTTTTTTGACACCCTTAGAACATATATTGGAATGATTGACTCACTAAGAAATTTTTTTGACAGCGTTAGAACACATATATGCATGGTTGAATTTTTTTTGACAGCCTTAGAACTTATATATGCAAGATTGAATCATTATGAAGTTTTTTTGACAACCTTAGAACACATATATGAATGATTGAATGAGTTTGAATTTTTTTTGATAACTTTTGAACACATATATGCATGATTGAGTCACTATAATTTTTTTTACCGCTTTAGAACACATGTATGCTTGATTTAATCACTATGATTTTTTTTTTGACAACCTTAGAACACATACATGCATGATTAAATCACTATGATTTTTTTTTTACTACGTTAGAACACACATGCATGATTGAGTCACTATGAATTTTTTTTGATAGCCTTAGAACACATATATTCATGATTAAATTTTTTTTGACAATGTTAGAACACATATATGCATGATTGAGTCACTATGATTTTTTTTGACTGCCTTAGAACACATATATGCAAGATTGAATCACTATAAAAAAAAATTGACAACCTTAAAATACACATATTCATGATTGAAATTTTTTTGACAGGCTTAGAACACATATATGAATGATTAAATCACTATGATTTTTTTTTTACATTGATAGAACACATATACGCAAGATTGAGCCACTATGAAGCTTTTTTTACAGCCTTTGAACACATATATGCATGATTAAAGCATAATGAAAATTTTTTAACATCCTTCAAACACATATATGCTTGATTCAATCACTATGTCATTTTTTTGACAATGTTAGCACACATATATGCAAGATTAAATCACTAAGAAGTTTTTTTGACAACCTTAGAACATATATATGAATGATTGATTGACTATGAATTTCTTTTAACAGTCATTGAAAACATATATGCATGATTGAATCGCTATGAATTTTTTTTTGACAATGTTAGAACACATATATGTATGTTTGAGTCACTATGAAATTTTTTTGACAGCCTTAAAAGACATGTATGCATGATTGAATCACTATGATTTTTTTTTTACAACCTTTGAACACATATATGCATGATTGTAATTTTTTTGACAGCCTTAGAATAGATATATGCATGATTGGATCAATGTGAGATTTTTTTGATAGCCTTAAAACACATATATGTATGATTGAATCACTATAAAATTTTTGTGACAAAGTTAGAACACATATGCTGGATTGAGTCACTATGAAATATTTTTGACAGCCTTAGAATATATAAGCATGTTTCAAATTTTTTTGACATCCTTAGAACACATATATGCTAGATTGAATCACTATGATTTTTTTTTACACCGTTAGAACACATATATACGTGATTAAGTTACTATGAATTTTTTTTGACAGCCTTAGAACACATATGTGCATGATTGAATCACTATAAAAATTCTTTCACAGCCTTAGAACACATATATGCATGATTGAATTTTTTTTGACATCCTTACAAGACATATATGCTGGATTAAATCACTATGATTTTTTTTGACAATGTTAGAACACATATATGAAGGATTGAGTCACTATGAATTTTTTTTGACACCCTAAGAACATATATATGCATGATTAAATTTTTTGACTGCATCAAAATACACATATGCATGATTAAATCACTATAAATTTTTTTTTACAGCTTTATAACATGTATATGCATGATTGAATCACTATGAATTTTTTTTTACAATGTTAGAACACATATATGCAAGATTGAGTTTCTATAATTTTTTTTTGAAAGCCTTAGAAGACTTATATTTATGATTGAATCACTATGAATTTTTTTTGACAGCCTTATATCAAATATATTTATGATTGAATCACTATAAAAAAATTTTGACAACCTTAGGACACATATATTCATGATTAAAACATTTTAGACAACCTTAGAACAAATATAGGCATGATTAAGTCACAATGAATTTTTTTTTACAACAATAGAACACATATATGAAGGATTGAGTCACTATGAATTTTTTTTGACAATGTTAGAACACATATATGAATGATTAAGTCATTATGAATTTTTTTTTACAACGTTTGAACACAAATATGCAGGATTTGGTCACTATGAATTTTTTTTACAGCCTTAGAACACAGGTATGCATGATTGAATCACTATAATTTTTTTTTGACAGCCATAGAACACATATATTTATGATTGAATCACTATGAATTTTTTTTTATAGCCTTAGAACACACATATGCCTGATTAAATCACTACGATTTTTTTTTACAGCCCTAGAACACATATATAAATGATAAAATCACTATAAAATGTTTTTACCAATGTTACAAAACAGATACACATGATTGAGTCACTTTAAAAAAAATTTGACAACGTTAGAACTCATATATCAAGGATTGAGTCACTATGAAATTTTTTTGGTAGCCTTTGAGCACATGTATGCACGATTGAATCAGTATAAAATTTTTTAGAATGACTTAGAACACATATATGAATGATTGAGTCACTATGAATTTTTTTTAACAACCTTAGAACACAAATATGCAAGATTGAATCACTATGAAATTTTTTTTACAGCCTTAGAACACATATATGCATGATTGGATCAATGTGAAATTTTTTTGACAACCTTAGAACACATATATGCATGAGTGAACCACTTTGAATTTTTTTTATAGCCATAGAACACATATATGCAAGATTGAATTTTTTTTGACGACTTTAGAACACATATATGCATGATTAAATCACTATGATTTTTTTTTACAACATTCGAACACATATATGTAGGGTTAATTCATTATAAATTTTTTTTTATAGCCTTAGAACACATATATGCATGATTGAATCACTCTGAATTTTTTTTTAAGAGCCTTAGAACACATATATGCATGATTGAGTCACTTTGAATTTTTTTTAACAACGTTAGAAGACACATATGCATGATTGAGTCACTATGATTTTTTTTTTACAACATTAAAACACTTATTAGCAGGATTGAGTCACTATGAATTTTTTTTGACAGCCTTAGAACACATTTGCATGATTGAATCACTATGAATTTTTTTTGACAGCCTTAGAACACATATATGAATGATTGAGTCATTGTGAATTTTTTTGTACAATATTAGAAACTATATACAAATGATTGAGTCACTATGATTTTTTTTTACAGCCTTAAAACACATGTATGCATGATTGAATCACTGTAAATTTTTTTGACACCCTTAAAAAACATATATGCATGATTGGAATCTTTTTGATAGAATTAGAACACATATATGCATGATTAGAATTTTCATAACAGGCTTACAATACATATATGCATGATTGAATAACTAAGATTTTTTTTAATGTCCCTAGAACACATATATGCATTATTGAATAACTATGATTTTTTTTTTGACAAAGTTATTGAGTCACTATGAATTTTTTTTGACAGCCTTAGAATACATATATTCTTTATTAAATTTTTTTTTACAGTCTTTGAAGACATATATGCATGATTCAATGACTGAATTTTTTTTGACAGCCTTAGAACACATATATTCATGATTAAATCACTTTGAATTTTTTTTTACAACGTTAGAACGCATATATGCATGATTGAGTCACTATGAACACTTTTTGACAGCCTTAGAAAACATATACGCATGATTGAGTAACTATGAAATTTTTTTTACAGCCTTACGACACATATGCATGATTAAATCACTATGAAATTGTTTTGACAGCCTTAGAACACATATATGCATGATTGAATCACTATGAAATTTTTTTGACAGCCTTAAAACAAATATATCTATATCTATATCTATATCTATATATATGCATGATTGATTTTTTTTTGAAAGCCTTAGAACACATATATACATGATTGAATCACTGTGAAATTTTTGTGCAGCCTTAGAACATATATGCATGATTGAGTCTCTATGAATTTTTTTTGACAACATTAGAATACATATATGCGTGATTGAGTCACTATAAATTTTTTTCACAGCCTTACAACACATATATGCATGATTGAATCACTATAAAAAAATTTTGATAGCCATAGAACACAAATATGCATGATTGAATCACTATGAATTTTTTTTGACATCTTTTGAACACATATATGCATGATTGAGTCACTATAATTTTTTTTTGAAAGCCTTAGAACACATATACACATGATTGAATCACCATGGAATTTTTTTGATAGCTTTAGAACACATATATGCATGATTGAATTTTTTTTGAGAGCCTTAGAGCACATATATGCATGATTGAATCACTATGAAATTTTTTTGACAGCCTTAGAGCACATATATGCATGATTGAATCACTATGAATTTTTTTTTACAACATCAGAACACATATATGCATGATTGAGTCACTATGATTTTTTTTTGACAGCGTTAGAACATATATGTGCATGATTGAATAAGTATGAAATTTTATTAAAAGCCTTAGAACACATATATGCATGATTGAATCACTATAAATTTTTTTGACAACATTAGAACGCATATATGCATGATTGAGTCACTATAAAATTTTTTTGAGAGCCTTTGAACACATATGCGTGATTAAATCAGTATGATTTTTTTAGCAGCCATACAACACGTATATGCATCATTGAATCAGTGTCAACTATACATGATTAAGTCACTATAAAAAAAATTTGACTGCCTTAGAACACATATATGCATGATTGAATCACTATTATTTTTTTTTAAAACCATTGAACACATATACGCATGATTGAATGATTATGAATTTTTTTATATAGCCTTAGAAAATATATATTTATGATTGATTTTTTTTGACAAAGTTAGAACACATCTATGCATGATTGAGTCACTATGAAATTTTTTTGACAGCCTTAGAAAACATGTATGCATGATTGAATCTCTATAATTTTTTTTTGATAGCCTTATTACACATATATGCATGATTGAATCACTATGATTTTTTTTGACAGCCTTAGAACACATATATGCATGATTGAATCACTATGAATTTTTTTTGACAGCCTTATAACATATATATATGCATGATTAAAAAAATTTTGACAGCTTTCGAACACATGTAAAGCATGATTGAATCATTATGATATTTTTTTACAACGTTAGAACACATATATGGGTGATTGAGTCACTATATATTTTTTATGACAGCCTTAGAACACATATATGCATGATTGAGTAACTATGAGATTTTTTTGACAACCTAAGAAGACATATACCCATGTTTGAATCACTATAAAAAAATTTTGACAGTCTGCAAGATTGAATCACTAAGAATTTTTTTGGACAACCTTAGAACATATATTTGCACGATTGAATCACTATGAAATTTGTTTGACAGCCTTACAACACATATTTGCACGATTGACTCACTATGAAATTTTTTGACAGCCTTAGAACACATATATATATGCATGATTGAATTCTTTTTGACAACCTTAGAACACATATATGCACGATTGAATCCCTATAGAAAGTTTTTGACAACATTAGAACACGTATATGCAAGATTGAGTAATTATGATTTTTTTCTGACAGCCTTAGAACACATATATGCATGATTGAATCACTATGTAATCTTTTTGACAGGCTTAGAACACATATATGCATATTATTGAATCTCTATAAAAAAATTTTGACAACCTTAACACATATATATGCATGATTGAGTCACCATTAATTTTTTTTGGCATCCTTAGAACACATATATGTAGGTTTGAGTCACTATCAAATTTTTTTGACAGCCTTAGGACATGTACATGCATGATTGAACCATGATGAAATTTTTTTGACTGACATAGAACACATATATGCATGATTGAATCACTATTGAACTTTTTGACAACCTTAAAACACATAGGGATGATTAAATTTTTTTGGACAGCATTAGAACACATATATGCATGATTGAATCACTTTGATTTTTTTTAACAACCTTAGAACACATATCTGCATGATTGAATCCCTATCAAATGTTTTGACAACGTTGGAACACATATATGCATGATTGAGTCTCTATGAATTTTTTTGACAGACTTAGAACACATATATACATGATTGAATCACTATGATTTTTTTTTGACAACCTTTGAGCACATATACAAATGATTGAACCACTATGAAATTTTTTGGACAGCCTTAGAACATATATATGCATGATTGAATCACAATCAAATTTCTTTGACAGCCTTAGAACATATATAAGCATGATTGAAGTTTTTTTGACAATGTGAGAACACATATATTCATGATTGAGTCATTATGAATTTTTTTTAACGGCCTTAGAATACATGTATGCATGATTGAATCTCCATGAAACTTTTTTGATAGCCTTAGAATACATATATGCATGATTGAATCACTATGATTTTTTTTTGGCAGCCATGAAACACATATATGTACGATTGAATCACTATGAAATTTCTTTGAAAACCTTAGAACACACACATGCATAGATATATATATATATATATATATGAATGATTGAAATTTTTTTGACTGCCTTAGAACACATATATGCATGATTGAATCACTGTGAAATTTTTTTAACAGCCTGAGAACTAATATGCATGATTGTGTCAGTATGATTTTTTTTTTACAATATTACAATACATATATGGATTATTGAGTCAGTATACAAATTTTTTGACAGCCTTAGAACACATATGTGCATGATTGAATCACTATGATTTTTTTTTTACAGCCTTAGAAGACATATATGCATGATTTAATCACAATGACTTTTTCTTGACATCGTTTGAACATATATATGCTGGATTGAGTCACTATAATTTTTTTTTGACAGCCTTAGAACATATATGCATGATTGAATCACTATGAATTTTTTTTTACAGCCATAGAACAAATGTATGCATGATTTAAATTTTTTTGAGAGCTTTAGAACATATATATGCATGATTGAATCCCTATGAATTTTTTTTAACAGCCTTAGAACTCATATATGAAGGATTGAATCACTATGAATTTTTTTTTACAATAATAGAATACATATATGCATGATTGAGTCACTCTAATTTTTTTTTTACAGCCTTAGAACACATACACATGATTGAATCACTATGAAATTTTTTTAACATCCTCAGAACCCATATAAGCATGATTGAATCAGTATGAATTTTTTTTTTACAACATTAGAACACATATATGAATGATTGAGTCACTACAATATTTTTTTGAGATCCTTAGAACACATATATGTTGGATTGAATCAGTCTGATTTTTTTTTAACAGTCTTAGAACACATATGTGCATGATTGAATCACACTGAAACTTTTTTGACAACATTAGAACACATATATACACGATTAAATCACTATGAAATTTTTAACAACTTTTGACCTCATCATATATGCCTGAATGAATCATTATGAATTTTTTTTTACATCCTTAGAACATATTCATGCATGATGTAATTTTTTTTGACAACGTTAGAACACATATATGCATGATTGAGTCACTATGAAATTATTTTGACAGCCTTAGAACACATGTTTCCTTGATTGAATCTCTATAAAAAATTTTGACAAACTTATTACACAAAAATGCATGATTCAACCACTAAGAAATTTTTTTGACAGCCTTAGAACACATATATGCATGATTGGATCACTAATTTTTTTTTGAAGCACTTAGAACACATATAAGCATGATTAAATTTTTTTTTGCAACCTTAGAACACAAATATGCATGATTGAATCAATATAAATTTTTTTGACACCTTAGAGCACATATACCCATGATTGAATCACTATAAATTTTTTTTGACAACGTTACAACACATATATGCAAGATTGAGTCTCTATTAAATTTTTTTGACCGCCTTAGAACACATCTAAATCACTATGACATTTTTTTGATAGCCTTAGAACTCATATATGTATGATAGAATCACTATAAATTTTTTTTGACAAAATTAGGACACATATATGTAGGATTATGCCTTTATGAAATTTTTTTGACAGCCTTAGAACACATATATGCATGATTGAATCACTATGAATTTATTTTACATCCTTAGGACACATATATGAAGGATTGAATCACGTTGAATTTTTTTTTTATACCCTTAGGATACATATATGAATTATTGAATCAGTATGAATTCTTTTTGACAATGTTAGAAAACATATATGCATGATTGAGTCACTATGATTTTTTTTGACAGCCTTAAAACACATGTATGCTTGAATGAATCATAGCACTTGCTCCCGGCGGTCTATGATCTGCACTGGCCTTTCTTCTACGGTCATATCTTCTCGAATGTCAATATCTTCATGTTGAATGACGTGAAAAGGATCATGAACGTATTTACGAAGCATTGATACGTGAAATACATCATGTATTTGCGCGTATTGGGGTGGCAATGCTACTTGGTAGGCAGTCTCTCCGATTCGGCTCAAAACTTCGAAGGGACCAACGAATCTGGGGCTGAGCTTCCCCTTCTTTCCAAAACGAAACACACTTTTGGTTGGAGAGACCTTGATAAAAACCTTATCTCCAACCGCAAAAGTGAGTTCCCTACGCCGCTGATCGGCGTAGCTCTTCTGTCGACTCTGAGCAGTCAGTAGCTTCTTTCTGATCATGTGGACTTGCTCAGTATAATGCTGCAACACAATGGGCGATTCCAAGGTTCGCTCACCCACTTCACCCCAATGGATTGGTGATCTACAGGGTCGTCCATACAAGGCTTCATACGGTGCCATCCCAATGCTAGCGTGGTGGCTATTATTATAAGCAAATTCAGCCAACGCTAGGTGGGAATCCCAATCACCTTTCCATTCCAGCATACAGGCTCTTAGCATATCTTTAAGAGTCTGTATGGTTCGTTCTGATTGCCCATCTGTTTGGGGATGGAATGTTGTACTGAACTTGAGTTTCGTCCCCAGGGCTTTCTGAAGCTGCTCCCAAAAGCGAGAGGTGAACTTCGGGTCACGATCGGATATGATCGAAATCGGCACTCCATGGAGTCTAACGATTTCCCGAATGTAGATCTCCGCCAATCGTTCAGTTGAGTATCGAGTGTTGATTGGCAGGAAGTGAGCAGACTTGGTAAGTTTGTCCACAATCACCCATATTGAGTCATGTTGTCTCTTGGATCGAGGCAATCCAACGATGAAATCCATCGTAATGCCTTCCCATTTCCATTCTGGAATCTCGATCCGTTGCATTTTTCCACCAGGGCGCTGATGTTTGATCTTAACTTGCTGGCAGATCAAACACTTCGAGACAAACATAGCCACATCACGTTTCATACCCCTCCACCAGTACTTCCTCTGCAAATCTCGGAACATCTTTGTACCTCCAGGGTGAATGGTGTACTTGCTATTATGAGCCTCCTGGAGTACTTCCTGTCTTAGCTCAGGGTTATTTGGAACCCAAATCCTTTCTTCCATCCATATTCCTCCATCTTCTTTCAAATGGAAGAAAGTATCATCTTTTTCAGCACGAGCTTTCAATTCCAAGTACTGGGGATCCTTGAACTGTTCGGTTACGATGCGATCGAGGAACTTAATGTGGATCGTCAAACATGACATTTGGATTCTACCAGAATCAGCCAAAAATGGCTTCCAGTTGACGAAATCCTCCATCAACTTCCATTGTCCGGTTAGGCTGGCCAGAGTGCCAACAGTCTTGCGACTTAGGGCATCTGCTACAACATTCGCCTTTCCAGGGTGATAGGAAAGCGTGAATTCGTAGTCTTTGAGGAATTCCAGCCATCGTCGTTGCCGCATATTGAGTTCTTTTTGAGAAAAGAGGTATGTTAGGCTTTTATGGTCCGACATGACCTCAAATTTCTCTCCATATAGGTAGTGTTGCCAGATTTTAAGTGCGAACACTACCGCGGCAAGCTCCAAGTCGTGGGTTGGATAGTTTTTCTCATGGACTCTCAACTGTCGTGATGCATAGGCGATTACTTTGCCATGCTGCATCAATAAACAACCCAGACCTGTTCCCGAGGCATCGGTATAAGCAACGAAGCCTCCCTGACCAGAAGGTAAGGTAAGGACAGGGGCAGTGGTAAGCCTCTGTTTGAGAACCTCAAAGCACTCCTTACACTGGTCCGTCCATTCAAACTTGACTCCCTTTTTCAGTAATTTCATCATCGGTACTGCGATTCGGGAGAAGTCTTGTATGAATTTCCGATAATATCCGGCAAGTCCAAGGAAGCTACGGACCTCAGTAATATTTTCTGGCTGCTTCCAGTCCATCACAGCTTCCACCTTCGCAGGATCTACTGCGATTCCATCTTTCGAGATCACATGATCAAGGAACATCACTTTGTCTAGCCAGAATTCACATTTTGAAAACTTAGCATAGAGTTGGTTATCTTGAAGGGTTTTCAAGATGATTTTCAAGTGCTCCATGTGTTGTTCCTTGTTCTCAGAATATACGAGAATGTCATCAATAAAGACGATGACAAAGCTATCCAAATATGGTCTGAATATCCGGTTCATTAGATCCATAAAGGCAGCAGGCGCATTAGTGAGTCCGAAGGGCATTACTACGAACTCATAATGGCCGTATCTCGTTCTGAAGGCAGTCTTAGGTATGTCCTCTTCCTTTACTCTGAGTTGATGGTATCCCGACCTGAGGTCGATCTTGGAGAACACCCTTGCTGTTCTGAGCTGATCGAATAAGTCCTCAATCTGAGGCAACGGATACTTATTTTTAACAGTTGCCTGGTTAAGCATCCGATAATCGATGCATAACCGAAGGGATCCATCCTTCTTCTTTACAAACAGCACTGGGGCTCCCCACGGTGACACACTAGGACGGATGAACCCTTATTCCAACTGACACTTTAACTCACTGAGTTCAGCTGGCGCCATTCGATACGGGGCTTTGGATATCGGTGTTGTTCCAGGCAAGGATTGAATTCCAAATTCAACCTCACGAAGTGGCGGAAGTCCTGGCAATTCCTCAGGAAATACATTGGGAAACTCCCGTACCACTTCCAAACTCTCAAGGGGTTGGTCGTTGGATTTTTCCACCGAGAGACTCAACAGGAAGGCCACACAACCCTTCCTAAGGTATTTTTGTACCTTAAGTGCTGATATGAACCTTTTCTGTGGAACAGGTTTGGATAACCGGTATTCCATCTTAGGCAAACCGGGTCGAGATAGAATTACTCTGCCCTCGCGGCACAGAATCTTGGCGTTATTCTGAGCCAACCAATTCATTCCCAGAATGACATCGTACTGTATCATATCGATCAGGATGGCGTCAGTAGGCAAGTGTTGCCCTGCTATCTCAATATCCAAATTTTTCACACACCGGATACATTTGGTGCGTGAACCCAACGGGTTATATACTTCAATCATTTTATCAATTGGTTGCACCGAGGCATGGAGTTGTTCGGTGAAATCGTCGGAGATAAACGTATGAGTAGCACCACAATCAAACAAGACGTAAGCTGCATGTCCATTAACAGGAACGGTGCCTTCAATCAGGTCACCATCTTCGACTTGTTCAGTCGTTACAGCATATACACGACCTGCAGCAGGCCTTTGTTCGATCCTAGGGGACGGTCGTTGGAACTACGAACGCTGTGGTGCTGGTCGAGAGGCTCCGGCAGATCCGGCATTACTCCTTTGTTCATCTGCAGCCTTCTTGGCGCAATCCCTTATAAAGTGGCCCATCTTGCCACAATACAAGCAACCACCCATGTCATGAGGACATGGCTTTCCGGGGTGGTTCACACGACACCTTGGGCAGCTGAAGTTGGACTGCTGACCATTCGGAGTTGTGTTCTGCCTTGGCCTCACGACTTATTGAGTGTTGTTTCCTCCTTGGAAATTCTTCTTTTGAAAGGGTTGTCGTGAACCCTGGCCACTTGGGAACGTCCTTTTGCAATTCCCACCATTCACTATGGGCTTCTTTGCTACGATCACTTTAGATCGCGCCCAATCTTCTTGGATTTTTGAAGCTGCTGCCACTGCAGCCTGAAAAGTCGAAGGCATGCTTGTTATCACTCGAGATCGCAGCCCTTCGCGCAGACCATTCACATATTTGTCGGCCCTTTCTTGGTCTGTTTCGAACAATCGAGAGCAGTAGCGCTCTAGATTCTGAAATTTGGTGGTATAGTCCATTAGACTCATACCGCCCTGTTCCAACTCCAGAAACTCCATCTTTTTCTTGTTTCTGGAATGCAACGGGAAGTAGTTATCCATAAAAGTCCTCCGAAAGTCAGTCCAAGGAATGACTTCGACTTGTGAGAACTGGATAAGTTTAGTGGTATCCCACCACTTCCGTGCATTGTCTTTCAACCGATACGTGCCAAAGTTGGTCTTCTTTTCCTCTGGTACTCCCAGTACTGAGAAGGCACGTTCTGTCTCTTCGATCCAACTCTCCGCGAGCTCAGGATCGGCTCTGCCTATGAAAACTGGCGGGTCAAGCTTGAGGAACTTCTCATAAGTCACTCCTCTCAGGTGCTCGTTTCGTGGTGCGACTGGTTCTGGCCTCGTTTCACGGATGGCTGTAACCAGGTTGTTGAGTGTCTCCAACAGGAATCCCTGCATATGGGACTCCTCGCTTGGTATGGTTCTTCTCGTCGTAGGAGCCATTTATCTATGCACACACAAGCACTTGTTTTTAGTTTCTCAATGTATATATGGAAGTAAAAGCTTTATTTACTTAATATACATCATATTTACACAAACATCGCCTTAAACAAAATGTCATGCCGCACTGGCAGACTTTAGGCGTTGAGAAACTATATACATGAGTCTACTGACTCCAAAGCATCACGAGTCTCTTTAAGACTTGGATTTCTATGATGATGACAAACTCCAAAAGGTCCATCTATTGCCACATGACCTTGGAGCAGGCACTACTGGCTTTGGCTTGGGCGGCACTTCCGCACTAGCAAGCGAATATTGGGGATATATGAGGGACTCCAGTCCACTTTCCTAGTCAGCAAGATCAAGACTCTGGGAGTCTGGAATAATGATTGGCGAACAGAAAGAATCCCCTCTTTTGTTCCTGCCATTTAAGCTCGGCATATGTGATGCCGGATGGTAGCTTTGCGAGTGATAGACCTCCGCAGGGAAGTTCAAATCAAAATCTCTCAGCCTTGGTAATTCATCAAAAGATGTTGGGGTATGGTTGCTCCCAACACTAGAGTGATGCGGTCCACTGACACGCAAAGTCTCATCCCTGAGACCCTTTGAAGCCCGCCGACCCATATCGGCGGTATATTTCCTTTGGCATTCGTTGGCGGAATGCCCATCTTCGCCACAATATTGGCAGTCTTGGACTTCATACGGGCATATCCACTCATCGTGCATGACCTTGCAGCGATAGCAGTATCCACGCGAATCATGAGTTGCCATTTATACAAAGATGCACCCAGATCAGAACAAAAGTATAAAAACATATACTTATAGTGCGATATCGGGACCATGACGGATCTTGAACCAGGTTTCTCAGACTCATGCTCTGATACCAATTCTGTAACGCCCCGGATTTCCAAAACAAAGCTAAGTTAAAATTTTCATGAATTTCTTTTTTTTTTTCATTGCAGCGGAACTTAGAAAAGCTTTTAGCAGCGGAATAAGACGATAATGAGTCATCAGTTTTAGAAAACCCCAAGCACGTTGCAGGTATGTGGCCAAGCAACTCATTGACCACCAAAGTGTTCCATTTTATCGAAAACCACTTGTTTATTACAACATCACTGCTTAGAAAAGCAGTATAGGTTCAATAAAAGGAAGCAGTACAACTCTGTCTAGAGAAACCCTGGAACTCGATGCCGCCTTGCTCCGCATATCGTCACGCAGGTCCAACACCTGAAATCCCCATAAAACGGGGTCAGAACCACTGATGGTCTGGTAAGCATGCAGTCATACATCCATTCAACTCAAGTACGGTAATGACAACTCAGGGTCGCAATGCGCAATAACGACGCTCAAACCTCCAAGACTTAGCGTATATCGCAAGAGCCTCCTCAGAGCTATGAGTTGAACATCCGCTCGAGTCCTCATGACTTAGAGCAAGCCTTTTCAGGGCTGTGATTTGAATAGCCGCTTAAGTCTCCACGACTTAGCCATGACCTCTTCCGGGTCTCAAAGTGATGTCTAGCTCAAGTCTTCATACTTGGCACATCCGTATCCCACGCATCTAAGGACAACTCCTCGAGCTTCGCTTAGTCGTGCGAATACAACACGGGTCTTTGCCCAGCCGGTCCAGTAGTATACCGAACATGACACCTTCACAAAGGTTATGCAGGACTGACTCAACACGTCATCCACTCATATATTCAAAGCATCGCTGTACCTAGAACTAATGCATTGTTTGATAATTAACCACTCCCGCCTTTGGTACGCAGGTAGAGCTATTGTCCGGGCATCAACGCGACATTCTGGGGGTTGATTATTCTATGTATTTTAGATACCCTAGAGGCCTGTTGACCCTATCCATAGTAGGGCAGTGTGTTTCAACTGGGAGAATCCTACTAGGCCCATATTCGGATGCATCCTCTAGTTGCAGTAGTTGGGTTCAATCCTTAGATCTTAAGGATAACCACGACCCCAAAACCCATGAGTGACTGAGGCCATCGTGGACTCTATCAAGTCCAAAGTAAAATACATGTCACTCAAGGCTGTACCATCACTGTCATTCCACAGTGAGCATAATTCCTGAAGGGGTCTGTCAGTCTTACAATTACTTGGACAGAATCTGCATGCCATTTAGGCAGCCCATGCTTTTAGCACTATGGGAGTATGTACCCGACCCCATTCAGTCTGCCCCAACACAGTCATTACTGAGGGGGTACCCCTAACACGATCTTCAACCGCGGGGTATGTGCGACCTTAAGTCTTATTCATATGCATGCAGAACACCGCTATTTGGCACTTTGGCCACCACGAGCATCACACCTCTTTGGGTGGAAACAACACACTCTGGCTCTTCGGCCCTTACGAGTCTGGTTGTGTAACCGTTCTCAATGAGCATGCATATGACTCGATCTAAATAGATCGGCTACTCGGCGTATTTTTACGCAACGAGTCCAAACCTAGCCAAGGCGCAACCTCTACTCCGGCTCAGCGGCCCTTACGAGCAAGGTGCCCTTGCAGGCACAAGGATACGAGCCGATCTGGCATCGTTCCATCAACGGACATCATTATGCCGTTTAACTGGGTCCGGCAGCTCTTCTGCCAACCATTTCGTCAGCACCTCCCCTACTCTACCGGCAGTGGTGCGACGAACCCTTCTACGTTGTAGAGGGCAAACCATGAACTGGGTAGCACTCTGCTATATGTCAGAGTATCCTGCTATGTTCTTTCTGAGCTATTCTTAGCTTCTTCAGAAATTTCAGCAGCACTTCCTCTCTTTTATGGAGAAAGCGTGCGTTTCTTTTATCCATTTCAGCGGCATCTCCCCTCTTTGGTAGGAAATCGCCACGCTTAATTCGGGGAAATGGATGCGCACCGTTGTGCGTACTTTACATTCATCAAGGTTGCAGGAACCCTTGGCCATAGCCAGGCCATACGTAATTGACTTAGTTTTTACGTAAAGAGCATTTTGCCAAAAAGCTGAAGCCTTTCCAATAGGGGCTTCATTCGTCAAGCAGAATCTTGAACGAGGAGCGGTCAAGGAATCGCATGGGCGATTTGGAGTTTGATCTCCGTTTGAACGCTCATTTACGCGCTATATATGTAGTATAAGCAGAAGCCTATGCTTTATACAGCGGCGGCGTAAAGAAATGCATATACTATTGTTCAGGGTGTGTAACTGAACAAAATATTCTACATATATAACAAAGCAGAAGCCTTGGCATCGTTCGACGCAACGGCGTAAGTAAATACATTGCAGAAAGCAGGAGCCTTGGCATCGTTCGACGCGACGGCGTAAGTAAATGCATAATCGGAAGTGCAGAAAACAGAGAGCCTTGGCATCATACGACGCAACGGCAAAGGTAAATTACATAGCCTGTGCGATATAAGACGCGTCGGTAGAATCAGTAGATATACACCTAGATCCGTATCCAACGATAGTTACGAGGCGAGCGGGTGAACACCGAAGTGTTCTAAAGGGCTCAACCAAGAACTAGGGCGAGATACCATTTTAAAAACGCATATACTGCGTGTTTGAACATAGATATATCCGACGATAGTTACGAGACGAGCGGGTGAACACCGAAGTGTCCAAAAAGGGCTCAATCAAGAACTAAAGCAAGATACTACTTCAGAAAGTATATTCTATATACAAACAATCAAATACTTGAGAGAGATGGATCAACGAAGCGAACTTACTTCAAATCGTGGAAGAAACGGCTCCGGGTTGCTTCTTTGGCTTCGAGCCTTCCTTTGAGAGGTCAGACTAAGTCAGATGAAGCTGACTTAGTTGAGAAAGAGGTAGAGTAGGTCAAGCTACTCAACCTAAGTGGTTTGAACCAAACAGGGTTCGATCCAAGTCAACTGGGTTCAGCAGGTTCGAACTCAGCTCACGTAGGCTAAGTCTGGGTTCAGAAATCCAAACCAGGATCTGGACCAAAAAGGACTTTGACTTTGACTTCAACCCTAACTAGGTTCAAGCCAAGTCAACTGGGTTTGGACTTAGTCAAGTAGGTTCAGACCTAGGTCAAGTGGGTTAGGACCAGGTCAGGCAGGCTAAGATCAGATCAGGCAGGCTCAGGCTAAGTCAGGTAGGCTCAGACCTACTGGGCTAGGTAGGGGAGGTTTTAGGAAGTAGGAGAGAGAAATAGGAGGCTAGAAAGGGGGGGGACGATTTTTTCTAAAGGGGAGGGCTTTCATTTATAGGAAATGAAACTTGGGTCCCAAGTTTCCCCTTTACCCATTTGCCCTTGGCTTCTTTTTAATGCCAAGAGGTTCCTTGGTGTGGGGCCCACTTGGATATTCCATGGGATATTTTTGTGGGTCCCACCAGATATTTTCTGAGGAATATTCCTGTGGGTCCCACCAATATTTTCGTGGGTCCTGCAAGAATTTCGGGTTTTCGATGATTTTTTTTCGAAAAATTCTGAGTACGTCATTCCCTTTGTATTGACGTAACTAAGAAAGTTGGCTCACAGGAATCCTTTGATTTCATTCAGGTAGGAAGTTATGGCTTCCAGAGTGTTTGAGCATATATTCGAGATTCGACGAATATCCTAAGTATAACTGGCTCGCAGGATTTGATTTGTTTCGCATTCTCAGAAAAATGCTATTTTTACCGGTAAATGCCTCATGAATTTTATTCAGATATTTTCTGAAAAATTGCGGGTCTTACAGATGAAGCTTCGTACTCAATACTAACACATACTTCTTTACCAGAAACAGAAGGCCATCAACTAAATGTTAAGTGGTACAGTAAATTTATCAAAATTCAGTTGAAAATCATAATGAAACTTTCAGTAAAGCAAATATTAGAAATTACAATTATAACATTCAGTAGTGAAATCCCTGCAAAATCAACATCTGAAAATCAATAGTTAAGAACAAAGCACAATGAAAATTCACAATGAATTTCAAGCATCTAAACATGGCGCAGTTGCCCAATCATAGTGAATTTCAGATTCTTCTACTGCAGGCATCCAAATCTGTTGAAATCACACCAATTAACTGTTGAAAGATCAGGTACGAGCAATTCCGAACTCAACTTTGGCCAGAGTGATGCAATAAATAATGATTTAAAATCAATAAATATGATTAAATCGAGATTTACTGGAGGTCAAATGCATGCCAGATTCAAAAAAAAAAGTGACATTGAATTTACATGATCGATCATCGAAGAACAGTAATGGTGTCGATCGAGAATTTCAAACAGTTAATATCGACAATCATAGATCAGCCAGAGAGGCGGTGAACGGTAGTCACCAGAAAACATATTGATCGATTCAGAGGATCGAACTGTCTGTAAAAAGAAAATTTGATAATCAATCCAGATGACCGATTGAATTTCTGTAACTTTGTGCTGAGATAAAGCGAATGCACAGATGAATCTGATGATTTAAAATGCAACCATTCTGACTTAGATGCTTGAGTTATGTTAAAGGAAAAAAAAGAAGTATATGTTTACTGGAATTCAAATCAGAGCCATCTGTATACAGATTCCACAGTTATGCTTCGAATGTCGTGATTCAGATTTTCACGTTATCAGATTTCGGTAGGCTGAAAGTAATCAGAATAAGAAGATTCAATCCAGAAATCAGATACTCTGAATCAAAATGTTTCATTCCAGGATGATGACAGACCAGCAATCAGTCGTTAATCCAGGATTTCGACTGATAAAAAAAAATAGACAATCGATCCAATTAGAGTTGGGGATCGGTCAGAAATCTGATATTTGATCAACAGAGATCTATTACTAACCGATCAGATGAACCAAATTGAAAATGTTGTGCACTAAGACCTATGAAGCAGTCTATGCTAATACAACGGCTGTATTGAATTTTTTTTATTAAGCTGCAGAAGTTTAAACGCAAATAACAATATGAATGCTATGCTACGAGAAATCAACATAACACATAGAAACTTGAAAAACAGGAGAAAGGATAGAAGAAGGGAAAGAAGAGTAGATGTTGGAGTACACATACTCCGTTAATTTTGCATAGGCGTAGGTCGATTTTGTAATGAGAAAATCGACACCACATCCATTGCGTTAATGGGACGATAAAAAAAAAGAAAAAGAAAACCAAAGTAAAAAGAAAAGAAAGAAGAAGAGAGAATCCTTACCAGGTTACTGAAATTCTGATGTAGGGAGCCCCCTTTTTTGTCTTCTCGTTGAATCTTTCTTCGACGATGGAGAAGAAGAGGAGAATGGGGAAATGAATGAGAGGTAAAATGTGATGGGGGCAAAGGAGGTGAACCACCGATGATGAGGGCTTCTCTTGCGTGCCTTTTTAAAGAGAGAAAAGAAAATTCTGGAAGAGGGGAAGTTCATTGAAGATGAACGGGAGAGGGAGATCCAGGATGATTGAAAGTGGAGAGGAGAAGCGCGCGAGCCTGCGGCCGTTGCAAATTTTCCCCTTTTTCAAAAAGGAGGTCCCTTTAAAATAATTTGTTAAAAAGGGATTTTAAAAGGATTTTTTTAGAAAAACCCAATTTTAAAAAGGTTTAAAACCACACGTTCCTCGCATAGTTTTTCCGTTTTTTTTTTTGTGTTGTTTTTCCATATTTTTGTATTTTTGGAATAAAACCCTAAAATTTACGGGAAAACAAAGATTTAAAACTAATTTTTTGTATTTTTGAGAAATATTTATAAAAGAGGGGTTTTTCTGAGAATCTGAGGCTATTCTTCTGAAACATTCTTCAGAAAGCGAATTTATATCTGAAACTTGAGGAAACATTCGAGGTTTAAAACCTCAAATCAAGAAATACAGAGTTGTGAATCCAACAGGATACCAGATAAGATGTTTGTGCCTTTCAGAAGATATTTTTGGCATTTTTATAATTTCGATTTATAAATTGAATAACGAGGCTCAAATTTGGATATTAAACACTAGGTCCAGATCTGAAACTGAGTTGGATATATCAACATGGAATTTAATCCAGAAATTCTGAAGAATAACTGAAATTTGGTTTTGAAATTGCTTTGATTTTCTCAGAAGATGGGGCCAGGGGCAAAAAGGGAATATTTATAAGGTTTTGAAAAATTTGGGGTGTTCACAGATGGCTGAGCACAAGCGGGTTCCGTTGAGAAATCTGTAAAAAAAACTGTTTTAAAATGAAGACACCATAAAAAAAATGAGGCAAATGAAAACATCTTGCATTGGCCTTGAGAAGCCCAATACCCAATGACCTACCGAAACCGCAGGGGGTTGACCCCCTGGAAGAACACAGGGGGTCGACCCCCTGCCGAAAACCGCATGGGGTCGACCTCCTGTCTGTTTAGGCAGGGGGTCGACCCCCTTCCGGAACAGACCCCCTGCCGGAACAGCAGGGGGTCGACCCCCTGCCGGAAAAAGCAGGGCGTCGACCCCCTACCAAAAAACGTGGGGGGGCCGACCCCCTTTTAGATTAATACCTGTCTCCGGGCGGCGGCGAACGACGAACGACGAACAGTAGGGCCAACGGACGGTGAGGTCGGCTGACGGTGGGGCCGACGAAATGCAAATGGCGGCAGGCGAACGGCTGGCGGGAGCGAGAGTAGCGAAAGAAGAAAAGAAAAAGAGGGCTGGGATTAGGGTTACACGACAATTCGCGATGGCTTAGCGATGGATTAATTCCGTCGCTAAGCCATTGTAAATCAAATTTACGAGAATAGCAACAGAATATATTCCGTCGCTAATTAGTGACAAAAAATTGGCCATTGCAAACATCGTCGCTAAATGTTGCAGCCGTTATGACAAAATAGTCTGTCACAAAAGCTGTCGCTAATTAGGGATGGATTTTGCGACGAGATATCTTCCGTTGCTATTTTCGTAAATTTCATTGATTATAGCGATGCATGTATTTTGCTCGTTAATCCGTCGCTAACTAGCGACAGAATTATTCCGTCGCTACTTTCTGTCGCTAATAGCCTATTTTTTGTAGTGAAAATAGCAACGAAAGACAGACATCTGATCCGACTGAAACTCTGAAAAAGAGTCCTAATCCCACTGGGTCTGTGGGATTTTGGACAAAGTGAAAGGAATGGACAAGGGATAAGACTTATTCTTGTTTTAAAATCAAAATAGAATTTTGAAAATGTTCGAAAAGGTAAAAAGATAGAGCCCTGATCCTATTAAGACTCTGAAAATTTGAGAAATTAGATGAAAGACGCGATCCGGAAAAGACACCACCTAGATGGGTCTCATCCGAGAATTGAGATCAGTTAAAATTGAGTTTAAAATGAATCCAGACATTTTTCTAAAGAAATGCTTTTGAAATGAAGCTCTGGGGGTTAGCCAAATGGTAAATGTCAATTTAAAAACCTAGGTTTTTTAAATTGCTTTTGAAAGAAAGGTTTTAAAATCGAATCTAGATTAGATGTTTAGAAAAACTAGAGTGCTGGATCTCGAAAATGAGATGAAATGCAATGAAATGATATGAAATGCAATGAAATGATATGAAATGATATGAAATGATATGAAATGATGAGAAATGATGAGATATGACATAGAATGTCATTTGAAATGCAAACTCTGGATAAAAGAATTCAGGCATTAGACCCCGATCGACAGTTGTACCAGTTTAAAAAGTGATAAAATTGATAAAAATGAACAAAATGATTTAAGAAACAGTTTTTGTTCTTGCAGGGCCAAGAGTGGTACTAAAAACTGAGGTTTTAACTGGTTTGAACTAGAATGAACCGAGTTCTAGGGTATCAGAACTCAAATAAACTAACAAGACACTGGCTCAACTAAACTCCTAGACTGAATGATCGAGGAATGATATAATTTCTTAGAGAAATGTTCACTGGAGTGAAGTGAGTTACGAACAAGAATTGGGTTTGAGCTGGAACAAAGATCAATAATACTGAGATGAACTAAAATTGAAGCTCAAACACTAGCTCATCTGACTGGACCTAGCTCAATTTCAGCTGAAATAGGCTAAAATGGACTCCTAGACTATGGGAAATGGATTTGAACTAGAACCGCGCTACTTGAACTCCTGGTGAGCTCAAGTTAGACTCAGAGGAATAGGGTGGTCTGGATTTGACTGACCCGGGAACAATTGACTGGGATTCAGGTTAAAAATGAGCTCATTTTTCAGGAAATGAATCCATTTTTGCAGGAATGGTCAGAAATGAACATGATCTGCTCATCGTGAGCTAGAAATGGTTGACATTCTAACTGTTCTGAGCTTAAAATGAGCTTGGTCGACTCTGACTCACAAGGATCTAAGATAACCTAGGGGTAACATGAGAATTTTACTGACGGAATGGGGGTAAAATGATACCTAAAAAGGAGACCGACCTAGGGTTAGACTCCTATACTGGCCTACAAGTTTGACATCTATGGCAGGGGGTGTCTGAAAGTGAATGAGGAAAATTTGGGGTGTTTATAAATACCCCTCTTTGCTACTAAGTTGGTTGAAAGTCGAGCTTAGTGGCAAAGAAAAATACACCAAATTTAGACTATAAAAATGCCTCAGTTAGAAGGATCTGACTGGCTATGAAAGAATTTAGATCCGATGATAGTGGTAAATATGGGATGAAGAATGAAGAAGAAAAATTATCTCATTAGAATGAGGCTCAGGCTTAGCCCTTAAGCTAGATGGGACGAAAAATACCTCGTGGAAGAACGAGGTTCAGGCTTGACCCTTGACCTGAATGGAAAAAGATGGAATTCTCAAAAGGAGAAACCATGATGGGACCTTCGGATTTTGCACAGTAAATCCAAGAGGGGTTTGCAAAAGGAAGAAAATAGGGTTCTCTAAAGTTTGAAAAGGGATTGATCTTGGGTGTCTCATTGCTGAGGCTGAATGGCTTTTAAAACAGATGACCTTTTACAGAAACACTTCAGGTTTAACACTTTTCCTGAATGGGAAATAAGTATCCTCAAAAGAAGAAACCATGATGGAACCTTCGGATTTTGCACAATAAATCCGAGAGGGGTTTGCAAAAGGAAGAAAATGGGGTTCCCTAAAGCTCAAAAAGAGATTGATCTTGGGCGTTTCATTGTTGAGACTGAATGGCTTTTAAAATGGATGACCTTTCGCAAAAATAATTCAGGTGTGGGCTAAGTAAATGGTGAGATCCATCAATTCGATGGATTGGATCTCCCATTTTGAGAGACAATACCAAAGTAGATTATGTCCCTGTTGTTTTTTATTTTTCTCACATATTTCATGTAGTTTCATATTTGAATGTTGCATCTAGGTTATTCTCATTCATTTTATATGGTTTTCATTAATGTTTAGTTTAGAACTTATAAATTTTCACTTATATGCAAAGTCCAACAATTATTTCATGTATATATTTTTGTTTAAAAATCTTGAAAAATTCATGATAGTTATATTATCTTTTTTGTGATATCCTTTCAAAATTTTGTATCAATTTGGGTTTTGTAACCCCATTAAAAAAATTGGATGCTACATCGGGTTTTGAACCCTATGAAAAATCCATATCTTCATTTAGCAGACTTGAAGACCCTAGATCTCCCCAATGAGAGATCCGATTCATTCTAAAAAAAATACTGTAAATCTCTGATAAAACCTATTATTTTTCAGTATTTTTCTGAATTTTTCTACAAAGATTCAGTCTTTTCCAAAAATTAGATTCTTCAGCCCCCTGTGAAAATCTGGTGATATCTTTGTCAAGGCCTAGACCGACTCTAATCCTCTGTGGTACCCCAATCCTTGTGTCCAATGCCAAAACCATCAAAAAAAGAGTTGTTCCTAATGAACTCCTCTACCATTTCTTAGAATTGTAAAATTTTTAGAGTTCAGATTTCTATTTTTCTAGATTTTACAAATTTACTATTGAATTCTCTGTTAGTTAGATTTTATCAAAATTAGAGGTCTGATAAACCTTTGTGTCCATCCAATCTGTAGGTCCATTGCAGAAACAGTCAAAAGAGGAATTGTTCCTCTATGTGTCAGGGTAATTATTCAAAAAGTTTAGAGGTTTTGGCCTCTGTTAACCATTTTCCCCAAAATTTTCATGAAAACCTGTCAGTCTGCTTTAAATTCCAGAGTCGCCGGATTTTGATCCGACTTGCCGGAGCTATAAAGCTCCGACCATAGGCCAAAACCAAAATCTGTAAAAGTAAAAAATCTTTTCCTAACTATCCTATGTCACCCCATAAAATTTGGGGAATTTCTATGGTAGGTTAGTACTCCAAATTCAGTTTTCATTAGGACAAATCTAGATTTTGAGGCAAAAATCAAATAATTTAGGTTTTTTATTTGAATTTCCATATTAAAAAATACCAAAAATATTAATTTTAGGATTCTATTATGTTCCTAGGGTTAGTCTAGGTGTCCATACCAAATTTGAGTTAATTCCAAGCTCATTTACCTTGTGTGTTAGTTAATTTTTAAAATCAAAAGCGAAACTAAGGCGAAATTCATTATTTTGTGATATTTTTGCATTTTTAGAGTTTTAATATGCATATCATCATCTCATATCATATTATAGTTGATTTCCATATCATTTTCATTCATTGGAATTTCAAAGTTTGCATTTTTATAAAATTTATTTTAGAAAACCCTGATTTCAAGGCCATAGTCTTGCTATCAGGGGCATTTTGGTCATTTGACCTCAATTTCGAATTTCTAAACTTTGATTTCATATTTCCAATCATCTCATATCATCTTGTGTTTGATTTATTTTCATTTGAATTTCAAAATCTCATTTTACAAGATATTTTTATGAAAAACCCTGGTTTCAAGGCCATAGTCTTGTTATCAAGGGTATTTTGGTCATTTTGACCCAAATTTCGAATTTCCAAAGCTCATTTTCATATTTCTAATTCAATTTTATCATTTATGTTTATATCAAGGAGGTATGAATTGGGTTTACATTTGGATAATATCCGATAATTTCCTAATATTTTCGGATAAATCCAGATAAACCTACATTTTTGTGCTAACATGTTTTTTAGTTTTGCAGGATTATTCAAGTGAAGGACTTAGCTCTTTTATTTATATTTTTTTATTCAATTCAATATAATATTAGATGTAATAAATTTGGAATAAGAGTTACATTTCTGCTTAGAATAGGATGCATTGCATATAGTTTGATTTTGCAATTTCAATATCTGATGAATGTATCATTCATGCATATGTTTTTCTCAAATCCACTATGGTTGACACGAATGGCACGTGCACAAGCTCTTAGAGAGTTAACAAACTCGTTGGAATTCATATTTATGGCCATAGTTAGAATACGAATGAAACTCATATTTGTGATCTTCGTACTAGCCACATTCAGCCTACACTTTTAGGCTAACTTAAAAAATGCACTGCATTTCTCAAAAATACAAAAGGATTTTCTCAATTCCTCAAAACAATGTCTTTCAAATCCATATTCATTCATTTCATTTAATTTGCAAATTCCAATTCCATTTCAGAAAAATTGATTTTCTCAAAATTTTCTAAGCCTTTCACAAAAAATGATTTTCTCAAAACTCTGAGTTTTCAAATGATATTTCAAGTATTTCCCAAGTTTAAATCATAATTTTCCAATGTTTTAACATTTTCAACTTCAAGTTTCAAAGTTTTAAAATCGATTTTCTCAAAATCCTTGAATTATTTCTGAAATTGGTTTTCTCATAATTCTCAAATTTCTTTTGGAAATCGATTTTCATTTCAAAAGCAATCCAAATCTCAAAAATTGATTTTTCAAAGTTGCAATTTTCCTGAGAATCCATTTTCCATTTCAAAGATCATTTTCTAATAAAATTCAATGATTTTCCCAAGAACCCCTTTTCAAGATTTTTTCAAATATCAGAAGCAAACATCATATTTCTCAAAATGTGCATTCTTTCAAAATCTCATAGCACATGCGTGATTCTCTATGAATTTTAGGAAAATAGAGCATGATTTAGATAATTAAACTTAGTAAAAGCACACATTTGATCCTTGGTTCAATTATCCCTGGTAAAGGGGCTAGGAACGGTTGAACCTCGTACCGACAGGCGGATCCCATTCCACAGAATTTTCCAGCAAATTTTAAAAAAAGAAGGTGAGTAATTTTCAAAACCATTTTAAAAAACTTTGGTCAAGTTTGACTCACAGAATCGTTTCTCTCTCGCAGAGGGAGGGGAACAATTTTGGATGATAACAGGTGGTTGCTATTTTGAAATGATCTTTTTAAAACGATTATTTTCAATAAAACTTTGGAAAATCGTCAACCAAAAATATAAAAGCCGACTTTCCACAAAGTGGTAAGTACGGGTCGAATCCTCAGGGAACAGGAATTAATCACAATATTTCTAGAAAATTTAATTTATTAATAACAAATGTCAATCTACAATTATAAAGTTAATACAACTACAATTAATCACTAAAATCAAAATAAACAAGCATTCAGTCTTCTGCTCCACACCAAGGGTATTTTCGTCTTTTCGCCAATTAGAGAATCTTCGCACTTGGACAATAACCCTGGAAACTAATATGCTTTTCAACCTAAAAATGCAGAAAAATACAGAGTTAGTATTCTATTCTAATAATGCAAACAATAACTAAAACTAATTCTACTTTTACGAAAATAATAAAACAAATGCTATTTATCAAACAAAAATTAAATAAAATACTAAATTAATTCTAAAATTAACCAAATTAATTCTACTAATGCTGGATGATGATTATGTAACTCCTAAAATGCAGAAATTACTGAAAACAAGTCTGAATTGCCGAAATTAAGAAAATTACGAAACTGCCCCTAACTAGTGTAAAATAGCATTCTGACAGGTTATCGAAAAACCACTGTTTGACTGGGCAAACGAGGTCCGATTTTCCCGAAATTTGTTCTGTTCTTCAACTGACAGATTAAAAAAACTGACAGTTTTTACAGAATTGAAAAACAGTATCTGGAACTCCAGATATAAGTGTTTCAAATCTGGGAAAAATCAGGATATCGCAAGTCCTGTAATTTGAAATCCAGAAAAAGCGGTTTTCGCAAAACGCTTAAAAATCAGACCAAATCAACTCCGAATGAGATGAAATATGGTCTGCAGTTAAATAACACGTCAATAAAGTGAATAGAATAAATTTGTTTGGAAAACACAGTGTTTTTGCACAGAAAATAATGATGGTGCGACAGGGCAAAAATCTGGTTTTTATTTGAGTGCACTATTCACTTTATGAATCTATTTTAACACTCTAAAAAAAACAAATCAAACCTAATGCAATCTAAATGACACTGTATAACAGTGTATATGCAGATGACTATTACGAATACGCTAAATGCACGGTGAACAAAGTACGATAAGCAAATTATGACTATAACTACGTTAACTAACAATGTAAATGCAACTATGCTAAACAATAAAATGCAATCTAACTACTAAGTTAACTAATATCTAACTATCATTCAAACCATCACAAAACACATTTCACACATACTAAACAAATACGATATGCGTGCACACACTTCTACACTAAAACTAAATTAGATAAATAAACTACTTAGTATAAAAATCAAAAGAAATAATACTAAATGAACTTACTTCACTAAAGAACAAAGGCTAGGGTTAGGATTTACTCGGTTAACTCAACTAGGCTCGGTTTTGACTTGAGTAGGTTCGGATTGGGTTTGGATGAACTTGGATTGGTTTAGGTAGGCTCGGTTTTGACTAGGTTGAGAGAGATAGGCTCGAGCTAAGGTTGACTCGACTCGGACTAATGTGGACTCGGCTAGGTTTGATCTAACTAGTTGGGTTTGGTTGACTTAAGTGGACTTGGTTTTGAGTTGACTTAGTCAACTAGGTTCGGTTGACTTGTTTAAGGTTGACTCGACCTCGGTTTGGTCTTGACTCTCCTTAGGTTGGACTTGGACTTGACTAGGCTTAACTTAGTCAACTTAAGGTTCGAGTTGGGTGACTAGGTTCGGCTTGGGTTAAGTCTTGGTCTTGGACTTAGGCTTATTAAGATTAGGTTGAACTCGGTTTAGGGTTGACTTAGTCAACTAGGTTCGAGTTGACTTAGGTTCAACTAAGTTTGACCCAACTTAGGTTTGACTAGGCTCGAATGGGGTAAGGTAAGCTCGGTTGACTCAACTTGGTTTAGACTAAGGTTTGACTCGAGTTAGGTCTAGGTCTTTGACTAGGCTCGAGTTGTGTTTGACTTGGACTAGGGTTCAAGTTGACTTGGACACAAGACACACCTAACTAAGTCAACTAGGTTAACTCGGTTAGGGTAGGTTTCAATAGGTGGACTAAGTTTGACTAGGGTTAACTTAGTCAACTGAGGTCGGTTAGAAGGATAGGCACCCAATAAAAAATTTCAAAGATAATTTTAGAAATGGAGAAGTCCCAAAATCGTCCTTCTAATGGGGAGTTACAATCTTAATGAGCTTTTAAATCCAATTAGGAAACATGGATCAATGCAATTTCCAAAACCAAGGTGAGGGAAAACCTTTAATTGTAATTAATTCCTTTTTGAGAAGCCAAACCGTCCAACATAGATAGTCACACGATTTTGGCTTTCCAACCAAGAATTTAAGTGCAATTATTTCTTTCTTGAACTCATAAACACCTACTTTGGAAATTTAATTGATTTTCAAATTGACTTTTCAAATCTCAATTTGTAACTCCCTATTAATAGGCAATCAAGAATTAAATCCTTCTTTAAATACCCCACACGATTTTTGAAACTTAACTTTTTCCAAAAACTTTCCACATTTCAATGCATTAATTGCTTTCCTTCTCAAAAATCGTCTACACTAATTGGCTCTACTTTCTAAACTAAAAGAATTAAATCTACCTAGAGAATAAAAGGAATAAAAGGGAAAAACGATTTCCTAGGAGTTAATGCTAACCTAATTCTCAAAACCTACTTAATTAACCCCTAAAAACGGCTAGAAAAGAAAACCCTAATACATTGAACCTAGACACCTTCCTAACTCAACTAATGACAATTAAAGCTTTCTAAAAAAATCGACCAAGAGCTCAAGGGGAGCTCTAATGGCTGCCGCCCCACCTTGGGGAAGAAGAAGACTAATAAAATAAAAAAAAATAAAATTTTCAAACTAAAAAAAAATGAGTAACCTAAATAACAAACAATTTGAGAAACTAAATTAAATGATCTAAAACAAAACTCCTAATTACACAAATGAAAACATGAATAATACTATGCTGAAATTCATGAAAAACCGAAACACACTACATTACACAAACACTATAAAACCAAAACTCTACGAAAAATCGATTTTTGATAATTTTCCAATATGCTTAAAATACTCAAACAATAAAACACTCACACGTTCATTAGAAATATCATAAACTACTGAATTTACCCCCACACAACTCTACTAGACTGTAAAAATGTCAACCACACAAACAAATAACAAATTGAAACACAAAAATTACCCGCACTTCTAAAAAAAAAAATTCTAAACCAAAGAGGAATAAACAAAAGAATTCAAACGACAACATAAACTCAAAGCAAAATAAATCTACAGTAAACTTGCTGGAATATGATCTATGTAGGTTCAACTAACCCAGCTTTGATGCCAAAAACCGAACTAAGGCAAAAATTGAAAATAAATCAAAATCGGCTAGAATGGTTCTAGCCGATTTATGAATTTTTAATGAAAAACGCCTCTATTCAAGCTCCCAACAACCAAAATAACTCAAACTAATCTTTTTGAAGGCTTTTTATGTAGAAATAACACAGACACACATGTTGGAGAAGACAACCCAAATCGGCTAGAAGAAACTCTAGCTGATTTACCCGTTTTTCTTAAAAAATGATGAAAATCGATACTCGAACATGTAAACAATAAAACAAACCTAGATCTAACGTGCTGGTCTATGCACGGACTCTATTCTAAGGTTGAAAACAAAAAGAAAACAAGAAACACTCAGAAAATACAGAAAAGAAGACCAACACTCCCTTTAGGTTTTAGCTAGAAGAGAAGGAAGAAGAAGACCTACCTTTTGGAAGATCCGACGACCGGGGGGATGAAGAAGAGCGGACCGTGGCTGGAGATGGATGTCCTATACAGTTCGAGAATGCTGTACTTCACCAAAAACGGCACCTTTTGCAGCTGCTACACGTTGGAGATCCACCGACGATGGAATGTGAGCCGATTCGCGATCGGAGGGTGTAGAAAGCCGGATGGAGGTAGGGCCGGCTCACCTTGGTGGTGTGTTGCGCACTCCCGCCCAAGGTTAATGGTCTCCACCTCTGCTACACCTGCAAAAATACAGAAAAGTGGTGAAAGGACAGCAAGGAACAAGAAAGAAATGAAAAGAAACAAAAGAAAGACCGAAAATATGCTTGAAAATCAAGCATAGACCGGTCTTCAATGGCCAACACGTGGGGAAGATGGAGAGGAAGATGTTTCTGGAGTAGATTCACTGCAAGGGGCGTCCAAACACAGCCAAAGACGCCTAGGGTTCTTGAAAAAAAACTATTTATAGTTTTGACATTTTTCAGAAAGAGTGTTAAAAAATAAAATATTGTTAGGCGCCACTTTCTGGGGGGTTTTCAGAAAAACTTTTTGAAATGGATATGGATAGGCATGTGGGTTGGGTTTTGGGCTTTCTAAGAGTTGATCCAAGGTCCAATTGACCTAATTGGGTCGGATATGGATCCGATCCACCTAGAAATCTGTGCCCAAACACTGAAATAGCCATAACTCTCTCATTTTAACTCCGATTTTTCTGAAATTTGAACCATAGCCCGTTACTATCAAAATACATATAAACATGGGTTTAAAACCTTAAACTTGATACAAAATGCATGAAAAACTTGTTTACATGATGTGCATTTCATGCATCATCAAATACTCCCATGCTTGAATGTTTGTTAGTCCCTTAACAAACCCTAATTATGATATGCAACGAAGACAAGAAATGCTAAGCATGAATGCATAATACTAACTCACTTTCGTAGGAATCACGGTTGCATTTAGCGTATGCAACAAGCCCTTTAAACCCCTAGCTTACACTAGTGGACGAGTATGGTCTCGTGAGGGTTTGCAGAGATGTTACCCACAAACACCAATGAAATGCGAGGATGATTTTTCAAAAATATTAGGCTCTTAAGAATGCAGTTGGAACAAATTATTCATGTAATTGACATTCTCAAAACAAGTTTAAAAATCTCATGCCGCCATAATAAAAATTCTTTTCTTTCACTTTTCTAATATTGTAGCTAGTTCATGATTTTTCTCTGAAAATCAAGTATTCTCATGTTTTACTCATTTATTCTCACTTGTATATTTTCTGCACAGTAATACACATATATGCCTAAGCAATGAAAATTTTCTCATTCAACACATTCTTTTTCTTTCATTTTCACTCTTTTTTTTTCAACTTTTGATCTTTTGCGCATTCTTCTCATATGAGCACTATTTCGAATAGTCAGTTTTCGTGACCCGTGTAGCGAGCTTTGGGTCAATGACTCCCAAGTTGGTCGGTCTTAGGGCACTAGATACAAAGTATCCCTCGGACTTAATTGCTCGAGTCACTAGACTTTCTATTCTAATAGTTTACGTATAGTCTTCTTCTCGTCATGTTGTTATCATCGCAAAATTTTACTTTTGCGAATCAAACTGACCTTTGAAAAGTTTTTGAAAATAACTCGCCTCCGTTTTAAAATGCGGGAAAATTCCGTAGAATGGGACTCGCCTGTCGGTACAAGGTTCAACCGTTCCTGCCACCTTTAACAGGGGTAATTGAACCAAGGATCAATCTTATGCTCTACTCTATTCAACTTGTCTAAATCATATTCTAATTTCTAAATGCACATAGAATCAGGCATGTGCTATGAATTTTCAGAAAATGCACATTTGAAAATATGATGTTTGCTTTGAATAATTGAAATATTTAGAAAATGTAAATCTTGGAAATGATATCACATGAGAAATCGTGAAATGGGATTTGAAATATACTTCTGAGAGAAATAAAAATCGATTTTGAGAAATCCTTGACATTTGGTGAAGATCAATTCTGAGAGACTTGGTTTCTCTGAATTCAAACTTGGAAATTGAAATTCTAACTTAGAAAATTTGAATTTGGAACTTGGGAAATACTTGAAATATTCTTTGAAATTCAATGTTTTTGGGAAAATCGATTTTGCTATAAGACTTAGGAGATTTTGAGAAAATGAACTTCTTTGAATTGAGATTTGAATTGGAATTGGCAAATGCATGAAATGAATGAATATGGATTTGAGGATTTGAGAAATACTTTTTGTATTTTTGAGAAATGCAGTGCATTTTGAAGTTAGCCTAAGAGTGTAGGCTGAATGTGGCTAATGTGAAGATCATAAATCTAAGTATCATTCGTATTCTGACTATGGCCATAAATACAAATTCCACCAAGTTTATAAACTTCATAGAATCTAGTGCATGTGCCATTCATGTAGACCATGGTGAATTTATAAAAATATGCATGAATCATCATCCACCACACATTAACATTATAAAAATAAACTATATGCAATGCAACCTAAGCTAAGCAGGAAATGTAAATTCTTATTCCAAAGTTTAATTACAAATTACATCACTATTGAAATTTAAATACATGAAAAATAAAGTCTTCAATGTACCTGCAAAACTAGAAAACTTTGTTAATGAAAATATGTTGGCTTTTCTAGATTTATCCAACAATATCAGGAAATTGTTGGATTTTGCTAGATATAAGCCTTTTTGCCATGATTCCCTTAAATAAAAATGATAAAATATGAAGAAATAATAAAGGTAAAATATGAAATTTCGAAATTGGGGTCAAAATGACCAAAATACCCCTAATAACAAGACTATGGCCTTGAAATTAGGGTTTTTAGAAAGATATTTTGATAAAATGCAAGTTTTGAAATTTGAATGGAATAAACTCAAACCAAATATGCTATGACATGATTAAAAATATGAAATTAGGGTTAGGGATTTCGAAATTTAGGTCAAATGACCAAATTGCCCCCGATAGCAAGACTATGGCCTTGAAATCAGGGTTTTTAGAAATAGATTTTGATAAAAACTTAGGTTTTATGCACTAAATGAAATCAAATGAGCACAAAATTAAACCTAAAGCATCCTAATATGATTATGAACATGATTAAACCCTAAAAAAATATGCTTATGCACGAAAATCCAATAATATCACAAAAACTATGATTTTAGCAGTGTTTTTGGATCTTTCAGGAACCCGGTTTTGCAATTTGCTTAATTCAGCCATCAAATGGATTCCAAAATCCATAAAAAAAGGTACCTGCACTTGTTATAACTCTAATGTCGAATTGAAATTATAAAAATAATTTTTTGACATTAAATTAATCCGAAAATTGCATTAAACCCTAAAATATGTTATTGTTGACCTAATTCACCAACCAGTCTCAGTCCAAGACCTGAACCAGGAGTCAAATCTCCATGGAAATTTATGAAATTTTACAGAGACTTACTAAGAAGAAAAAAAGAGATTTCCCAATTTACAGATCGGAAAAATCATCTCTGGTTAGGGAGAAACCCTTCCGGCAATCTGAGCTAAAATATATCACTCTTAACAGGGATTAAAACAGCTATTCCAGATTGAAAATACAGACATAAATATCAATCCTAAACAAAAATCTTTGAAATTTTAGTGGTGAACAGTAGACAGAAAAATAATAATACTCACTTTTTACAGATCTAGAATCAGATCTGTGGTTTGGGATTTATGACTAACACAAGTCTGATTAGGGTTTTGGTAAACCCTAACGAGTTTTAAATTTAAAAACAGATTCTCTAAAAGGGGAAAAATACTAAACAGTAATCAAAAAATCCGAAAATTTCACAGAAGACATATCTACTCAATGTTAATCCATAGCACATTACAGATCTAAAATCGGATATAAGATGAGATAAATATCATAACAGCAAGTTACCTTCCTGATTTTAACCACGATTTTAAAGCTTTAAAAACCTGATTTGATGTCTGATTTTTTGACAGGGTTTACGAAATCCAAAACCTCTGATTTTTCTACAGTAACTCAATAACTCATGCATGCATCACATATAAAAAAATCAGAAATAAATAATGAGTACTTCAATCCGAAATAACATTATCTTTACTGTTCTAAACCTAAAACACACAGAAATTTAAGAAACTTGAAAAACCATGCATTAACTAATGTAAATAAATAAAATAAACCATAAAACAGTAAATAAAACTTATTTCTATGCTATAGGACATAAAACAAACATGAATAAACCATGAAAATAAAATAAAAACAGGGAATCAATGGCTGGAATTTGATATCACCTTTAAAACATAGATTTAACCCATTAAAAAGGGTAAATCATATATTTTATTGGTTAATAATGTAAAGAATCATATTAAAATCAATTCTAATGAATTAAAATCTCTGTAAATCATCCAAAACAGGGTTATATCACCTTCTTGGATCGTTCTTGATGGTTCTTGAGGTTGAATCCATGGTTTAATCCATGAAGGGGATGACACCAATGGCTAAAATTGATTTAAAACATGAAAAAGTATTAAATAAAACTAAAAAATATTAAAAATATTACCTTGGTGCTTGCAGCTGCAATGGAGGAAGGTGGAGGTGCTGGAGAGGAGAGAGAGGCCACGAAAATTTGAGAGAAAAGAGCCCCCTTCTTGGCCCCCCTTAGGTCCCTTTTTATAGTTTTTCAAAAAGTCACTTAATTAGGGTTAATTAAGAGGTTTTTCATTTTTTTAGGACTCTTTCTAATAAATCCACTAAAGGCAACAATTTTTTGTGGTTTTCTAACCCCAAATGAACTCTAATTAAACCTTAATTAACACCTAATTAAACCCTAAAAAGTCCAAATGTGGTACCACCTAGTATGGACCCACATTTGGTTTTTAAAACCTGAATTTAAAACCTTTAAAAACCAATGGTTTAAAACTTAAATAAAATGGATTTTTAAAATTGATTTTGACTCATCTAAACCTCTAACCTAACTATGACAATGACTAACCCTAGTCTAGCCCTGACTTACTCGAATATGGCGCCACCCCGAGTGGGCCCTACTTGAGTTTTTTTTTTTTAAAAAATGATTTTAAAACTTGAAATTGAGAAAGTTTTCAAAAGATTTTCAAAAGTAAACTTTGAAATTAAAATTTTTGAAATGGCATAGGGTCCTAACTGGGTCAGGACTCCTCTGGATATGGTACCAACTGAGTGGGCCCACATTGAGTTTTGCAAATTTTGAAATAAACACTGAAAATACCTTTGAAAAGGGGTTAAAATTAATAATTAAAATTCAAGATCTTTGAAAATAAGGTCTCAAGCGAACTGGAACTCCGGGTTAGAGTCCTAAACCCTTAGGACTCTGAGATTTTAGATTTTAAAAGCCAAATGAAAGAATTTTCAAAAGATTTTATCAAGAAATGATGAAATAAGTCAGAAAACATAGTTAGGGTTAGACTCCTAACTCGACCGAACTCTAAAATAGAGTCCTGAACTAACTGGACTCTGTAAAATGACCTAAATTTTGAAAATAATCGAAAAAGACTGAAAATGGAAGTAAAACAGACTTAAAAATAGACTCCTGACTGGATTAGGACTCTGAGACAGAGTCCTGATCGGACTGAAACTTTCAAAAATTTGAGAAATTTGATAAATAGAGGAATTCAGAAGCGACACCACCTCAATGGGTCTCATCTGTGAATTGAAATCGATGAAAATTTGAATTTGAAATGAATCCAGATTGTTTCCTTGAGAAAATATTTCGAAATATAAAGTCCTGGGGTTGGAAAATGACAGAGTAATGAATATAAACCCAGGTTTTGAAATTGATTTTGAAATAAAAGCTTTAAAATTCAAATCTGGATTGAATGTTTTAAAATAGGAGTGCTGAATCTCGAGAATGAGATGCAATGTCATGCAATGCTATGCAATGCGATGAAATGATATGCCGAATGCATGCAATGACACATGAAATGGACAAACATTGGATGAGGGTGAAAATTTGGGGTGTTTACACATGTGCAATGTCTCTATCTCTTAGGCTTTCTATGCAGTCCATGTAACAAGCTTTCGAACCGGTGGCTCCCAAACCAGCTGGCTTTGGGGCACCAGGTGTAAAACACCCTTCAGATTCTACTTACTCGAACTACAAAGGCCACAGATATCGACTTAGACAAGAAGATGATCTCCTTCATTATCCTTTTCGTTAAGATACTCAAACACTTCATCTTGTGTCTGAGTTCCACTACTAGGATTCACGAAGACATCAACAACTAAACGTAGCTCTATTCTTTTAAACTCATTTTTCAACCACATCTTTCCATTGCTTATTTCTTTCAGAAAACATACTGTGCATACTTATACTAAAGTGATTCAAAATTTTCTAACAATCAAATACTATCTTTTCTTTGAATTATCTCATAAACAACTACTCTATTTGACTCAGTTCAGAAAATAACAATTTTTTATGGGGCTTAAAAAATTTTAAACTGTTAGATTATGCCAAAAACAATCATATATGCTACAACTTGTTCTCAAATGCCTACTTTGATTACCAGTCATACAAAAAATTTTGAAGTTTTTGTGTGCATGCATCTAAACCACCCCCCCATGCTTGAATGACACTGTCCCTAGTGGCATACCAAATGAATAAAAATATAATGCAAATGCACACTAAAAGACACTAACAAAAATATGGGAGAAAGGATAGATACAACCTGATTTGCTCTGAGCTTTTGAAGTTGATTTTCATCTGATCCTTGAATTCTTTGAAAGCTCTTCTCTATACCTGGTAATTGATACACTAAATGTTAAGTTCATCCTGCATACATCAAAACACAAGTTAGCACATGTGAAATGAAATACTAAATAAAGAAAAACACTGAAATGAAAAATAAATAATGTACATATGATACATCCCTCTGTCGAATCCTCATGCCTTCGTGAGATGTACTATCTCACACTCACCATCCTGCAAGGCATCTGAAATGAATGGCTTCAGTCTTTGCCCATTTACCTTGAATGTACCTTGGGTCATAGGATCGAATAATGTCACTGCTCCATGGGGAAATACTTCTTTCACAATGTATGGACCTGTCCATCTCGATCTTAACTTCCCTGGGAATAAATGTAAACGAGAATTGTATAGCCATACTTTTTGATCTGGCTCAAACACTTTTCTGACAATATGCTTATCATGAAATGCTTTTGTGCGAGCTTTGTATAATTTGGCATTCTCATATGCATCATTCCTGAGTTCCTCTAATTCTGATAGCTGCAGTGCTCTCTCTTTGCCAGCCTGGGTGAGGTCAAAATTCAATTTCTTGATAGCCCAGTACGCTCTATGCTCTAGCTCGACAGGAAGATGGCATGCTTTCCTGAATACAAGGCGATACGGGGACATGCCAATGGGAGTCTTAAATGCAGTTCTATATGCCCAAAGTGCATCATCTAATCGCTGGGACCAATCTTTGCGGTCCGGACGAACTATCTTTTCTAAAATTCGCTTAATTTCCCTATTGGACACTTCAACCTGTCCACTAGTCTGCGGATGATATGGAGTGGTGAATCTATGATTGACAGAATATCTTCTCAGCAGAGAAGCTATCTGTACATTCCTAAAATGCTTGCCACCATCGCTAATCATTGCTCGTGGCACACCAAAACGACTGAAAATATTGTGCTTAATGAACTTAAGCACTACTCTGTGATCATTGGTCTTGGTTGCCACAGCCTCGACCCACTTGGATACATAATCAACCGCCACCAGAATGTATAAATTTCCAAAGGAAGGCGGAAATGGTCCCATAAAATCAATGCCCCAAACATCAAAAATCTCGACTATCAAAATCGGAAGCAAGGGCATCATGTCCCTCTTGGACATGTTCCCAATCTGCTGACATCGCAGGCATCGCCTACAGAACTCACGAGCATCCCTGTGGAGTGTGGGCCAATAAAATCCTGACTGCAAAACCTTTGCAGCCGTCTTCCTACTACTAAAATGCCCTCCACAAGCTAAAGAATGGGAAAAATTCAGAATGGACTGGTAGTCCTCATCCGGAACACATCTCCTAATGATCTGGTCTACACAGTATTTGAACAACTCTGGTTCATCCCAATAATAGTGCCTCACCTGAGATAGGAATCACTCACACTCATTCTTGTTCCAATGCTCAGGTATCTGCCTCGAAACCAGATAGTTCACAATATCTGCAAATCAGGGTAACTGCGATGTACTGACTGACATGATCTGCTCGTCGGGGAAAGAATCACTGATCGGCCTCTGATCCTGCGTGGTCTCCACGATCAGTTTGGAAAGATGGTCTGCTACTACATTCTCGCTTCCCTTCTTATCTCGAATCTCGAGATCAAACTCCTGTAGTAGTAGGACCCAACGAATCAATCTCGGTTTGGTGTCTTTCTTATTCAACAAGTATTTTAATGCAGCATGGTCAGAATAGACAACCACCTTCGAACCGAGTAAATAGGACCTGAATTTATCCAATGCAAAGACTACTGCAAGTAGCTCCTTCTCTGTCGTAGTATAATTCATCTGAGCATCAGACAGAGTTCTACTCGCATAGTAGATCACATAGGGCTTTCTATCAATGCGTTGTCCTAAAATGCCCCCCATAGCGTAATCAGATGCATCGCACATAATCTCAAATGGGAGAGTCCAATCTGGAGGTCTCAAAATAGGTGCAGTAATCAAGGCCTCTTTGAGAATCTCAAAGGCCTTCATACAATCCTCACCGAAAACAAAGGGCTGGTCTTTCTCCAATAACGTGCAAAGCGGTCGATAGATTTTGCTGAAATCTTTTATGAACCGCCTGTAAAATCCCGCATGCCCTAAAAATGATCGAATCTGCCTCACAGAGGTGGGTGAAGTCAAACGGGAAATGGATTCCACCTTCGCTCTGTCAACCTCAATACCACGCTTGGACACAATGTGTCCTAGCACAATCCCCTCCTGGACCATAAAATGACTCTTTTCCCAACTCAGGACGAGATTGGTCTCCACACACCTACTCAGTACTCGAGCAAGTTTTTGAAGGCAATCTTAAAAAGAAGAGCCATACACTGAAAAGTCATCCATAAAAACTTCCATCACATCATCAATCATGTCCGAGAAGATAGCAAGCATGCACCTCTGAAAAGTAGCCGGGGCATTACAGAGCCCAAACGACATGCGTCTAAATGCGAAGGTGCCATAAGGACATGTAAACGTGGTCTTCTTCTGGTCGTCAGGATGAACAACTACCTGATTGTATCCTGAATATCCATCTAGAAAGCAGTAGTAGCTCTGTCCTGCGAGTCTCTCTAAGATCTGATCAATGAATGGCAATGGGAAATGATCTTTCTTAGTTGCCACATTCAGCTTCCTATAATCGATGCAGACTCGCCATCCTGTAGTGGTCCTCATCGGAATTCTCTCACCCTTCTCGTTCTCAACCACAGTGAGTCCTGACTTCTTCGGCACAACCTGAATCGGACTGACCCACTGGCTATCAGAAATAGGGTAAATGATTCCGGCATCCAACCATTTCACCACCTCTTTCTTCACCACTTCCTTCATGTTGGGATTTAGCCTTCTCTGCATATCCCTAAATGGCTTGACTTCCTCATCACAATGGATCCTATGCATGCAGAATAAAGGATCAATCCCCTTCAGATCAGCAACTCCCCATCCAATTGCTGCCTTGTGCTCTCGAAGAATAGTCAGCAATCTTTGTTTCTGCTCCTCAGTGAGCAAGGACGAGATGATCACAGGCAGAGTCTCATCATCTCCGAGGTATGCATACTTGAGTGAATCCGGTAATGGTTTCAACTCAAGTTTCGAAGGTGACTCAATCGAAGTTTTGGCGGGGGTCTCAGCAAGTGGTGGAAGAGGCTCCCTGACCGCTCCCCAAGGTGGTCTCTCTGACGACACATCTACACTATCTACACCGCTATTCTTCTCTATATGGTACAAATCTAAAGAATCCTCAGTAATGTACAACTGGGGCTGCTCCTCCACTAACTCATGTGCAATATCTACATGAAAGCAGTCCATGTCTCCTGCTGGTCCCATCGCGGCATTGAAAATATTCAGCTTGACCTTTCGATTGCCGAGTGAGAGATCCATGGCTCCGGTTCTGCAGTTGATACATGCATTGACAGTTGCCAAGAATGGTCTGCCTAAAATAATCGGAGTCTGATGCTGGCTATCCACTCCTTCCATATCAAGAATAATAAAATCGACTGGAAAATAAAAGTCATCCACCTTAACTAGCACGTCTTCCAAGACACCTCTCGGTACCTTGACGGAACGATCTGCCAGCTGCAGTGTAATCGAAGTCGATCTCATCTCTCCTAGCCCGAAAGAATCAAAGAAATATCCGGGCAGAATGTTCACGCTTGCTCCAAGATCGAGCAATGCGCGTTCTATCAGGATGTTCCCTATAGTACACGCAATGATAGGAGCTCCAAGGTTCTTGAGCTTTGGTGGTGTCTGATGCTGAAGTACTGAACTCACCTGCTCAGTCAGATGGACCCTGTTAGGAACTCACTCTCTAGATTTACGCTTTTGCGTACATAGTTCCTTCAGGAATTCGGCATATGCCGGCACCTGCTGAATCACATCGAGCAAAGGTAGGTTGATCTGCACATGCTTGAAGATGTCAAGCATGTCCTGGATCTTCGCACCTTGCTTTCCTCTATATCCAAGAGACTCTAATGCTTTGGGATAGGGTGGTGGGGGAATATACTCTGCTGGCTCCTCCTCTTTGTGAGAAGGCTCACTCCTATCCTTCTTCTCCTCTGAGGATGAAGATAAAGATGATGATGAAGATGATGATGGGGATGGGGATGATGGCTGAGCCGACATAGGTGAAACAATGGTCTCTGGCTCCTCTATCCTCTCTCTACTCTCTCGCTCTCTGCTCTCGACGTAATACTCACGTCCACTCCTCAAGGCCATAACTGATTTAGCCTGCTGTTGTGTCTCAGTATGAAATAGGCCTCCAGTCATTTGGTCCTTACCCTTCGGGTTCATGACAGCCTGACTCGGCAATGTACCCTCGGGTCTCCTACTAATAGCCTCAGCTAACTGTCCCATTTGCGACTCTAACTTCGCAATGGACTGCGTATGCGAGCTCAAAATCTGGCTACACTTCTCGAAGGCGTTTTGATTAGAGGTTTTCACCTCTTGGAATGCCTGGAGAAGTCTCTCCTCAAAAGATGTCTGTGGGGCAGACTCCTGCTGAATCGGGGGAGTGACCGAAGAAGAAGAAGACTGAGAATAGTTCGGTCTTTGAAATGACTGAGTAAAAGATGGCTGCCGAACTGGCTGAGAGGAAGTAGGCATCTGCATGGAAGACTGTGGATTCTTCCATGAAAAATTGGGATGGTTACGCCAACCCGGATTATATGTTGATGAAAATGGGTTATTCGGCGGTCTGACGTAACCCTGAGCTGCCTGAACTTGTTCTTGAACAAATTCAGGGTACTGAGCTGCCGAAGGGCACTCAGTGATCTCGTGTGCCGGACTGGCACAAAGAGTACACACCTGCTGTGTAGTGGATGGTCCTGAGAGAAGTTGGTCCAGCTTCTGAGCAATCATGTCTACCTTGCACTGTAGTGCAGTAGATGGACCAACTTCAAGAACACCAGCTTTCTTCTGAATGCTGGGTGTGGCTCTATCAGATTGAGAGCTCGAAGCATGGTGGAGTGAATTCTCGGCCAATGTATCAAATAGCCTCCATGCTTCGTCCTCGCTCTTCAGCATGAATGTCCCTCCACATAAAGAGTCGATCATCTGACGATTCTTGTCAGACAATCCATCATAGAAGCTCTGCACCAGTTGCCATTTCGGCACCTGATGATGGGGACATTTCCTGAGGAGATCCTTCATTCTCTCCCAGGTCTCATGAAAGCGCTCACCATCTAGCTCTGAGAAGCTAGTGATGGCTCTACGATATTGGTTTGTACGACCAATGGGAAAATATTTCCGAAGAAACTCCTGTTGCAATTGATCCCATGACTCTATTTCTACAGAATCTAAGGACTTTAGCCAATACTTGGCTTTGTCCTTCAATGAAAAGGGGAATAGAGTCAACCTTAAAGCATCATCATCAAAATTCTGCATCTTAACAGTAGAACAGATTTCGAGGAATTCATCTAAATGTCGGTAGGGATCCTCATGACTAAGGCCATAAAAGGATGGAAGCATTTGAATAATGCTGGCCTTAATCTCATAATGCGGTGCTCCTACATTGGGTCTCCGAATGCAGGATGCCTGAACATAGTCTGTGGGAATGAAGTATTCCCGCAGAGGGCGTGAAAGAACTGGGGGTGGAGGTGGAGGATCCATGTCAGCCATTGTTGTCGAACTTCGATGAGAATGTAAAATTCTCTCTAGGTTGTCAACAAATGGGTGTAATGGGGTTCCTAGACCTCGTCGCCCCTGCATACACTGGTACTAAGACCAGATGTAAGCAAACGACCTAAATCTAAAAAAAATTAACTAACACAGATACTAAAATGTAAATAACACAAAATAACAACTACTAAACAAATATGCCAACTAATTATGTCAGAATGATATAACTAAGTAAATGAAATAACGACTTAAACTACTCTAAAGTACTGAAAAGATAAATAAAGGAAATCACAAACTATGTTTTTCTAAAACCCACCTGTCTAATCGCTCCTTGCAGAATGAATTTCAAGTGAATCCTAGAAAGAACAGAACGTGAATCCTATATTTACTAACTATGTTAATCCTATATTCACTTACTAATCCTACTAACTAAAAAGAAAACAACTAATTAACTAACTAAAACAAATTAATAAATTAAACTCTAAAAAATAAAGTAATTAATTCGCCGTTCCCCAGCAACGGTGCCAAAATTTGGTTGCTATTTTGAAATGATCTTTTTAAAATGATTATTTTCAATAAAACTTTGGAAAATCGTCAACCAAAAATATAAAAACCGACTTTCCACAAAGTGGTAAGTACGGGTCGAATCCTCAGGGAACAGGAATTAATCACAATATTTCTAGAAATTTTAAATTATTAATAACAAATGTCAATCTACAATTATAAAGTTAATACAACTACAATTAATCACTAAAATCAAAATAAACAAGCATTCAGTCTTCTGCTCCACACCAAGGGTATTTTTGTCTTTTCGCCAATTAGAGAATCTTCGCACTTGGACAATAACCTTGGAAACTAATATGCTTTTCAACCTAAAAATGCAGAAAAATACAGAGTTAGTATTATATTCTAATAATGCAAACAATAACTAAAACTAATTCTACTTTTACGAAAATAATAAAACAAATGCTATTTATCAAACAAAAATTAAATAAAATACTAAATTAATTCTACTAATGCTGGATGATGATTATGTAACTCCTAAAATGCAGAAATTACTGAAAACAAGTCTAAATTGCCGAAATTAAGAAAATTACGAAACTGCCCCTAACTAGTGTAAAATAGCATTCTGACAGGTTATCGGAAAACCACTGTTTGACTAAGCAAACGAGGTCCGATTTTCCCAAAATTTATTCTGTTCTGCAACTGACAGATTAAAAAAACTGACAGTTTTTACAGAATTGAAAAACAGTATCTGGAACTCCAGATATAAGCGTTTCAAATCTGGGAAAAATCAGGATATCGCAAGTCCTGTAATTTGAAATCCAGAAAAAGCGGTTTTCGCAAAACGCTTAAAAATCAGACCAAATCAACTTCGAATGAGCTGAAATTTGGTCTGCAGTTAAATAACACGTCAATAAAGTGAATAGAAGAAATTTGTTTGGAAAACACAGTGTTTTTGCACAGAAAATAATGATGGTGCGACAGGGCAAAAATCTGGTTTTTATTTGAGTGCACTATTCACTTTATGAATCTATTTTAACACTCTAAAAAAAACAAATCAAACCTAATGCAATCTAAATGACACTGTATAACAGTGTATATGCAGATGACTATTACGAATACGCTAAATGCACGGTGAACAAAGTACGATAAGCAAATTATGACTATAACTACGTTAACTAACAATGTAAATGCAACTATGCTAAACAATAAAATGCAATCTAACTACTAAGTTAACTAATATCTAACTATCATTCAAACCATCACAAAACACATTTCACACATACTAAACAAATACGATATACGTGCACACACTTCTACACTAAAACTAAATTAGATAAATAAACTACTTAGTATAAAAATCAAAAGAAATAATACTAAATGAACTTACTTCACTAAAGAACAAAGGCTAGGGTTAGGATTTACTCGGTTAACTCAACTAGGCTCGGTTTTGACTTGAGTAGGTTCGGATTGGGTTTGGATGAACTCGGATTGGTTTAGGTAGGCTCGGTTTTGACTAGGTTGAGAGAGATAGGCTCGAGCTAAGGTTGACTCGACTCGGACTAACGTGGACTCGGCTAGGTTTGATCTAACTAGTTGGGTTTGGTTGACTTAAGTGGACTCGGTTTTGAGTTGACTTAGTCAACTAGGTTCGGTTGACTTGTTTAAGGTTGACTCGACCTCGGTTTGGTCTTGACTCTCCTTAGGTTGGACTTGGACTTGACTAGGCTTAACTTAGTCAACTTAAGGTTCGAGTTGGGTGACTAGGTTCGGCTTGGGTTAAGTCTTGGTCTTGGACTTAGGCTTATTAAGATTAGGTTGAACTCGGTTTAGGGTTGACTTAGTCAACTAGGTTCGAGTTGACTTAGGTTCAACTAAGTTTGACCCAACTTAGGTTTGACTAGGCTCGAATGGGGTAAGGTAAGCTCGGTTGACTCAACTTGGTTTAGACTAAGGTTTGACTCGAGTTAGGTCTAGGTCTTTGACTAGGCTCGAGTTGTGTTTGACTTGGACTAGGGTTCAAGTTGACTTGGACACAAGACACACCTAACTAAGTCAACTAGGTTAACTCGGTTAGGGTAGGTTTCAATAGGTGGACTAAGTTTGACTACGGTTAACTTAGTCAACTGAGGTCGGTTAGAAGGATAGGCACCCAATAAAAAATTTCAAAGATAATTTTAGAAATGGAGAAGTCCCAAAATCGTCCTTCTAATGGGGAGTTACAATCTTAATGAGCTTTTAAATCCAATTAGGAAACATGGATCAATGCAATTTCCAAAACCAAGGTGAGGGAAAACCTTTAATTGTAATTAATTCCTTTTTGAGAAGCCAAACCGTCCAACATAGATAGTCACACGATTTTGGCTTTCCAACCAAGAATTTAAGTGCAATTATTTCTTTCTTGAACTCATAAACACCTACTTTGGAAATTTAATTGATTTTCAAATTGGCTTTTCAAATCTCAATTTGTAACTCCCTATTAATAGGCAATCAAGAATTAAATCCTTCTTTAAATACCCCACACGATTTTTGAAACTTAACTTTTTCCAAAAACTTTCCACATTTCAATGCATTAATTGCTTTCCTTCTAAAAAATCGTCTACACTAATTGGCTCTACTTTCTAAACTAAAAGAATTAAATCTACCTAGGGAATAAAAGGAATAAAAGGGAAAAACGATTTCCTAGGAGTTAATGCTAACCTAATTCTCAAAACCTACTTAATTAACCCCTAAAAACAGCTAGAAAAGAAAACCCTAATACATTGAACCTAGACACCTTCCTAACTCAACTAATGACAATTAAAGCTTTCTAAAAAAATCGACCACGAGCTCAAGGGGAGCTCTAATGGCTGTCGCCCCACCTTGGGGAAGAAGAAGACTAATAAAATAAAAAAATAAAATAAAATTTTCAAACTAAAAAAAAATGAGTAACCTAAATAACAAACAATTTGAGAAACTAAATTAAATGATCTAAAACAAAACTCCTAATTACACAAATGAAAACATGAATAATACTATGCTGAAATTCATGAAAAACCGAAACACACTACATTACACAAACACTATAAAACCAAAACTCTACGAAAAATCAATTTTTGATAATTTTCCAATATGCTTAAAATACTCAAACAATAAAACACTCACACGTTCATTAGAAATATCATAAACTACTGAATTTACCCCCACACAACTCTACTAGACTGTAAAAATGTCAACCACACAAACAAATAACAAATTGAAGCACAAAAATTACCCGCACTTCTAAAAAAAAAAATTCTAAACCAAAGAGGAATAAACAAAAGAATTCAAACGACAACATAAACTCAAAGAAAAATAAATCTACAGTAAACTTGATGGAATATGATCTATGTAGGTTCAACTAACCCAGCTTTGATGCCAAAAACCGAACTAAGGCAAAAATTGAAAATAAATCAAAATCGGCTAGAATGGTTCTAGCCGATTTATGGATTTTTAATGAAAAATGCCTCTGTTCAAGCTCCCAACACCCAAAATAACTCAAACTAATCTTTTTGAAGGCTTTTTATGTAGAAATAAAACAGCCACACACGTTGGAGAAGACAACCCAAATCGGCTAGAAGAAACTCTAGCCGATTTACCCGTTTTTCTTAAAAAATGATGAAAATCGATACTCGAACATGTAAACAATAAAACAAACCTAGATCTAATGTGCTGGTCTATGCACGGACTCTATTCTAAGGTTGAAAATAAAAAGAAAACAAGAAACACTCCGAAAATACAGAAAAGAAGACCAACACTCCCTTTAGGTTTTAGCTAGAAGAGAAGGAAGAAGAAGACCTACCTTTTGGAAGATCCGACGACCGGGGGGATGAAGAAGAGCGGACCGTGGCTTGAGATGGACGTCCTATACAGTTCGAGAATGCTGTACTTCACCAAAAACGGCACCTTTTGCAGCTGCTACACGTTGGAGATCCACCGACGATGGAATGTGAGCCGATTCGCGATCGGAGGGTGTAGAAAGCCGGATGGAGGTAGGGCCGGCTCACCTTGGTGGTGTGTTATGCACTCCCGCCCAAGGTTAATGGTCTCCACCTCTGCTACACCTGCAAAAATACAAAAAAGTGGTGAAAAGACAGCAAGGAACAAGAAAGAAATGAAAAGAAACAAAAGAAAGATCGAAAATATGCTTGAAAATCAAGCATAGACCGGTCTTCAATGGCCAACACTTGGGGAAGATGGAGAGGAAGATGTTGCTGGAGTAGATTCACTGCAAAGGGCGTCCAAACACAGCCAAAGACGCCTAGGGTTCTTGAAAAAAAACTATTTATAGTTTTGACATTTTTCAGAAAGAGTGTTAAAAAATAAAATATTGCTAGGCGCCACTTTCTGGGAGGTTTTCAGAAAAACTTTTTGAAATGGATATGGATAGGCGTGTGGGTTGGGTTTTGGGCTTTCTAAGAGTTGATCCAAGGTCCAATTGACCTAATTGGGTCGGATATGGATCCGATCCACCTAGAAATCCATGCCCAAACACTGAAATAGCCATAACTCTCTCATTTTAACTCCGATTTTTCTGAAATTCGAACCATAGCCCCTTATTATCAAAATACATCTAAACATGGGTTTAAAACCTTAAACTTGATACAAAATGCATGAAAAACTTGTTTACATGATGTGCATTTCATGCATCATCAACAAGTTTGGCGACTGTGATGGGACCTATATTCGTCTGATCAACTGTGTGCTTTGACTTAGCTCAATTATCAAAATTGTGTTCTATGGAATGCCAGTTTTTACTTTCTGATATCATGTGAACCTAGGAAACTAGATTCATACCCAGCTGACATGAATTGCATGTAGACTAGGCATGGTTTGCTAGGACCATATTGAGGAGGAAATTTTCATGCTCACACAGACCTAGGTCTAATATAATCCTCCACAATCTAGGATTTATATGTAAACAATGTTTGTTTCTTCAAAATTTTCAAAAAAATCTATCTCTATAGGTTTTAGAGCCCTCTATTTGCTTGCATGTGCTCATATTTCACAAACCACTCTACCTATGTCTACACGGTCTTCACGTTGCTGGGCCTTCTTCCAGAACCATAGTTCAGGACAAAGCCACACAACTGGGCCACCTATTTGGGTTGACGCCCCCTGCCACGTACCAAGGGCCATAGTCCAACGTATATCGGCAGGCGCTCAAGGATGTTGGGAAAACACAAGCCTAGAACCGGAGATGAATTTTTATGCCATATACATCGAGCCTCAGCTCGAGTATATAGGCATAACATGGTTGGACACAGCTGATATGAGCCTAGAGTCAGGATTAGGGTCCTACAACTCTTTCAAAATTGATGCATTTAGAGTCAGCTTCTTAGAAAATGTTGTATGTGCATAATTGTTTGTGATTGAATATATTGTATTAATTTTTTATCTTATTTTCTCCAATTTTTCTAAAATATTGGATAATTTTCTAAAATAACTTATTTTTCAGCTTTTATGAAATATTTTATTTTTCTCAAAACCCTGGACAATTTTCCTAAATTATCTATTTTTTCTCAAAACTCTAGGTTGTTTTCTCAAACCCTTACCCTGAACGGGAACTGTCTATGGTGGGACTGTGGGGAACACAAGTGTGTGAATCTGAGAGCCCAAGCGCTCTAGTTAAAACAAGAAGGGAAGGATCTTAAAAACTCCTGTCATCAAGTCCTAAAGAGGGATAATAACAATGCCAGGATATATCAAAATAGACATCAAGCTCTTACTTCATGTCGGAATAACATAAAAATACTATCAATAAGATAAAAATTATAGTTGATTCAAGATAATTGAAAATAAGCACATTTGTTTGAAATATATTCTCTCTTTTACATAGAGTATTACCTCCAATCAGGCTAACTCCATAGAATCTAGAATCAAAATCAAATTATTTGTTGTTGAGTTTCTTCAAGGAAGATATCCATTTTCTTGATATGAAAAGAAAGGAAACTTGCTCTCGGTTTCATAAAAGCGATTTATATAAGGATATTGATAAAAGAATTTTGCATGAACAAAGATGATTCTTGGCAGTTTGATATCTGAGGTTTACCCATGATGATCTTTTTGCACTCTTTTGAGGCACGAAAAGTAAGTTCTCTTGAGATTTGCCTAGAATTTCATTACATCAGCCTTTATCTTGGCGATGTTCTGATATTTTCTGAAAGGACATGTCACATACTTTTTCAACTCAGAGATGATATGAGTCTTCTTTAGTCCAAAGAATTGAATTGATAATATGATCTCTTTAATTGAAATCTCTTAATGATGACATCGATCAAATATCTTTTAGAGATTAACAGGAGGTTTATCGCATCTGCCTTCAACTTAGTGATGATTTAAACTTTCTCTGTGAGGACACATCACATACTCTTTCAACTTAGAGATGATTTGAGTCTCTTTTGTCCCTTGGGGTCTAACTCATCCATCAGTCTTCAACTTTACAATGATTGAGAGGTTCCTTTTGTAGATAATTGATTGTAGCTTGACTAATTGGAGAGATATTAAAATTGAGATTGAGTGAATTCTTTTATATCGCCCAGGATATTTTCACTGCCTTATTACTAGAAGAATAGTCTTTAAAAATACACCATAGTTATGATCAATATCAGTTCACTTATAGCTTTTCAACATCATTGAATTTTTCCTTTGCTGAACATATCGAAGATTTTTCTTCATTCTTTTGGTTGACCAACAGAAAGAGTTTGAATTTTGTTCTTTCTTCGCAAAAGCTTTATCCTTTTTTATGGAATATTGAAAGTAATTTGAGGTAATTCTTTGTGCAATAAAGGTTTTGATATCAACAACTATTTTTCATAACAAATTGGCAAAATATTATTGGAATTCTTGGTGAAAGAAATAGTTTGAGGTCTAATTGACACATCCGTGGCTAGATTGAGCACTAAAAAGTCTCAGTATTTGATAAAAGATCAACTCAAAAGTTGAGTTTTGAAAAGAAAATCTGAGTCAGAACTTGGATCTCCAAAGGAGAACTGGAAAGTTCAAGTCATAACTTGAATCAGTTCAACTAAGAATATCATTGGTTCACTTAAGAACAACATAGGTTCACTTAAGAACAATCACAAGTTTGTTTAAGAACAACATAGGTTCACTTGGAACAACATCGATTCGGCTAAGAACAACATCGGTTCAAATGAGAACAACATTGGTTCGCTTAGGAACAACATAGGTTCAATTAAGAACGACATCAGTTCAATTAAGAACAACATAGGTTCACTTGAGAACAACATAGGTTTGACTAAGAACAACATAGGTTTGACTAAGAACAACATAGGTTCGCTTGGAATAACATTGGTTCAATTAAGAACAACATAGGTTCGACTAAGAACAACATATGTTCGACTAAGAACAACATAGGTTCGCTTGAGAACAACATAGGTTCAATTAAGAACAATATTGGTTCATTGGGAACAACATTGGTTCAATAGGGGTTCAACCTAAGAACAACATCAGTTCACTATGAACAACATCAACTCAATAGGGATTCAGCCTAAGAACAACATTGGTTCAATTAAGAACAACATTGGTTCACTAGGAACAACATTGGTTCAATAGGGGTTCAACCTAAGAAAAATATCGGTTCAATTAAGAACAACATCAGTTCACTAGGAACAACATCAGTTCAATAGGGATTCAGCCTAAGAACAACATTGGTTCAATTAAGAACATCGGTTCACTGGGAACAACATTGGTTCAATAGGGGTTCAACCTAAGAACATCGATTCAATTAAGAACAACATTAGTTCACTAGGAACAATATCGGTTAAATAGGAGTTCAACCTAAGAACAACATCGGTTCAATTAAGAACAACATCAGTTCGCTAGGAACAACATTGGTTCAATAGGGGTTCAACCTAAAAACAATATCGGTTCAATTAAGAACAACGTTAGTTCACAAGGAACAACACTGGTTCAATTAGGGTTCAACTTAAGAACAACATTGGTTCAATTAAGAACAACATCGATTCAGTAGGAACAACATTGGTTCAATAGGGATTCAACGTAAGAACAACATCGGTTCACTGGGAACAACATTGGTTCAATAGGGGTTCAACCTAAGAACAACAATTTTGAAGAAAAGAGATCAGTACGAGGACTGACCTCAAGAACTAGGCTTGATCTAAGATTTTTGAGAAATAACCAGTGCGAAGACTGAGTTTTACAAATGAACTTGATCTTTGATTGAAAATTTTGAGGAGTGACTAGTGCGAGGACTGTGTTTTGCAAATGATTCAACTTGCAGGCTGAATTTTGGAAAATAAAAATTATTGATGAAGATTTTGAATTTCAATAGACCATCATAGTTAACTGTATGTGGCCAGCTTTTAGAAATATCCCCTTATCTTGAATGGGAATAAATTCGATGCAAATTAATGCAAATGGATGCAAATAGATGCAAATGATTAATGAAAGATTTTGTTTGATCTTGCCTGCATACAAGATGTTTTGAAGTAAAGACAAATTTTCAAAAATGCCCTAGTGTAACTCAGAAGTAAGATGTTGGACGAAAGGATAAATAATTGATATTTAAAGAACGCTCTCTGAAGGTAACAAGGTAAAGACTGACAATGAGCTTCTTGATTGATTCGGGAGGCACTCTAAAAGAGGTTACTCCTGGCAAAAAGACATGTTGCAAAGAAGGAGAAAAAGCAACAATATATAAAGAATATGGTGCCAAGTTATGAGGAAAATTTGATAATTTTATTAATGCAATGGAGAAGAAGAATAACAAATTGGTAAGAGAACTGAGACTACATTGTCGTTTTTAAAATGACAAAAGCAAAATGAAAGAAGTGGCATTGCCTTGGCATTGTCAATTTCTTGAAAAAACTCAATCAAGATGGCCGACTGGTGTCTTCCTCATCTTCAACAAGGAGATTTTTGTCGATGCAATCTTCGATGATGTTCTTCAGGACGAAACAATGCTTAGTGTCATGCCCTACTGCTCGATGAAATTTGCAGAACTGCTCTTTGAATCTACCCATGATTGCTAGGGGATCAGCAGATTTAGGCAAACAGATCATATCTCTTGCAAGCATGCATTCCAAAACACTCTCGAGTGTCTGGTCTAGAGGGGTGAACTTTTGATCAGTACTTCAATCTTTGCGCTTAGGTTTTTCTTGATCTTTCTCTTTATGTTAAGGACTAGATTGAAGAGGCTTATCATTGTTGAAGAACTTTCCTTTTTGGCCCTTGGATCCCTCCAAATCGTTATCACAATTTTTCTTGTTGCCTTTGTTATCGTTGGCAGAAAGAGTGAAGGGAGCCTTCTTCTTGGCATCTTGGATGCTTCTTCCGATGGTAATGCCCTCATAGACCCCATTTTTCATCCCCATCTCGAGCCATTCAGCTCGTTCTATTAATTCGACAAAGGATTGTGTCGAGGAGGTAGAGATCAAGCCCCTTAGAGGTTGAGAGAAATTGTTTTGGATCATTGACAATGCATGTCCTTCTGATATTAGATCCCTCATTCGATTACAAGTGGATTTTCATCTGTGAATGAAGTCTTCAGCCTTTTCGTCCTCTTTCTGCTTGAGGCTGCAGAGATGAATGAGGGTTGGTAAGGCTTCAGTGTTAAACAAAAACCGCTCAATAAACAAATTCACCACCTTGTCGAACTCCTTCAACTTGATGGGATTGATATGTTCTGAATACCACTTGGCAGCTGTCCCCTACAGACTGCGAGGAAAACAAAGAAATAGGGCTCGATTATCCCTTTTAAACTTACAACACTCTGCGAAGAACATGGCGAGATGTGCCTTAGGGTCGCCAGAACCCTCAAACTTGATGAATTTCTTAGGGAGATTATCGAGACTGTCATCTCCATCTAAACCACTGTAAAAATCTTCACTTCTGAAGACCTTCTTGCCCATGTCACGAGCTTGCAGATCCTTGACCATTTTGACCACGTCTTTGAGTTGTAGGTGATCAGAGTCATTAACAGACTGATCCTTGGACTTATAGGTTGACCCATTGTGATCATCGCAAAATTTTTCCTCTCTTTGTGATCTCTCTCTTCCTTCTCTTTTTCTTTCCAACCTCCATTTTCCCTTTTTGAAGGGGCAAAATAAAAGACAGAAAAGAAGAGAAAAGAGAAAAGAAAGGAAAGAGAGAGAGGATCTCTTTTGCAAAGGTCTCACTTGACCTTAATTTTGAAAATATTTAGAAAATTACTCGCCTCCGTTTGAAATATTTGCGGGAAAATTGGGAGACGGGGCTCGCTCGTCGGTACGAGATTTGACTGTTCTTGGCGCCTTTACCAGGGGTAATCAAACCAAGGATCGAATTTATGCCTTTTTCCTTTGCCTTAATATTATCTAAGAATTTATTCTAAGTCTAGAAAATGCACAAAGAATCATGCTTGTGTGATGCAAATGCAAGGATGTATGTTTTTGAGAAAATAATTCAGAAATTTTGGAGATGTTCCAAGTGGTTTTAGAAAATGAATTTTGAGAATATTTGTGAAGAAATGGTTTTTGAAAGTTGAAGATGGACTTGGAGAAGTTAGATTTTTGAATTTAACTTAAGACTTGGAATAGATCTGGAAGATTTGAAATTCTAAGCCCTAGAATAGTCAACGATTTGGAAATAGCTCTTGGATTTGAAGAAATGAAGAGAAAGAAGAGAATTTGGAACTGAGATAGAATTTGAAGAATGAATGAATTTTGAATTTGAATTTGACTCTCAAAAATTGATTTTAAAAAAGGATCTTTTTTATCTTGAGTTTAAATTTAGAACCTGAAACAGGAACTGAATTGATTTCAAACTCAGAGAACAGGTTTAAAAAAATGGTTTTTGGAAATAGGAATTGAAATTTGATTCTTGAGATATAGATGAATTATGAAAATGAATTAAAATTTGGAATTGGAAATCAATTTGGAAAAATGGAATTGGGTCTGAAAATCTGAATCCAAGATAGAATTGGAAAAAAAATCTGGAATGCAATTAGGAATCCTAGATAGAATTGGATCCGAAGTCTGGAATCTAAAATGGAGTTGAATCTGGAATCTAGATTCCTGAATGGAATTGGATCCGAAGTCTAAAATCCAAGATGGGGTTGAATCCAGAATTTGGAATCCTAAATGGAGTTGAATCTGAAGTCTAGAATCCAGTATGGAATTAGAAGATGGATCTCAATTTTGGAAATCCAGATGAGATTTGAAGATGGATCTGGAAATTTGGAAGTCCAAATGAGATTCGAAGATTAGTCTGGGCTTTGGAAATGTAGATGGGATTTGGATTTTGGAAATCCAGATGAAATATGGAATTGGATCTGAGAGATCTTAAATCGACTTTTGAAATTTGAAAAGGAAGGATAGAGAATGAAACTTGATTTTCAAACTTGAATTTTGAAATCAGGAGATGAATCTGGAAATTTCAAAGTTGAATTGAACTTCGAAATGGATTTTAAATTGGAAATTAAATTTGGAATATAGAAGTGGATTTGAATTTTCAAAGTCAAATGGGACTTTGAATTTGAACTTTGAATATAAAATGAATCTGAAATTTGAAAGTCAAATTGAACTTTAAAATTTTTGAATTTTCGTAAAAAGATAGAATTTGAGAATAAAAAGGAGATTTTGAATTTACAAATGAGAATTGAAGATTAATCTGAGAGGTGAAGAAGATATTTGAAGAATATATCTCAAAATCACTTGGGTTTTGAAAAAGAATGTTGAAAATATGATGTAATTCTATCCTAAATGATGAATGAATTAAAGAATTTTAAAATTGAATTTTGAAAAGCATATTTCATTTTTTAAGTGAATTAGAATAAGATTAAAGGTATAATACATCTCTGACTATGGTTATTGAATGTATTATATAGTAATCATATTTAAATTCAAGTGAAGAATAAAACACATTTTTGTGCCTTTATAGAGTTTAAAATGAAATTAACTCTCAATATATCCTGACTATGGCCATTGATATATATTTTGAGTTAATTTTAAGTTAAACTCTGATAAAAGAAGAAAATATTTAGAAAAATATGATGATTTTTGAAAAAGATCCAGTGTGGATCCAATGTTATTCCATAAAAGATGAAAATCCTAAGCATTGTTCACATTTTGACTATGGCCATCAATGTGAGTCATTTGCATATGATTAATTACCTCTTATGAGAATGGTGCACGTGCCATTCGTGTTTCCCATTTGTGAAATTTTGGAATAATAATAAAAAAATGAGATAAAATCGATAATTATGAGATCTAGATGCACATACACTCTAATCTAAAACTGGAAATGTAAGCTTCTTATTAACATTTAGCTATTACAAATCTTGAATGAAATTGAGATTTATATTCTTAAATCATGAAGGAAAATAACATAATTCCTGCAAAATACAAGTTAGTACAGGGTAAAAGGTGCATATAGAAGAAAATCTATAGAATATACAATGCAAATGACAAAACAGAATGATGTGTTATGCTAATGAATAATGAATATCAAAGTACACCTGAGATATCTAGACTGATGGTGAAAAATAAATACTGGGATGTATGATTGATATCCGAATGCTAGTGAGGAAATGGGTATTAAAATATGTATGTGATGTATTTGACCTATTGTATGTTGTGATATATATGACAGCGCTGAAGCATACTCGGTAAATGAAAACACATGTTAAAACCAATGATAGTATATGCTAAAAAATGCTGAGACTACTAAAACATTAAGAAAATATTAAGAAACAGAAAACACTTACCATGAAGGACAACAATTAATGAGAGAAGAAGGCACTGGGAATCACTAACTCACTCGATTATTGCTAACCATGATCTTTGACAAAGCATCTTGTACTATATGTTCAAATTCTGCATCCAATGCACCTGTTGCTTCATCAAGTAAAAGAATCTGTGGGTTCTTTAAGATTGCTCTTGCAATAGCTATCCTCTATTTTTTTCCACCAGATAGTTGTCTTCCGTGTTCACCAACCATCGTGTGAAGACCCTGAGGTAATTTATCTATGAAATTTGAAATATTTGCAAGCTCGGCAGCCATCTTGATTTCTTCTAGTGTTGCACCAGATTTTCCATATGCAATATTTTCTTTTATAGTTGTCACAAACAGAACAGGCTCTTGATTTGCAAGCCCAATTTTTTTTTTTATCCACCCGAGCTGAAGTTTCTTCAAATTAACTCCATCTACTAGAACCTCACCATTTTGAGGATCATAGAACCTTTCCACCAGACTGACCACTGTTGACTTCCCACTACCATTCTCTCCAACCAGAGTTGTGGTTATACCACTTGGCACATATAAAGGAAAACCAGAAATGATTACCACATCAGGCCCTACTGGGTAACCGAAATGGATGTTCTTCAGTTCAATATCTCCTTTTATATCTTCTAGTACAATGCCGCTCTTGTTATATGCATCTATCTTAGGCTTCCTTTCAATTGTCTCAAACATCTTGTCAGTTGTTGCTTTCTCAGTTGCAAATGCAGTCACAGAGGGAGAAGCCTGGCCAAGGGATATTCCTCCAGTCAAAATGACAAACATTGTATTGATCACCTGTCCACCTGTGTATCCTTTGTCGAGGCTCATCAATATCCTTGAAAACAGTGGTATTGCGAGGCCCTCAAACTGTGAACACAACTACTCCAAGAAAGTGCTCATCCCACATAAATAAAAGAAGTTAAGAAGAAACTGCCCAGCAACAACAGAGCTGATGTGATACTATGCCAGAACAGCATACAATAGGCAAAATGGTTATGGACTGGTGTTTTGTGAAGGGGGATAGGGTAGGTGTAGCAGTTGTAGGGGCTGCTACGTGCGTTGGCAGTGATGTAATGGACTGTGGAATGATGCAGTGGTGTGGATTAGATAGCTGCAACGGTTGCAGCAAAGTGCAGGAGAAGGTGGAGGAATAGTGCAGTTTGCAAGAAGGAGCTATCAGATAGCAGGGGGTGGATTGTGAGGTAAAGTAAAGTGATGGCTGTGACAGGAGCTATCAGCGAGCCAATATCAAGGGATATAATCCCAGGGAATAGTAATGATAAGTACTGTGAACACCCCAAAATTTTCAAAGTTTTGTAAAAATGACATTTTTGCCCCTGACCCCATTTTCTGAGAAAATCAAAGCTAATTTTCAGTTGTTCTTCAGATTTTCTGGATCAAATTCCATTCAAAATCGATTTTGGAGTTGAACCCGGTGTTTAAAGTCCAAATTTAAGCCTCATTACTCAATTTACAAATCAAAATTATAAAATACCAAAAACATTTTCTGAATGGCTCAAATAGCTCATTCGACACCCATTTGGATCCACTATTTTATATTTTCTCGATTCAAGGTCCAAACCTCGAATATCACCTCAAATTTCAGGTCCAAATTCGCTTTCTGAAGAATTTTTAAGAGAAATAGCTTTGAATTCTCAGAAGAACTCTCTTTTGTAAATATTTTGCAAAAATATAAAAAAATCAGTTTTAAATCTTTATTTCCTCGCAAATCTTAGGATTTTATTCTAAAAATACAAAAAAAATGGAAAAATAACACAAAAACCAAAAAAAAAAATCAAAAAAAAACTGTGCGAAAAACAAATGGTTTCAAGCTTTTTAAAATTGTTTTTGCTAAAAAACTCATTTTGAAAAAACCATTTTACAAAAAGTCTTCTTTAAAGGGATCCTTTTTTTGGAAAATTCAGAAATATGCAATGACTTCTCTTCCGCGCATTCCCTCTCTCGTTCTCCACCTTCAATCTCCAACAATCCCCTCTCTTCTCCACCCTCAATCCTCAACGGATTTCCCTTCTCGAGCATTCCATTTCCCCTTTAAGAAGAGGCCCTCCAAGCCCCATCAGAGGATCACCACTCTCCCACGTCGATTTTCATCCATTACAAACAACATCCATTGGTGCTTTACCCCCTCTGGTGCTTCCTCTTCAACCAGTGGAGGATTGATTGAACATCAGCAGAATCCCAAGTAAGTGCGTATCTCTCATCTTTCTTGAGTTTTTATTAACTGCATAATTCCTTACTTTCTTTTCTTGTTGTCTGAATCCTTTTTCCTTCTGATTATATTCCCCTTTCCCTATATTTTTTTCTTTCTTCATGTTTTCTTTTGTTTCATTTTGTTTTATCCATTAACGCATACCCTGCAATCCCGATTTGTATATAGCAAATCGGGTTGCAGATAAGCAATATCAAGAGGAACAGAGTCTCATTCCAACAACCTTTTTTTTTCCCTTTTCTATCCACTTCCTTTTGCTTTATAATCCTGTTTATGATTCAGATTCAATACCTTTATATAATCCATTTGATATTATTTTCCTCTTGATTCATGGTTTTCTTTTGTTTATATACCGATTTTCCTTTAAATCTGGGTTCCCTGTTCGTGTGGCGTTCTTTTCTTTTTTTCTTAGATTATTTTGTTTTCATGATTAGCATTGTCACTCTATTTAATTATTTTCTCTTTTCCCCGAGTCAGCAGCAACGTTTCTTTGGTTTCTCTCTATCGCATTATCCTTTTAGATAGAAACCTCAAGAGTTGGGCATTGATCTCTGATGTGAACAAAGCCATCATAAAGACCAATTCACGGTAGAGTCTGGAATGATAATTTCCTCCAGTTAGTGTAATGCCCAGTCTGATAAAGAAAGAGGTTTTGTCCTGATTGTGCGTTGGTTCAAATTATCCATGTTTTCTCCTTTTATTTCAGCTTTCCATTAAATTTTTACAGTATAGATTTATGTTTCATTATAACATTAACCCAAGCTCTTGGGTTTCTCAAGCTCCTGCCATGGTGTCAGTTTGTATTTAAATATTATGTAAGTTTGCTTTTTTTTTATGATTTGAGTTCGTACCTCACCATGGGTTGAACACCTACTTTGTCCTCAATACTTCATTTTGTACTAATAATTCCCCATCTTTTCTTTTGATCAGCTGCATACCTTCTGATAATACAAATACTAAGATACCTTGAAAAGGATGTATTGTGGATATAATGTTTGATACATACGTGTTTTGCCAGATGAAATTAGTAATGACAATTGAAATGCATATACCTGACTGGATCTTCATTGTAATATATAGGGTAATAAAAGCATTCTGTTGCCTCTAACATCTACAAGGTGGTTGGAATCCCATGTTTATTTCATATGCCTGTTTACATTTCCATCTAATTACCAGTCATAGTATATCCCCCATCACCTGCAGAAAGATGCCTTGCTAAAATCTCAATTAGGAAGGTTAAAGCAGCCTATCAACATTACTCAGACAGTTTGAATGTGAATCTGGGGTACCAAACCCCTGTGTGATTGACTCATAGCAGAAGTCACCTGTGTAGCTTGATTCAATAGAATTAGATCATTATCATGACTAAGGTTGGGGATGTTAGCAGGCTAACCACCTCTTTTGTTAATCTAGTAGCATGAATTCTTCAGAAATGTACTTGACTCGGATTGATGCAATGTTTTTATAGATGCAACAGTGATTAGTCCACAAAACAAATAACAATCTGGTTACCCCTCGGTAACCTTTGAGAGAGATCAGCTGACGAGCCATGTGATTTGCGCCTACAGATGGGATCATCATCTACTCAACCACTGATAAGCTAAGCTCCTTGCGATAATTAGTAACTCTTTTCCCCACACAACTGCTTGAGAAGCAAGACTTGAATGTGACAACTCTGTCAAATTTATGAAAATCCTTCTTGGGGATAATAGGAAGGCAACCAAGATCTAAATTTTGGGAGCACTTTTCCAGTTGTGATAACCTCCACTATCCTTTTACCGATGCACTCGTCGGTGCACCCAGTTCATCATTATCATATAATATCCTGGCATGTTAATAACTCATCTAAAGCATTCCATGTACTTTTTTTTTGTGGATTGGATTCATCTGTTTTTTTTTTAGTTTACTCACCTTTACTTGAGTTTCATTTTATTTCTGTTCTTAGGAATTAGTTTTATTAAATATAGTATAATGAAGGTTATCCTTTTGTACTTATGTTTCAAACGATCATCTTAACATTCTTCTTATTTTGTGATGCTTTTCTATTAATTTTTCTTCTGTATTTCTGTATTTTTAGCCTCAATCATCATTTATGTAATATGTACATCCTGCTTGACAACCTCACTTCATGTATACAATGGCTCGCCCAACACCCTTCACTCATCTAAAACCCCACTTTCACCATATCTTGTTCCTACAACCTATTACAGGTTTCCATCACAGTGTATTATCCACTCCACTCTGTATATCTCTTGCCATACCACGTCATTTACCACCACCTTCTGTTAAACTAAGAAGATGAAAAAGGCACAGAGGTGCTGGGAAATATGATTGCAATTCCTGTCAGTGGTAGAAAATTGAATATCACTATCAATAAGATTGTTGTATTAATGTAGATTACAAGTAACCGTATGGCCTGGATTTGTTCTGTTACTAAGCTTCACAGGAGATTCATCAATACATCCTTTTCATTAGCCTTTTGAGACATCTTCACCAGTGCCTGCATAGGTGTCCCAAACCACCTTACGTTCCATCGCGAGCTCATCTTCAGCATTTCCGCACTATTCACCATCGTGCATCATACTTATTTGCATCCCTTTCACAATATCCACTGGATGTAATCCTTACAGCAATAACATCATTTCTGTACCTATCTCCAACTTCATTAAACCTAACAATCCTCCTTCCAAGCACTGACAACATTGTCATAGTATTGTTGACCTCCCCTTTATATAGCAGCAGTCAATTGTCATAACCTTGCATACCATGCTTATATCCTCTTCATCTGTTATCCTCCAACAATTAGTACCCTTACTATCAGCCTATCTCCTGTAGCTCGTAATATCTCATCTCATCTCATCTTGTCATCCGTAGGTCCCAGCATTTCTCATCTTTCGTCAAAATTCATTATGGACACTACACATCAGCCTCCACAGAACCTCTACCGGTTGTGATTTTTACAGCAACACTCATAGAAATAATATTTGTAGTAATATTGCTATGTCCATTGGTCTGCCCTCCCATATAACTGCACCCATGTCATTCTTACATCAGCTTACCCGACATATTTCCTAAATTCCTTCCACTTGTTGTGTCATGGCAGCATACCATTTCCAATACCAAAAACTACAGTAGCATCTTACTACAGGTGCAACACACCCCCTGCACTTCCTTCACAAGCAATCTAGGCTGCTGCACCTTTACTCAACCTCTTACTGTCTTCTTCATTTACTAAGCCCATCTATAATACCATTTGCTGCAATCTCCACCTTTACCTACCTACAAGATGTAATATGCCTTCATATCATCCATATGTTTTGATGTTCCAGTTCATCATCAATTTAGGATATTATGTATATATGGTAGCAGTCATTTTCTTAGTGGTCTGGTGCATTGCACATATGCTCCAGTATATATATGTATATATATTTTCTTGTCATCATAATGCCTTGTATATATATATATATCCCTTTCTGATGTTTTCTCATTAGCACTCAGATATCATCAGGTATATTCTAGTTTTATCATAACCTCTGAATTTCTCCTTATACTTGATGTTTTGCCATATAATAAACTTATTTTGTAGGGAGGCACGAGAAATGTTGATTTCCCCTCTTAGATTAGGATTTTATCATTTCAATTTCAGTTTGAATCATTATAATAATTAGATATAATGAGAATTCTTTACATCTCCAGTCTTAGATTAGAATGTGTAAGCATGTAAATATCATAAATTGCTTGTTTCATGTTACTTTTCTCCTTTACTTCAAAAATTCATGAATGGGAACACGAATGGCACATGCACCATTCTAATAAAAGGTTATTAAATCCTAAGTTGAGGATTTACATCAATGGCCATAGTCAGGATGTGAACAAAACTTAAGATTTTCATCTTTTATGGAATAACACTGGATCAACATTGGATTCTTTTTCAAAAATCATCATATTTTCTAAATATTTTCTTCTTTTATCTGAGTTTGACTAAAAATTAACTCAAAACATATATCAAGGGCCATAGTCAGGATATATTGAGAGTTAATTTCATTTTAAACTCTATAAAAGCACCAAAATATGTTTCATTCTTCGCCTGAAATTAAATATAGATTATTATATAATACATTTTATGGCCATAGTCAGAAATGTATTATATCTTCAATCTTATTTTAATTCATTCAAAGAATGAAATATGCTTTTTCATATTCGATTTTCAAAATTCTTTAATTCATTCATCATTTAGGATAGAATTGCATTATAAAACTCCAAGTGATTTTTGAGTATTTTCTTCATTTCTCAGATCAAATCTTATTTTCAAAATCAATCTTATCTCATTTTCAAGATTCAAATTCGATTTCAAAGTCCAAATTGACTTTGAAAATTCAAAATTCGTGTTGTATTCAAAACTTCAATCTTCAAATCAAAATCCAAACTTCAAAGTTTAATTTAAACTTTGAAGTCATCTCCTGCTTCAAAAAACCCCAAGTTTATTTTCTTTAAAATCGAAGTTTGAGATTGATTCTGAATCTCAAAGTTTTGAATTCAATCTGGGTTTTCAAAACCCAGATCCATCTTTAAAAGTCCCATTTGGACTTTCAGCATCCAAAACCCAAAGTTAAATCCTAATCCCAACTTGGATTCAGATTTTCAAGTATAATTTCATTCTTTGATCTCAGGCTTCAGATCCAAAAATCATTCTAGGACCCAGAACCCAATTTCACCTTGGATCTCAGACTTCAGATCCAAATTCCCTTTAGGATCCAAGATTCAATTCCATCTTGGATTTCAAATTTTGGATCCAAATTCCATTCTAAATTTCAGATCCAAATTCCATTTAAAATCCAGAATTCAACTTCATCATTGGATTTCAGATTTCAGATCCAATTCCTATTTAAGATTCTAGATCCAGAATTCAATTTCATCTTGGATTTCAACTCTATTTAGGATCCAGACTTCAGATTCAAACTCCATCTTGATTACAAATTTCAGATCAAATTCTATTCCCAATTCCAAACTCTCCAAATCCAATTCCATTTCATTCCAGATTTCAAAATCCAAGTTTATCTTGATTCTCAAAATTCCAAAAACCAATTCTATTTCTCAACTCTATTTTGATTTCTCAAATCTTATTCTGATTTCAAGCTTTACATCTGAAATTCAAATTACATTCCAAATTTCATCTCTATCCTGATTCAAAATTCTAAATTCAAATTCCATTCATGACTTTGAGATTTCCTTCTTCTCCCTTTTTATCTTAGCTTCAAAATCATTTATTTTCCCAAGCTTTAATTATTCCAAAACTTAGAACTTTTAATCTTAAAGTTCTAAGTTAGAAACCATTTCTTCACTCTATTTATCAGAAACACTTGGAAATTTCCAAATTCATTTTCAAAAGAGCATACATCCTTGCATTTGCACAAGCATGATTCTTTGTGCATTTAGACTTAGGATAAATTCTTAGGTAATATTAAGGCAAAACAAAAAGGCATGAATTCGACCCTTGGTTCAATTACCTCTGGTAAAGGCGCCAGGAACGGTCGAACCTCGTACCGACGAGCAAATCCCGTCTCCCAATTTTTCCCAAAAATATTTCAAAACGGAGGCGGGTTATTTTCATTTTCAAAAATTAAGGTCAAGTGAGACCCCACGAAAGAATTCCTCTTTTCTCTTCTTTTCTTTTCTTTTCTCTTCTCTCTTCTTTTTCTGTCTTTTATTTTCTCCCTTCAAAAAGGAGAAAATAGAGGTTAGAAAGGAAAAGAGAAGGAAGAGGGAAAGAAACCACAAGAGAGGGAAAATTTTGCTATGATCACAGTTTTGGCGATCGTGATGGGACCCATCTTCGTCCGGTCGAATTTGTGCCTTTTGATTTGCTTTGATATTTTCTAAAGTTTTTATTCTGTAAATGTCAGCTTCATTTCCATGCAAACCTTAGGAGCCTAGACTCTGTCCTAAGCTGACATCATTGCATATAGGATCTAAGTATGATTTGGAAGGACCATATTGAGGAGATTATTCCATGTTCACATTAGACTTAGGTCTGAAATACAACTCTCCTCAATTTTAGGGATTGAATGCAAACAATGTATGCAAGTGTATGCTTCTCTTCATTTTAATCTATCTCTTCTAGGACTTGCATTAGAGCTTTCTAGTTTTATTGCATGTTGAGCATATTTTGAAAACATCCCTACCTATAATGTCCTGGTCTTCACGTTGCTAAGCTGTCTCACTGAACCATAGTTTGGGAGAGAGCCTCAAAACTGGACCACTTATTTGGGTTTGCGCCCCCCTACCACGTACCTAAGGGACATAGTTCGAGGTATATCGGTAGGTGCTCAAGGATGTTGGGAAGCCATTACCTTAGAATCAGAGAAATATTTCTATGCCACGTACTTCGAGCTTCAGCTTGGGTATATCGGCATATCTTGATTGAAATCAGATGATCTGAACCTTAGAGTTAGGATTAAGGTCCTACAAACTATTTCAAAATATTGCATTTAGAGTTAGCCCTTAGGGAGTGTTTTATGTGCATCCTTGTTTGTGCAGCTCTTTGTGATGTTTCTCTTATTCTCTCATATATATGTATCAAACCCTTTTTAAAAAACCCTAGGTGTGTATTTTCCTCTACCTACATTTCTTTTCTCTTTTAGATTAAATTTTCTTCAAAACTTAGGAAGATTCCTTCAAAATTTCCTCAAAACTTTCAAAATTTCCAGGTTTTGTATCTTCAAAGAGTCTGTTCGTAAGTCCTGCATTCTATCTGATTCTCCTCATCTCTTCTTTGCCCCAGTATTATTCCAAATGGAATCCAATTCCCTTGATGCTATCTTCCTCAGAGATTATGTCTTCTATCAAATACAGGATGGATCCCCGGATCATCAGGTCATCCAGTCTCATCCTTTCTTCCCTCGGTGGTATTATTCTTGCTTCGCCACCTTCTCGCGTATGTTCCCAGACCACCTTCTCGCGGATCAAATACAGGATGACTGCGCATTGGAGATGGCATCGGGAGTAGGCAAGCAAACTATCAACAGAGCTCTGATTCAGGCTATGGCAGAATGGTGGAATCCATGTACCTGCACATTCTGGTTTCCATGGGGAGAGATGACACTACTAATGGATGAATTCAGCGATATTATGGGATTGCCCGAACCAGCTGGTCAGCCAGATGATCCTGTTGAGCAGCAGTTCCTGATCAACGTCAAAGGGTAGATGTTTGAGAAGCTTTGGCCAGAGCAACAAGGAGTAGATCTTGGCGTCTCACTGAGATTGATGGGAATTAGTTCATTGACCTGTTCAGACTCTATCGCAAGTATGGAGCTTACGAAGAGGTTGACACTTTGTCTCGAGCAGCAAAAGACAGAATTCAGCATGCCATGATCCTATACACAGTGGGATTAACTTTCTTCCAAGATGGTCAGAATTTCATAGATATCAGAGTGGCCCAGCTCTTTTGAAGATGGGGAAGTAAGCAAACTCGTCAGCTATCAGTTTCTATGGAGATCGTTTGGGATTATTTTGATAGGCGAGAATCAGTTCCTCGCTACACTTATGCTCGCAGCAAGTGCTACAGATTGCTTGGCCCCTTCTTCTCTGTTGATTATCAGCTAGAAAGATGTCTCAGACAGTTTTCACAGCGGCAGGTTCGCGCCAACATTCGCTTTCCGACAAGTAACATGCCAGAATTCAACCTACAATCGGATCAGTGGTCTGGGGCATACCATGTCACCAAATATACTTAGGATTCCTTCATATCTCTGTCTTTATTTCCTGGATCAAATGTATCTTCTGAATATCAAGAATGGTGGCAAACTGTTTGCCCACCCTCTCTTTGTCTTTGAATATTACTATCAATAAAAATTACTTTTTGGGCCAAATTTTATTTCTTGCACTATTTCATAGCACAATTGGTCACGATTCTAGTGACGACCTCATCCCGGGTAAATGGGACATTCCTCCTATTCTCTTCAAATATCTTTTATCATGGTTGACGACCTCGCCTAGGTAACAAGGCACATTTCCCTGTTATCATCAAAGTGGTAACACAATTGTCACAAGTCCTGTGACGACCCAATCTCGGGTAATGGGACAATCTCTTGGAATTGTCTACCAAAATCTTTCATTTTTTTTTCTCAAAAATTATGGTTTTTCAAAAACTTCTCCATACTCTAACCATTCCCGTATTCTGCAGAAAAACTTTGGCATCCAAAGATGGTTCAGACAAGGGCTGGTAAATAGACTGTTCAGCAGCACAGTGAAAACGAGCAAGAAGAGATGAATTCTCCCAGATCATCTAAGAAGCACGACTCAGGGAACGAGAGCGATGTTGATCCAGCCATGTATAAGGTTTTTCAAAAGATGATGTCCAAAATGATGGCTAAGCAGGCTAAGGCTGGTCCGAAGAAGGACGCTGCTAAGAGCAAGATTAAGAAGAAACCCATGAAAAAGCCTGTCAAGATCAGCAAGCAGAAAGTACAGCATGACAGTACTTCTGAAGACTCAGAATCAGCAGAAGAAGTCTCCGAAGAAGAAGAGCAGTTGATTTATATTCCCAAGCATCTGCGGCAGTCCAAGAGAACAATTGAAGAGCCTATGCCAGTGAGTAAACCCAAGTACGAGGCACCTGCAGAAGATCCACTTCAGGCATTGACAAAGATAGTTAAGGATTTGCAGATACGAGACAAAGGGAAAAGGTCGTACACGAGGCAGGATTTCTACCTCGGCTTGGAAGGGGATAACAATCTGGAGAACCTCCCCCGGAAATTTATTAAGTTTGATGGATCCGGAGATCCTAAAGCTCATTTGGCCATGTTTTTTGCGGAATGCGCACGGTTCAGTGAGGATAACCTCTCCCTTTTTCTCTGTTTCCCCCGCAGTCTAGAGGGGATAGCTGCCAAGTGGTATGCCGAGCACGTCAATCCCATCGAATTAAGGGATTTTGACAAAGTTGTCAACATGTTTGTCGAGCGCTTTCTGTTCAACACGGAAGCTCTACCTACACTAAACCACTTATGTAACCTCAAACAGAAACCCCATGAAAAAGCCAGAGATTTCATCCATAAGTGGAAAAGCATTTGTAATAAGATGAGAAATCCCATTTCTGAGGAGTGTGCCCTCCAAATCATTCTCAATAACTTTTCCCAGCCCCTGAAAAGCCTCCTTTTCCCATATCCATCCAAATCGTTTATTGAATTGACAGAACGAGCAAAATGACTCGAAATGGGGGTGGAAAACAGAATGTATGAAGGTGTCGCTTTGGCCAAGAATGTTCAGGATCCGAAGAAAAAGACACATTTCACTTACTCAGTCGAGGTTTCAAGGGATGACCATGGCAGTAGCAGCAAGCATGGCAGCGGCAGTGGCACGAAGCCTGAGCACAACAGAGGTAAAAAGGAAAAGTTCTTCAAGAATAATGACAAGCTGTAGCGACCCAAACCCAGATTTCCCGACTTTTGAGGAAACCTTTTTTTTTTTTTAAAACCAAAAGAGCAAGCGCGGAAGAAACCAAAAGGGGAGACCATCAAGCGGGAAGCCCTGGGCGGTCACTACAGGTGTGAAACAGCATTTAAATGAAACAACCTTTATTAAATATATCTTTACAAAATTATACATCCAATCCCTTAAACAAAACACTGCCAGGATCCAACAAGCGAGGTTCAGAAGTGTGGGGTCGAAGTCCGCTGCAGCACATCGAGCTCCACCGCACGTCGAAATAAACCTGTATCCCCATAAAACGGGGTCAGTACTCTTTCGAGCTGGTGAGACAAACCAACAAGATATGCCAAAGTGTGGAAATCAAGAACAAGCTATACATGGTAAACGTAGCATGCCAATATACAGTATTTGAGCAGTTGCAGCATAGACAAGTATAAAACAGTGATGTCTACACATGGAGCATTATCAACAATTCCTATAGCATGCATCAAAACACATGATTTAGCAATGGATCAAAATTTGTAACAAGGTATGCATCACAGAACATAAAGTACAAGTGTATCAATATGAAAGACTGTAACTAGCATACATCAATGCAAGTGGTCAAAGCATAAGTGACTATTATGCATCACAGAACATAAAGTACAAGTGTATCAATATGAAAGACTGTAACTAGCATACATCAATGCAAGTGGTCAAAGCATAAGTGACTATCATGCATCACAGAACATAAAGTACAAGTGTATCAAGATGAAAGACTGTAACTAGCATACAACAATGCAAGTAGTCAAAGCATAAGTGACTATTATGCATCACAGAACATAAAGTACAAGTGAACAGTCTTGTGCATTGTGTCATAGGTGAAAGAACGATCCTATGATGATTCCAACATCGTAAGTTATGATGCTGTGATGGGACAGTTAGAAGCATTTGGCATGAAAGGCTTAACTCACAAGCAGTGCCAAGGTTTCCAACCCGTACGTTGCAACCATAAGCGAGCTCATCTCGCTAACCACTCGCCAAGGAGTTCCAAGGTTGCGTAAGTCTCGCACTACTGCAATATCCATAGGCTAAATTACATATGTCTCGCACTACTACAATATCCATAGTGCATCTCAAGACATAGCAAACATGATTATGCCCACGTTCCTTAGTTGACAAACATACGAGGTTTGTTAACATGAGTTAGTGATCACATTTATCACGCGTGTCGTCTATGTACTAAAAAAAATTGTGTACCAACTACGCTAAGTCGAATCATGATGCATTACATCGATCCTCACACTTACATCGCATAAGTCAAAACACTTAGTGCACTTGTTGGGATATTGGATCCCACTCAAAACACACTTGCAGCCCTTTGGGCTGCAGCCCGGATGCGTGCTAAAACAAGTAAAGGTGAGGCAAAAAGAAGTCTAGCTGCAGCTGGTGTTGTAAAAAAGGTATCCGTCCCAAACTATCACTTGGTGCCATGGGACACCAAACCCGTACATTGCAGGCCCGGCTTGGATAGACTCGCAAGGCTGCAACAGGGACAGCTACGCTGTCACAAAACGCAGTGGCCGAGTGTTGGGTCTGTGTAGGGGCTGGTCCAGAACATGACCCCGACATGGTTCAGCAACAACGCAAGGCAGCCCAGGCCTGGATGGGACATCCAAACCGGATGGGCTCAGCTACACAGAAATCTGTCCAGGTCTGGACTAATTGGTCCAGACCCAAAAGGAGGCACACTCAGATCGGAGCATGGTCTGGACCGATTGGTCCAGACCCTGCTGGCTACAACTAGTACCGAAAAAGCGAGGTGGGGGTGCAGGCCTACCGCCTTCACCCAGCTGCAGCTGCAAGGCTGCAGCCAAGGCTGAAACGAAACTCCAAAAAAAAGCAAAAAGGGCTAAATGGCCAATCCGGCTATGACCGGCCATGGCCTTTGACAGGTCTGGACCGATTCGGTCCAGACCATGTAAGGCCCCAACGAAAACCCCAGCCACCCGCAATGGGCGCTGGCAAGGGGTTTTGCTCAAGTAGGACGAAGACGAGAGGAAAGAGGCAAAAAGTTAAGATAGGAAGCGATTTCCCCATGGCTCGGACTGCTTGAGCTTAAACCAGCACCTCCAAAGGAGGTCAACCCGAATGGGTTGGTAGCTAGGCTTAAGCCAAGGCGTGCCACCTTGCCAACCGAACCAGACTTTAAGAAGTCTTGCTGTTACAAAGCAAATCCTAAAATAAAATAAAATGATACTTGAAGCCTTTGAGGAAAACAAAAAGTTAAATCGTTATCTTGCAAGTCACACTTTTCAAATGCTAAAATGGGATTTAAGAAGTACTAATAAACATGCCAACGTGACAAACCGTATGGCCTTGAGCTACAATGCCAATATTGCATGAGAAAGAAGCTTGACAACATACTTAACCGGACATTCATTATGCATGCAATCTAATCCATTCAACATCCACAAATCTGAAGGAAAACATGTATTGGCAACTTACGAAAATGCATGAACCAAGGTGCATTTACTTATCCGAAGTCCACACTAAGCATAGGGAAAAGGAGGTGTCTCACCTTCGCGGCTTCGAATCAACTAAAGGGATGAAGGAGGTGCTCACGGTTGGAACCACCCCACACCCACAAACTCACTCTCACTCGGTTTTGGAGAAGAAGAGGAAGAAGGGGAAGAGAGAGAGGTTCCTCCAAGAAAATCGCCCAAGAGGTCCTCTCTTCCTCTCTCTTGAAACCTTAAGTACATAGGGTTTACAAAAGGAACGGCTAGGATTAAAACTCATAAGATGGAGGGCTGGAGTGCTCCACGCCCCACACATGGGTATCCACGCCCAATGCATGTTGAGCTTTTAAAACCTTTCAGAAATCTTTCAAAAATGCCATTGCAAAGTACCTTTAATGTTTGAAAGTTTTACGAAAGAGCCACCCAAGCTCACCCAATCAGATTTTAGTATTTGAATTGTTTTGAAACAATTACAAAAATGCCATGGGGCGCCAACCCCATGGTCCCCTTATTAAAAAATGTTTTTCATGATGAGCTTCAAGGCTCATCATGAGCTTCAAAAGAAGAAAAGGGCCAATCGTGGCCTATTTTTTCAAAAGACATGCAAAACCTTACAAGTATGCCATCCAGCTGGTCAAACCCTTGACCAACTGGTCAACCAAGTCTAAACTCGTCCTCTTAGAAGGGCGCACAAAGGGTTTGGGTCCTCTAGGTGACCCGGATCCAAGATCCAAAAATTGCCAATTAATAAGTGTCAAAACAATACTTATTTAATGCCTTAAAACACTGAATAAATCCAATTAAATCTTTCAGTTCTGTTTATAACCTCAATTACTACGAAATGCATGAAGTCTTATAAGGAAATTCTCATCCGATTGCAAGAATTAAGCGTATTATGATTTGGGTTCAAACTTGGGTCAAAAACTCGTATTTCGCATGCACTGACGAGGTTTTTACGTCGTATAAGTCCCAAATTCGGGGACAACCCATAAAAATATCATATAATTCAACCCTTAAATTCTTGAAAGCTAATTCATCCAGAATTAGACACTTCTTACTTTCACAATATATTTACGCGATTTTTAGGTCGCGAATACAAGGCAAAAATACAAAGCATAGTCAAATTTCATCAAATCACGTGCTACTTCCCAAGTACGCACAAACATACATTCCAACTCAATTCACACAATAAAGCACTCAAAAATTCGCGGGTCTTACACAAGCCTCTTCCGACCGGTCCTCAACAAAAAGGGGATCTTTAGGAAAAGCCCAAGCATATAAACTGGAGCAGGGATCAGAAATTTATTCCCCTCGACCAGCCTTTGGAAAAGGTACTGGAATATTTACTATCCCATGGAATGGTGAAGCTTCCCAAAGTTGCAGATACGCCAGTGATCATGGGAAGATTCAAGGAACAGTACTGCAAGTTCCATAGAAAGATGGGGCATGATACAAAATTTTGCTTTGTCCTAAAACATTCGATCCAGGACTGCATCGATAAGAGCATCCTCATCGAAGATGAAGAGGAGGGCAAAATGGATATCTTTTCTACCCCATTCCCAAAACATTCAGCATCAACCATTTCAGAACATTCATTCCTTCCACAAAGTCATATATATCCATGCTCCAACGAAGATATAAGTCTTCAGCATCAGGTGATGGTTCTACATCAGGATCAGCCTGCATCTCAGAGGATGAGCATCCTCTCATTTTTAAACCTAAGAAATATGTCAATTGAGAACAGAAAAACCCAAGTTTTTCCAAAAAGATTTCTTAAAAAAAAAGCCTGCACAGAGGGAGCAGAAACCTCCGAGGCAGCAGAAGAGCGGACCAAAAGCCTCCAGAAGCCTATTACAGCGCTCTCCAACATTTCTATTTTTGAGTTGACTCATGATTCTCCCAAGCATCAGGAAAAGTTAGATGATTTACTGAGAAAGATCAAGGTAAAGCCGGGCACTACGCCCGAAGATATGGCACAGATCGTGAATCAGGCGATGACTAATGCGCCTATCACCTTTTCAGACGAGGACTTGCCAAAGCCTCATTCATTCCACAACAATGCATTGTATATTGTGGTAAGGACCAGAGGCATGACTGTTCCGCACGTACTTGTTGATGGAGGCAACAACCTCAATATTTACCTAGAGATGACTGCAAAAGCCCTGAAATTAAAGGAAGAAGAATACATGCCCGATCCCATTACCATCTACGGCTTCGAAAATCATGGGCAGACCGCCAAGGGCAAGATCTTTTTGGAAATTTTCATCAATTATTCTATGCATACAGTCTTATTCCATGTTGCCAACGTGCCGCCCACTTATAATCTTCTGTTGGAACGAACATAGATCCACAACGCCAATGTCGTTCCATCAACCCTCCACCAGTGCATAAAGTGGTCCAAGGGAGGAATGATTACCAGTATCTTGGGCGAAAATCTTGAAGAAAGGCTGCCACAGCCTATGATTCCCAGCCCAACATTTACAGCAGATATTCCAAGCATCCGAGAAGCGGATGAAGTCAATCTCAGTGAAAGCTTAGAAATGCTGAAGTTGAAAGATGTCATGGAAGAAGAAAATGTTGCAGCCACAGTCTAATGGCAGGTGTTATCATCGCAAAATTTTACTTTTGCAAATCAAACTGACCTTTGAAAAAGATTTTGAAAAATAACTCGCCTCCGTTTTTAAAATGCGGGATTATTCTGAAGAATGGGACTCGCCTATCGGTACGAGATTCAACGGTTCCTGGCGCCTTTACCAGGGGTAATTGAACCAAGGATCAATCAAATGCTTTGCTTTGTTCAACTTGTCTAAACCATATTCTAATTCCTAAATGCACAAAGAATCAGGCATGTGCTATGAATTTCTAAAAATGCACATTTGAAAACATGATGTTTGCTTCAAAGATTGGAAAATATTTGGAAAATTCTTGGAAAATAAACTCTTTGAAAATTGTGAATTATTTTTGAGATGCTGTATTTGAGAAAGTGAAAATCGATTTCTGAAGAAATATAAGGATTTTATGAAAATCGATTTTGAGAAATGTGAAATAACTTTGAAAAACTCGATTTCTTTGAATTCAAACTTTGAAATTGAAAATCTAATTTAGAAAATCAAATTTGGAACTTGGGAAATACTTGAAATATCATTGGCAAATCCGTATTTTGAGAAAATCGATTTTGAATAAGACTTAGGAAATTTTGAAGAATTTGATTCCTTTGACTTGGAATTGGAATTGGAAAATTCATGAAATGAATGAATATGATTTTGAGGAATTGGCAAAAACTCTTTGTATTTTTGAGAAATGCAGTGCATTTTGAAATTAGCCTAAGAGTGTAGGCTGAATGTGCCTAATGTGAAAATCATAAATCTAGATATCCTTCATATTCTGACTATGGCCATAAATATGAATTCCACCATGTTTATAAACTTCATAAAAGCTAGTGTATGTGCCATTCGTATAGACCATAGTGAGTTTGAATATGCATGAATCATCATCCATCACACATTAACATTATTTAAAAAAATAAACTATATGCAATACTGCCTAAGCTAAGCAGGAAATGTAAATTCTTATTCCAAAGTTTAATTTAGTTTACATCACTATTGAAATTTAAATACATGAAAAATAAAGTCTTCAATGTACCTGCAAAACTAGAAAACTTTGTTAGTGATGATATGTTGGCTTTTCTAGATTTATCCAGCAATATCAGGAAATTGCTGGATTTTGCTAGATATAAGCTTTTTTGCCATGATTTCATTAAATCAAAATGATAAAGTATGAAATAAAATTGAATAAATAAGGAAGATAAGATATGAAATTTCGAAATTGGGGTCAAAATGACCAAAATACCCCTAATAACAAGACTATGGCCTTGAAATTAGGGTTTTCAGAAAGATATTTGGTAAAATGCAAGTTTTGAAATTCAAATGCAAATAAACTAGGCTAAAATATGCTATGACATACTTAAACACATGAAAACTAAGGTTAGGGATTTCAAAATTGAGGTCAAATGACCAAATTGCCCCTGATAGCAAGACTATGGCCTTGAAATCAGGGTTTTCTGAAATAGATTTTGGTAAAAACTTGGGTTTTAAGGACTAAATGAAATCAAATTAACATCAAATTTGAACTAAAGTATCCTAATATGATTATGAATATGATTACACCCTAAAAATATGTGCTTATGCACGAAAATCCAAGAATATCACAAAAACTGTGATTTTGGCAGTGTTTTTGTATCTTTCAGGAACCCGGTTTTGCAATTTGCTTAATTCAGCCATCAATCAGATTCCAAAATTCATCAAATTTGGTACCTACACTTGTTATAACCATAATTTTGAATTAGAATTATAAAAATATTTTTTGACATTAAATTAACCCGAAAATTGCATCAAACCCTAAAAATATGCTATTTTTGACCTAGTTCACCAACCAGTTTCAGAGTTAGACCCGAATCAGGGGTCAATATTTCATGAAAATCTATGCAATTTTACAGAGACAAACTAGGAATAAAAACAGAGATTTCCCAATTTACATATCGGAAAAAGCATCTCTGGTTAGGAAGAAACCCTTCCGGCAATCTGAACTAAAATCTAACAAATCTAACAGGGGTTAAAACAATACTTTCAATTGATAATTTCGGGATAAATAGAAATACGGACCTAAAATAGTTGATATTTTATCAGTAAATAGTAGACAGAAAAATAACAATACTCACTTTTTACAGATCATGAATCGGATCTGTGGTTTGGGATTTATGAATAACACAAGTCTGATTAGGGTTTTGGTAAACCCTAACGAGTTTTAAATTGAAAATCAGAATCTCTAACATAAGAAAAATACTAAACAGCAATCAAAAATTCTAAAAATTTCACAGTAGCTATATCTAATTAATATGAATCCATGACACTTTACAGATCTAAAATCGGATATAAGATGAGAAAAATATCATCACAGCAAGTTACCTTCTTGATTTTAACTTCGATTTTAAAGATTTAAAAACCCGATTTTATGTCTGATTTTTCTGACAGGGTTCCCGAGGTCCAAAACCGCTGATTTTTTTACAGTAGTTCCTTTAGATATGCATGTATCACATATGAAAACATCAGAAATAAACAACGAATATTTCAATCCGAAAAAGCATGCTTTTTACTGTTCTAAACTAAAAAACACACAGAAATCTAAGAAACTTATAAAATCATGCATTAACTAATGAAAAACAATAAAAGAAACCATAAAACAGTAAATAAAAATTATTTCTATGCTGAAAAATGTAAAATAAACATGAATAAACAAATAAATAAAATAAAATCAAGGAATCAATGGCTGGAATTTGATTTCACCCTTAAACACATGGATTTGACACATTAAAAGGGTAAATCATGTATTTTATTGGTTAATAATGCAAAGAATCATACTTAAATCACTTTTAATGGATTAAAATCCCTGTAAATCACACAAAACAGGGTTAGATCATCTTCTTAGACCATTCTTGATGGTTCTTGAGGTTGGATCATGGTTGAATCTTCATAAGGAGGAGCATCCAAGGCTAAATCTAGGTTTAAAGCATTAAAAACATTAAATAAAATAAATAAAAGTGAAGAAGTTCATACCTTGGAGTTGCAGCAATGGAGGAAGGGCTGGAGAGGAGAGAGAGGCTCCAAGAAACCTCAAAGGTGAATAGTGAAAATCGCCCCCCTCTCTCTTTCTATTTAAAAAAAGAAATTAGGTTTAAAAATCAAGTTTTTAAAACAAATTGGACTCTCTAAGGGGGGGGGGGCAATTTTGGGGTGTAGTTACTATCCTACCCCTAGCCTAAATTATCTAAACTAATGCCTAACTAACCCCTAGTCTATCCTAGAAATCCCCCAAATGTGATGCCACTTGGCATCCTTCACATTTGGGTTTTTAAAACACCTTTAAAAACATTTAAAAACACTAGTTTTAAAAACTAATTTTCAAAATGAGTTTTCAAAATGGTTTTGACTCTTCTAAACTTCTGACACTAACCAAGACACTGACTAACCCTAGTCTAGCCCTGACTTACTCGAATATGGCGCCACCCCGAGTGGGCCCTACTTGAGTTTTTCAAAAAAAAAATGATTTTAAAACTTGAAATGCGAAAGTTTTCAAAAGATTTTCAAAAGTAAGCTTGAAATTAAAAGTTTTGAAATGACATAGGGTTCTAACTGGGTCAAAACCCCTCTGGATATGGTTCCAACTAAGTGGGCCTACATCGATTTTTACAAATTTTGAAATAAACACTGAAAATACCTTTGAAAAGAGGCTAAAATTAATAATTGAAATTCCAGATTTTTGAAAATAGAGTCTCAGGCGAACTGGAACTCCAGGTTAAAGTCCTGAACTCTTAGGATTCTGAGATTTTAGATTTTAAAAAGCCAAATGACAGGTTTTTGAAAGATTTTATCAGAAAATGGTGAAGCAAGTCAGAAAATACAGTCAGGGTTAGACTCCTAACTCGATCAGAACTCTAACATAAAGTCCTGATCTAACTGGACTCTGCAAAATGACCTAATTTTTTTGAAAACGAATGGAAACAAATGAAAAATGGAATAAAAACAGACTTCAAAACAGACTTCTGACTGGACTGGGACTCTGGGACAGAGTCCTGATCGGACTAAAACTCTAGATTTTTTTGGTATTTTCTGAAAAACAATTGAAAGAACTTGTGAAAACAGTTAAAATAATAACAAATATTGGAATAAACCAGAGTTCTGATTCAACTGAGACTCTGAGAACAGAGTCCTGATTGAACTAGGACTCTTATATTGTTGGATTTTCTGATAAGTAAGTGATGGAATTTAAGCAAAGCTTTTGAAAACCAGTGAAAATGAAGTGAGAAAATCAATTTTGGATAGAATCCTACTTTGATCAGGACTCTGGGGTAGAGTCCTGATTTGATCAGGACTCTGAGATAAAACCTCAGAATTTTAAATTTCTTTGATAAAAGCGCAACAGTTTTGATAGATGAAAAGATTTTTGAAAGATTCTTTCAAAATTTGAAATCAGGATCGGAGTCCTGATCCAACTAGGACTCTCTGAACAGAGTCCTGTTTTGACTAAAACTCTGAGTTTTTGACTCATTTTGAAAATTTTTGAAAGATTTGATTGAAAAATGGTTGTGAAAGATTAGAGTTCTAATCCGATTAAAACTCTGAAGAAGAGTCCTGATCCGACTGGACTCTTGAAGAAGAGTCCTGATCCAACTAGGACTCTAAGATTTTGGCCAAAACAAAAGATTTTGAAAGGTTTTCTCCGAAAACAGGTAAAAAGGTAGTGAAAAGTAGAGTTTCGATCCGACTAGGACTCTAGAAAAAGAGTCCTGATCCAATTAGGACTCTAAAATTTTTGAGATTTTTGATAAATGAAGGAATCCAGAAGCGACACCACCTAAATGGGTCTCATTTGAGAATTGAAATCAATTGAAGTTGAGTTTGAAATGAATCCAGATTGTTTTATGAGAAAATACTTCAAAATATAAGGTCCTGGGGGTTGGCAAATGACACAATGTTGATTAAAAACCCAGGTTTTAAAATTGATTTTTGAAAGAAAAGTTTTAAAACTCAAATCTGGATTGAATATTTTGAAAACAGGAGTGTTGGATCTCGAAGATGAGATGTAATGACATGCAATGCTATGCTATGCAATGCAATGATATGCTGAATTCTTGCAATGATAAGCAATGACACATGAAATGTAAGCACTGGATAAGGGTGAAAATTTGGGGTGTTTACAGATGTCCCTCTTTGCTACTAAGTCGGTTGTAAGCCGAACTTAGTGGCAAAGAAAAACACACCAAATTCAGACTATAAACATGCCCCAGTTAGATGAATTTGACTGGGTATGAAAGAATTAGTTCAAATGATGGTGGTAGATATAACATAAAGAATAAAGAAGAAGATTCACCTCATCGAAATGAGGCTCAAGCTTAGCCCTTAACCTGGATGGGACGACAAATGAAATACCTCATCAGAATGAGGCTCAGGTTTAACCCCTTGACCTGAAAGGGGATGATACCTTGTGGAAAAACGAGGCTCAGGCTTAACCCTTAACCTGAAAGGGGACAATACCTCATGGAAAAACGAGGCTCAGGCTTAACCCTTAACCTGAAAGGGGACGATACCTCATGGAAAAACGAGGCTCAGGCTTAACCATTAACCTGAAAGGGGACGATACCTCATGGAAAAATGAGGCTCAGGCTTAACCCTTAACCTGAAATGGGACGATACCTCGTGGAAAAACGAGGCTCAGGCTTAACCCTTAACCTGAAAGGGAACGATATACGGAGTCCTCGAATGAAGAAACCATGATGGGACCTTCGAATTTTGCACAATAAATCCGAGAGGGGTTTGTAAAAGGAAGAAAGGGGGTTCCCTAAAGCTTGAAAAGGGATTGATCTTGGACGTCTCATCGCTGAGACTGAATGACTTTTAAGACAGATGACCTTTTTGCAGAAAATTCAGGTTTAACCCTTAACCTGAACGAGAACTGTCTATGGTGGGACAGTGGGGAGCACAGGGAAGTGTGCGAATCTGAGAGCCCAGGCACTCAGATTAAAACAAGAAGGGAAGGATCTTGGACAACTCCCATCATCCGATCCTAAAAGGGATAACAACAACGCCTGGATACATCAAAATAAACATCAAGTTCTCACTTCATGTCAGGATAACTTGAAAAGATTGCCAATAAGATAAAAAATTGTAGTTAATTCAAGAATGATAAGCACATATATATATGAAAAATATTCCCTCTTTTCTACCTAAACTATTACCTCCAATTGGACTTAACTTCGTAGAATCAAGATTCGAATTCAAATTACTTGCAATTGACTTTCCTTCAAGGAGGCTATCAATTTTCTTGATATGGACGGAAAAGAATGTATTCTTGATATTGCGAGAGCTATTAGTGAAAGGATATTGATAAAAGAATTTCACAAAATTAAAGAAGATTCTTGATAGATTCGGCAGTCTGATATCCTGGGATTCTTTTCTCATGATGATCTTTCTGCACTCTCTTTTTAACAGAATTGGAGCTCTCTTGGATTTTTCGGGAATTACATCATCCTTCATTTTGGAGATGTCCTAGCTTTTTCTCTCTTTATTTTTTTGGAAGGGTACGTCACAAACTCCTTCATCTCAGAGATGTTCCGATCCTTCTTTTCTCTCAGGGATTATATTGACGGTTATTGGCTCATTGGTTGGCAATCTCTTGATGATAGCAGAAATTAAATATCTTTTAGGATTTGTCGGTAGGTCCATCACACTCGTCTTCATCTCGAAGGTGATCTGGACTTTCTCTGGAAGGATCCGTCACAAACTCCGTCATCTTGGAGATGATCCAAATCTTCTTTGGCCCCGAGGGTCGACTCATCTAATTCGCCTTCATCTTGACGACAGTTGAGAGATCCCTTTTGCAGATATTTAATTGCAGCTTAGGTGATTGAGGAGACATGGAGATTGAGTGGATTTTTCTGTATCACTCAGGATATTTCGACTGCTTTTATTTTCCAAGAATGATCTTAAAAAGTGTGCCATTGACTGCGATCAATATCAATCACTCATGGCTTTGCAACAACATTGAATTTTCTTTGCTGGCCATATCGTGGATTTATTCTTCATCCTTTTGGTTGGCCAATAGAAAGATTTTGAATTTTGAATCCTTTTTCACAAAAGCTTTGTCCTTTCGGAAGTAATACTAAAGGTATTCTGAGGTACAATTTTATGCAGTAAAGATTTTGAGATCAACAACTATTTTTCATGACAAATTGGCAAAATATTTCTGAAATCCTTGGTGAAAGAAATCACTTGAGATCTAAATGACACATCTGTGGCTAGATTCTCCTCTCCTTTCCCCAAAGGAGAGACTCAGGCTTGACCCTTACCTGAACGGGTAACAAAAGATACTCCTCTCTTCCCTGAAGAGGAGGTGTTTGCAAAACGAACTTTCGAAGAGAAATAGAGTTTTCGTCAAAACTCCCTATTTCTAGGCTTCTTTTATGGAAAGGGGGCAGCTAACAAAGATTGAAAGGATATCATAGAGGAACGAGTCCATCACACTCTCCTTGGAAAAAGGGTCCTCGACGACGGGGGTGGCCTAACAAAAGACATTTAGGGTTACAAGGAGGACGAGCTTCCATCGAAACTCTCCCTCGAAAAAGGGTTCCTTGTGTGACAATAAAGATTGTTTTGCAAACTGTTCGTGAAGCACGAGTCCCTTCAAACTCTTCCTAGAAAAAAGGGTTCAACGAACGAACAATAAAGACATGCGAAAAGAAATGAGCTCCCTCGAACTCTCCCTGGAAAAAGGGTTTCTCGCAAGAGAAATACTTGACGATTGATTTTGATAGCTTTTGATAACTCAAAGAACTGCTTGATAACACGAATGACTAGAGGTCTGACAAAATCGGCAACCCAAATGTCAGATTAACAGAATGGAACGACCCAAGGGACTGATACAGATTGTTTGGTTCGCAGGTTTGAAGATTAACATAGAGTCTGAACCTCAATGTGAGAGTCATGTTGCGACCAGTATGAAGACCGAATTAAAATACCAGTACGAGTACTGGGTTTTAAAGGATTACCAATACGAGCACTGGATTTTGGAAGATCACTAATACAAGCATTGGATTTCAAAAGATTTACCAGTACGAGCGCTGGATTTAAAAAGATTACCAGTACGAGCACTGGGTTTTAAAAGATTACCAGTACGAGCACTGTGTTTTAAAAAATTACCAGTACGAGCACTGGGTTTTAAAAGATTACCAGTACGAGCACTGGGTTTTAAAAGATTACTAGTACGAGCACTGGGTTTTGAAGGATTACCAGTACGAGCACTGGGTTTTGAAGGGTCATCAATTGACGATGACTTGGACGACTTGCCGAGGTCTCAGGATTTATCCCTTATCCTTGTAAACACCCCAAATTTTCACTCACCTCCCCAACATTTCCACCAAGCATCAACATCCAGCCTCTGAAATCGCTGGAGGGCAAAATGGTCATTTTCTGAGCCGGACCTTGCAAAAGTCCAACTTTCATCTGCAACTCTCAAAATTTCTCTAATTTTAGCTCAGATGTTCAAAATTTTACTCCTGACAGGAGACAGACATCTCCAAGTCTTGATTCAAGATTGCATTTCATAAGACATGACATTGCATATCATTGCATGAGCATTTCAAATCACTGCACTGCACAGCATGTCATTTCGAGGTCCAGAACTCTTGATTTCAAAATTTTCAATCCAGATTAGAATTTCAACTCTTTTCAAAATTGATTTCAAAACCCTGGGTCTTCAAAATTATCAATTTTTCCTATTTTACCCCCAGGACTCTGAATTTCAAAATATTTCCTCAGGAAAACCATCTGGATAGTTTTCAATATGGATTTCAGTCACTTCACCTCAGATTTTGCCCTTTTTGACAATTTCAAATATCTTTCTTTTACAAAATCGCCCTACAAGGGCCAACTCTTTCCAAAATTTCTGTTTTGCCCATTAGTCCAGATTTTATGAAAATTCCAAAAAGAAGTTGTGGTTTTATCCTTATTTCAATAAAGAAGCAATGTGGAACCCACACTGAGGTGGTGTCACACAAGCTTTCCTTTTGAAAATTTGAATTTTGAAAAACCCAAAAATATAGGAGCCTTGTCCCCTGGATTGGTGCCACTTGTCTTTTCTCTCTCCTCCCATTTACATGCCATGTGTCAGCATAGGGTTCACCTAGAGTCGGTGCCACATGTCACCCTCCCTCTTCTGCCAAGTGTCAGTGTGGGGCTACCTTAAGAAGCCGCCACATGTCTGCCATGTGTCAGTATCCATCCTGCGCCATGTGTCATTTCAAAGACTACCAGAAGATGCCAAGTGTCATAGGTTGTCCTGTCTAGAAAAAGTAGGCTTGTCTCCTCTGAGGTGGCACCATCTGGAGTGTCTCCTGCAGAGGACACATGGCAAGCCCTCATTTCCTTAGAAAAAGGCAAGTGCCATGTGTCATTTTCTGCTTTCTTCAGAAAAGCTAGAATTCAAATATTCAAAAATCCCCATAGGTGGCGAAAATCAAGAACTCCTACCTTTTTCATCCTGTCTGAGATGGCGCCACATGGCTTGGCCCACCTTCTCATCCCTCTGCCACGTGTCATCTTCTGCTTCTTTCAGAAAAAGAAGGTGACACATGTCACCTTCTCACTCCTTCAGAAAAAGTAGAGGACACATGTCTTCTCCCTACCTCTTTCAGAAAAGTAGGAGACACATGTCACTCCTGGCCTTCTTTAGAAAAAGCAAACCATTCAAAATTCAAACAAGGCACTAGGTGGCAAAAATCCTGAGCTCTGATTTTTCCAGATGGCCTGAGATGGCGGCACATGTCCCTTTCCCTCCTTTTCCTCCCTCTTGCCACATGGCATTGTAGGAGCCACCCTGAGGTGGCGCCACATGTTCACCCTCCATTCCTCCAGAGCCAACCTCCATTTGAATTTCAAACTCCCCCCTGAGGTGGCGCCATTTGAGAAAGCCTCTCCAGACAGCTGACACTTGTCCGCCACATGTCCAGACCTCCCTGCACCAGAAAAAGTAGAAAAAAACCCCCCCATGAGGTGGCGCATTTTGCTTCCTCCCTTCATGTTCTCCTGCCACATGGCATCGTAGGAGCCACTCTGAGGAAATGCCACATGTCAGCCCCTCCTTTCCTGTAGAAAAGCAAAATTTCAAACATTTGAACTCCCCAGAGGTGGCGCCACATGGCATGCCCCTACTGTTCCAACTTTACACCTCAGATCACCTTTTGAGGTGGCACCATTCCAGGACTCCACTTGGCTCCATTTTTATTTTTTATTTTATTTTTAATAAAGGTAGCCCACCATGAGGTGGCGCCACCTGAGGACTCCCTACAAAAGGTGAGTTTGAATTTCAAATTCCAAGAGAGCACCCTCTGAGGTGGCGCCTTCTGGGAGTTCCCTGCAGAGAGAATCAAGCAAACTTTTAAAAAATTCCAAATTCCCCCTGCTGAGGTGTCTCACCCACAAAATTTCCATTTTTTATTTTTCTCAAAAAAATCAAAATAGCCTTTTGAGGTGGCGCCACCTGAGGGCTCCCTGCAGAAGACAAATTCGAATTTCAAATCCCTCAGATGGCACCCCCTGAGATGGCGCCACATGGAGGGCTCAGATCCAGCCTGTTTGAAATTCAAACTTTTTTCAGAAAATCTATAAAAACAAGGCTCCATGTCCAGCATGAGAGATCATTTTTTTTTTTAGCTCTTGTGAACTTGGAAAATCCAACCTAGCCTTCCTAAAAACCGATTTTGAACTTTGGAAATCGTGCTCCATTTGGCTCATTGAAGAAGGTGGAGTAAAGCTCGTGCTGTGGCCAATTCGATTCCAACAGAGCTCGATTTTGGTGGACCATCCGAAGCTCGGAGCGAAGGACGAAGGAAGCTCGTGATAGCTGCCCCTTTCAAGAGCTCCTACGCTGCATAACGAAGCAAGGTGCACTTCTTTTCCCCTTGATGTGATTCTATAATCCGAATCGGGAGTCGTTTGAAGAAAGAGCTCATCCGAGGGATGGATTGAGCTATTCTCATAAAACGACATATATAAAAATGTTTTGTTATGCTTCCTTGATGATTTTAACATTCATATAGTTAGCTAGGTTTAATTTGCATTTTATTTCATTCATTTAGTACATTTCATGAATTAATTAGGATTAATTTAGCCTTTATTTCAATTCTGCTTATTTTCAGTAGGTCTCTGTTTTTGTCAGTCAGTCCACATGTTATTTTATGCATTTTTTTTTTATTAAAAATCCCAAAAAAATCACAGAATGCGCCCTTACGTGTCCCTGAAATTTTGCCAAAAATTCGGAGGCATTTGAATTTGTTTACTGCGGTAAACATTCAAAATGACAAGTCGGGTTTTGTTACCCGGGATACGTTTTGAAAATCATTTTCCGACTTGTAAAATCGAGATATCCCTCATGGGAGATCCGATTTTTGATCCGAAAGATGTTTTGAACTCGGGAGAATGTCTAGTTTTTAATATGATTTTATCAGATTTTTCTGATTTTTTTTTATTTCTGACAAAAATCCGAGAGTTCGGGACACGTGTCAGAGCCTAATTTGAGTCTCTGAGATCTTGGATCGACTTAGGGCTATGGTTTCTCTTTGTGTGTTACTCCAAATCCGAAACTGTAAAAAGTGAAAGTGGTGTCCGAGATGTCCTCTGTTTGAATCGGAAAGCCTGTAATTTTTAGAACAGTGTTGACCCCTGCTTCGGATTTTTCTTGTCAGCCCCCTGTTTTGCTACATTTATCTGTTCTGTTAGTTTAGGCAGCAATAGTTATATTTTTATCTGTGTTTCCGTTGATCAAATGCCGCAGTCATAAACATGAAAGTTGTTCATGTAGATGTCGTGCATAACTCTGATTAATTTCATAAATTTCCATGGCCGTTTTGTATTTCTTTAGCATTTTTCATCAGATTAGTGTGATTTTTACCTCTGTCTGAACTAAATCCCTGTTATTGGACTCACCATGGCTCAAATCCCGAGGCTGTAAAAACCAAAAATTTTCCATTTTGGGTCTTTTAGCAGTATGCAAAATATCATAAGTTTCCATGGTGTAAATCTTGCATTATCATATTAGGCATTGCATTTGGTTCGGATCCATAGGCAAAATCCATCATTTTAGGACTTTCTTTGAATTTTGGCATTTAAATCATATCATTTCATGATTTTTACCATTCTAGGCTGTTTATCAGAGTAAGTAGATGCTTCATACCGAATTTGGTGCAATTTGGAATCCATTTGAGGTTCGGATCATCCATAATACCAAAACAGGGTCCCGTAGGACCCGGATCCAAGTGAAAAACAAGCGAAATTCGTTATTTTGGTTAAATTGCAAAATACCAAATTCTGATTTTACAGTCCTAATGTGTTTAGAAGCATGTCATATTGCATTTCATCATCATTGAATTCAATTTGAATTTCGAAATCCCAATTTTACTAAGTTTTCCTTCAAAAAACCCTGATTTTAAAGGTGTAACTTTAATTTTAGGGGTATTTTGGTCATTTTAACCTCAATTCCGAATTTCAAACTATTTTCTACTGAATTTCTTGCATTTTCATCATTTCAAATATCAAGGAAGCATGAGAATAGGGTTTATATCCAATTAAATCCAATAACTTCATAATATTATTGGAAAATCTTGGAAAAACCCACATATTTGAGCTAACTTTATTTCAAGCTTGGCAGGGACATTCCAAAGAAGGAGCTGAAGTCTGCAAATTTCTTTTATTTCCTTTATTTAGTGATGTAATAATGTAAATTTTGGAATAAGAGATTTAATTTCCTGCTTAGACTAGGATGCATGTCATATAGTTTGAATTTATGCAATATCCTGATTATATGATTCATGCATTTTATTTCAAAAGCACTATGGATGTTCACGAATGGCACGTGCACCAACTCTTAGGGAGTTGATGGACTCGGTGGGATCCATATTTACGGCCCTAGTCGGAATATGGACGAGACCCAGATCCGTCATCTTTCTACTAGTCACATTGAGCCTACACTCTTAGGCTATCTTAAAATGCACATCATATTTCCAAAGTTTTCAAAATCATGTGCATCAAATCAATTAAATTCTGAACATATTCATGGCCACAGTCAGGATATGTGGAGGATTTATCTTGACTTAATGTACATTTTCCAACAAATCCCTTAGAAAATCTTTTCAAAGTGCATTCATTCACTCATGACATTTACATCATGAAATCATTGATTTTCTCAAGAAAACTTCATTCTTAAGAAATCGATTTCTCAAGAAATTCTAAGGATTTTTCAAAATCGGTTTTCCAAAGACAAGTTTTTCCACAGTTTTCCCAGGAAAATGATATTTTCTTAAGATATTCAAAAGAGTTTTCCAATCTTTCTTCAAGATCCAAGATCGATTTCCGAGTATTTCAAAAAGGTAAAATTCACAGGATTTCGATTCCCCAAGTTTTGAATTTCCTTCTCCAATGAGCTTTCCTATGAATTTCCATCATTTTCCTAAGAAAACTCTCAAAGTCCAAGTTTTCCTAAGAAGTGCTTCCCTTTTCAAAAAGTCCATCTTTTCTCAAGAATCACTTCCATTTTCCCAAGATTTTCAACTATTTCTGAAGTTTCCACATCTTTATAAGCTTTCTCATGTTTTCAAAAACCCCTTTTTTATCTGAGTTTCCTGAGAAATTGACCTTTTTCCTGAGAGATTCTTTCCAACTCCAAATGTTTTTCTAAGCATACATCATGTTTTCCAACTGGCATTTTCCAAAATCTTATAGCACATGCCTGAATTCTCTATGCATTTAGGATAGAACATAACTTTGATAATTTCGCTAAGTCAAGCATAGTTTTGGTCCTTGGTTCGATTACCCCTGTTAAAGGCGGCAGGAACGGTCGAACCTCGTACCGACAGGTCGAGCCCCATCCCATGGATTTTCCCCCAATTTTCAAAACGGAGGCGAGTATTTCAAAACATTTTCCAAAATCCAGTCAAAGTTTGAATCGCGAAAGCGTTTCCTCTTTCTCTCTTCCGCAAGGAAGGGAAGTCGGGGGAAAAATTTCGCGACGATAACAATCCTGAATGGGAAATTCAATGCAAATTGATGCAGATGAATGTGAATGAATGCATGCAAATGCAAATGGATGCAACTGAGTGCACATGCGTGCAAAATGAGAGATTTATTAGATCCTGCCTGCACACAGATTGTTTTGGATAAAAGGCAACTTTAACAAGAATGCCCCAGTATATTCTGGTGAAGAGAGATATTTTGACAAAAGAATAATTGATCATTTATTAAAAGGAATTTTTGAAGAATACAAAAGATAGAATAGAGATTTTCTAGGTATAGAATTTCTTCAGATGTCGAGCATTAATGGGGTCTGATAGTTCTACCCCGTCTGCATTAATCAGACGATATGAATTACGGGGCAACGCTTCTTTCACCACGTAGGGACCTTCCCAGTTTGGTGACCATTTGCCACGTGGACGATGCTTGAGATGAGTCGTTGATCTAAGGACCAAGTCATTAACTTGGAATCTCCTTTCGATGACTGACTTGGCATATTGCCTTGCTATCCTCTGACGATAAGACTGAGCGTGCTCTGCTGCTTTGAGTCTTTTCTCATCGAGTAAATCTAACTGTACCAATCTCTGTTGCTAATACTGATCGAGTGGTAACTCTAAAAGAGATGTGAACTTAAGGGCGGGCTTCTGAACATGAAGGGGTAACACCACCTCAGTCCCATAAACAAGTTCTGAAGGAGTCGCATTGGTTGGGGTTCGAATGGTAGTTCGATATGCCCAAAGTGCATCATGGATTTTCTCGTGCCAATCACGACCCGTCTCAACGGTTCTTTCCAAGATGTGAATCAAACTCTTGTTTGTTGCTTCTGCCTGACCATTTCCTTGTGGATAATAAGGAGCTGAAAAGTGATGATGAATTCTGAATTTTGAACAACAGATCTTCATTCTCTCATTCTTGAAATGAGTATCATTATCTGACACGATGTCGTGCGGTATCCCGAAATGACAAAGAATGTTCTTATGAATGAACGAAACTACATGTTGACCTTCCACTGTACGCAGAGTGACGGCTTCAACCCATTTGGTGAAATACTCTGTTGCGGCAAGAAAATATTTATGACCATTAGAAGCTGAAGGAGAGATGGGTCCTACGACGTCGAAGGCCCACATAGAAAATGGCCATGGAGACACGACTGATTGCAAGTACGTGGCTGGCGCATGAATGGAAGGTGCGTGTATCTGACACTGAACGCACTTCTTCACAAAACGATAGCAGTCTTGCTGCATGGTTTTCCAATAGTATCCTGCTCGAATGATTTGTTTAGCAAGGGTTTGGTAGCCGACATGACCACCGCAAATACCTTCATGTGCTTCTTGTATGATTTCTTTGGCTTCTTCTTCGTCTAAGCACCTAGAATACTCAGAACTGAACCCACGACGATAAAGAACATTGGCAAGGATAAAATAGCGGGCGGACATATGCTAAATTGCTTTTTGCTCCTTCTTTGATAGTTCTGGTGGAAGCTCACCAGTTTCAATAAAGTTTTTAATATCTTGGTACCAAGGCTTCTTTTTCTGTTCCGCCTGGTTGACTTGCATTACCGGAACGACGACAGGTTGGTCAAGTCTACCTATTTCAAAAGAGCGACAGGATTCTCCATTTCTGAAAGACATAATGGAGACCAAACTGGCCAAACCATCAGCTATTTGATTAAACTCACTTTTGATATGGAAAAGCTGAAATTCCTCGAAATTGTTGATAAGGGCTAAAACAATCTTTTGGTAAGGGAGTAACTTCTGATCTTTTACCTGCCATTTAGCTTTGACTTGGCTGACGACGAGCAATGAATCGCTGAAAGCGTGTACCCTTTGAACATTGAAGTCCTGCAAAATTCTCATACCTTGTATTAAAGCTTCATACTCAGCCATATTATGGGTACATTGAAAATCCAGTTTCAGAGAAAAGGGGATCATCTCTTTCTCTGGTGTGATCGGCAAGATTCCGACCCCTATGCCAGCCATGTTCTTGGATCCATCGAAAAATAGATTTCAAACTGGGGATTGTTGAACATTACAGATCCGCTTATCGGGAAAACTATCCTCGATTTTAACATCTTCTGCTAAAGGAAAATCTGCCAATTGGTCTGCAATTGCTTGACCTTTGATAGATTACTGAGAAACATACCCCAGATCATACTGCATTAACAGGACTTGCCACTTAGCAATCCGTCCACTAAGAAATGGTTGTTCGAGAATATACTTGAGAGGATTAAGTTTTGAGAGAATCTTGACTTCTGATGCTAACAAGTAATGTCTCAACTTCTGACACATCCATACTAGTGCTAGGCATGTCTTTTCTATCTGAGAATATTTCTTCTCGTAATCAATGAAGGTCTTGCTTACATAATAGATGGCAGGTTCAATCAAACTGCCTTCCTCATACTGTGCCAAGAATCCACCACAAGCGGCTTGGTTAACTGAAACATATAGCAAGAGAGGCTTTCCCAATTCTGGTGGCTTCAGAACGGGCGGATTAAGAAGATATTTCTTGATACGTTCAAACGATTGCTGACACTCTGGTCCCCACTCAAATTTCACTCCTTTTCTGAGTAGATGATTGAAAGGTTCACATCTCATGGCAAGGTTGGATATGAATCTCCGAATTGATTGCATACGTCCCTGAAGACTATGCAATTCCTCAAGAGTAGTTGAAGGTGACATGTCAATGATGGCCTTTGCTTTAGCAGGATCCATTTCTATCCCCTTTTTGCTGACCAAGAAGCCTAGCAATTTGCCTGATTCAACCCCGAAGACACATTTCTGAGGATTGAGTCTCATTTTGTAAAGAATGAGTCGCTTGAAGACTTGACTTAAAGCATCGATATGATCTTCTTCTTCTTTGGATTTGACCAGGATGTCATCAACGTATGCATCCATAGTCTTGTGCATCTGATCATGGAAAATGACAGCCATTGCACACTGATAGGTTGCCCCAGCATTCTTGAGCCCAAACGGCATGACTGTATAACAGAAAGTGCCTCATGGCGTAGTGAAGGATGTTTTGGATTGGTCACGAGCGGCTAACTTGATCTGATTATATCCGGAGCCTCCGTCCATAAAGGAGAACATGGCATGCCCAGCCGTGCTATCAACTAGGAGGTCAATATTTGGGAGTGGATAGTCATCCTTCGGAGTAGCTTTATTGAGATCGCGAAAGTCAATACAAATTCGCACTTTGCCATTTTTCTTGGGAACTGCAACAATATTTGCCAACCAGTCTGAATAATCTATTGCTCGAATGAATCTTGCTTTAAGCAAGTCCTCAAGTCCTTCCTTGACCTGTTGCTCGATTCGAGGATCCATTTTTCTTAACTTCTGCTTAACAGGTTTCGCATCAGGCTTCAGATTGAGTCGATGTTCCACCAATTTAGGATCTAAACCTGGCATATCTTCATAAGTCCATGCGAACACTTCTTAGTACTGCTTAAGAAAGTCAATGAGCCTTTCCTTCTCATATGTACTTAGGCTGGTGTCGATCTTGAGAATTTTCGGACTATCTTCTGAACCAATATTGATGTCCTCAGTCGGGTCCTGGACTAGGGTCGATGGTTCATCTTGTTTCTGAATCACTACAAATTCTGACAACTCTGGAAGCGACAAATCAAATTCTGTCATTTCTTCTGACTGCTTTGTGACCTTACTGTCCTCTGCTCTTGCCCGGACCCGATGTATCTTTGCCGGTTTCGATAAGATTGAAGGATTCATGACTAATCTTTTTATCGGTTGAGAAGACATTCTGAAATTTTGAAAAGGAATAGCTTTTAGAGAAAGTTCCTTCACTATGACATAAATTGCATGGAAAAAAAAAATAAGAACAAATGAATTTTGAAGACAAATTGCAGAAGAATAAGAGAAAGATGACATCCAGATAGACGAGAAAATTGATAACTTTATTGAAGACTTGAAATGAAATAAGGACATTTAAAATGAGCTGAAATGAGACATTGTCCCTACAAACTGCAGAAATCAAATGAATGAAATAGAAAAGACAGATGGTAGAAAAATTTTAATGGATCCCTTTAATGAAGACAATATTTTTGTGAGATCTTTCGCCCATGAATCCTAGTCCTGCCCTGCGCGGATGATGATCAGAGATCACTAGCTCTAGCCAGCCATCTTCGTTCTTGCCCAATCCTTTGAAAGACTGATAACCATGCTTCAATAATAGGTTAAATCCTTTCTTGGTTCTAACAAACTGCGGGAAAAGAGGATGGTCTTTAAAAGTACTGTAATCGAGACGACCTCCGATCTTAAAGAAATGCGGTCCTTGCCATTGGACCATCGCTGCTGTGTGATTTGTCTCTGATGCTGCTTCTAACTTTAGCATTTCAAGGCTTTCATTGAGAACAACCTCTTCACTTTCCCTAATGCTGGGGATATCAGCAGTATAAGTTGGCCTAGGGATCATAGGCTGAGGTAGCCTCTCTTCAGGATCTTCCCCCAAAACAGTAGTTATCATGCCACCTTTAGACCATTTGATGCACTGATGCAGAGTGGATGGTACGACGTTGGCATTATGAATCCATGTTCTTCCCAGTAGAAGATTATACATTGGCGGCACGTTAACGATATGAAAAAGCACTGTATGAATAGAGTAGTTGATAAATGTTTCCAGGAAGATCTTTCCCTTTGTTGTCTGTCCATGATTATCGAACCCATAAATAGTGATTGGATCTGGTGTGTACTCTTCTTCTTTTATACCCAGAGCCTTGGCAGTCATTTCAGGACAAATGTTGAGGCTACTGCCTCCATCTACAAGACGTGGGTACAATCATTCCCCGGGTTCGCACCACAATGTACAGAGCATTGTTATGAAATGCGTGAGGTTTTGGCAGATCCTCATCTGAGAAGGTTATGGGAGCATTGGTCATGGCCTGATTAACGATCTGAGCCATGTCTTCAGGTGTGGTGCCTGGCTTGACCTTGATTTTTCGCAGTAAATCATCCAGGACTTGCTGATGCTTAGGAGAGGCACGTGCCAACTTAAGGATAGGGATATTAGAGAGGGCAGTGATTGGTCTTTGCACTGTATCGACCTTTTCTTCTGATGTTCTCCCTTTTTCTGAAGTAGGTTTGACAAGGCTCTTGGGTATCCACGGCATTCTTTTGGCTACCTCGGGAGATACTCTAGCAGGCTCTCTCGAAACTTTCAGCTTACTGAATGCTGAAATGAGGTCCTGTTATCGTCGCAAAAATTTTTCCCCGTCTTCCCTTCCTTGCGGAAGAGAGAGGGAAATGCTTTCGCGATGTCAAACTTGACCGGATTTTGGAAATTGTTTTGAAATACTCGCCTGTGTTTTGAAAATTGCGGGAAAATCCATGGGATGGGGCTCGACCTGTCGGTACGAGGTTCGACCGTTCCTGCCGCCTTTAACAGGGGTAATCGAACCAAGGACCCAAAATTGTGCTTGACTTAGTGAAATTGCCGAAATTGCGTTCTATCCTAAATGCACAGAGAATTCAGGCATGTGCTATGAGAATTTTGTAAATGTAAATTGGAAAATATGATGCATGCTTAGAAAATATTTGAAGTTGGAAAGCATTTCTCAGGAAAAGATGGAAATCAATCTCTCAAGAAAACTCAGACGAAGAAGGTTTGAAATCTCGAGAAAGTTTATAAAGAGTTGGAAAATCTTGAAGAAGTGAGAGTCTTGAGAAAAATCTTGAGAAAGTTTATAAAGACTTGGAAAATTATAAAGAAGTGAGACTCTCGAAAAAATCTTGAGAAAGTTTATCAGATTTGAAAATCATGAAGAAATGGGAATCTCAGGAAAATTTTGAGAAAGCTTAGAAAGACTTGGAAAAATGAGAATCTCAGGAAAATTTTGAGAAAATTTATAAAGACTTGGAAAACTATGAAAAAATAATAATCTCGGGAAAATGGAAGGAATTCTTGAGAAAAGATGAACTTTTTGAAACGGAAAATACTTATCGGGAAAACTCAGACTTTGAGAATTTTCTTAGGAAAATGAGGGAAAATTTATAGGAAAGATTCATTGGAGAAGGAAATTCAAAACTTAGGAAATTGAAATCCTGAGAATCTGGTTTTTTGAAATATCTGAAAATCAATTTGGATTTTTGAGAAAATGAGAAATTCCTTTGAAAAGAATCTTAAGGAAATAAGTTTTTAAGGAAAATCATAGGAAAACATTTGATTTGGGAAATCCAACTCCGAATATCATCATAGTTTCTTGAGAAAATCGATTCCATGAAGTGAAAATCTTTTGAGAAAATCATGAGAAAAACAAATGTTGCAGATGATGTGAATGAATGAATGCACTTTTAAAAAGATTTCTGAAAATTTTATTGAAAAAATGTGGATTAAACCAAAGTAAATCCTTCATATATTCTGACTGTGGCCATGAATATATTCAAGGTTTATTTGAGTTAATTCACAATATTTTGAAAAAAATTGGAAATATGAGGTGCATTTTCAAGATAGCCTAAGAGTGTAGGCTCAATGTGACTGGTAGAGAGATGATGGATCTGGGTCTCATCCATATTCCGACTAGGGCCGTAAATATGGACTCCACCGAGTTCATCAACTCTCTAAGAGTTGGTGCACGTGCCATTCGTGTTCATCCACGGTGAATTTTGAAAATTAGAGATATATGCATCATAGAATTAGGATATTACTGAAATCAAACTATATAAGATGCGGCTTAATCTAAGCAGTAAAAGTAAATCTTATTCCAAGGTTTACATTGGATTATTACATTGCATAACATAAAGTAAAAGAAAATTGAAATGGATCCAAGGAATCTGCATCTTCTAGATTTTCCTGCAAAATGAGAGTTAGTACAAAATAACCAAGGAAATTGACATATATACAACGAAGAGACATATATATATATCAAAATGCTAGAATAGGTGCTAAATGTCATGTAACGATGGAGGTGTAACTATATGAGAAAATATATGGATGTTCATACATGGAAATAAGAGCACATGAAGATATATATATATATATATATATATATATATATATATATATATATATATATATATATATAAGTACATATCTATGTATATATATATACATATATATATATATACATATATACGTATACATATAGATAAATATATATAGATATACATATATATATAGATATATATATATACATATAATGAGAAAATATGTACATACTAATGGAAATTACGTATAATAGGTAAAACCAGAAATTACAGGTATATACAGTTTCTGTAGGTGATTTCACACAACCATACTTCTCAAATTATAATGCAATTTCCAGTGAAAATGGGTATGGAGCCTCCCTATATATCCATAATGAAGCACGCCAAAGATGGTTGGGAGATCACGATTGAATATTGAGATATCCGTTCATGAATATGGCCAAATATCAAGACTGCACACTTGCAGCAGAAAATGAATATGTGCAGGAAATGGGTTGTGGAAGCATCATGGGCTATTTCAAGGATATCATGAAAAGGATATGAAAAGCTTGGTGAATAGGTGAAAATGTCGTGGAAAATGATGAAATAATATGTATAATTGGTGCTGCAAATGGGATGATATAGCAAACAAAAGTTTAGCACTAAGCTAAGCAAAATTTCATAAAACCAAGGGTGATGTTCTAGCCATAGCTTCATAAAACAGGGATTTTAACAGCAAGCTAGATAAAATCTCATAAACCGAATGATGGTGTTCCGACATAACTTCATAAAACAGGAATTTGCATATCAAGCTCATAAATCAAATGATGAAGTTCCAGTCATAACTTCATAAAACAGAATTTTGAACATCAAGCTCATAAATCAAATGATGATATTCCAGCATATTTTCATAAAACAAGAATTTGAACATCAAGCTCATAAATCAAATGATGATATTCCAGCATATTTTCATAAAACAAGAATTTGAACATCAAGCTCATAAATCAAATGATGATGTATTTACAAGAGTAAGAAAAAAGAAAAATACATGTAATAGCAAATACTCATGAAGGGATATATATATATATATATATAAGTATATATATACATATATATATACATGTATATATCCATATGTACATATACACGTATACATATAGGTATATATACAATAGATATACATATACATAGATATATATATACATATAATGAGAAAATATATATGTTTAATGGAAATTCCATATAATGGGTAAAACCAGAAAATATATGTATATATAGTTTCTGTAAGGGATTTTACACAGTCATATTTCCCAAATTACAACATATTTTTCAACAAATTCGGGTATGGAGCTTCCCTATATATAAATAATGAAGCATGCAAAATATGGCATAGAGATCATGAACGGATATGGATATATCCGTTCATGAACATAGCCGATTGTCAAGACTGCACTTCTGCATAAAAGAGGAGTATGGATACATATGGAATGAAGAGCTACTGAAATACACAGGTGGTTGATGGAAATTAGAACCATTATGCTAATATACAGAAATTCTCACATATATACAGGGGAAACTTTGAGGTAATATGACAAATGTGAATTTGGTAAAAAGTAGTGAGATATCATTGTGATGGGTATCTTACTTCTTTTCTGCAAATTGAGGCTATATACACACATTTTGCAGTGGAAAATTTCATAACTAAGGTAGGGGGACATGATGTTTCTCTTAGCACAGTCAATCTCATCTTAGCTTGTTCATGAATGCCATCAACATACCTATCCAGTAACGAACACTTGTTACTTGGACCAGAGCCATGTCTCTCCAAGCAGCTGGAGAGGTTGCTTTGACATGGTATTCTTATGAGGGCCTTAGGAATCAAAGATATTGGTTGTTTTACATCATGTAGCTGATGTACTTTACACAGATGACCAGCATCTAGTTTTTGCCTCTTTGAAGCTTGGCATTCATTGGGAGATATCTCTTCTGCATACTCTTCATGATTATGAATAGAAGCAAATGCAGCAGAATATATAATGGAACTTTGATATATTATACACCGGCACTTCCACTAGATGATTAAAATCACCATTTCTCACAACAAAAAACAACTATTCCACGAAAATAAGGAATTATGATAAGGAACTCCCGGACCAGCACATTGTCCTCGAAAACTTTGAGTGTTACCACAAGGCCAGAAAATACCTGAAGGCGGACATATATTTAGAAAATTGGCTGAAGTGCACGCAGCTCACTGCTCACAATCAGCTGTGGGTTTTGTAACACAAAGTTCAGGTGTAGTTAATGCAGCCATCAGAACACTTAGGGACCTATTCAAATAGACTGTTAATGTCCAGCACGCAGCTTGATCAAGAATGGAGTAAAAAATATTCTAGACATGCAATTATTAAAAAATTGAAAACTAGAAGTATACATTAGGATAATGATTTAGGTTTTCTTCTCATGTTAAAACAGAAAATCAGAGAATTGGACTTTATATAGTCAAGATGAACAAGAACCTAAAATGATGTATTGATTTCATTGTCAATCTTTGTCTCATTTGCAAGATCAACAACAATGTGCAGCGGAGAGTAAGAAGTGAAAACAACAAACTTATCTGAATGAAAGATATACAATAGCAGCATCAGCAAACCTTCACGTAACTCTTTCTTTTTCCTTAAAAAATGAACTTACACCACTAGCTTGGAGCAGTGCATCAAGTGAAAAGATCAAAGAATGATGGCATACCCTTGCCTACAACAGCCTCAAGCTCAGGCCGGTGCTAACAGATGCAGCCAGATCATTAGCCCAGATATTCTTTCCATCAACAACTCCAGAAAATAGGAATTTGTCTGTATATCCCCTGTTCCAAATGACTTGCAGAGAGCGAATGAAAATCATTTTTTTGCTGTTGGGTTCACACTGGATGGTCTGCGGCTAAAGTGGGGATGGCAATCGACTAGGATTCCTGTTGGCTGGAGAGGATGGGAAGGCTGAAGGTAACGTGGAGGATGGTGATGGTCGATCTTCTGCTGTTGAGCTGAAGAAAGGGCAATAACCGGTGGAGGTGAAAGAGCTCCACGCTCAGCCTCTTACTGGCTGGGCTGAAGAAGGATGATAGCAGCTAGTGGAGGTCCTGTGGCTGAATTGAAGATGCAAGATCCGTTGAAAGGCCTGGTGGCTGGGCTGAAGAAGGAGTCGTTTTTTGTTGGGCTGTTGCAGCTGGGTTGAAAGAGATGAAGACTGACAGCCCCTTTAGAGTTTTAGCTGATGTGTTGAAACTGATGAGAGGCAACGGCTGGAGGTAAGTAGGAGGTTGAAGAAGGTGTAGAGGTTGAATCCCTGCGTCTTTTGCTGCTGGGAAGAAAGCCCCTGCAAAACCCAACAAAACCCAAAAAAAAATAACAAATTTTTCCTCCTCTCTCATTGACCAGGCTCCCCCTCCTTTAAAGATGTTCAACTTCTTCCTTTTTTCAAAAGATCGCAGCTTCCCTTTTTTGAAAATCCGTTACCTTCGTTGAAGATTTTGAAACTGAAACATTAAAGTAGCCGTTTTTCAAAAGGGCGCTGCTGTATTTTTTTTCAAAAAAATGTGTTTCATTTACCTAAGTTTTGGGTAAAATGAAATTTTTTTGAAAATATGGCTGTGGCGCCGTTTGGGCCGTTTCCTTTTAAGATTTTAGGTAAGCAAATTAATGAAAAGAAGTAAAAGAAATAAAAAAAAATAAATAAATAAAAAAAAATGAATAATGACATAAATGAGAGGCTTTTATGGAAATGCCATCTCATTCTACTTTTAAAATCCTTTAGAAAATAAAGTTTTTGTTTTGTTTTTGCAAGTTTTTTTTTTTCAATTGGTGTGCCACATGTGTGTGGGCCCACTAGCTAAAAATAAATAAATAAATATTGAGAAATGAAGAAAAATTTGCAAATTGGTATGAACTTCGGGTGGGTCCCGCTTGAGAATAAACAACTTACCTGAGAGTCTGAGTATGATGCTAGTTCAAAGGCGGGTCCCGCTCTATTTATTTTAAGATACGAGATAAAACATTATTTTTTTTTCAAGAATTTGGAAAAATTGGGTTTTCAGGGCAAAAATATGGATAAATGTAAAAAAAAAAATTATAAAGAGATTTAAAATCTTTTGTAAAAAGTTTTGAGATAAAATCTTTAAAATCAATATCCAGATATCCAGATTGTTTTTTTTTTTGAGAAAAATTTTTATAATTCAAAGTCCTGGGGGTAAAATGGGAAAATTTGGTAATTTTGAATACCCAGGGTTTTAAAAATCAATTTGAAAAAGTTTAAAAAAAATCAAATCTGGATGGACAATTTTGAAAATCAGGAGCTCTGGATCTCAAACTGACATGCTATGTAGTGAAATGATGCAATGCTATGCAAAGACATGTTCTATGAAATGTCACTCTGAGCTCGGACTTGGAAATTCTAGCTTTTTGTCCAGAAAAGGATTTTGAAATTTTGCAATTTGAAGATGTCTCTGAACCTAAATATAGAAAGTTTGAGGCTCAAGAATGAAATTTAGGACTTTCTGCAAGGTTCAATCTCGGAAAATGACCATTTTGCTCTCATGGGTTCCGGAGAACCGAAATGGGGTGATTGAGGGCAATGTCATGGAGGTGAGTGAAAATTTGGGGTGTTTACAGGTCCATCTTTTGAGAACTGGACTGGGCCTTATGCAACACTAATACCTGATGTTGCACCTTGATATCACTGCTAGGGCATGGTCGGATATGATCTTGTGGCTGAAAGGGATGATCAGATATCATTGCTGTTGAGTGCTGCAAGAAAGGCTGTTTTAGAATCTCCATTTTCTCATCTTCAGCCCCTTCTACCAACAGATTTTTGTCAATATAATCTTGTGTGATGGTTTTGAGAACGAAACAGTTCTCGGTATCATGTCCCACAGTTCGGTGGAACTTGCAGAATCTGTCTTTCATTTTTCCCATAACCACTGGCGGGTCAGCTACCCTTGGAAGCTTAATCATATCACTGTCGAGCATATATTCTAATACTGTCTCGAGGGACTGGTCTAGAGGAGTAAACTTGCGGTTATAACTCCATCCTTCCTGCTTCGGCTTTTCTTGTGGTCTTGATCTCTGTTCGAGGGTCTGCTGTGGCTGCTTATCATATTGAATAATCGACTTGCCTTTCTGATCACTTTTGTTGGGATTTGACCCTCCTGAAGCATAACTGTGATTTTTTCCATTTCCTTTGTTCTGATTCTTACTGTTATTGGCAGAGTAGGTAAAATGGACTTTCTTCTTTGATTCTTGTTGACTGTTATTCTTTGTAAACATAAAACCCTCATAAGATCCGTTCTCCATACTCAACTCGAGCCATTCGGCTCGTTCTGTCAGTTCTATGAAGCTCTTTGATGGAGATGTAGAAATTAGTCCCCTCAGAGGTTGCGAGAAGTTGCTCAGGATCAAAGATAGTGTGTGTCTTTCTGCTATTGACTCACACATCTTATTGCAAGCGGATCTCCATCTATGAATGAAATCCCTGGCCTTCTCGTTTTCCTTCTGCCTCAGACTGCAGAGATGACTGAGAGTCGGGAGTGTTCAGCATTGAATAGAAAGCGCTCAATAAATAAATTGACCACTTTGTCGAATTCTTTCAGTTCTATCGGATTAATGTGCTCTGAGTACCATTTTGCTGCGACACCTTCCAAACTGCGAGGAAAGCAGAGAAATAAGGCACGATTGTTCCTCTTGAACCTGGAACATTTTGCAAAGAATAGGGCGAGATGTGCTTTTGGGTCACCCGAACCATCAAACTTGATAAATTTCTTGGGGAGATTATCAAGATCATCATCCCCATCCAGTCCATCATAGAAGTCTTCACTTGTAAAGACTCTTTTTCCCTTGTCACGAGTTTGAAGATCCTTAACTATTTTCATCACATCTTTGAGTTGTGACTGCGTAGGGTCGTCAGCAGACTGATTCTTGGATTTGTAGGCCGACCCCTACCCCTGAGTCGACCTTTTGAATTCTTGCTTGTTTTCATATTCTTTGTCAGTATCATCTGCTGATTCTGACTCATCAGACATTTCCTCATGACGATTCTGCTTTTTACTGATCTTTACATTTTTGGCCGTGTGATCCCTATCCTTCTGCTTGGTCTGAGTCTGCTCAGTACTGGCTTCAGCTTGCTCTGCCAGCATCTTGGTCATCATTTTCTTGAACATGATGTACATCTGGGGATCCACGTCATCTTCCACCTGCTGTCCTTGACTTTTGGCTGATCGGGGTGAGTCTATTTCTTCTTCCGAAGCGACTGAGTACGCGATGCCTTTAACTAATGTGGTTTTCTTTCCGGACCTTGTATGAACCATTCAATGTCACGACAACTCTCTGGAGATTGCTAACGCTCTCTGCAGGGCAGAATTGATGGTTAGGCTTTTGAAGGAAATTTGGTTTGGAGGAAAATATTTATTGAGAATTTTGGTAGACAATTGAAAGAGTATCCCATTACTAGGGATTGAGTCATCGCTGGAGTTACGACAATTGCGCTGCTATTCCTTTGCAAAAATAAACAACTGAAAAATATGCCTTGTTACCTAGGCGAGGTCGTCAAACCAAGATAGGATGAAATTTAAAGGAATTTTATTGAAGAAAAAAAAGACATGATTTTATTAATAATAGACTCGACAAAGGGGAGGGGGACGGACAATTTTCCACCACTCCTGATAATCAGAGGACACTCGAGGACCAGGAAAAATAGTAAGAGTAATAAAGGAATCCCAGTCATGTCTGGCAGAATGGTATGCTCCGGACCACTGATCTGATGTGAGATTGAACTCTGGCAAGACCCCCGATAGTGGATGAATCTCTACACGCTTTTGTTTCTGAAAGAACTGCCTGACACACCGCTCCGGATGGTAGTATGCGCAGAAGAAGGGACCAAGTAGCTTGAACCGCTTGCCATAAGCATATGTGTATCTAGGAGGTGATTCCTGATGATCAAAGTAGTCCCATACGACCTCTTCCTCTTGAAGATTATCGATCAAGAACCGGTATCGAGCAACTGAAAGAAGCTTTTCGCCATTGTATCTGAATGAGCTGGCTCGGGCTGGCACATGCCGCAGGAACCAAGATTGTAATGCATAGGTGCACCCTTCGACTAGAATTGATTCTCCGAGTGTGAAACGGGTCAACCCTCGGTATAGAAAAGCGAGTGCGGCCATGGCTATGGAGAGGTGGTTGGTCTGTCGACTTCCCCATCTCCTTAGAAGCTGAACTATTCTGATATCTATATAATTCCGCCCATCAGGAAAAAAGGTTAATCCCACCGTGCACAGAACCATCGCGTGCTGTATTCTCTCTCGAGCTGTCCTGGACAATGAGCTGACCTCTGCAAATGTTCCATATTGTTTGTAGATTTCGAGCAGGTCCACATATTCATTTCCATCCTCCTCGATCAAGGGCCACGACTTACGTCCTGTCATGCGAGCTAAGACATCCTTAGGGTCCAGACCCTTAACATTAATCAGAAACTGTTTCTCCAATGGGTCTCCAGGCTGACCGGCTGGCTCGGGTAATCCCATAATCTCTGAAAATTCATCTATCAGCACCGTCATCTCGCCCCACGGGAACCAGAAGGTAGAAGTGCTCGGATTCCACCGCTCTGCTAGTGCATGGATCAAATTGCCGTTGACTGTCTGCTTTCCCACCGCGGACGCCAGTTCTAGCCCACAATCGTCCAAGTGGTCCGGAAACATACGAGAGAAGTTCTTGAACCATGAGTAGTACCACCGGGGAAAGAAGGATCCGGTGCTGAGGACTCGATGTTCTGGAAGACCTTGTCGCACCTCGTAGGAGATGTGACCCTCGGGGAACACTGAATCAAGCTGACTGGATGCCATCAGAATCGACTGGAAAACATGGAAAATTTGGAATAAGACTTGGGAAAATATAGAGACTTTGAAAAAAATGCAGGCAGGATAAAATGAAGTAGGAGATTCGAGATCCAGAGGATAGGAAGATGGGAAATCACCTGGAGTTTTTAGGAAAATGGAGGAATTTTATGAAAATCGTCCAGGTTTTAATGAAATATAAGGAAGTACTTCATAAAATGGAGTATTTTGAAAATCGTCCAGGGTTTAAAACATGGACAGTACATGGACATGGATTGGGGATTTTTGAAAAGTCGTCCAGTATTTTAGAAAATTGGGAAAATATGGAAAATAACAAAGAAATGACTATAACACATTCAATTACAACAAGTATGCACATACAGCATTCTCTAAAAGCTGACTCTAGATGCACAAATTTTGAAATAGCTGTAAGACCTTAATCCTAACTCTAAGGTTCAGATCATCTGTGTCCAATCATGCTATGCCTATATACTCAAGCCAAGGCTCGATGTACGTGGCATAAAATCAATTCCTCCGATTCTAGGTTCAAGTTTTCCAACATCCTTGAGCACCTGCCGATATACGTTGGACTATGGCCCTTGGTACGTGGCAGAGGGGTTTTCACCCAAATAGGTGGCCCAGTTGTGAGGCTCTGTCCCGAACTATGGTTCTGGAACAGAGCCCAGCAACGTGAAGACCGGGACAATATAGGTGGGGTGGTTTTTGAAAAATATGAGCACATGCAAGCAAATAGAAGGCTCTAAGTCCTAAAGAGATAGATTTTGAAAAATTTGAAGAAGCAAACATTGTTTTCATACAAACCTAGATTGAGGAGTGTTGTATTAGACCTAAGTCTATGTGAGCATGAATAATTTCCTCCTCAATGTGGTCCTACCAAACCATGCCTAGTCTATATGCAATCCATGTCAGCTGGGTTCAAGTCTAGGCTCCTAGGTTCACATGACATTATTTAAATAAAAGCTGACATTCAATGGAATACGATTTTGACAATTTGAACTAAGCAGAGCATTAGATTGATCAGGCGAAGACATGTCCCATCACGGTCGCCAAACCTGTTATCATCGCAAAATTTTACTTTTGCAAATCAAACTGACCTTTGAAAAAGATTTTGAAAAATAGCTCCCATCTGTTTTTAAAATGCGGGATTATTCCGAAGAATGGGACTCGCCTATCGGTACGAGATTCAACCGTTCCTGGCGCCTTTACCAGGGGTAATTGAACCAAGGATCAATCAAATGCTTTGGTTTGTTCAACTTGTCTAAACCATATTCTAATTCCTAAATGCACAAAGAATCAGGCATGTGCTATGAATTTCTAAAAATGCATATTTGAAAACATGATGTTTGCTTCAAAGATTGGAAAATATTTGGAAGATTCTTGGAAAATAAACTCTTTGAAAATTGTGAATTATTTTTGAGATGCTGTATTTGAGAAAGTGAAAATCGATTTCTGAAGAAATATAAGGATTTTTTGAAAATCGATTTTGAGAAATGTTAAATAACTTTGAAAAACTCGATTTCTTTGAATTCAAACTTTGAAATTGAAAATCTAACTTAGAAAATCGAATTTGGAACTTGGGAAATACTTGAAATATCATTGGCAAATCCATATTTTGAGAAAATCGATTTTGAATAAGACTTAGGAAATTTTGAAGAATTTGATTCCTTTGACTTGGAATTGGAATTGGAAAATTCATGAAATGAATGAATATGATTTTGAGGAATTGGGAAAAACTCTTTGTATTTTTGAGAAATGCAGTGCATTTTGAAATTAGCCTAAGAGTGTAGGCTGAATGTGGCTAATGTAAAGATCATAAATCTAGATATCCTTCATATTCTGACTATGGCCATAAATGCGAATTCCACCAAGTTTATAAACTTCATAAAAGCTAGTGTATGTGCCATTCGTGTAGACCATAGTGAGTTTGAATATGCATGAATCATCATCCATCACACATTAACATTATTTAAAAAAATAAACTATATGCAATGCTGCCTAAGCTAAGCAGGAAATGTAAATTCTTATTCCAAAGTTTAATTTAGTTTACATCACTACTGAAATTTAAATACATGAAAAATAAAGTCTTCAATGTACCTGCAAAACTAGAAAACTTTGTTAGTGATGATATGTTGGCTTTTCTAGATTTATCCAGCAATATCAGGAAATTGCTGGATTTTGCTAGATATAAGCTTTTTTGCCATGATTTCATTAAATCAAAATGATAAAGTATGAAATAAAATTGAATAAATAAGGAAGATAAGATATGAAATTTCGAAATTGGGGTCAAAATGACCAAAATACCCCTAATAACAAGACTATGGCCTTGAAATTAGGGTTTTCAGAAAGATATTTGGTAAAATGCAAGTTTTGAAATTCAAATGCAAATAAACTAGGCTAAAATATGCTATGACATACTTAAACACATGAAAACTAAGGTTAGGGATTTCAAAATTGAGGTCAAATGACCAAATTGCCCCTGATAGCAAGACTATGGCCTTGAAATCAGGGTTTTCTGAAATAGATTTTGGTAAAAACTTGGGTTTTAAGGACTAAATGAAATCAAATTAACATCAAATTTGAACTAAAGTATCCTAATATGATTATGAATATGATTACACCCTAAAAATATGTGCTTATGCACGAAAATCCAAGAATATCACAAAAACTGTGATTTTGGCAGTGTTTTTGTATCTTTCAGGAACCCGGTTTTGCAATTTGCTTAATTCAGCCATCAATCAGATTCCAAAATTCATCAAATTTGGTACCTACACTTGTTATAACCCTAATTTTGAATTAGAATTATAAAAATATTTTTTGACATTAAATTAACCTGAAAATTGCATCAAACCCTAAAAATATGCTATTTTTGACCTAGTTCACCAACCAGTTTCAGAGTTAGACCCGAATCAGGGGTCAATATTTCATGAAAATCTATGCAATTTTACAGAGACAAACTAGTAATAAAAACAGAGATTTCCCAATTTACATATTGGAAAAAGCATCTTGGGTTAGGAAGAAACCCTTCCGGCAATCTGAACTAAAATCTAACAAATCTAACAGGGGTTAAAACAATACTTTCAATTGATAATTTCGGGATAAATAGAAATACGGACCTAAAATAGCTGATATTTTATCAGTAAACAGTAGACAGAAAAATAACAATACTCACTTTTTACAGATCATGAATCGGATCTCTGGTTTGGGATTTATGAATAACACAAGTCTGATTAGGGTTTTGGTAAACCCTAACAAGTTTTAAATTGAAAATCAGAATCTCTGACAGAGGAAAAATACTAAACAACAATAAAAAATTCTAAAAATTTCACAATAGCTAGATCTAATCAATATAAATCCATGGCATATTACATATCTAAAATTGGATATAAGATAAGAAAAATATCATCACAGCAAGTTACCTTCTTGATTTTAACTTCGATTTTAAAGATTTAAAAACCCGATTTGATGTCTGTTTTTTCTGACAGGGTTCCCGAGGTCCAAAACCTCTGATTTTTTTACAGTAGTTCCTTTAGATATGCATGCATTACATATAAAAACATCAGAAATAAACAACGAATATTTTAATCCGAAAGAGCATGCTTTTTGCAGTTCTAAACTAAAAAACACACAGAAATCTAAGAAACTTATAAAATCATGCATTAACTAATGAAAAACAATAAAACAAACCCTAAAACAGTAAATAAAAATTATTTCTATGCTGGAAAACGTAAAATAAATATGAATAAACAAATAAATAAAATAAAATCAAGGAATCAATGGCTGGAATTTGATTTCACCCTTAAACACATGGATTTGACCCATTAAAAGGGTAAATCATGTATTTTATTGGTTAATAATGCAAAGAATCATACTTAAATCACTTTTAATGGATTAAAATCCCTGTAAATCACACAAAACAGGGTTAGATCATCTTCTTAGACCATTCTTGATGGTTCTTGAGGTTGGATCATGGTTGAATCTTCATAAGGAGGAGCATCCAAGGCTAAATCTAGGTTTAAAGCATTAAAAACATTAAATAAAATAAATAAAAGTGAAGAAGTTCATACCTTGGAGTTGCAGCAATGGAAGAAGGGCTGGAGAGGAGAGAGAAGCTCCAAGAAACCTCAAAGGTGAATAGTGAAAATCGTCCCCCTCTCTCTTTCTATTTATAAAAAGAAATTAGGTTTAAAAATCAAGTTTTTTAAAAAAATTGGACTCTCTAAGGGGGGGGGGGGCGATTTTGGGGTGTAGTTACTATCCTACTCCTAGCCTAAATTATCTAAACTAATGCCTAATTAACCCCTAGTCTATCCTAGAAATCCCCCAAATGTGATGCCACTTGGCATCCTTCACATTTGGGTTTTTAAAACACCTTTAAAAACATTTAAAAACACTAGTTTTAAAAACTAATTTTCAAAATGAGTTTTCAAAATGGTTTTGACTCTTCTAAACTTCTGACACTAACCAAGACACTGACTAACCCTAGTCTAGCCCTGACTTACTCGAATATGGCGCCACCCCGAGTGAGCCCTACTTGAGTTTTTCAAAAAAAAAAAATGATTTTAAAACTTGAAATTGCGAAAGTTTTCAAAAGATTTTCAAAAGTAAGCTTGAAATTAAAAGTTTTGAAATGACATAGGGTTCTAACTGGGTAAAAAACCCTCTAGATATGGTTCCAACTGAGTGGGCCCACATCGATTTTTGCAAATTTTGAAATAAACACTGAAAATACCTTTGAAAAGAGGTTAAAATTAATAATTGAAATTCAAGATTTTTGAAAATAGAGTCTCAGGCGAACTGGAACTCCAGGTTAGAGTCCTGAACTCTTAGGATTTTGAGATTTTAGATTTTAAAAAGCCAAATGACAGGTTTTTGAAAGATTTTATCAGAAAATGGTGAAACAAGTCAGAAAATACAGTCAGGGTTAGACTCCTAACTCGATCAGAACTCTGACATAGAGTCCTGATCTTACTGGACTCTGCAAATTGACCTAATTGTTTTGAAAACAAATGGAAACAAATGAAAAATGGAATAAAAACAGACTTCAAAACAGACTCCTGACTGGACTGGGACTCTGGGACAGAGTCCTGATCGGACTAAAACTCTAGATTTTTTTGGTATTTTCTGAAAAATAGTTGAAAGAACTTGTGAAAACAGTTAAAATAATAACAAATATTGGAATAAACCAGAGTTCTGATTCAACTGAGACTCTGAGAACAGAGTCTTGATTGAATAAGGACTCTTATATTGTTGGATTTTCTGATAAGTAAGTGATGGAATTTAAGCAAAGCTTTTGAAAACCAGTGAAAATGAAGTGAGAAAATCAATTTTGGATAGAATTCTACTTCAATCAGGACTCTGAGGTAGAGTCCTGATTTGATCAGGACTCTGAGATAAAACCTCAGAATTTTAAAATTCTTTGATAAAAGCGCAACAATTTTGACAGATGAAAAGATGTTTGAAAGATACTTTCAAAATTTGAAATCAGGATCGGAGTCCTGATCCAACTAGGACTCTCTGAACAGAGTCCTGTTTTGACTAAAACTCTGAGTTTCTGACTCATTTTGAAAGATTTTGAAAGATTTGATTGAAAATTGTTGTGAAAGATTAGAGTTCTAATCCGATTAAAACTCTGAAGAAGAGTCCTGATCCGACTGGACTCTTGAAGAAGAGTCCTGATCCAACTAGGACTCTGGAAAAAGAGTCCTGATCCAATTAGGACTCTAAAATTATTGAGATTTTTGATAAATGAAGGAATCCAGAAGCGACACCACCTAAATGGGTCTCATCTGAGAATTAAAATTAATTGAAATTGAGTTTAAAATGAATCCAGATTGTTTTATGAGAAAATACTTCAAAATATAAGGTCCTGGGGGTTGGCAAATGACACAATGTTGATTAAAAACCCAGGTTTTAAAATTGATTTTTGAAAGAAAAGTTTTAAAACTCAAATCTAGATTGAATATTTTGAAAACAGGAGTGTTGGATCTCGAAGATGAGATGTAATGACATGCAATGCTATGCTATGCAATGCAATGATATGCTGAATTCATGCAATGATAAGCAATGACACATGAAATGTAAGCATTGGATAAGGGTGAAAATTTGGGGTGTTTACAGCAGGGACCTTGTTTCTTCAAATTAGGAGGACGTATCAACTACACCTCCTTCAAAGATCATCCTTTGTTTCCATAATTTTCCAAAGCCAGAAAGGGATTTGATTTGTTGATAAAACATGGATATCAGCCATTCCAAGGCATGGGAAAAAATGAGGACGGCATAATAGAGCCTATCATTCCCGTTCAGCATGCAGACAACTCAGGGTTGGGGTTAACCGGCCAGGATTCCACCAAGAAAACAATTTTTGTCAAAGGAAGCCAATGAAAAGATGATGCCTTAGTTTTCCTGCTTTTTCTATCTTTTGTTAATCTTGTAGGGACAAAACAGTCCCATCTTGTTGATATCTTGTGAATATTATACTTCAATCAATGAAAGATCAATCTTTTCTTCATATTTGGCCATCTATCATTCTTTCTTATATTTTGTCTATGTCGTTGTTCTTTACTTTGTACAAAAATTTGTTTTGGCTTGTACTTTCCCTTAAAAACCTCTTCTTGGCGTTTTTAGGTCCATTAACTCCTGAATCAATGAAGAAATTCACTATCAATCCCAAATATTTAAAATTGGCAAGATTTCTTGAGATAAAAAGAGCAGAGGTCATCCAGGCAGCAAAATAGACCGAAGAGCTAGTCGAGTTTGATTCAACCATCTAGGAATTGCCAAAATTTGCTCACATTCAGAAGTAGGATGAACCGTCATCTTTAGTTCAAGATTCAACTGAGGAAGTCAATATTGGTTTGGAAGATGATCCAAAAATTCTCAAAATCGGTTTGGGTTTAAATATAGTTGAAAAAGCAAGCTCGTCCAATTCCTTAAACAGCATCAAGAGGTATTTGCCTGGACTTATGAAGATATGCCAGTATTAGATCCCAAGCTGGTTGAGCATCTACTCAAATTGAAACCAGATGCCAGACCGATCAAGCAGAAACTGCTAAAATTAGACCCTCGAGTTGAGCAGCAAGACAAAGAAGGACTTGAAGATTTGTTGAAAGCAGACTTCATCCGAGCCATTGATTACCTCGATTGGTTGGCAAACATCGTGGAAGTTCCTAAAAAGAACGGAAAAGTTTAGATCTGCATTGATTTCAGGGATCTCAATAAGGCCACCCCAAAGGATGATTATCCACTCCCCAATATTGATTTTTTGATCGATAGCACAACAGGTCATGCCATGTTTTTTTTCATGGATGGATATTCAGGCTATAATCAGATCAAGTTGGTCGTTCATGATCAGTCAAAAACTTCCTTTACTACACCATGGGGAACTTTCTGTTACACAGTCATGCCATTTGGGCTAAAAAATGCTGGGGCAACTTATCAAAGGGCAATGGCCGTTATTTTCCATGATCAAATGCACAAAAATATGGATGCATATGTGGATGACATTTTGGTCAAATCTAAAGAAGAAGAGGACCACCTTAATGCTCTCGGTCAAGTCTTTGAAAGACTCATTCTTTACAAATTGAGACTTAATCCTCAGAAATGCATTTTCGGAGTGGAGTCCGGCAAATTGCTCGGCTTCATTATCAGCAAGAAAGGAATAGAGGTGGATCTGGCTAAAGCAAAAGCAATCATTGACATGCCACCTCCAACCAATTTAAGGGAACTGCAAAGCCTTCAAGGGCGTATTCAATCTATTCGCAGATTCATCTCCAATTTGGCTATGAGATGTGAACCTTTCAACCATTTGCTAAGAAAGGGAGTTAAATTTGAATGGGATCAGAATGCCAACTCTCGTTTGAGCGCATCAAACAATATCTCCTTAATCCACCAGTTTTGAAGCCGCCAAGATTGGGGAAACCTCTCCTACTATATATTTCCTTCAATCAGAATGCCTGTGGTGGATTCATCGCACAGTATGAAGAAGGCAGACTGATAGAACACGCCATCTACTATGTGAGCAAAACCTTTATTGATTATGAAAAGAAGTATTCTCAGATGGAGAAAACATGTCTAGCTCTGGTTTGGATGTGCTAAAAATTAAGACATTACTTATTGGCTTCTGAAATCAAATTTTTGTCGAAGCTTAATCCTCTCAGATATATTCTTGAGCAACCCTTTCTCACTGGACGAATTGCGAAGTGGCAAGTCCTTCTAATGCAATATGACTTAGAGTATGTTTCTCAAAAGTCAATTAAAGTCCAAGCGATCGCAGATCAGTTGGCAGATTTTCCTTTGACAGAAGAAATTAAAGCAGAGGATGATTTTCCTGATGAGCACATCTGCAATGTCCAACAGCCTCCAGTTTGGAACCTATTCTTTGATGGATCTAAAAACATGTCTGGCATAGGGATTGGAGTCTTGTTAATCACTCCAGAAAATGAAATGATCCCTTATTCTCTCAAACTTGGTTTCCAATGCATGCATAATATGGTCGAGTATGAAGCGCTAATACAAGACTTCAAAATTTTGCAAAATTTTAATGTCAAGAGAGTGCATGCCTTTGGCGATTCACTACTTGTTGTCAATCAAGTTAACACTCAATGGCAGGTGAAAGATTCAAAATTGATCCCGTATCAGAAGATCGTCTTAGCTCTTGTGGACAGCTTCGAAGAATTTTAGCTCAATCACATCAGGAGAGAGCACATTCAGATAGTCGATGGTTTAGCCAGCTTGGGCTCCATTTTATCATTCAAAGGCGGTGAATGATGTCGTTCTTTCGAAGTTGGCAGACTTGAGCAACCTGCTTATATTTCAACTATGCAAGTAAACCAAGTCCATCAGAAGGAGAAGCCTTGGTACCAAAATATCAAGAATTTCATTGAGACTGGCGAATTTCCATAAAAAATGCCAAAAAGGGAGCAACGTGCAATTCAGCGTATGTCTACCCGTTATTTCATTCTTGCCAATGTCCCTTATCGACGTGGGTTCAGTTCTGAATATGCTAGATGTTTAGGCAAAGAAGAAGCTATGAAAATTATCCAAGAGGCACATGAAGGAATTTGTGGTGGCCATATCGGCTATCAAACTCTTGTCAAGCAGATCGTCCGAGCAGGGTACTACTGGAAAACCATGTCACAGGACTGTCATCAATTTGTGAGGAAGTGCGTTATGTGCCAGAGGCACACACCTTTCATTCACGCACCGGCCACGTATCTACAATCAATTGTTTCTCCTTGGCCATTTTCTATGTGGGCTTCCGACATCGTAGGCCCGATTACTCCTTCTGCTTCCAACGGCCACAAGTATTTTCTTGCTGCGACAAAGTATTTCACCAAATGGGTTGAAGTCGTCACTCTGCGCACAGTAGAAGGCCGCCATGTGGTTTCTTTCATTCATAAGAACATTCTTTGCCGCTTTGGCATACCACATGATATTGTCTCAGACAATGGAAGCCATTTTAAAAATGAGAGGATGAAAACCTTCTGTTTTAAATTCAAGATTTTCCACCATTTCTCAGCTCCCTACTATCCTCAAGGGAATGGCCAAGCAGAAGCCACCAATAAGATTCTGATTCGTATTTTGGGAAGGACTGTGAAGACAGGTCGAGATTGGCATGAGAAAATTCATGATGCACTTTGGGTATACCGAACCACCATTCAGACTCCGACTAATGCCACTCCTTCAGAACTTGTTTATGGGACTGAGGTAGTGTTACCTCTTCATGTCCAAAAGCCCGCTATCAAATTTGCCTCCCTTATAGAATTGCCACTTGATCAATATCAACAGCAGAGATTGGTACAACTGGATCTACTAGATGAGAAGAGGCTCAAGGCAGCAGAGCATGCTCAAGCTTATCGATAGAGGATAACTCGACACTATGCCAAGTCCGTCATTAAGAGAAAATTTCGAGTTAATGATTTGGTGATTAGATCAACGGCTCATCTCAAGCATCGACCACGGGGCAAGTGGTCACCCAATTGGGAAGGCCCCTATGTGGTTAAAGAAGCATTGCCTCGCAATTCATATCGTCTGATCAACGCAGATGGAGTGGAAATGCCAGATCCCGTCAATGCTCTGCATTTGAAGAAGTTTTATACCTGAAATGTTCATTCTGAATCCTTTGTACTATTCAAAGAGTCATCTCAATAAAACAATGATCTTCTATCAATTCTCATATTCTTCTCCATAATACTGGGGCATTTTTATTTTTCTATAATCATCTTCCTTCATCATATGCAGGCAGGATTAGACACAATTCTGTTCTCAAAATCTACTAATTTTCAAATGATCTTGTGATCTGTATTAATTTCATTCACTTGATTCATTTTTCAATTTAAATTCTCATCAAACTATCACCAGTTTCGGGTGGGTTTTAAAGAATTCTTCTTCAATTTATTATTGAATTTTTCTCATCTTTATCTTTAAAAATACCCTTTCAGGTTAAGGGATAAACCTGATGCCTCCTTTCAATGAGGTATTCTTTTATTATCTCCCCCGTTCAGGATAAGGGGATAAATCCTGAAAGCCGACCACATACAATTAAGATGTGATGGTCCGTTGAATTTAGAATTTTTATCAAGAAACTTTACTTTCAAATCTAGCTCATCTTCAAAACCCAGTTCTTGCACTGGTTATTTCTCAAACTTTTCAATCTTATATTAAGCTCATTTGGAAAATTCGGTTCTCACACTGGTAACTTTCTAAATTCAGTCTTCTGACCAAGGACCTTCCTCCTTCTAAATTCAAGTTCTGACTTAAATCTTCCAAAATTTCATGTATTTCCAAAAAGATTCAGCATCTCGTGGTAATGTATTTCCAAAGGATCCAGCATCTCATTGGTCATGTATTTCCAAAGGATCCAGCATCTCGCTGGTCATGTATTTTCAAAGGATCCAGCACCTCGCTGGTCATGTATTCCAAAGGATCCAGCTCCCACTGGTCGTGTACTCCAAAATATCAAACCCTTAGGGTGCGACTTCTCAAATCTATCATTTCCAAACCTTCAAGGTCTTTAATCTCTCATGTATTATCAAGTTCCCAACCTTCGGGTTGCAATACTCTCAAAATTTCATCACCTTTTAAACCCTTGGGTTGTGATCACTCAAATTTCAATCATTCTCAAAACCTTCAGATAAAACCTTATTCAAATAAAAAATCCAGTATTTTTCACTGGTCGGGATTTAAAATACTGTATTTTTTACTGGTCGGGATTTCAAATCCAGTATTTTTCACTGGTCGGGATTTGAAATCCAGTCTCTTTTCACTGGTCAGGATTTGAAATCCAGCGTTCTTACTGGTCGGGATTTTCAAAATCTAGTATTTTTCACTGGTCGGGATTTAAAATCCAGTATTTTTCACTGGTCGGGATTTGAAATCCAGTCCCTTTTCACTGGTTGGGATTTAAAATCCAGCGTTCTCACTGGTCGGGATTTTCAAAATCCAGTATTTTTCACTGGTCGGGATTTAAAATCCAGTATTTTTCACTAGTAGGGATTTGAAATCCAGCATTTTTCACTGGTCGGGATTTGAAATCTAGTATTTTTCACTGGTCGGGATTATCAGAATCCAGTTTTTTTCACTGGTCGGGATATGAAATCCAGTTTCTTATAACTAGTCGGGATTTGAAATCCAGTTTTCATAACTGGTCGGGATTTGAAATCCAGTTCTTTTCACTGGTCGGGATTTGAAATCTAGTATTTTTCACTAGTGGGGATTCTCAAAATCCAGTATTTTTCACTGGTCGAGATTTGAAATCCAGTCTCTTTTCACTGGTCGGGATTTGAAATCCAGCGTTCTCACTGGCCGGGATTTTTAAAATCCAGTATTTTTCATTGGTCGAGATTTTCAAAATCCAGTATTTTTCACTGGTCGGGATTTAAAATCCAGTATTTTTCAATGGTCAGGATTTGAAATTCAGTAATTTTCAATGGTCGGGATTTGAAATACAGTTTCTTTTCACTGGTTGGGATTTGAAATCCAGTATTTTTCACTGGTCGGGATTATCAAAATCCAGTTTTTTTACTGGTCGGGATTTGAAATCCAGTTTCTTTTCACTGGTCGGGATTTGAAATCCAGTATTTTTCACTGGTCGGGATTATCAAAATCCAGTATTTTTCACTGGTCGGGATTTGAAATCCAGTTTCTTTTCACTGGTCGGGATTATCAAAATCCAGTATTTTTCGCTGATCGGGATTTGAAATCCAATTTTCGTAACTGGTCGGAATTCAAAATCCAATTTTTATAACTGGTTGGGATTTAAAATCCAGCGTTCTCACTGGTCGAGATTTTCAAAATCCAGTTTTCATAAACTGATCGGGATTATCAAAATCCAGTTTCTCATAACTGGTCGGGATTTCCAAAATCTAATGTCTTTCATCAATCAAGTCTGATTTTTACACCATTCCTTAAAGATTACAACTCAAGGTCTCATCAAAATTTATATTGAGTGATTATCTCATAAGAGAATTCTGGGATATTATGCCAATTGGCTAAGAGCATGTGTTGATTTCGAAATATTTTATTACACAAAAGAATTACCTCAGATTACTTCTAGTACTCTTTCCAAAAAGGTTAAACTTTTTGCGAAAAAGGGATAAAATTCAAATCTTTTCCCTGTTGATCAACCAAAATGATGAAAGAAATATCCTCGATATGATTAGTGAAATAAATATTCAATGATGTTGAAAAGCCAGAAGCGAATTGATATTGATCATGGCTATGGCGCATGTTTAAGGCTATCTGACAATCAGGCAGTGGAAATATCTCGAGTTATAAAAAGAAACCACTCAATCCATGTCTTCTCATCCATCTAAAGTTGCAATCAAATATCCGCAAAAGGGATCTCTCAATTGTTGTCAAGATGAAGACGAATAGGCGAGCTAGACCCCCGGGGCCAAAGAAGATTTGGATCATCTCCGAGATGAAGGAGTTTGTGACGGATCCTTCAAGGGAAAGTTTAGATCACCGTCGAGATGAATGCGAGTGTAATGAACCTACCGAAAAACCCTAAAAGATATTTGATTTCTGATATCATCTAAAGACCTTTTGAGTCAATGTCATCAATAGAATTCCTGAGATAAATGAAGGATCGGAACATCTCCAAGATGAAAGAGTTTGTGACATACCCTTCCCCGAAAAAGAGAGAAAAGTCAAGATACATCCAAATGAAGGATGATGTAAAAAGCCCGAGAAAGTTCAAATGACTCAAAAAAGAGTGCAAAAAGATCATCATGGGGAAAATACCCAGATATCAAACTACCAAAGTTGCCAGAAGTCATCTTTTCTCATGCAAAATTTCTTTATCAACATCTTTTCACTACTTGCTTTTATGAAATTAAGAATATTTCTTCTCTTCTCATATCAAGGAACTAGATGGCTTCCTTAAAGAAAATCATCAACGCTAAAATTTTGAATTTGACTCTTAAGACCGAGGAGTTAACCCCGATGGAGGGAATGCTCTAGGTAAAAAGGGAATATCTTTTGCACATACGTGCACATTTTCAAGCATTTAAGTCAACTATAATTTTATCTTATTGGCAAGATTTTCTAGATATTCCAAGAATGAAATGAAAATTCGATATCCATTTTTTATGCAACCTAGCGTTGTTTATATCTTCCAGAACAGTTGCCTCATTCAGTTGAGTATCTCTTCCTATCCCATCACGGTTTTCTCATGCAAGAATCCGTATGGTAGATTTTCCCACTCAGGTTAAGGGTCAAAACCTGAATTTTTCTGCAAGAGGTTATTTATTTCAAAAGTTATTTCAGTCTCAACAATGAGACGCTCAAAATCATTCCCTTTTCAAAGCTTTAGTGTAAGACCCGCAATTTTTTCAGAAAATATCTTGTGGGACCCACAAAATATCCTATGGAAATATCTTGTGGGCCCCACCTCAAAAGGAACCTCCAGGAAATTAAAAGAAGCCAAGGGGTAAAAGGGGCATGGAAAAACCCAAGAGGAGGTGGGCTTGGGCTATAAATAGCCCTCCCCACTCTCTCTCTTCTCATAAAAATCGACCCCCCCTCTCTCTCTTGCCTTCTCTCTCTCTCCTAAACCTCCCCTACCTAGCCTAGCCCACCTGAGCCCACCTGACCTGGTCTGAGCCTGCCTGACTTAGCCTGAGCCTGCCTGACCTGGTCCTAACCCACCTGACCTGGGTCTGAACCCACTTGACCTGGTCCAAACCCAGTTGACTTGACTTGAACCTAGTTGGGTTTAAAGTCAAAGTCAAAGTCCTTTTTGGTCCAGATTCCGGTTTGGGTTTCTGAACCCAGACTTAGCCTACTTGAGCTGAGTTCGAACCTGCTGAACCCAGTTGACTTGGATTGAACCCTGTTTGGTTCAAACCACTTAGGTTGAGTAGCTTGACCTGCTCTACCTCTTTCTCAACTAAGTCAGCTTCATCTGACTTAGTCTGACCTCTCGAAGGAAGGCTCGAAGCCAAAGAAGCAACCCGGAGCCGTTTCTTCCACGATTTGAAGTAAGTTCGCTTCGTTGATCCATCTCTCTCAAGTATTTGATTGTTTGTATATAGAATATACTTTCTGAAGTAGTATCTTGCTTTAGTTCTTGATTGAGCCCTTTTTGGACACTTCGGTGTTCACCCGCTCGTCTCGTAACTATCGTCGGATATATATGTTCGAATGCGCAGTATATGCGTTCTTCAAAAATAGTATCTCACCCTAGTTCTTGGTTGAGCCCTCTAGGACACTTCGGTGTTCACTCGCTCGCCTCGTAACTATCGTTGGATACAGATCTAGGTGTATATCTGCTGATTCTGCCGACGCGTCTTATATCGCACAGGCTATGTAATTTACCTTTGTCGTCGCGTTGTATGATGCCAAGGCTCCCTGTTTTCTGCACTTCCGATTACTGCACTTCCGATTATGCATTTACTTACGCCGTCGCGTCGAACGATGCCAAGGCTCCTGCTTTCTGCAATGTATTTACTTACGCCGTCGCGTCGAACGATGCCAAGGCTTCTGCTTTGTTATATATGTAGAATATTTCGTTCAGTTACACACCCTGAACAATAGTATATGCATTTCTTTACGCCGCCGCTGTATAAAGCACAGGCTTCTGCTTATACTACATATATAGCGCATAAATGAGCGTTCAAATGGAGATCAACTCCAAATCGCCCATGCGATTCCTTGACCGCTCCTCGTTCAAGATTCTGCTTGACGAATGAAGCTTCTATTGGAAAAGCTTCGGTTTTTGGCAAAATGCTCTTTACGTAATGACTAAGTCAATTTCGTATGGCCTGGCTATGGCCAAGGGTTTCTGCAACCTTGATGGATGCAAAGTACGCACAACGGTGCGCATCCATTTCCCGAATTAAGCGTGGCGATTTCCTACCAAAGAGGGGAGATGCCGCTGAAATGGATAAAAGAAACACACGCTTTCTCCGTAAAAGAGATGAAGTGCTGCTAAAATTTCTGAAGAAGATAAGAATAGCTCAGAAAGAACGTAGCAGGATACTCTCACTACAAAAAAATAGTTGATTAGCGACGGAATTTAGCGACGGAGTTATATCGTCGCTACTTAGCGACAGATTAACGAGAGAAATGAATCCATCGCTATATTTGTAGAATTTTACGAAACTAGCGACAGATTATATTCCCTCGCAAAATCCGTCGCTACTTAGCGACGGATTGTGCGAGAGAATATTTTGTTGCAATAAATACGACAGTTAGCGACGGAATTGCGACGGCTAAAATTCCGTCGCAACATAGCGACGGCCTAGGCGACGAAATATTTTCTGTCGCCTTTTTTGTTTTTTGAATTACGATGGCTTAGCGACGGAATTAATCCGTCGCTAAGCCGTCGCTAAATGTCGCATTACCCCTAATCCCAGCCCTCTTTTTCCTTTCTCCTTTCGCTGCTCCCGCCCGCCGCCCTCTCCCTCCTGCCGCCCTCTTCCTTCGGCCGCCCTATACATCCCGTCGACCTCTCTGTCGGCCCCCACCGTTCGCCGGAAGTCGATCTCCGTCAACCTTCCGCTGCCGCCGTCGCTGCCCGGAGCAACCGCAGGTACGTATTTCACCTTAAATGGATTGGAGGTCGACCCCCTGCGTTTTCCGGCAGGGGGTCGACTCTGCCAGGCGGTCGACCCCGGTAGGTGGTCGACCCTCTGCCGTGTCCGGCCGGGGGTCGACCCCCTGCCGTGTCCGGCCGGGGGTCAACCCTGGTAGGGGGTCGACCCCCTGCCGTGTCCGGCCGGGGGAGGGGGGGGGGGGGGTCGACCCCCCGCCATGTCCGGCAGGGGGTCAACCCCTTTTGATGTCCGGCAGGGGGTCAACCCCCTGCCTCGTCCGGCCGGGGGTCGACCCCCTGCCGTGTCCGGCCGGGGGTCGACCCTTTGGTTTTTTGCTCTTTTTTTTCTTTTTTCAGAAATTAGGGTTTTTATTTTATTTTTATTGTTTAGTTTTCTTTGATTTTCATTGATTAGGATTTTTTATTTTGATTTTCATTTATTAAGCAATTGAATCAAATTTCTTAAATTAAGGCTATTTGTAGTTAATTTAATTAGGGTTTTTTATTTGATTTTGTTTTATTAGGGCTTTGAATCAAAATTTAAAAATTAGGGCATTTTATAGTTAATTTGATTAGGGTTTTCTTGGATTTGATTAGAGCTTTTATTTTTATTTTCTATGATTAGGGATTTGAATCATAATTTTTTTAATTAAGGATTTTTAGTTAATTTGGTTAGGACTTTAAATCAAAATTTTTTAATTAAGGCTTTTATAGTTAATTTGATTAGGTTTTTTTATTTATTTAGAGTTTTTATTTTTATTTTCTATAATTAGGGATTTAAATCACATTTTTTTAATTAATACTTTTTAGTTAATTTGATTAAGGATTTTTTTGTATTTGATTTGGGCAGGTTTTTTCCTTGTTTGATTAAGGTTTAAATTGTGGCTTTTTTATTTAATTTTATGGTTTATTTTTCTTATAGTTTATGATGTTTTGGTTTATTTATAATTTATTTTCTTGTATTTTAAGGTTTTATGATTTAATATGGTCGAATAATTTCATGGTGACTTCATTTTAAAACATCATTTTTTTTTGCAGATTTCTCAACAGAACTCGCTTGTGCCCCGCCACCCGTGGTAAGTAAGTGACAAAAACAATGCAAATCGGGTAAATACCCGTGGTGAGTAAGTGATGCAAGCGCATCACATGTTATTTAATTTATTGAATATAACACTTTATTGTTCACACACTCACTTAGTTGTTGATATCTAGGACTACTTTGTTGGAGTTCGGAGATCATGCTGAGCATGATTTTAATGTATGAATATGAAAGTGTTCTTATTTTTGGAGTACGGAGTCCATGCTATGCATGGTAGTAGTTAGTGGGATATTGAAGTGTGTTTGCTGCAGGTACATGTTTGATATTTGTTTGATATGAATTATTTCGATGTATTGCAATGTTTGATGTGATTGTATCCATGCTTACATGTAGTTACTTTCAATTTGATTATGTCTTCCATGTAAAATTGTATACTGAAAGCATGCTTCAAATGAATGGATCGTTCCATGAATAGTTTGCAAACGACTTGGGCATGCATTTGGTAGTTGCCGATCAAGGCTATTGACAGATCGAGAGCAAGATGCAGCACACATCTATATTCTTTTTAATTGTTCAGCGATCGACCCATACATCGAGTAAGTATATGTATATGCAACTCAATTATAAATCCTTTTATGTTCTATATGTGGATACATGGCTCGGTAATATAAGTATTTGTGGTTTGCAGACGATTTGATCTGGAGTTGCAAAGCAAAGTTTCACATCTCACTAATGCAGAAGTACAAAAAGAACGTGAAACTAAGTTTGTGGAGTGGTTGAAACAGTTGGTAAAGAAGCTAACATAAATTTTGTACTTATAAACAACACTAAGTTACTTAATTGATCGTGATCACAATAATTGTTTATGTATGTGCGTAGGTTCGCCATGGTGATGTTAAAGATCAAGGAATATGTGATTTAGAAAATGGTCCGACCAAAGTTGTGCAATGCTACAACGGGTATATCGTAAATGGTTATCGATTCCATACAAAAGACTACGGTATAAACAAATCAACGATAAATAGTGGCGTGTGTGTCAAGGGTAGCAGCTACGGTGAAAATGAACATGATTACTACGGTGTTATAGAGGAAATAATGGAGTTGACTTACTTAGGCATGAATAACAGGGTTACGGTATTCAAGTGTCATTGGTTTGATCCAACTGCAACAAGACTCGACAAAGCTTCAGGCATTGTGGAGGTGAATCATAAATCCAGGTTTGGAACATATGAACCATTCATATTAGCCTCGCAAGCTCAACAAGTTTATTATACTTCATATCCGAGTATAAAAAAGTCAGATAGAAATGAATGGTGGGCAGTTTGCAAGGTGAAATCCAAACTATACCCCGAGTATGATCAGTTACAAGAAGATGAGTTAGCTGAAGACAGTGATTACTATCAATCAGATGATGTCTGTGACTTCGCTTATGGTCACGATGTTGCGCATGATATGCATGTCATATCTCCATTGGCTGATGAAACATTCATAGAGGAATGTGATCCAAATGATGTACCAAGTGGATGGGCAAACAATGAAGAAGAAGAAGAAGAAGAAGAAGAAGAAAGTCAAACTAGTGACGAGGAAGAATTCTCAAGCTAGTGAGCAAAATCTTATACTACAAACCTCTATTTAAATGCATTGTAATACTTGATGTGAGTTGTATTGCAATACTTGGTGTGAATGATTAAAAATTTTATTTCAATGTATTGTAATACTTGATACGAATGATTCGAATGCATTGTAATACTTGATGTGAATGATTTCAATTATCTGAATGTATTATAATTTATGCAATTAACGAATGATTTGAATTAGTGCAATACTTGATGTCAATGATTTGAATTATTTGAATGCATTGCAATGCTTGATGTGAATGACTTGAATGCATTGTAATACTTGATGTGAATTATTTGAATGTATTGTATGACATATGTTATTTGTTAGAATATGGTTCGTGGAGGTTATAGTGGTCGCTCATCCAGTAGTAGCCAGGCTCAACCTTCATCTTCACGGGCTCCTGTGATAGGTATATCATATAACTAATTAGATGCTTGATTAGTTCAAATGCATATTCTGAGAACTTGGTGTATATTTTTTTACAGATGATGTTGCGCCTGTACACGACCCACCTACACCAGTTGATCGCACAAGTCAACAGCCAACACAGGAAACAGGGTCTTCTCAGGCTGGCACAAGAAGACTCATTCGAATAGTGTATATCGATAATCGACCGTAAGTATTTTGTTTTCAATTATTGCATATCTTTTAAATATTTTATATTGATATTTACTGTGTAACAATTCATGTGCAGCACGAGGTTTGAGCCACAAGAAGTAGTACGGGAGATTAGGAATTCACTTCTTCAACATCTACCAGGACCAGTTGCTCAATGGAAAGAGTACCCAAAGGAGGTATTAGACAGATTGTGGTCCTCATTCATGGTATACAGTTGTTCCTCATAGTTAATGTGTTTCATATTTAATTTATTTAAGCAATGTCTACTAACTTTCTGAAAATATTTGTAGGCTTCGAATCGCTTTGCAACTACGGTGGAAGAAAATGATGCAAGGAAGGTGTGGCAGAAGGTGGCTGCCAATCGATTTGCAGACATGCTGCACACTATGAAGACTGCAGCAAAAAAAGCATCTTGCGTAGTAGATGATCCATTACTGTGGAAGGGCCATGGTCCTATTACTATCAGGAGAGATTACTGGGATGAAATGTGCGATATGTGGGCGGGAGATGCATTTAAAAATTGCTCTGCGAAGGCTTCACAAAATCGATCGAAGATGCTCGAAGCCCATCTACACACAGGTGGATCTAAGACATTTGGGAGCCACCTAAAGAAAATGGTAACTCATCAATATATAATATTAATTTTATAAGTATTGTTGCAAATTTGTGTACTAAATCTTTTGTCATTTAACTTCGCAGGAAGCAGAAAAAGGAGGCAGTGTACCATATAAGGATGTGTTTGTAGAAACACATAAACGGAAGACCACGGGAGTCTTCGTATGAGAGAAGGCGAGAACGACAACGTTATGTATTAATTCTATTAATAATCATTGCAATATATATGCAAGTCATCATAATGTTATCATTAATTATTAATGAATACTTTAAACATTATTTTGTAGGAGGCATATGAGCAACAAATGGTAGAGCGATATGGCGAAGACGCTACTCAGCATCCATCATTTGATCCTACAGCATGGGTGACTGCAGCAGGTGAACCCAAAAAAGGTCGCGTGTTCGGGTTTGGGAGTAATATGAACACTTCACCAGTTATTGGTTCTTCCAGTTACGGCTCACCAACTTCTTGCGCCGACATAAGCTCCAAGCAGCCGACTATTCTTTCCGGTGATGATGTACGCGAGATCATTAATGAATCACTGAATAACTACTTCCAATACACTGTCGCCCCCTTTCTCCGAAATGAGATCAAGGCCGTTGTTCAGGATAGGGGATCTTCGATTCCAGGTCCCTCTCAGGTATAATCACATATATAGTTTTTTTGACTGTCTTAAAGCACATCTGAGCATGGTAGAATCACATATAGAGTTTTTCTAGATGCCTTAAAACACATATAAACATGCTATAATCACATATTCAATTTTTTTACTGCCTTAGCACACATATGAGCATGATAGAATCACATATATATATATATATTTAACTTTTTGTCTGTCTTAGAGCACATATGAGCATGATAGAATCACATATAAAGTTTTTTTGATTGCATTAGAACACATAAGCATGCTATAATCACATATTCAGTTTTTTTACTGCCTAAGAACACATATGAGCATATTATAATCACATATTCTGTTTTTTGACTGCCTTAGCACACATATGAACATGCTATAATAACATATAGAGTTTTTTAACTGCCTTAGAACACATATGAACATGTTATATATCATTTATGATAGAATCACATATAAAATTTTTGGCTTTGCCTGCCTTAGAGCACATATGAGCATGCTATATTCACATATTCAATTTTTTTACTGCCTTAGCACACATACGAGCATGATCGAATCACATATATAGTTTTTTGCCTGCCTTAAAGCACATCTGAGCATGGTAGAATCACATATAGAGTTTTTTTATATGCCTTAGAACACATATGAACATGCTATAATCACATATTCAATTTTTTGACTGCCTTAGCACACATATGAGCATGATAGAATCACATATAGAGTTTTTTTATTGCCTTAGATCACACATGAGCACATGATAGAATCACATATAGTGTGTAATTTATTTCATTATATTTTGTTTATCAATACTGACTGTTCTTTTCTTGTGTAGGCTGCTAGCGATAATCAGGGTAGTGGAGCTGAAGGGACAGATAAAGACAATGAACAAGAAGACGCACAAAATCTTGGCGATGATTAGAGGACTGTGTTGAAGAAGTTCTATTTTTTTTATTTTTCCTAATTGTAATTGTTGAATTGTAAATAATTAAACTTCTTAGTTTTAAGGTGGAACGATTAATTATTATAGATACTTGTTATATGAATTTTTTTGTGTGGTTTGTTTTTTATTTACAGGAAATATAAATTGTACAGGAAATATAAATTGTACAGTTCTCGGTAATTAATTTTTAAATAATTTTTTTTTGATTTTTTTTCGTTTTTGCGACGGATTAGCGACGGATGATTCCGTCGCTATTCATATTAATCTAGCGACGGCTTAGCGACGGAATTAAATCCGTCGCCACGCTGTGGTCGCCGTTTAGTACCGGCGGATTGGCGACGGAATATAGCGCTCGTTATTCCGTCGCAATTAGCGACGGAATTATTCCGTCGCCAGTTAGCGTCAAAATATTCGCGACGTAAGCATACTGTCGCCGCGTTGTCGCTAATCCGTCGCTAACATGGTTAGCGACGGATTAGCGACGGAATGTGGTCATCGCTAATCTACTGCTTTGTTGTAGTGTCTGACATATAGCAGAGTGCTACCCAGTTCATGGTTTGCCCTCTACAACGTAGAAGGGTTCGTCGCACCACTGCCGGTAGAGCAGAGGAGGTGCTGACGAAATGGTTGGCAGAAGAGCTGCCGGAACCAATGGAACGACATAATGATGTCCGTTGATGGAACGATGCCAGATCGGCTCGTATCCTTGTGCCTGCAAGGGCACCTTGCTCGTAAGGGCCGCTGAGCCGGAGTAGAGGTTGCGCCTTGGCTAGGTTTGGACTCGTTGCGTAAAAATACGCTGAGTAGCCGATCTATTTAGATCGAGTCATATGCATGCTCATTGAGAACGGTTACACAACCAGACTCGTAAGGGCCGAAGAGCCAGAGTGTGTTGTTTCCACCCAAAGAGGTGTGATGCTCGTGGTGGCCGAAGTGCCAAAGAGCGGTGTTCTGCATGCATATGAATAAGACTTAAGGTCGCACATACCCCGCGGTTGAAGATCGTGTTAGGGGTACCCCCTCAGTAATGACTGTGTTGGGGAAGACTGAATGGGGTCGGGTACATACTCCCGTAGTGCTGAAAGCACGGGCTGCCTAAATGGCATGCAGATTTTGTCCAAGTAATTGTAAGACTGGCAGACCCCTTCAGGAATTATGCTCACTGTGGAATGACAGTGATGGTACAGCCTTGAGTGACATGTATTTTACTTTGGACCTGATAGAGTCCACGATGGCCTCAGTCACTCATGGGTTTTGGGGTCGTGGTTATCCTTAAGATCTAAGGATTGAACCCAACTACTGCAAGTAGAGGATGCATCCGAATATGGGCCTAGTAGGATTCTCCCAGTTGAAACACACTGCCCTACTATGGATAGGATCAACAGGCCTCTGGGGTATCTAAAATACATAGAATAATCAACCCCCAGAACGTCGCGTTGATGCCCGGACAATAGCTCTACCTGCGTACCAAAGGCGGGAGCGGTTAATTATCGAAACAATGCATTAGCTTAGGTTCAGCGATGCTTTGAATGTATGAGTGGATGACGTGTTGAGTCAGTCCTGCATAACCTTTGTGAAGGTGTCATGTTCGGTATACGACTGGACCGACTGGGCAAAGACCCGTGTTGTATCCGCACGACTAAGCGAAGCTCGAAGAGTTGTCCTTAGATGCGTGGGATACGGATGTGCCAAGTATGAAGACTTGAGCTAGACATCACTTTGAGACCCGGTAGAGGTCATGGCTAAGTCATGGAGACTTAAGCGGCTATTCAAATCACAGCCCTGAAAAGGCTTGCTCTAAGTCATGAAGACTTGAGCGGATGTTCAACTCATAGCCCTGAGGAGGCTCCTGCGATATACGCTAAGTCTTGGAGGCTTGAGCGTCGTTATTGCGCATTGCGACCCTGAGTGGTCATTATTGTATTTGAGTTGAATGGATGTATGACTGCATGCTTACCAGACCATCAGTGGTTCTGACCCCGTTTCATGGGGATTTCAGGTGTTGTACCTGCGTGGCGATATGCGGAGCAAGGCGGCATCGAGTTCCAGGGTTTCTCTAGACAGAGTTGTACTGCTTCCTTTTTATTGAACCTACACTGCTTTTCTAAGCAGTGGTGTTGTAATAAACAAGTGGTTTTCGATAAATGGAACACTTTGGTGGTCAATGAGTTGTTTGGCCACATACCTGCAACGTGCTCGGAGTTTTCTAAAACTGACGACTCATTATCGTCTGATTCCGCTGCTAAAAGCTTTTCTAAATTCCGCTGCAAAGAAAAAAAAAAAGAAATTCATGAAAATTTTAACTTAGCTTTGTTTTGGAAATCCGGGGCGTTACAGAATTGGTATCAGAGCCATGTGTCTGAGAAACCTGGTTCAAGATCCGTCATGTCACGATATCGCACTGTAAGTATATGTTTTTATACTTTTGTTCTGATCTGGGTGCATCTTTGTATAGATGGCAACTCATGACTCGCGTGGATACTGCTATCGCTGCAAGGTCATGCACGATGAGTGGATATGCCCGTATGAAGTCCAAGACTGCCAATACTGTGGCGAAGATGGGCATTCCGCCAACGAATGCCAAAGGAAATATACCGCCGATATGGGTCGGCGGGCATCAAAGGGTCTCAAGGATGAGACTTCGCGTGTCAGTAGACCGCATCACTCTAGTGTTGGGAGCAACCATACCCCAACATCTTCTGATGAATTACCAAGGCTGAGGGATTTTGATTTGAACTTCCCTGCGGAGGTCTATCACTCGCCAAGCTACCATCCGGCATCACATATGCCGAGCTTAAATGGCAGGAACAAAAGAGGGGATTCTTTCTGTTCGCCAATCATTATTCCAGACTCCCAGAGTCTTGATCTTGCTGACTGGGAAAGTGGACTGGAGTCCCTCATATATCCCCAATATTCGCTTGCTAGTGCGGAAGTGCCGCCCAAGCCAAAGCTAGTAGTGCCTGCTCCAAGGTCATGTGGCAATAGATGGACCTTTTAGAGTTCGTCATCATCAAAGAAATCCAAGTCTTAAAGAGACTGGTGATGCTTTGGAGTCAATAGACTCATGTATATAGTTTCTCAACGCCTAAAGTCTGCCAGTGCGACATGACATTTTGTTTAAGGCGATGTTTGTGTAAATATGATGTATATTAAGTAAATAAAGCTTTTTACTTCCATATATACATTGAGAAACTAAAAACAAGTGCTTGTGTGTGCATAGATAAATGGCTCCTGCGACGAGGAGAACCATACCAAGCGAGGAGTCCCATACGCAGGGATTCCTGTTGGAGACACTCAACAACCTGGTTACAGCCATCCGGGAAACGAGGCCAGAACCAGTCGCACCACGAAACAAGCACCTGGGAGGAGTGACTTATGAGAAGTTCCTCAAGCTTGACCCGCCAGTTTTCATTGGCAGAGCCGATCCTGAGCTCGCGGAGAGTTGGATCGAAGAGACAGAACGTGCCTTCTTAGTACTGGGAGTACCAGAGGAAAAGAAGACTAACTTTGGCACGTATCGGTTGAAAGACAATGCATGGAAGTGGTGGGATACCACTAAACTTATCCAGTTCTCACAAGTGGAAGTCATTCCTTGGACTGACTTTCGGAGGACTTTTATGGATAACTACTTCCCGTTGCATTCCAGAAACAAGAAAAAGATGGAGTTTCTGGAGTTGGAACAGGGCGGTATGAGTCTAATGGACTATACCACCAAATTTCAAAATCTAGAGCGCTACTGCTCTCGATTGTTCGAAACAGACCAAGAAAGGGCCGACAAATATGTGAATGGTCTGCGCGAAGGGCTGCGATCTCGAGTGATAACAAGCATGCCTTCGACTTTTCAGGCTGCGGTAGCAGCAGCTTCAAAAATCCAAGAGGACTGGGCACGATCTAAAGTGATCGTAGCAAAGAAGCCCGTAGTGAATGGTGGGAATCGTAAAAGGACGTTCCCAAGTGGCCAGGGTTCACGACAACCCTTTCAAAAGAAGAAGTTCCAAGGAGGGAACAACACTCAGCAAGTCGTGAGGCCAAGACAGAACCCAACTCCGAATGGTCAGCAGTCCAACTTCAGCTGCCCAAGGTGTCATATGAACCACCCTGGAAAGCCATGTCCACGTGACATTGGTGGGTGCTTGTATTGTGGCAAGCTGGGCCACTTTATAAGGGATTGCGCCAAGAAGGCTGCAGATGAACAGAGGAGTAATGTCGGATCTGCCGGACCCTCTCGACCAGCACCACAATGTTCTCAGTTTCAACGACCTCCACCTAGAATAGAACAAAGGCCTGCTGCAGGTCGTGTATACGCTGTAACGACTGAACAAGTCGAAAATGGTGACCTGATTGAAGGCACCGTACCTGTTAATGGACATGCAGCTTACGTCTTGTTTGATTGTGGTGCTACTCATACGTTTATCTCTGACGATTTCACTGAACAACTCCACGCTTCGGTGCAACCAATTGATAAAATGATCGAAGTATATAACCCGTTGGGTTCACGCACCAAATGTATCCGGTGTGTGAAAAATTTAGATATTGAGATAGCAGGGCAACACTTGCCTACTGACGCCATCCTGATCGATATGATACAGTACGATGTCATTCTGGGAATGAATTGGTTGGCTCAGAATAATGCCAAGATTCTGTGCCGCGAGGGCAGAGTAATTCTATCTCGACCCGGATTGCCTAAGATGGAATACCGGTTATCCAAACCTGTTCCACAGAAAAGGCTCATATCAGCACTTAAGGTACAAAAATATCTTAGGAAGGGTTGTGTGGCCTTCCTGTTGAGTCTCTCGGTGGAAAAATCCAATGACCAACCCCTTGAGAGTTTGGAAGTGGTGCGGGAGTTTCCCGATGTGTTTCCTGAGGAATTGCCAGGACTTCCGCCACTTCGTGAGGTTGAATTTGGAATTCAATCCTTACCTGGAACAGCGCCGATATCCAAAGCCCCGTATCGAATGGCGCCAGCTGAACTCAGTGAGTTGAAGTGTCAGTTGGAAGAACTGATGGAACAAGGGTTCATCCGTCCTAGTGTGTCACCGTGGCGAGCCCCAGTGCTGTTTGTAAAGAAGAAGGATGGATCCCTTCGGTTATGCATCGATTATCGGATGCTTAACCAGGCAACTGTTAAAAATAAATACCCGTTGCCTAGGATTGAGGACTTATTCGATCAGCTCAGAACAGCGAGGGTATTCTCCAAGATCGACCTCAGGTCTGGGTACCATCAGCTCAGAGTAAAGGAAGAGGATATACCTAAGACTGCCTTCAGAACGAGATACGGCCATTATGAGTTCGTAGTAATGCCCTTCGGACTCACTAATGTGCCTGCTGCCTTTATGGATCTAATGAACCGGATATTCAGACCATATTTGGATAGCTTTGTCATCGTCTTTATTGATGACATTCTCGTATATTCTGAGAACAAGGAACAACACATGGAGCACTTGAAAATCGTCTTGAAAACCCTTCAAGATAACCAACTCTATGCTAAGTTTTCAAAATGTGAATTCTGGCTAGACAAAGTGATGTTCCTTGGTCATGTGATCTCAAAAGATGGAATCGCAGTAGATCCTACGAAGGTGGAAGCTGTGATGGACTGGAAGCAGCCAGAAAATATCACTGAGGTTCGTAGCTTCCTTGGACTTGCCGGATATTATCGGAAGTTCATACAAGACTTCTCCCGAATCGTCGTACCGATGACGAAATTGCTGAAAAAGGGAGTCAAGTTTGAATGGACTGACCAGTGTAAGGAGTGCTTTGAGGTTCTCAAACAGAGGCTTACCACTGTCCCTGTCCTTACCTTACCTTCTGGTCAGGGAGGCTTCGTGGCATATACCGATGCCTCAGGAACAGGTCTGGGTTGTGTGTTGATGCAGCATGGCAAAGTAATCGCCTATGCGTCACGACAGTTGAGAGTCCATGAGAAAAGTTATCCAACCCACGATCTTGAGCTTGCCGCGGTAGTCTTCGCACTTAAAATTTGGTGACACTACCTTTATGGAGAGAAATTTGAGGTCATGTCGGACCATAAAAGCCTAAAATACCTCTTTTCTCAAAAAGAACTCAATATGCGGCAACGGCGATGGATGGAATTCCTCAAAGACTATGAATTCACGCTTTTCTATCACCCTGGAAAGGCGAATGTTGTAGCAGATGCCCTTAGTCGCAAGACTGTTGGCACTCTGGCCAGCCTAACCGGACAATGGAAGTTGATGGAGGATTTCGTCAAGTGGAAGCCATTTTTGGCTGATTCTGGCAGAATCCAAATGTCATGTTTGACGATCCACATTGAGTTCCTCGATCGCATCGTAGTCGAACAGTTCAAGGATCCCCAGTACTTGGAATTGAAAGCTCGTGCTGAAAAAGATAACACTTTCTTCCATTTGAAAGAAGATGGAGGAATATGGATGGAAGAAAGAATTTGGGTTCCAAATAACCCTGAGCTAAGACAGGAAGTACTCTAGGAGGCTCATAATAGCAAGTACACCATTCACCCTGGAGGTACGAAGATGTTCCGAGATTTACAGAGAAAGTACTGGTGGAGGGGTATGAAACGTGATGTGACTACGTTTGTCTCGAAGTGTTTGATCTGCCAGCAAGTTAAGATCGAACATCAGCGCCCTGGTGGAAAGATGCAACGGATCGAGATTCCAGAATGGAAATGGGAAGGCATTACGATGGATTTCATCGTTGGATTGCCTCGATCCAAGACACAACATGACTCAATATGGGTGATCGTGGACAGACTCACCAAGTCTGCTCATTTTCTGCCAATCAACACTCGATACTCAACTGAACGATTGGCGGAGATCTACATTCGGGAAATCGTTAGACTCCATGGAGTGCCGATTTCGATCATATCTGATCGTGACCCGAAGTTCACCTCTCACTTTTGGGAGCAGCTTCAGAGAGCCCTGGGGATGAAACTCAAGTTCAGTACAGCATTTCATCCCCAAACAGATGGGCAATCAGAACGAACCATACAGACTCTTGAAGATATGCTAAGAGCCTGTATGCTGGAATGGAAAGGTGATTGGGATTCTCACCTAGCGTTGGCCGAATTTGCTTATAATAATAGCCACCACGCTAGCATTGGGATGGCGCCGTATGAAGCCTTGTATGGACGACCCTGTAGATCACCAATCCATTGGGGTGAAGTGGGTGAGCGAACCTTGGACTCGCCCATTGTGTTGCAGCATTATACTGAGCAAGTCCACATGATCAGAAAGAAGCTACTGACTGCTCAGAGTCGACAGAAGAGCTACGCCGATCAGCGGCGTAGGGAACTCACTTTTGCGGTTGGAGATAAGGTTTTTATCAAGGTCTCTCCAACCAAGAGTGTGTTTCGTTTTGGAAAGAAGGGGAAGCTCAGCCCCAGATTCGTTGGTCCCTTCGAAGTTTTGAGCCGGATCGGAGAGACTGCCTACCGAGTAGCATTGCCACCACAATACGCGCAAATACATGATGTATTTCACGTATCAATGCTTAGAAAGTACGTTCATGATCCTTCTCACGTCATTCAACATGAAGACATTGACATCCGAGAAGATATGACGGTAGAACAAAGGCCAGTGGAGATCATGGACCGACGGGAGCAAGTGCTAAGAACGAAGGTCATTCCACTTGTTAAAGTGAGGTGGCAGCATCATGGAATCGATGATTGCACTTGGGAGCCTGAATCGGATATGCGGGATAAATATCCTGAACTCTTCACCTTGTACTCTTAGCTGAATTTCGCGGACGAAATTCCTTTAAGGGGGTAATGATGTAAGACCCACAATTTTTTCAGAAAATATCTTGTGGGACCCACAAAATATCCTATGGAAATATCTTGTGGGCCCCACCTCAAAAGGAACCTCTAGGAATTTAAAAGAAGCCAAGGGGTAAAAGGGGCATGGAAAAACCCAAGAGGAGGTGGGCTTGGGCTATAAATAGCCCTCCCCACTCTCTCTCTTCTCATAAAAATCGACCCCCCCTCTCTCTTTTGCCTTCTCTCTCTCTCCTAAACCTCCCCTACCTAGCCTAGCCCACCTGAGCCCACCTGACCTGGTCTGAGCCTGCCTGACTTAGCCTGAGCCTGCCTGACCTGGTCCTAACCCACCTGACCTGGGTCTGAACCCACTTGACCTGGTCCAAACCCAGTTGACTTGACTTGAACCTAGTTGGGTTTAAAGTCAAAGTCAAAGTCCTTTTTGGTCCAGATTTCGGTTTGGGTTTCTGAACCCAGACTTAGCCTACTTGAGCTGAGTTCGAACCTGCTGAACCCAGTTGACTTGGATTGAACCCTGTTTGGTTCAAACCACTTAGGTTGAGTAGCTTGACCTGCTCTACCTCTTTCTCAACTAAGTCAGCTTCATCTGACTTAGTCTGACCTCTCGAAGGAAGGCTCGAAGCCAAAGAAGCAACCCGGAGCCGTTTCTTCCACGATTTGAAGTAAGTTCGCTTCGTTGATCCATCTCTCTCAAGTATTTGATTGTTTGTATATAGAATATACTTTCTGAAGTAGTATCTTGCTTTAGTTCTTGATTGAGCCCTTTTTGGACACTTCGGTGTTCACCCGCTCGTCTCGTAACAATCGTCGGATATATATGTTCGAATGCGCAGTATATGCGTTCTTCAAAAATAGTATCTCACCCTAGTTCTTGGTTGAGCCCTCTAGGACACTTCGGTGTTCACTCGCTCGCCTCGTAACTATCGTTGGATACAGATCTAGGTGTATATCTGCTGATTCTGCCGACGCGTCTTATATCGCACAGGCTATGTAATTTACCTTTGCCGTCGCGTCGTATGATGCCAAGGCTCCCTGTTTTCTGCACTTCCGATTACTGCACTTCCGATTATGCATTTACTTACGCCGTCGCGTCGAACGATGCCAAGGCTCCTGCTTTCTGCAATGTATTTACTTACGCCGTCGCGTCGAACGATGCCAAGGCTTCTGCTTTGTTATATATGTAGAATATTTCGTTCAGTTACACACCCTGAACAATAGTATATGCATTTCTTTATGCCGCCGCTGTATAAAGCACAGGCTTCTGCTTATACTACATATATAGCGCATAAATGAGCGTTCAAATGGAGATCAACTCCAAATCGCCCATGCGATTCCTTGACCGCTCCTTGTTCAAGATTCTGCTTGACGAATGAAGCCCCTATTGGAAAGGCTTCGGTTTTTGGTAAAATGCTCTTTACGTAATGACTAAGTCAATTTTGTTTGGCCTGGCTATGGCCAAGGGTTTCTGCAACTTTGATGGATGCAAAGTACGCACAACGGTGCGCATCCATTTCCCGAATTAAGCATGGCGATTTCCTACCAAAGAGGGGAGATGCCGCTGAAATGGATAAAAGAAACGCACGCTTTCTCCGTAAAAGAGAGGAAGTGCTGCTAAAATTTCTGAAGAAGCTAAGAATAGCTCAGAAAGAACGTAGCAGGATACTCTGACATATAGCAGAGTGCTACCCAGTTCATGGTTTGCCCTCTACAACGTAGAAGGGTTCGTCGCACCACTGCCGGTAGAGCAGGGGAGGTGCTGACGAAATGGTTGGCAGAAGAGCTGCCGGAACCAATGGAACGGCATAATGATGTCCGTTGATGAAATGATGCCAGATCGGCTCGTATCCTTGTGCCTGCAAGGGCACCTTGCTCGTAAGGGCCGCTGAGCCGGAGTAGAGGTTGCGCCTTGGCTAGGTTTGGACTCGTTGCGTAAAAATACGCCGAGTAGCCGATCTATTTAGATCGAGTCATATGCATGCTCATTGAGAACGGTTACACAACCAGACTCGTAAGGGCCGAAGAGCCAGAGTGTGTTGTTTCCACCCAAAGAGGTGTGATGCTTGTGGTGGCCGAAGTGCCAAAGAGCGGTGTTCTGCATGCATATGAATAAGACTTAAGGTCGCACATACCCCGCGGTTGAAGATCGTGTTAGGGGTACCCCCTCAGTAATGACTGTGTTGGGGAAGACTGAATGGGGTTGGGTACATACTCCCGTAGTGCTGAAAGCACGGGCTGCCTAAATGGCATGCAGATTTTGTCCAAGTAATTGTAAGACTGGCAGACCCCTTCAGGAATTATGCTCACTGTGGAATGACAGTGATGGTACAGCCTTGAGTGACATGTATTTTACTTTGGACCTGATAGAGTCCACGATGGCCTCAGTCACTCATGGGTTTTGGGGTCGTGGTTATCCTTAAGATCTAAGGATTGAACCCAACTACTGCAAGTAGAGGATGCATCCGAATATGGGCCTAGTAGGATTCTCCCAGTTGAAACACACTGCCCTACTATGGATAGGATCAACAGGCCTCTGGGGTATCTAAAATACATAGAATAATCAACCCCCAGAACGTCGCGTTGATGCCCGGACAATAGCTCTACCTGCGTACCAAAGGCAGGAGCGGTTAATTATCGAAACAATGCATTAGCTTAGGTTCAGCGATGCTTTGAATGTATGAGTGGATGACGTGTTGAGTCAGTCCTGCATAACCTTTGTGAAGGTGTCATGTTCGGTATACGACTGGACCGACTGGGCAAAGACCCGTGTTGTATCCGCACGACTAAGCGAAGCTCGAAGAGTTGTCCTTAGATGCGTGGGATACGGATGTGCCAGGTATGAAGACTTGAGCTAGACATCACTTTGAGACCCGGTAGAGGTCATGGCTAAGTCATGGAGACTTAAGCGGCTATTCAAATCACAACCCTGAAAAGGCTTGCTCTAAGTCATGAAGACTTGAGCGGATGTTCAACTCATAGCCCTGAGGAGGCTCCTGTGATATACGCTAAGTCTTGGAGGCTTGAGCGTCGTTATTGCGCATTGCGACCCTGAGTGGTCATTATTGTATTTGAGTTGAATGGATGTATGACTGCATGCTTACCAGACCATCAGTGGTTCTGACCCCGTTTCATGGGGATTTCAGGTGTTGTACCTGCGTGGCGATATGCGGAGCAAGGCGGCATCGAGTTCCAGGGTTTCTCTAGACAGAGTTGTACTGCTTCCTTTTTATTGAACCTACACTGCTTTTCTAAGCAGTGGTGTTGTAATAAACAAGTGGTTTTCGATAAATGCAACACTTTGGTGGTCAATGAGTTGTTTGGCCACATACCTGCAACGTGCTCGGAGTTTTCTAAAACTGACGACTCATTATCGTCTGATTCCGCTGCTAAAAGCTTTTCTAAATTTCGCTACAAAGAAAAAAAAAAAGAAATTCATGAAAATTTTAACTTAGCTTTGTTTTGGAAATCCGGGGCGTTACATTTAGGGAACCCTATTTTACTCCTTTCATAAACCCCTTTCGGATTTGTTCATCCAAACTCCGAAGGTCCCATTATGAGTTCTCTATTTGAGAAAGCCGTATGGTAAATTTCCTATTCAGGTTAAGGGTTAACCCTGAACCTTGCTTCGCAAGATATCTTCCTTTCTTAGGTTTGGGTTAAACCTGAGTCTCGTTTCGATGAGATTCCTCATTTTGACAAGATATTTTCTTCCAGTCCCATCATGGATCTTCCTATCAAGGAATTCATACTTCATATATCCATCCAAGATAAGATCCTACTTGAGCTTCATTTCACGAGGCATTTTCCAAAATGTCCCATCAAGGCCCTCATATATTCCTTTCTCACTCAATTCATCTTGACATATCTTCGTCCCATCCAAGTTAAGGGCTAAACCCGAATCATTCCCAAAAGCGTATCTTGTCTCACCCATGAGACCTGATCAAAATTCTTACTCCACCATTTCGGGATGTTCACCCAAGGTCCCATCATGATTTCTTCATCCTCTATTATTCAGATATGTCATTTTCTCAGAAATTTTGGAGTGTTATCTTTGCCACTAAGCTCGGCTTTCAACCGACTTAGTAGCAAAGAGGGGCATCTGTGAACACCCCAAAATTTTCAAAGTTTTGTAAAATAACATTTTGCCCCTGACCCCATTTTCTGAGAAAATCAAAGCTAATTTTCAGTTGTTCTTCGGATTTTCTTGATCAAATTCCATTCAAAATCGATTTCAGAGCCAAACCCGGTGTTTAAAGTCCAAATTTAAGCCTCGTTACTCATTTTACAAATCGAAATTATAAAATACCAAAAACATTTTCTGAATGGATCAAATAGCTCATTTGACACCCATTTGGATCCACTATTTTATATTTTCTCGATTCAAGGTCCAAACCTCGAATATCACCTCAAATTCTAGGTCCAAATTCGCTTTCTGAAGATTTTTTCAGAGAAATAGCTTTGAATTCTCAGAAGAACTCTCTTTTATAAATATTTTGTAAAAATATAAAAAAATCAGTTTTAAATCTTTATTTCCTCGCAAATCTTAGGATTTTATTCTAAAAATATAAAAAAAATGAAAAAATAACACAAAACCCAAAAAAAAAAATCGGAAAAAAACTATGCGGAAAACGAATGGTTTCAAGCTTTTTAAAACTGTTTTTGCTAAAAACCTCATTTTGAAAAAACCAATTTACAAAAAGTCTTCTTTAAAGGGATCCTTTTTTTGTAAAATTTGGAAATATGCAACAGCTTCTCTCCTGCGCATTCCCTCTCTCGTTCTCCAGCTTCAATCTCCAACAATACCCTCTCTTCTCCACCCTCAATCCTCAACGGATTTCCCTTCTCGAGCATTCCATTTCCCCTTTAAGAAGAGACCCTTCAAGCCCCTTCAGAGGATCACCACTCTCCCACATCGATTTCCATCCATTACAAACAACATCCATCGGTGCTTTACCCCCTCTGGTGCTTCCTCTTCAACCAGTGGAGGATCGATTGAACATCAGCAGAATCCCAAGTAAGTGCGTATCTCTCATCTTTCTTGAGTTTTTATTTTCTGCAGAATTCCTTACGTTTCCTTTCTTGTTGTCTGAATCCTTTTTCCTTCTGATTATATTCTCCTTTTCCTCTATTTTTTATTTTCTTCCTATTTTCTTTCGTTTCGTTTTGTTTTATCCATTAATGCATACCCTGCAATCCCGATTTGTATATAGCAAATCTGGTTGCAGATAAGCAATATCAAGAGGAACGGAGTCTCGTTCCGGCAACCTTTTTTTTCCTTTTATTTCCTCTTCCTTTTGCTTTATAATCCTATTTATGATTCTGATTCAATACCTTTATATAATCCATTTGATTTTATTTTCCTATTGATTCATGGTTTTCTTTTGTTTATATACCAATTTCCCTTTGAATCTGGGTTCCCTGTTTGTGTGGCGTTCTTTTCTTTTTTTTCTCAGATTATTTTGTTTTGATGATTATCATTGTCGCTCTATTTAATGATTTTCTCTTTTCCCCGAGTTAGCACCAACGTTTCTTTAGTTTCTCTCTATCACATTATCCTTTTAGACAAAAACCTCAAGAGTTGGGCATTGATCTCTGATGTGAACAGACCACTGATCCGACTGCAGATTGAATTCGGTCATGTTACACGTCGGGAAGCTAATGTTGGTGCGAACCTGCCGCTGCGAGAACTGCCTGAGACATCTCTTTGGCTAATAATCGACACAGAAGAAGGGGCCAAGCAATCTGTAATGCTTGCTACGAGCATAGGTGTAACGAGGAACTGATTCTTGCCTATCGAAGTAATCCCAAATGATCTCCTTCTGATGCAGTTTCTCGATCAAGGCTCGACACTAAATGGCAGACTTCGGCTGCTTACTGCTGAATCTGAAGGAACTGGCCTTTGATGGCACATGTCGCAGGAACTATGACTGAAGGGCATAAGTGCATCCTTCCACCAGAATGGTCTCTCCAAGGGCAAATCGAGCCAAGCCTCGGTAAAGAAAGGCTAAAGCGTCCATAGAGACTGAAAGCTGACGGGTCTGCTTGCTTCCCTATCTTCGAAAGACTTGGGCAACTCTGACATCGATAAAATTCTGACCATCTTGGAAGAAAGCTAATCCTACTGTGCATAGGATCATGGCATACTGAATTTTGTCTTTTGCTGCTCGAGACAAAGTGTCAACCTTTTCGTAAGCTCCATACTTGCGATAGAGTCCGAACAGGTCAATGAACGGATTCCCATCAATTTCAGTGAGACGCCAAGATCTGCTCTCTGTTGCTCTAGCCAAAGCTTCTCGAACATCTACCCCTTTTACGTTGATCAGAAACTGCTGCTTGACAGGATCATCTGGCTGACCAGCTGGTTCGGGCAATCCCATAATATCACTGAATTCATCCATTAGTAGAGTCATCTCTTCCCATGGAAACCAAAATGTGCAAGTATGTGGATTCCACTGTTCTGTCATTGCCTGAATCAAACTTCCATTAATGGTTCACTTGCCCACTGCTGATGCCATCTCCAATCCACAGTCATCCAAGTGGTTTGAGAACATACGCGAGAATGTGGCGAACCAAGAATAATACTACCGAGGGAAGAAAGGATGAGACTGGATGACCCGATGATCCAGGGATCCATCCTGTATCTGCTAGAAGACATGATCTGTGGGAAAGACAACATCAAGAGATTTGGATGCCATCGAAATGATACTGGGGCAAAGAAGAATGAGGAAGATCAGATAGAATGCAAGACTTATGGATAGACTCTTTGAAGAATAGATATAAACCTGAAAATTTTTGTAAGATCGGGGGAAATTTTAAAAGAATTTTCCAGGGTTTTTTGAAGAAAGTTTTGATCTAAAAGAGAAAAGAATGTAGGTAGAGGGAAAATATACACCTGGGGTTTCTGAAAGTAAGGGGAAGTTTTGAATAATACACCTAGGTTTTAAAAAAAAAAAAAAAAAGCTTTGATACATATATATGAGAGAAACATCGCATAACCAAAGCTGCACAAACAAGGATGCACACACAGCACTCCCTAAAGGCTGACTCTAGATGCAATATTTTAAAATGGCTCGTAGGGCCTTAATCCTAACTCTAAGGTTTTAGATCATCTGATTCCAATCAAGATATGCCAATATACCCAAGCCGAAGCTCAAAGTACATGGCATAAAAATATTTCTTCAATTCTAAGGTAATGGCTTCCCAATATCCTTGAGCACCTACCGATATACCTCGGACTATGGCCCTTAGGTACGTGGTAGGGGGGCGCGAACCCAAATAAATGGTCTAGTTGTGAGGCTCTCTCCCAAACTATGGTTCAGTGAGACAGCCCAGCAACCTGAAGACTGAGACAATATAGGTAAGGATGTTTTCAAAAACATGTTCAACATGCAAGAAATCAGATGACTCTAATGCAAGTCCTAAAGAGATAGATTAAAGTGAAGAGGAGCATACACTTGCATACATTGTTTTGCATTCAATCCCTAGAATTGAGGAGAGTTGTATTTCAGACTTAAGTCTAAGGTGAGCATGGAATAATCTCCTTAATATGGTCCTACCAAACCATATTTAAATCCTATATGCAATGATGTCAGCTTAGGACAAAGTCTAGGCTCCTAAGCTGACATTTGTTAGAATAAAGACTTAGATAATATCAGAACAAAGCAAAGGCATAGATCCAACCGGACGAAGACGAGTCCCATCTCGGTCGCCAAATTCTGTGATCATCGCAAAAAAAATCCTCTCTTGGTATTTCTCTCTTTTTCTTCTCTTTTTTCCTTTCCAACCTCTATTTTCTTCTTTTTAAAGGAAGAAATAAAAGACAGAAAAGAAGAGAGAAGAGAAAAGAAAGAAGAGAGAGATGAAATCATCTGCGAAGGTCTCACTTGACCTTAATTTTTGAAAATATTTGAGAAAATAACTCGCCTCCATTTTTTAAATATTTGCAAGAAAAATTGGGAGACGGGATTCGCTTGTCGGTACGAGGTTCGACCGTTCCTGGCGCCTTTACCAAGGGTAATCAAACCAATGGTTGAATTTATGCCTTTTTTCTTTGCTAAAAGATTATCTAAGAATTTATTCTAAGTCTAAATGCACAAAGAATCATGCTTGTGCAATGCAAGGGTGTATGCTCTTTGTGAAAAATGATTTGGAAATATCCAAGTGTTTCTGAGATGAATTTGATAATAGAGTGAAGAAATGGTTTCTGAATGGTTGAATCTAACTTAGAACTTGAGATAGATCAGGAAAAATATTTTGAAGTTCTAAGTCTTTGAAAATAATCAGAGTTTGGGAAAATAAATCTAGACTTTGAAAAGAATGATTTGAGGTTTTGAGATAAAAGAAAAAGAAAGGAAAGTTTCAAAGTCAGAAATGGCCTTTAGATTTAGAATTTTGAACTTGGATTTAAGGAGAGGAAATGAATATTTGAAATGGAATTGAATTCTATATTTGAAGCTTGAAATCACATTGAGATTTGAGAAATCCAAATAGAATTGGTGTCAAGAGATCAAGGTGAAAATATGAGAAACGAAATTGGTTTTTGGAATTTTTGGGAATCAAGATAAACTTGAATTTTTGAAATCTGGAATGGAATCTGAATCTAAGGTCTGAGATCCAAGATGGAGTTGAATTCTGAATTTAGAATCCTAAATGGGAATTGGATTTGAAATCTGAGATCCAATGATGAAGTTGAATTCGGGATCCTAAATGGGATTGGACTGGATCTAAAGTCTGAGATCCAAAATGAGGTTGAAGTTCTAGAACCTTAAATGGAATTGGATCCGAAATTTGGAATGGAATTTGGATCTGAAGTCTGAGATCCAAGATGGAATTAAATTCTAGATCCTAAATGAAATTTGGATTTGAAGTCTGAGATCCAAGATGGAATTGGATTCTGGATCCTAAAATGGATTTTGGATCTGAAGTCTGAGATCCAAGATGGAGTTGGATTCTGGATCCTAAAAATGAATTTTGGATCTG